>NC_073304.1:167434740-168034740 GCF_027595985.1 Sorex araneus | reverse complement strand
CTTCTGGAGTTAATGAACTATGGCCTGACATTTACAACCTGGTGGCAAGGGTTATGGGTTTAACAAACACGGCGCACAACTCCGGGGAGTGGGCACGTGCCTCCCGCCTCTGTGGGGGACCGACGGTCCTCCGGGATTTGGCGTCTGCCTTCTCCCACCTCGCTGCAGCCCATTAAAGGGAGCCCCAGAAGCTGGCGCTTCACAGGGGGCCCCTGGGTGCTTGTTGATGAGCAGCAGTTTCTTCTTAGCCCTCTTGAAACCTTTGTCTCCTGGGCCGGGCCGGGGAAGAGGTCACGGTGGGGCAGGTCTGTTTGTTACCGTTGCCTTGGAAGGACATTAAAAGAAAAATCAGACAATGCCTGTGCAGGGCGTGCGTGTGTGTGTGTGTGTGTGTGTGTGTGTGTGTGTGTGTGTGTGTGTGTGTGTGTTGGGGGGCAGGGAATGGGGGGAGAAACTGGGGAGTGGGCAGTGCGTTGTCTTTTGAGAACCAGATTTCGATCACAAAAATTGTTTTCCTCCCATATGAACCTACTGATTTATGAAGGGACTCAAGGTTAGCCACTAATCTGGTTTGGAACCAGTTATGTGCATGTATCAGCCAGATTCTACCTGTTCTAAAAACAATCTCTCATCAAATCAAACTGAAAGAAGACAGTGGGGCCGGGAGAAAGATAACAAGAGAGGGAGAGAAAGAGAGAGGGGGAGAGAGAGAGAGAGAAAGAGAGAGAGAAGGAGGGAGAGTAAAATAAGGTGGGAGAGGGAGAGAGAGGGAGGAGAGAAAGAGGGAGGGCGAGAGGGGGGAGAGAGAGGGAGAGGGAGAGGGACAATGAGAGAAGGTGGGAGAGGGAGAGAGGGGGGGGAGGGAAAAGAAGGAGAGGCAGAGAGAGATGGAGAGAGAGAGGGAGAGGGAGAGGGAGGGTGAGAGAGAGAACACGCACGTTTTTCTACATGGAGAAACTGAGCCTAAGGAATGACCCGTGGCGTATTTCGACCCCTAGCAAGAGTAAGTCACAGCATCACTTTGTGTAAAGCCGCGTGAAGACCGGCTCTATCCCGTGTGTGTGGAGGGCGCAGGGGATTCCGGTGGCTCTGTCTGCCCCTGTTTCCACCGGCTTTCAGCGCCCGATGGCCGAGCGGTCAGTGGTGGCGGCGGCTGCTTCTCCACGGGCCCCTTTTCCTTGCCCCCCCGGATCGTGCCTTTCTTCCTTCTCACTCAGGTCGCTGAGGGTGCTTTGGCTCACCACACCAGGGTTCGAGCCTGCCCCCTGTCAGCGTCTTCAATCCTAATGTTGACCACTCATCTCCGCGTTCTCCTCTGCCTGGCCCTTGGGGTCCCGGACGGAATCTGGTCTTGCCTCGTGTCCAGCCGTGGTGGGCTGTTTGGGCCCTCATTCTGTTGGTTCTTCTGCTTGTCCCATAACCCTGGGCACCAAAGCTCTAAAACTCAGATCTCTGCTTCCCTTTGCTTCTTCGCCTCTAATTCACCCCCCGCCCCCATAAGTTTCAGGTGCTATTTCTTAAAAAAAGAGAGAGAAAGAGAAGGAAGAGAGGAGAGGGAGAGGGAAAGGGAGAGGGAGAGGGAGAGGGAGAGGGAGAGGGAGAGGGGAGGAGGGGAGGGGAGGGGAGGGGAGGAGAAGAGAGGAGAGAGGAAAGGAAAGGAATTGACCACTGCCCCAGAGGGATAGGCCACAGGTTAAGGTATTTGTCCTCTTGCAGCTGATTCTGGTTTGGTCCCCAGTGCTGCTTGTCCACAGTCACTAGTGCAAATGGCCCCCAAGAATGCTTCCCCCTCTCCAAATGCCTAACTGTGCCCCTGGAAGAGACACCAGGGGCACAGTTAGGGCTCTCAGACAAACTGGCCCACAGAACTAAGCTTACTGCAGTACAGGGACAGGGATGGATGGGAGAGACCTAAGACAGTGGGGAAGGAAGCCCACCACGGCTGGACAAGAGGCAAGGTCATATATTCCATTAGAGACCCCAAGGGCAAGGAAGAGAACATGGAGATGAGGGTTCGACATTAGGGTTGAAGACGCCGACAGGGGGCAGGCTGAAGGCTGGCTCGGACCCCGGGTGTGGTGAGCCAAAGCACCCTGGCTGCTCTCAAAGGGGCAACCTGAGCGGGAAGGAAGGAAGTCACGACCCGAGGGTCCTCTGGACCATCGCAGAGACTGGCTTCTCTGATGAATGGAAGGAGAAGGGCACTTACTTATTGTGGGGCAGGGTCACTCTGGCTTTGGGAACCAACAAGAAGGGGCCCGTGGCAGAGAGGAGAGGGCTGGCCCATCAGGTGCCCCGTGAGGCTGTTGGCCAGGGGTTCCGGATGAACTGAACATGGGTGGAAGGCGAAGGGAATTGGGAGTGGCTTGCTTTCCCTGGTTTTGGGGTCACATCCGGCAGTGCTCTGGACTTACTCCTAGCTCTGTGCTCAGAGACCACTCCTGGTGGGGTTCGGGAGACTGAACGGGGCGTGCGGGATTCATCCCGGGCCAACCGCATGCAAAGCAAGGGCCCTGCCTGCTGGACTGTGACTCCAGCCCTGAGGACGGTTTTGAACCTCGTCCTGCACCAAGTTCCTCCCCAGCTAGGGAGTTTCTTTCCTCTCCCTCCTACTTTCCAATTAACCTTTCTATTTAGAAACAAACAAAAACATTTTCAGTGCTGGCCAAAGGAAGGGTGCTGATCTACATGAATGAAAAAATTAAAAAAAACACTGGGATTTTTTTACAAATTATATTGGACTGGAGCCATAACACAGCGAGTTTGATTCCTCCGTCCCTCTCGGAGGGCCCGGCAAGCTACTGAGGGTGTCCAGCCCACACGGAAAAGCCTGGCAAGCTACCTGTGGAGTATTCAATATGCCAAAAACAGTAGGTCTCACAATGGAGACGTTACTGGTGCCCGCTCGAGCAAATTGATGAGCAACGGGACGACAGTGCAGTGCAGTGCATATTGAGACATCATGATTCACAGTACTGTTCCTGGTAGGGTTTCCTGCCACAACGCCCCACCCCCTTTTCCCCCCCACTAAGGTGTCTGCTTCCTTACACCACTGTCTCAGGTCTCTCCCATCCACCCCTGTTCCCTGCTGTGGTAGGCTTAGTTCTGTGGGCTGGTTTGTCCAAGAGTTTGTCTTCATCCCCATACCATACTGTCTTGATTACGATAGTTCTATAGTATAATTTAAACTTGGGCAAAGAGAACCTCGATCTTCTTTTTTCCTAGGATTGCTTTGGCCATTCAGAGGATTTTGTTACTCTATAAATATCAACATCATTTTGTTGAGGTCTCTAATGAAATGCAGCGTTGTATTTTAGAGGGGCTGCCTGGAATCTGGATGGTGGCCTTGGGGAAGGGCTGACATTTGCATCATGGTACTCCTGAGATTGGGAACGTTTGCACAGGAAGTGGGTGGGGCTTTGTGGAAGAGAAGTTTTGGGATGGGAATTTCAGGAGTCTAGTCAGAAATGAGCCACAGGAGGGGTTATATGTCACATAGCGGGGTGAACATAGGGGAGAGTCAGGGAAGGAGTAATCTGCACACACATACATACAACACCCACAAAACACAACACATGCAACACACAACACACACGCACAACACACAACACACACAGTCAGGGAATGAGTAATCTCAACACACACGCATACACACAACACACACATGCACAACACACAGTTGGGGAATGAGTAATCTCAGCACACACACACACACACACACATACACACACACAGTGGCCCCGCAGATCCCTAGACTATCCCCACCCTTCCTCCCTCCTCTCTTCCTTACAGAGAGGGGGCTTTTTTCTTTTCCTAGCTCTGTCTCAAGCAGTGGTCAGCGCCTCTGCGTGTCCCAGGGACCCTGTGAGGTAGGGATGACTGTCAGTCCTATTTGACAGGTGAGGAAACCGAGTCACAGGGCTCCCAGGCCTCTGTAAAGAGAGCGAGGCAATCTAGCATAAGACCCTTGGGGGAGAGACTCCTAAAGCAGTTGATGGAAGATTATAAGAAAAGTGCATTGAAGGTCGAGTGATGAAGGGGGGTGTGATTGTCCCAGAATATTTAGACTAAGTATAACAAGTCTTCAAAAGGAAAAACACAGCCCCGAGCTTCTTGGCAGCAGAAATAAAAAGGCAAACAGCATGAACATCAGTTCATCAGGCAGGATGAATTTTTCTTAAGTACTTGGTTATTTAGTTTTTAAAATAACTCTCCTGGGGGAGTCAAGTGTGTTCTTGGAGGGAGACTTAGGAGGCGAAATAAGTTATAGAAAAGATGGAAAGTGGCTAGATTAATTTCTGTTTCATTTGTTCTCCGGGTTGGTCAGCAGTCATGTATTTAGCAGTCACATATGTAAAATCTCGGGATAATTCTGGAAAAATATGAAGATGTATCAAGCTTGTCTCAGCCGCCAGGTGTGTCCTGATCTCATTTAAAGATGAGGCAAGGGGTAGGGGCTTAAAAAAAACTAAAGACAAGGCAAGAGCCCCCCAAAATGGACAACAGGGAAACCACAGCTACATGTGCGGATGGATAAGGTGGTATTTGGGGGCTGGGAGGGCTGGCCGCACCCAGTCCTCCTGGCTCTGCACTCAGGGATCACTCCTGGTGGGTGCTGGGGCTCAGACCCAGGTCAGATGGATGCTGGGCAGTCTGCTCATGGTCCTGTCAATCTGGCCCCGCAAGGCGGTGGTTGCCAGGGGCTCAGCAGCCAGTTGTGGCCCCCAGGCATCAGCGGATGAAGGCTGGCTTCTAAGGGAGGGATTAATCCCAGGGCTGAGAGGCCCACCTTGGTCAAGCCAGACCTGCAGCCTTTAAGTCTCTGCGCCTGGTCCTTGCGTGTTCAGTTGATGCCTTCCCTTCCCTGAAAAGCAGGGTTGGAGGTCATGGTTCCTCGTCCCAGGCCGTGCCTTGTCTAGAGCAGAGCTCGAAGATGGTGCTGTGGGGGTTGGTGACATGGTCAGGGAGAGGGGTAAACATGCCTGCTCCCTGGGGGCATCAGGAAGGCCTCCGGTGGCCAGAGGTTGGAATTCAGCCCAGAAGCCCTCATGGACCAGGTTCCCCTTCAGGAACTGTGTGACCTATGGGCTGAAGAGCACCCAGGTCACCTCGTCTATTGTCAAAGTATCTGCCAGCCAACTTCCTAGTTGACGCTGTTGGGTTGTCACCAGCCAAGTTCCTAGATGACGGTGTTGGGGTGTCAACAGCCAACTTCCCAGCTGACAGTGTTGGGCTGTCATTAGCGAACTTCCCAGCTAGCTGTGTTGGGGTATTACCAGCCAGCTTCCCAGCTGTTGGTGTTGGGTTGTCACCAGCCAACTTCCTAGCTGACGGTGTTGGGATGTTGATAGCCAACTTCCCAGCTGACGGTGTTGGAGTGTCATCAGCCAACTTCCCATATGACAGTGTTGGGGTGTCAAAAAACAACTTCCCAGCTGACTGTGTTGGGATATCAACAGCCAACATCCCAGGTGACGGTATTGGGTGTCACCAGCCGACTTCCCAGCTGACCGTGTTGGGGTGTCACCAGCCGACTTCCCAGCTGACCGTGTTGGGGTGTCTCTGTGCCTTGGTCTCAGGCAGGGTCACATCTGTGAGTGCAGCCAAGACAGGAAGGAGTTAGCCATGCCTGAAGGACCAGCTGGGAACCCCGGCAGCAGACAGAGTTGCTGCACACGGCAGCTCCCTTAAGGCTTCGGGGACCCAGACTCCTAGGGGACCCTCATCATCCTGTCACAAAGGGCTCGGGCCACCCTGCGCCACACACACATGACCTGAGAAGTCGTGGGTTGGACACGTCTCGCCTGTTTTTCTGTTCTGTCGCACTGGGGCCCTTCAGGAGGCCGAGCTGTGGCTGAGAGGAGGTGGGCGGTGTGTGTGTGTGTGGGGGGGTGTCCTGCTGGCTTTCCTGGCCCCCTGCGCAGCCCAGACACTGGAGATGCGCCCTCCCGGCTCCGGGGCAGGAATCCTGTCCTCGGCTCATTGGAGACAGCTGCTGGCGGGCCTGGAGGCGGGAAGCAGGCAGGCCACAGCGGCAGACGGGAGCGGCTTCCCGAGTAGGGACCTCTCTGGAGCCTCAAGCAGCAGCTGCGAGCATGGTGAGGGGCCCCCGGGCCTTGCAGAGAAGCGCCAGGGAGAGCAGTGAGGGCACCGGTAGAGTCGGGCCTGATGGGCTGGGCAAGGGACAGTCCTGGTGTGCTGGCCCTCCCCCCACCCCACCCTCTCGAACTTGGTGTCCCTGGGCAGACCACGCAGGGGTATTGGTTCCATGGAAGACAGGAAGCTGGACTGGGTGGAGGCGGGTGGAGGGGTGGGGTGAGGTGAAGGGATAAACACAGATAAACCTAAGGCCCGAAGAAAAGACACACAGCAGAATGCGTGAGAACAGAGATGGACGGACGAACGCAGAACCTGAAGGTCAGAATAAGAATCCCAGTTGTGGGGGCCGGAGCTATAGTCCAGAGAGCAGAGCACTCGCTTTGCACGCTGCCGATGTGGGTTCGAGCCCCGGCACCCCATACGGTTCCCTGTGCATTGCCGGGAGTCATTCCTGAGTGCAGAGCCTGGAGGAACCTCTGAGCATCGCCTGATGTGACCCAAAAAGAAAAAAAAAATATAGAATTGAACCTGTGAGCCAGAGAGAAAGAACAGCAGGTAGGAGCACTCTCCTTGCAGGCAGCTGATCCAGGCTCAATCCCGGCTTCCCCAGGCCGGCCCCCCGAGAGCAGAGCCAGGAGTGAACCCTTAGGTCTGCCAGGGGTGGCCCCCAAACTGGAAGAAAATGGGCCCAGAGGGATTGCCAGGGCTCAGGGGGCCAGGCTGCCCTCGAGACAGAGCCCAACTCAGAAGACCCCGTGCCAGTCGGAAGTGAGTCCAGTGGGAAGCAGCCTTGGCACCTTGGCGGGTGCCCCCAGGACTCAGAACTCGAGCTGGTTTAAGGCGAAGCAGTGGGACGGTTCTAGAAAGCCCCCGATGCCCGTGGCCGGGCACTGCTGCGTCCGGGACCCTTCTGTCCGCTGAGATCCAGATTGTGCGGGGCCTCCCGCCGTTTTCCTCACCTCCGGGGCCCAGAATCAACAGTAGTTTTTAATTTTATTCACGGGGCTCGCGCCGTTTCAGGCGGCATCTCCTCAGTGAATACTAATGGAACTCCGGCCTGTTTTAAGTGAAGATCTGAGCAGACTCCTCCTTTCATCTTGTCAGGAGCTGTCATTTCCGACAGGGGTTTGTGGAGTTTCCTTCCGAGCAGATTCCGAGCAAACCCCGCTCGACACAGCACTGCATATGTATTACTGCACCGGGGCCAGTGCAAAGCCGGCGTCCCGGGAGACAGAGGAATCACCCTTGGCCCCCCTGCAGCCCCGCCACCGCCCTCCATGTCAGCAAGGACTCGTCCTGGCGGGGACACAGAGGGAGAAGGAAGCGGGCGGAGAAGCGCGCCGAGGGCCTGCCTCAGAAGGCATCGGGAGCTGGCTGTTCTTGCCTTGGCAGCTCGGCGGCTGTTTGGCCTTGGCAAAGCGGTTTTGATCATCCTCAATGTCATTTCCAGGATTTCTGCAGCCGTGAGGTGGGGCAGCACGGCTGCATGGCCGGCTCAGCTGCCTCCCCACTTCCCACCTTTCCTGGCCCCCGTCCATTTTGCATGTCGATGCGATAGTTTGCTGCTCTGGAACACGCACGCGGCGATTCACTCTAAGTCACGGCCTGGCCTTTCGCTGGCCTGCGGCGGTTCTGCTGGCCTCCCCCTCTCTGACAAGCCCTCCACTGGCCCGCCCTGCCCTTCCCATCCCTCTCGTCGTTCCTTCTGCTGCCCTTCTCCCTGCGGCCTGGTTGCAGGTCAGTGCCCAGTCTCTGCCCAGCCCTGCCGGGTCCCCAAACCAACTAGAGAACTTCCCGCAGCTCAGGGGTTTGCTCGTCCACCCGGGAGCACCCTGGATGCCTCCTTCACCGTAACTCTGGAGAACCAGGACTCCACCGGCTGGAGCCTTTCCCTGAGAATTTGGAAAGACCCCAGTTCACCGGCTAGTTGCTTTTGTGATGGTCATCACGTTATCACTAAGTTCCCATTGGTCATCAATATGCCCGAGTGGGTGCCAGTAAGGTCTCCATTAGTCTCTGTCGTGTGCTAGCGTAGCCCGATGGCATATTGGGGGCTCTTTCAGAGTCAGGGGAATGAGGGTCGTTATTGTTACTGTTTTTGGCATATTGAGGACACCACAGGTAGCTTGCCAGGCTCTGCCGTGCGGGTGGGATGCTCTCAATAGCTTGCCAGAGGGATCTCCAAAGGGCTAAAAGGGCTCTCCAAGAGGGATCAAGGCTTTTAGGGCACACATACATATATATATATATTTTTTTTTTTCCCTCTATGATTTGTTGCCTACTGTCTGAACCCCATCAAATATGGTGTGGTAATTACAGCAATCCATATCCAATACGCACGGGTAGCTTGCCAGGCTCTGCTGTGCGGGCTCCATACTCTCGGTAGCTTGCCGGGCTCTCCGAGAGGGGCGGAGGAATCGAACTCGGGTCTGCTGCGTGAAAGGTGAACACCAACCGCTGTCCTATCGCTCCAGCCCAAACAGTAACAATCAGTCTCTCAATGAGAGACGTTACTGGTGCCCGCTCGAACAAATCAATGAGCAACAGGATGACAGTGACAGTGACAGTTACAGCAAATGAGTAGGGAGAGTCTCATGATATGTCCAGGAATAGTTTACTCATATGTGAGGTTCGGCCCGAGCATTTGGAAAGTGGCCTGGAACGTGGTGGCAGTTGGGTTGTGGAGGTTGGCTACTGGGGCTGGGTCTCTTGGGTGGGGAAGGCTCTCACCCGCCCCCCTCTGGGGCGCCCCGAGTGAAAACAGCCTGGCGCAGAGTGATGGTCATAGATTGCAATGGTCACACAAATGCAATTTCTAATGTGTGTGTGTGTGTGTGTGTGTGTGTGTGTGTGTGTGTGTGTGGTGTGGGGGGGGGGTCCTGAAATCTGAGATGTAAGAATTGGGTCAGTCCTGGTGTCCAGACCCGGTCCTCTTGCGGGCTGGGTGCTGACCTCCCAGTCTCCCTTGCTCGTCTGCAGGACTGGGGTGAGCAGAGCTTAGCTGGGGCCGACTCCCTGATGCTGCCGTGGGCAGGGCTGGGGAGGGCGGCTCACCCCCGTGCCCCACCAGAGTCGCTCCCGGCACGCCGGCTCAGCTGTGTGGGTGGAGGCCGGGTGCTGGCCCGAGAGAGGACTAGGCAGTGTGTGGCCACTTCACAGGCCCTTCCCTCCAGCCTCCAAGCCACACTCGAATCAAGCGCTTTTCCTCCCCCTGTCCAGGCTGGTGGGCGTCCTGCTGGCCGGCCCTGTTCCGGCGGACGAAGACACATTCCCCGGGTCGGCTCTGGGCGCTGTGTGGGGAGAGCGGGAGGGGCAGGAGTGAACAGCTGCCGGGGCCCGGCCCTCGGGGGCAGCCAGCTGCCCGGCAGCAGAGGCAATGTTCTGCTGTAATGGCCCAAGACATTATGGCTCCCGGGGGCCTCCGGGGTGGGGGAGCAGGCCAGGGCTGTGTGGGCTGAGAGCACTCCAGGGCTTGCTGGGTGGCTGCGGGCCAGCGTGGCCCATCTGTGAGGTTGGCCGGAGGGCAGGGGGCTCCGAGGAAGTTGCCGGCTTTGCTTCGAAGAGAAAACCAAGCCCTGATCTGCAGGAGCAAATATCTGGGTCTGGGATGCATGGCGGAGGTAGAGAGAGGGGGAGAGAGAGAGAGAGACAGAGAGAGAGAGAGAGAGAGAGAGAGAGAGAGAGAGCGAGCTGTGTGTGTGTGTGTGTGTGGTGTGTGTGTACCTTATCTTTAAAACAAAGATTTTATTATTGAATCACTGTTCAAATTAGGTTTCAACCATATAGTGTTCCAACATTCATCCCTCCACCGGTGTACATTTCCTAGCACCAGTGCCCCCAGTTTCCCTCCCATCACCTCCCACAACCCTCCCTCTAGCCTGCCTCTATGGCAGGCACTCTCCTCCTCCTCCTCCTCCTCCTCCTCCTCCTCCTCCTCCTCCTCCTCCTCCTCCTCCTCCTCTTCCCCTTCTTCCTTCTTCCTTCTTTTCCTTCTCCTCCTCCTTCTTCCCCTTCTCTTCCTCCTCCTCTTCTTCTTCCCCTTCTTCTTCCCCTTCTCCTCCTCCTCCTTCTTCCCCTCCTCTTCCTCCTCCTCCTTCTCCTCTTCTTCCCCTTCTTCCTACTTCCCCTTCTCCTCCTCCTCCTTCCCCTCCTCCTCCTTCCCCTCCTCCTCCTTTACCTCCTCCTTTTCCTCTTCCTCCCCCCTCTCTTCCTCTCCCCCCCTCCCTATCCCCTTTCTACGCCCCCCTCTTCCCCTCCCCTCTCTTCTTTGGGCATTGTAGTTTGCAGTGCATATACTGAAAGGTTATCTGGTACATCTCTCTACCTGCCTTTAACACCCAGGTCTTGTCCAGTGTGGTCATTTCCTATTGTTGTCACCTTGGCTCCTTCTCTAAGAACCACCTCTTCAGGGTGACTTCACATCAGCCCTTAAAGGGAGGAGCCTGGGGTCCATCGGAGCTGAGACCCAAGGACCCTCAGTGATAATGCCACACTCCCATGGACTCCCACAGAGTTCTGTGGTTTGTGGAGGGAGACTAGGTAGGGAGACTAGGCTCTGGTCTCGGGGGACGCGGGCCTTCGTGCCCTCCCCTGCCTGTGCTCTCTGGCTTTCCCTCTCCCCTCTGGTCTCCAGCTCTCAGAGCCCCAGATCCCCAGGTCCCCAGCCGTCCTGAGGCTTCTCCCCGGAGTCTCATTTTTGAGTAGCACAGGCGGCCATCCAGGCAGAAGTCAGAGGAGCTGTCCCCGCAGGCGCCTGCCCACTCCCACCCCCTCCTCCTCTCACCCCTTCTCCAAGGCACCCCGGTTATAGACATGGGGTTCACCACGCAAGTGTCTCTGGGCCCGGATGTCTCTGCATCTTTCTCTACATGGAACTGGTTAGGGGTCTGCCGCTGTTTCATTCTGTTTTTTGTTTTCATGCATCAAGTTTGGGGGAGTCTTTTATTGTAGTTATGTTTCATTTGGGGCCACACCGGCAGTGCTTAGGGATCACTCCCGGTAGTCTTGGGGGAACTTCTCAGATGCCAGGGATCGAACCCAGCTTGGCTGAGTGCAAATGACCTCCCCACTGTACTACGGCTCTGGCTCGGGGGAAGCTTTTGTCAATCTTTAGAGATCCCAAGGACCCGGTCTGAGGACCAGCCGTGGGAAAGCGCAGCTGCAGAGAATCAGCTATTCCTCCAGGCTGATGAAGAATGGGGGTCCTCTCCTGTTCCCCGCCCCCCACTGACACACACCTTCCGTTTCCCCATACCAGAAACAGTCTCCGAGATCTCAGTTGGGTGTTTCTCTCCCTAGCACTCAATGTCTTGTATCGGTACCTCTTGAGTTTTTAATTTCAGGCAAAAGCATCTCTCGACTCCCCGTCTGGAAAGGAGGATTTGGTCGTCCCCCTTCCTGTCCCCCAGCTACACACTCTCATCTTGTCTCCCCATGATTTGGCTGTCAGAAGCCTCGTGACACCCCACACCTATTTTTCCTCTCCTATCCAACATGTTGTTCCCCTGGAATGAATCACTGGCCCGCATGTTTATTTTTCTCCATTATTATCAATAACTCAACCTCAAATACTTCCTGGTTTGCATAAATTTCCTCTCAAAGCATTCAATCACACTAGTCACTGGGTCATCTCATCTTCTTTTTGTTTGGTTTTTGGTTGTTGGGCCACACCCAACTGTGCTCAGGCTTACTCTTGGCTCTGTGCTCAGGAATTACTCCTCGCGGTGCTCAGGACACCAGATGGGATCTGGGAATCGAACCCGGGGCAGCCCGAAACCCAACCCTGAGTTGTTTCATCGTTTTGAAATCTCTCTAAAACCAGGCAGGCTGCTCCAGTCTGAATGAATTCACCTCTGTAGTTATCTTAGGCTTTTCATTCCTATCATTCTGGATATACCTCTAGATTTTCTCTGAAATCCAATGCGATGCTCTTTGAACTCCAGGTCTTCCAATATGACAGTGACATATTTCAGTCACTGTCACTGTCACTGTCATCCTGTTGCTCATTGATTTGCTCGAGCGGGCACCAGTAGCGTCTCTATTGTGAGACTTGTTACTGTTTTTGGCATATCGAATAAGCCATGGGGAGCTTGCCAGGCTCTGCTGTGTGGGCGAGATACTCCCGGTAGCTTGCTGGGCTTTCTGAGAGGGGTGGAAGAATCGAACCCAGGTTTGGCTGCATGCAAGGCAAGCGCCCTACCATTGTGCTGTCACTCCAGCCCACACATATTTCAGTAGCTTCTTGAAAGAAGATACATAGACTCAAGCCATTCATTTATTCATTAATTCTTTCAATTCCATTGAGCCCTTATGAAGAATCCTAGGCAGAAAATATTTTAAAAACTGTGGACTCAGTGGAACGGGAGAGCTAGTGCACAGGTCCGGCCCATGGCTGGCACGTGGGTGTGAATCTAGTAGCGCAGAGGGGCCCCTGTGTGCCACCCAGGAATGATCCTTGCACTCAGCCACGAGTCAGCTCTGGGCACCGCTGTATGTGGCCCCAAACAAGACAAAACAAAACAGATTTATGGAGGGGACGCTGTTCTCGGTGTTTCTGACTCATCAATCAGTAAAACCCAGCAACCCAGCCTCAAGGTCCTTGTACCCCGCAGAGAGTTTATGGAAGAAGTAAGCATCGACTTGCACAGCATTCTGGAAAGTGGTGTCAAGTGCCAAGGAGAAAAAAAGTCCAGAAAAATGAGGGGGTGGTTCTGCCTCTGACAAGTGTGGCGCCTGAAGCAAGAATTGAGGGGAGGGGTGGTGACCCATTTAACTGGCAGGACGTGACATCTGCTGAGACCTGCATGTATGCAGATGGAGGAGCCACATGGATCGTTTCCTGCCGTGAAATATTCTTCAGCTCCTGCCTGCGACCGCGAGGGAGAGGTCTCGAGCAGGGAGCACCCTGGAACCGCAGATCGGAATTCAGAGCGAAGGAAGAAAATGGATGTACAGTACCAGCAGAAAACGTTACTTTCTTATATAAGAATCTATCGCATTCGGCCTGAAAGGACTTGACAAGTTAATTAATTTGTCTCTTTCTTAAGTGTTTCTGCCACTCAAGTCGTCCCCGCAATGCAAACCAGGGTCCCTCCTGGACGCTGGCAGGGGCGCAATCCGCCGATCTGCGGATCCTTTTATTTCTAGAACAGAGAGAAAGAGATGAAGAGATGCGTCTTCCTGGGGCCGGAATGGTGTTGGTGATGGGAAAGGATTAGCAGGAATAGACCGTGCTGGGCCAGCTGGGCACGGCAGCAGAGAGAGGTGTCCATGCATGTCTTGAATGTGTGCTGCATTTGTGGGTGGGTGTGGGTGGAAAATGGGTCAGAAGCCCCAGACCACCTGGGGCCAAACATGAGCTCAGTGGTGAAGTACATGCTTCGTGACGTTTGGGACCCTGGGTTCTTTTCCGCCACTGCCCGGTCTTTCCGAACGAGAAATAAAAACAAATCCCCCCACTGGGCCCAGAGTCCTCTCGCCTGCGGGCAAGGAGAGTTTGGGGGTCAGAGTGTTGAGAGAGAGTTGGCGGGAGTCAGGGGCCCCTCGTGGAGAGGGCGACTGGGAGAACAGCCTTAAGAAGAGAGAGAGAAAGCACTTAGCCACGTGGCGATCTGGGGAGGAGTATTTCACCCGGAGAGAATTAGCACAGCATTCTTAAGCGTGTTTAGAAGCAATGAATGCCCAGTCACATTTAATCAGTTATTTGGATGATACGTTCTAGGAACAACATATGCTTTTCAAAATCATATCTTGTTACGAGGCATCGTGGTTATAATAATGTTCATGTTTATGGTTTTGATGATTTTGGTTCTATGGTTTTGAAGTTTATGGATTGTGAAGTTCTGGCACCCCACCAGCATGTCAAAGACACCCCCTACACACACACACTGTCCTTATGTCCTTTCTGACCCACCCCCTCTTCCCCTTTGCCCTCAGAGTCAAAGGTTTGCTGCCCCTCCACATGGTCCATCAGCTTGACACTGTCTCCTTCTTCTATACCTGTATGAGAGAGACCATCCAGGCTTCTCTCTCTCTCTCTCTCTCTCTCTGACTTTATTTGACTTTATTTAACTCAAGACATCCTAACTCACATCTCATAGCGAAAGGCAAGATCTCAACTCCTGTTAGCGCTGAGGATCGTATTGTGTCGACGGTTTCTTTATCCAAACACCGGACTTTGCACATGTGGGTCGTTTCCAGGTCTTGGCCATTGTGAATAGTGCCACAGCGAATGGACATATGTGTACATGCGCCTATTCTAGTTCATGGCTTTGTGTTCTTGGACAGCTGCCAGGGGCTGGTCTCGCCAGCTCAATATGGGAGGTCTGTTTTCAGTCTTTTGAGAAGACTCCGTCTCATTTTCCCTGGTAGCTGAGCCAGACAACTGTCCCCCCCTGTCCCCCTTCCGGTGGAGGGGGGCTCCTCTCCCCACTCAGCTCATCAGCCCCACTTTCCTCGGTGCCTTTCAGCGTGTACGCCGTTCTCACTGGTGCGAGGCGCGATCTCTGTGCAGTTTGATTCGCGTTTTCCTGACAACCCGTGATGCTGAGCGCTTTTCCATATGCGCATTGGCGCCATCACCTGTAGATCTTTGAGTAGGAAGGACAGAAATATATTTTGTTAACTTAAATTTTTTTATGTTTCTTAAGGCACTGTGATTTACAAAGTTATCCATTGTAAGATAACATGGGTTTGTCCTTTCTGCCTTGCCACAGGGAGGTTAGGTTTGTTGAGTTACTCCCATCACAGTGTGCCCACTCCTCTGTGTTTATTTGTAACCTCTTTCTTTGTGCTCTGTTAACTTGTAAATATTGCTTCTCTCTTCTCCTTAACTTCTTTGCTTGGTTAATTCAGAGCAATGTTCTTTTCTTAGGGACAGAGGAAGACAGTTAATGCTGTACTTTTGTAATTTGGGAGTTAATTCACTCCAGATAATATTACCTCCTGGTAATATTCTCTCAACCTAAGCCTCAGTTGCCCTTACTTCCTAGAACCCCAAAAACAAGGTCCTGACAAGGGACTGGTTGGACCCAGGGCAAGCTGTGAGCTACCCTGGCATCGAAATGGGCCTGGTCAAAGTGCCTTAATACTTAACTACAAGTTAAGAGTATGGTCATGGACAAATTCTGTCATGATCCAAAAAGGAGCAACTAGATTCGGACCCTTCTAGGGTTCAGAATGATCAATCGGGCCTGAGCACTGTAGTCTGAGTCTGTGATGAGATGTCCCCAGGAGAGCCATCCTACAAGCTCAATGTATCTCTTACTGTGTCCATACAAAATAACTAACATTAAGAAGTAGAATTAAGATGTTGATTTAGTTATTGGACTAAGGAGAGGAGAAAAACACCTTAGGTGGTATTTCGCCCATGAGCAAAGGAAGGGTTTTCTTATGTCGATTTTGCTACCAGACGGGGTGTGGTGTCCACCCCCAATGCAGAGCTGGAGAGAGCCAAGAGAGACCAGAGCAGCACGATGGAGCACGGAGAGACTAGCAGGGGGACGGGGGGGGGAAAGAATGGAGGGGAAGAATGGAGGAACAGGCGCGCGGGGAGACCAGAGACGCGGCCGGGAGAGGGAGGGCGGAGAGATGAGCGGGAGAGACAGGAGGAGACGGGAAAGAGGGGCAGTGTGAGGCGAGAATGGGGGGCTTAGTGAGACTGGAACAGGCGCGTGGGGAGAATGGAATAGATGGCAACTGATCAACAACCAGCCTGGCCCTCATTTCCTCCTTCCTCCGCCCAAGGCATGGGCCGCCCCCGGAGGGGAAGGGGCCCGCGCCCACCGAACGCTGGTGGCAAGAGGGACAGCGCCGGGCTTTCCCTAGCTGCCCTAGAGGTCACACATCCATGCTTGAGCTTCAGGCATACAGTTCCCCAACACCAATCCCGTCATCCATGGGAAGGACGTAGATTTTTATTTTTAATTTGGGGGTGTTTTGAGCCACACCCAGGGGGTGTGCCAGCACTCCTCCTGGCTCAGTGCTCGAGGGCCCCTGCGGTGCTAGGGATTGAACCTGGTGCTCCTGCATCAAAGCTTGTACTCCTCAGAGGTATTTTCTCAGCCCTCGTTCTGTCACCACTTAGCGAGTTCCTTTGTGCCCGTGAAGCAGCAGAAAGCCTGAATTTCCTAGTGCAAGGGAAAGACCATCTCCAGCAGAAATAAAGCGGTGAGAATGTTCAGTGATGGCAAATGCTGCGGAGAGGGAGAGAATGGGACACAGGGACAGGACGGACTGGCACACGGGAAGCTGAGATGGTTGGGTCAGGAAAGCCACGCCCGGGGCTGGAGCGATAGCACAGCGGGGAGGGTGTTTGCCTTGCACGCGGCTGACCCGAGTTGGATTCCCAGTGTCCCATATGGTCCCTGAGCACTGCCAGGAGTAATTCCTGAGTGCAGAGCCAGGAGTGACCCCTGTGCATTGCCAGGTGTGACCCAAGAAGCAAAAAAGAGAAAAGGAAAGAAAGGGGAAGGAAAGGAAGGGAAGGGGAGGGGAGGGGAGGGGAGGGGAGGGGAGGGGAGGGGAGGAATCCCTGCCCAGCAAGATGACATTTGCCGAGTCCCAAAGGAACCAAGCAGTGCTGAGCCCTGTAAGAAGGAGGTTCTGACCCAAAGGTCCGGGCCTTCAGGACAAAGTGTCTGGGTGTGTTCAGCAGAGGACACACATCCCTGGGACAGGGCCACAGAGGGGGTGGGGCTGAGTGGTGTTGGATCAGGGTCATCTCTGAAGGTGGCAGCTGCAGGGGGCCTGGGGATGGGGCAAAGCCCACATGTGGTGCGTTCCAGAGAAAGGTGGACAAGATGGACAGGAGCCCTGATGAGCCAGCTGCAAGAACAGTGTCACAATAAATAGGGTGGAGAGAAATGGAGCCGTGACTGGGGAGGTGGATGGAAGCATGTTGTTTTTGGTTTTAAGTGCAAGAAATCATCAGTGCGCTGATTGGAGGTACACGGCCTTCGGCTCTGGAAACGTCTCTTAGATTGTTATTATCTAAATGATCTCTTCCATTTCATTCTCTTTGCCTCTGTTTCTGCAGCTATTACCAAATGTTAAACTAATTCTCTAATTCTCTCTCTCTCTCTCTCTCTCTCTCTCTCTCTCTCTCTCTCTCTCTCGTGACCTTGTTGTTTGGATTTCTGTGTCCCCATCCCTCTTATTTTTCTTCTGATCCTTTTATTCAGTTTTCAGTCTTTCATACATGCCTTTCTTGTCATATTCTGCTCTTGTGTCTTGGAGACACTGTGGTCACTCACTCATTTTTCTGAGATTTCTATGATAGTTTTTTTTTTTAATTAAGGTCTGTTCTCTTGAACTGTTCCTTGGCTAATGATTCTTGCCTTGTTCTTTCATCTTTCTAACTAAATTAAGCCTTATCAAAGTGTAGTGGTCTGCTCACATTTCCTGTTTAATACCTCCCTTACAAACTCCTATTAAGGGGGCCAGAGTGGTAGTACAGGGGGTAGGGCGTTTGCCTTGCACGCGGCCATCCCAGGTTCAATTCCCAGCATCCCATATGATCCCCTCAGCACTGCCAAGATTAATTCCTGAGCACAGAGCCAGGAGTAACCCCTGAGTATCGATGGGTGGGGCACAAAACAAAAACAAAAACAAAACAACTCCTGTTAAGTGCAGCAGGTAGGATGCTTGCTTTGCATGCGCCAACCTAGGTTTAATCTCAAGCACTCCGTATGGTCCCCACACACCTCCAAGGGTGATCCTTGAGAGAAGAACCAGGAGTAAGTCCTCAGCATCGCCAAGAGTGGTCCGAATACCAAACTCAACCCAAATCCTGTGATTGAACTTGTCTGTTGTACCTTTTTTCTTTTGTGATCTGTCATATTGGGAGCGCCAGTGTCACTGTAAATCTCTTCTTTGGGTTGGTCATATTGGTACATTCTTTCATCTTTTGTCTGTTATTTGGGGCCACATCAGCAATACTCAGGCGTTACTCCTGGCTCTGCACTCAGGAATGTCTCCTGGTGGTGCTTGGGGGACTACATGCGGTGCCTGGGATCGAACTCGGGTCAGCTGCATGCGAGACAAATGCCCTCCCCACTGTACTATCACTCTGGCCCCTAGTACATACTTTGCAATGTCCTGTCCACTGTGTGGCTGCCAGTTCCTGGGGGTCATGTGCAAAAAGGTCGGCGTGTTCACTTTGTCCAACAGAGCAGATGATCTCATCTTGTGCTCCTGGAATCAGACATGTAGCCTCCATAGACTGGTTCCGTGCTTTCAGAAGTCCATCTTCCAGGTTGGGCCAAAGGGCCAGACTCAGAGCTGAGTGCCAAAGGTACGCTGCTCTCTCACCCGCCCCCCACCCCCGGTCCTTTTTGTTTGTTTTTGTTTGGGGGGCCACGCCTGGCGCCTGGTGGTGCTCAGGGCTTTGTCTTGGCTCTGTGCTCAGGGATCACTCCTAGCAGGGAACTCTATGGGATGCTGGGAATCAAACCCAGGTGAGCTGCGTGCACAGCAGGTGCCTTACTCTCTCTCCAGGCCCCTCTCTGGTCCTCTTTTGAACTCATCACTGCCCCACATCCCCAGGGTCTCTGCCTCTTGAGCCTTTGGAAGCTCAGTGGTGAGCAGGTTCTCTCCTCTCTGCAAGTGGAGAATTTGTGGTACTTCCTTGCCCACCTGCATCCTTGGCTTCCAGAATGCTGCTGCCGGAGTTTTCTCTCCTGAACTCTTTGTCCTTGTCCTTTCGGCTTTATCACCTCAGCTTACAGGGAGCGACCGTGGACTGTGAACGCGAGTCACGCTAAAAGTGCATGTTCCCTCTCCCCTGGACTTGCAGCCCCACTTGATGGCCTGTGAGCTTTCCAAAGTTTAGTGAACGAAGAGGCGAGGAAATGGAATTTTCTCTATGAAACTAACTCTTTATTTTTTTCCTTTTTTTGCTTTTTTGGGTCACTCCTGGCGATGCGTGGGGGTTACTCCTAGCTCTGCACTCAGGAATCACTTCTGGTGGTGCTCAAGGGACCATATGGGATGCTGGGAATCAAACCCAGGTTGGCTGCATGCAAGGCAAACACCCTACACACTGTGCTATTGCTCCAGCCCCTGCCCCCTGAAAAATTTGTTTTGTTTTGTTTTAGTGCGATGTTCCAGGCTTACTCCTGGGTCCGCCCTCAGGGATCACCCCTGGTGGTGCTCAGGGGACCATATAGGGTGCCGGGATCAAACCCAGGTCAGCCATTTGCAAGACAAACACCCTCCCACTACATTATCTGGCTCCTGGGACCTCAGTTCTTTTGTCAGATCATTTGGACTTGGCCTATTCCTTTGCTTTCCTTATGTACCACTGGCGAGTGAGATCATTCAGTATGGGTCTCTTTTCCTTCTAGCTTGTTTTACTAAGCATGCCCCACCCTGCCTTGCCCCCCACCCAGCACAAAGCTAGACTCCTCTCGCCCACCTTCCCCCAGCTGAGCCGTGTTCTATTGTGTGTTGGTCACACCCCTTCTCGCCTACCCTTTTTGGGTTTTCATTCTTGGCTATTGTAAATAGCATTGCAAGGAACAGAAGTATGCTATGGCTTTTAGATTTAGTATTTTTGTACATTTTTTTCTTTTTTTGGAGGGTGGTGGTGGTGGTGGTGGTGGCGGCGGGTACATTGGGCCATACCTGGCGGTGTTCAGGAGATGCTCCTAGCTCTGTGGTCGGGGGTACGCCCGCAGAGCTCAGGGACTGTGTGGCACAGCCTGCATGCAAAACACGTGTTCAGCCCTTTGAGCTCTCTCTCGCCCTCTAAGCTTTTTCTCAATGGTGGAAATAACGTTTTTCGCTTTCATTTGAGAGCTTGTTCTTCATTCCTAACTCAGCCTCTCCCACTCAGTTTTTTACAAGCGAAGTAATTTATGTGGTAATAGTTACCAATCATGGTAAAAATATACTTAAACCTCCCGTTTTTTAATACATCTGTCAGGTTCATAGACTGTTTCTCATGCTTTGTGATTCTATTCATATTTTTATATTTGTCCACGTTTTTATTTTGCAAACTTTCAAATCAATAAAGTGCGGTAGGTAGCCAAATAAGCATCAATATATCCTGCACTTGAACTTATGAATTGTTAATATTTAGCCACATTTATGCTCTTCCTCACTCTTACTTTTGCTCTGGGTCTTACACTATAAGCACATATAGTGTTATTTCTCAGTCATTTAGAAGTAAATTGCAGGCTTCCTGAGGGGCCAGTTCATCTCCCCTCACTCAGAATGCACCTTTTAAGAATCAGACAATTTTCCTACGTAACCACTGCATCATTATTATGCTCAAGTTTTAACATTCATACAGCGCTACTACTTAAATGTATAAATGTGTCGGCTCCAACATTACCCACCAAATCAAACCCAATCAAGGGCTCGGGGCTGAATTTGGTCATCATTTTCCTGTACAGCAATTAATTCTCATTATTATAACACTTTACAGCATTCCCCATATCCAGACTATGCACATTTCATGGCCTGAGCATTTTTAAGCTTGTTTTCTTTATTTTTTTGCTAAGTCCTCATGCTCTGGATTGTGTGGCTCTCTCTTCGTGATTATGTCTGGGTTCAGTCTCTGTTTCTGTGCATTTATCAAGGAAATTACATGGTGGAGGCCTTGAATTTCATCTGCATCCCCTGAGGAGGCCCGTCCCATCAGATTGTCCATAATTGGTAATGCTGAATTTGATCACTCAGATCAGGTGATGGTTTCCTGATCTCTATTGTAGGGTATCCCATTGCTGTTGTACGTAGGAAATGAACTGGGCGGGGTGAGGCGTGAGGATGGGGCAAGGAGCGTGGTCCTGTACCTACACAGCTTTCCAGCAACCTTTAATCCAGCGGCTTTTGTACCTGCTGATGATATTTACCCAAAGCATTACTGTATTGATGGCTGACTAAAAGGTGGTTTGATTTTTATTTGTTCATTTTTTTGTTTTGGTCTTTATTATACGACATTTTCCAGTAAAGAGTTTTATTCTTTCATTTCCTTCCCTGTTTCTCTTTTCTCTTTGAATTATCACTGTGAGTTTAAAAAAATGGTATTCAATGTATTATAGCCTATTACATTAATTAGCAATTTTGATGTACAAATTGCCTGAGTCAGACTCTACTCAGAGTCCTTTCAAGCTGGTTTCTTTGTCCTGTGGCTACATTTCTTTCGCCTTTGAATCATCCTTGCTTTCTGGCATAGTCTAAGTTGACTTCGTAATTTCTCTATCTCAGATGGAAGCAGCCATTTCTTTAAGGAGTCCCAGTTTCTGTCAAGTGAGGGCTGGTATTTAGAAATTGGGTTCTGGGCACCGAATTTCATTGTGTGTCACATGTTGTGTAAGAAAGGAGAAGAATATTTCATGCATGCATACGTGGGCATTTGATTATTTTGCTTATGTTATGCTTATTTCATCCATAAGAATATGGATAAATCAGAGGAATGGTTACCTCTGGGAAGAGGATGGGAATAGAGTGGAGGAAGGAGGTAGGAAGTGGAGCTTTTTCAGAGGTAGGTTGGGTGACGTTTCCTTGTAGAATGTTTTGGTGGACAGAGCTAGGAAACAGCACCAGGTTGTGAGCTTAGACTGACATCTCTCGTGGCCGTCAGCACCACCCACCTTCACCCAGTTCTCTCTCTGGTTCTCCCTTCTCCCTTCTCCCCAGGGAACGGCTGTACTCTGGGACAGGGCAACACTCATTTGCATATTTACTCCCTCTGAGGCTCTCAGGATTTCCACAGCACCATCTCCTCTAACAGAAAATGAACCAAAGTTCACGTTTTCAGCTTATGAGCTAAAGCTCAAGTTTTCTGAAAGATATTAGAATTTATATTGCCGGATGTGATCAAGAGCTAGTCCACAACTCTTCTGCATGGTCTT
Source organism: Sorex araneus (assembly GCF_027595985.1). Classification (NCBI taxonomy): domain Eukaryota; kingdom Metazoa; phylum Chordata; class Mammalia; order Eulipotyphla; family Soricidae; genus Sorex; species Sorex araneus. The sequence goes on along the minus strand of NC_073304.1, from coordinate 168,012,784 downwards.
ATTATTGCTAGGTAATACTATTACTATTACACTGAGAGATAAGTCAATCTTTCCAGTTTTTAATTTATTTATTGGGGGGGGCTGGTTGGTTGGGTCACATTGGTCATACTCAGGGCCGCTCCTGGCTCTGTGCTCCGGGGTGCTTGGGGGCCTGACTGGATGAGGTGCCAGGGATTGAATGGTGCCAGCAGCATGCAAAGCTGCCCCCTCTACTCATGTCTCGCCCCCTCTACTCTGTCTCTGGTCCCTATTTATCCAGTTTTTAATGGATGGGTATTTTGGTTGTTTCCAATATTGTGTTAAGTTCATTAATTTCTGTAATTTTTTTTTCTCTTTGGGTCACACCCGGCGATGCACAGGGGTTACCCCTGTCTCTGCACTCAGGAATGACCCCTGGCGGTGTTCAGGGAACCAGGTGGGATGCTGGGAATCGAACCCGGGTTGGCCATGTGCAAGGCAAACACCCTGCTGTGCTACCGCTCCAGCCCCAATTTCTGTAATCTTACTTTTTTTGTTGTTGTTGTTTTGCTTTTTGGGTCACACCCGGCGATGCACAGGGGTTACTCCTGGTTCTATACTCAGGAATTACTCCTGGCGGTGCTCAGGGGACCATATGGGATGCTGGGATTCGAACCCGGATCGGCCGCGTGCAAGGCAAACGCCCTACCCGCTGTGCTATCGCTCCAGCCCCTGTAATCTTACTTTTGAATCAACAAAGGGATGAATAGTGAAGCCCTAGGAAAAGTCTTTAAGGACAGGCCTCAACCCCGTCCCCTCGTCCTTCTCAGCCCCACTCACCCTCTGGAGATGACCATTTTCTTCTATCTCCAGTTTCTTTCTTGAATATCCCTTTTACAAAAATAAGTCCCCCTTTCTTATAAAAAACAGTATGCAAATGATCTAAATCTGATGAGTTATTTGATGAGTTATCTATATCTGATAATTATTTATATCCTGTTATTTATATGTATAATTACATATACATATATAGTTATACGGATAAATAAGAGCATAAACTCATACTTTAGGAAAAAATCTGTCTTTCTCAAACTTGAAATGTTTGGGGCTGGAGTGATAGCACAGTGGGTAGAGTATTTGCCTTGCACACAGCCAACTCGGGTTCCATTCCCAGAGTCCCATAAGGTCCCCTGAGCACCGCCCCAGGAGTAATTCCTGAGTGCAGAGGCAGGGTGCATCACTGGGTGTGAGCCCAATAGCAATAAAATAAAATAAAATAAAATTGAAATGTCTAACAATAGACCCTGGAAATCGCTGTCTGTTCAGCGAGGCCTTCCCCATCCTTCCTGACTGGCCTTTCGCACTCCCTGTCTGAGGCTGGATCATCGTTTCTCTGTCTTCTGTGGCTGTGCATTGAGGTTGCTCCTGTGTGTTGCTGTTTCAGAGCGTGCTCCCTCGAGTATGCACTTGTGGTTTTGTGCTTGTGTGTTCCTTTATGTAACATAAAGGTATGCTTTATGTTCCTTTCTTTTCCTAAAGCTATTCTTGTGCAGTTTTGCAGTTGTCCCCAAATCCTTAGATATTTGGTATTTGAAAAGATATTTCGTTCCAGGCTGGAGCCATACATAGTGGGTTGGGTGCTTTCCTTGCACACAGCTGGCCCAGGTTCAATCCTTGGCACCCTCTGTGGTCCTCCCGTGCCCGCCAGGAGTGATCCCTGAGTGCAGAGCCAGGAATAAGCCCTGAGCACCACCAGGTATGTCCACCACGAAGCAAAACAAAGCAATCCTGTTCCTATATTCTTCAGATTAGGTCGTTTCTGGGGAGATATGTTCAAGTTCACGGGTGCTTTCCTCAACTGAGGCCAGTGTGCTGGTTGGCGCTCTTCATCTTGATGAAGAAGACGCCTTCTTCATCTCTGTGATGCTTCTGATTTCTAACGCTTCTTAGATTCTTTCTCAGAGCATCCTTTGCCCATCTGTTCTTGCATTTAATCCACCTTTTTTCTTTCCTTCTTCAGAGCCTTTGGCCTCTTAGTCACAGTTCTTTAGTTTATTTTTATTTAGGGGTTTGGGGGAACACAGATGATAATGCCCAGTGCTTTCTCCTGGCTCTGTGCTTAGGGACAGCACCCCCCACCCCCCACCCTCCAACAGCACTCCGGGGACCACGTGTGACACATCTAAGATCAAAGCTGGGTCAGGCGCAGGGCTAAGTGCTTAACCCAATCCTAAATATCCTGCCCTAATAAGTTTTATTTGTTTATTGTTTTATTTTAATTTCTGACATGATTATTCTCATATCTCTGCCCTATCCGAGTGTGGTTCCAGTGCACGTCTGTCCCTTTGCCCACGTGTTCTGCCTGTTAACATGCTTTGCTCTACTCTTTTGAAAATTAGGCACGGCAGATCAAGGAAAGGAACCGGGGTCAATAGGGCGTGATGTTTTCCTGTCTCTGGCTCGAAGTACGGCTGCGTCTGCATTTGCTGCTGCTGTAGGTGTCGGAGACTAGAATATTCTCTGGATTCCATCTTCCTTTGCTGTCTTTGAGTTTCCCCAGACACCCCCTTCTGAAGGAAGTTCCAGCCGTCGAGTTCTAGCCTCAGTTGTGTTTCTGCTGTTAAGCCAAAGCCGTAATGAAGGGCTGGGAAGGTGTGGGCCGAGGGAGCAGTTCCAGGGCATCTCGGTCAGCTCGCGGTTGAGGTCTGTGCCCCCAGGCAGTGACCCCCCCCCCCGCCCCCACGTAACTCTCACGCCTGCAGGGAGACACGGATGTACTTGCCTTCATCTTTGCCTGTTAGGTTCAGGTCAAACTCAGGGACAAGCCTTTGTTGAAGGAAAGGAAAAAGTCGGGGTGTCTTCTGAGGCAGTTTCTTCCTCTCCTGGCTCTGGCTAGAGGCCCCTTTTCTCACCCCCAGAACGTGGGGGGTTCCTGGAGATAAAGCTCCTGGAAGTGCGGGGCCTGAGACAGACGCAGACCCACTTTCTCTGTGCTCTCGTGCCTGCTGCTCTCAGCACCTCGTCTGAGACCTCTGTGTCCCCACTTTCCCCACCCCCACCCCCAGGAGGTTCCAGCTATGGCTCTGCACCCACACGATGGTGGATCGCTTTCCTCGAGCAGTTTTGGGGTCCATTTCCCCGATGACTTTACTTATCTGATGAACTGAGAGTTCCTTATTTTGGGTTTGGTCTCACTTCCATTGCGAGAGGGGGAGTGACGACTTAGAATCTTCCTACACGGGGGCCTGGAGTGATAGTACAGCAGGGAGGTGTTTGCCTTGCACGCAGCCAACCCAGGTTCGATCCCCAGCACCACCAGGAGTAATTCCTGAGTGCAGAATCAGGAGTAACCTTCGAGCATTGCCAGGTGTGAACTCAGATTAAAAAAAAAAAGAGAGAGAGAATTTTTCTACATGTTGAGCAGGGTGCCAAAGGTTTGCGTTGATTCTGGAGGTGTCTCTTCAAACTAAAATTACAGACACGGTGTTGCAGGATTAGAGGGTTGAGACAGGTGATGATTCTGTTCGGTGAAGCCCAGCATCCTGCCATTGGTTGACCAGCACAGTGGGGGAACGGTTTGGCTTTTCCAAGAGCCTTGTAAATGGAGTGCGGGCAAACTCCTGAATTCTTGGCAGTATGATTGTGAGAAGTGGTATCTCAGCTGGTTTTATTTTGTGTTTTTTTCTTACTGTGAATGAAGCTGAACATTTCCCCCCCACATTTTCGAGACATTTGCTTATCTTTTCCTGTGCACTATTTATTGTCTTTGCTCCATCTCTCAGTTGATTTTGATTTTTTGGTTCTGGGGCTACACCTCACCATGCTCCTCCTTTACTCTCTGCTCAGGAGGTCAATCTCGGCTGGACTCAGGGGACTGATGAGTGCTGGGGATTCAACTGGGTCAGCCATGTGCAAGGCTGGAGCCTCAGCCCTGGCCTCACTTCTCTCCACTCGATTATATATCAGCATATAATCAATTATATATAATCAATGTATAATTATAATCAATTATACATTGCTGGAGCAAAAGCACAGCGGGTAGGGCATTTGCCTTGCACTCAACTGACCCGGGTTCAATTCCTCTGTCCCTCTCGGAGAGCCCGACAAGCTACTGAGAATTCTCGCCCGCATGGCAGAGCCTGGCAAGCTCCCCATGGCATATTCTATATGCCAAAAACAGTAACAACAAGTCTCACAATGGAGATGTTACTGGTGCCCGCTCGAGCAAATCGGTGAACAATGGGATGACAGTGACAGTGGCAATCAATTATACATGTATATTATATTGATATGCCATATATATCAATACATAAAATAATTGGGTGATTTTATATATATATATATATATGTTTATTTTGTATTTGGGGAAGAGGTTAGTGTAACAGCAAGCAGTGTTCAGGGGCTACTTGCAGCCTGGTTCTCAAGGATCACTCACAGTGCCTAGAATTGAACCCAGGCCTCACACATGGAAGGCTGCTCATTAGCCTTTTGAACTCCTTTCCCCAATCATGTATATGTATATGTACATATATATAAAATGTCTATATTAGTATTTTAAATATGTGTTCTATTTTGTGGTAGTTTTTTAGCAAATTTAGTAATGTTAATTAATCATTTCATAATTTAAAACTAAAATTCAATAATTAACTTTTTATTTTTAGTTGTTCAAAAATTTTTTATCTTTGTCTAGTTTAATTTTTCTTTATTTTATCTTGGTTCTTACAATTTAGAAAGGTTCTCTTCACCTTTAGCTTATAAAGAAGCTCATTCATTTTTATTTATAAATTTTTTTAACTCTAGATATTTGATCCACTTAGATTTATTGTTATGTAAACTGAGCAATGGAATGATTTTTTTACAAAAAATTAATACTAAATTGTCCAATTATTATTTATTCAAAGTTAATTTTCACGCCAGTCATTGGACATAGAATCTTTCTCATTCATTACATTACCAGATGTTTTTGGAACTGTTTCTTTACTTGGTTTATTTCTTCTGGTCTCTCTACTTTGAGCTTCATTTCCATAACGTGTTCATTACCATGACTTTTTAGGGTGCTTCTTTTTTTTTGATATGACAAGCCTCTCATCACTTGTCTCATTTTTTCCCTACATATATTTTCTAACATTTAAAAATATGTAATTAAATATGCATTAATTTATGCAATTGTACAATATGTTGATTATGTATAATTATAATATATTCATATTCATTTCCTATTTCTGTGTAATAAGTTTTCTATGTAACAAGCTATTTTCGAGTAACAGCAAATTATCACAAATTTAGTGACATAACACTAATCCTCTTACCACTGGATGTCAGAACCCCAGAGTGAGTATCTGGATTAAAACCACACTGTTGGTACGATTGTGTCAGTTTTGGAGACTCGAGGAAGTGTCTATTTCCTGCCCTTTGTTCCTTGGCCTCTTGCTCTATCTGCAAAGCTAATAATATCCCATCTTTAGATCACCCAGATCTTCCGAATTTCTGATCTTTGGTGGTTTTGGTGAGTTCACCTGTGAAATCCTTTGGATTTGATGTGTCTTGGGGGATCTATTTCTGAGAGTACCTTCTTGGTTTCGTTAGGGAAAGTGATTGATTTCTACTTTCTCTTCCCAGAGGTTAAATTTCGTAAATTGAATCATCCTATGAATTTATCCATTTTAAGGAGCTCTTTTTATTAATTTGAAGAGTTATGCTAAGTAGTCATATTTTCACATGCTCTGCTTTGATGGTCATTATTTTAATTAATTTTTATATTTGTGCTGTATTCCTTTTGGTTAATTAGATTAGATAGTAGTTAGTCAAATACATTGATTTTTTTTCCAAGCAAGATGCATTTTTCATTTATTTATTATGCTCCATGTTCTGTCTCAATAACTTCTCATTTTATCATCCCGATTTCCTTTCTTTTGCATTTTGTGCTTCCCTACACCACCACTTTTGTCATTTGAGTTGGACATTTCATTTAAGTATCGAATGCCTAAAACTCAACTATCAGGAACTTTGTAAATAATGGCTCTTTAATAAGTTTGTTTTGTAGAACAGGAAGTTAGAAGGGAGTCAGAGGTGTGAGCCGATGGTAGGGTAGTTGCTTTGCGTGTGGGAAAATGGGTCCAGTCACCAGCACTGCATGCTCCCCTGAGCACTCAGGAAGCAATCCCTGAGCACTAAGCCAGGAGTATGCATCCCCACCCCCCAAAAAATAAAACCCAAGATAAAAAAAAATCACATTTTATTTTGCTTTATGGGTCACACCTGGCAATGCTCAGGGGTTACTCCTGGCTCTGCACTCAGGAATCACTCCTGGCGGTGCTCAGGGGACCATATGGGATGCTGGGAATCGAACCCGGGTTGGCTGAGTGCAAGGCAAACGCCCTACCTGATGTGCTATGGCCCCAGCCCCCAAACAATCACATCTTTAAAGGTTACAGAAGGCTGGGGATGCAGCTTTTTGGTAGCACTCCCTGATCCCCTCACCCCACCGCCCACCCCACACATATACACAAGAGCTGTCCGGTTTGATATGGCTGGGTTTACAGGTGGATGAGCTTGGGCGTCACCCCTGGGATGGAATCTAGACAATTAGCAGCACCCCTGAAGGATGCACACGTCATACTCCTGCCAGAGCCTCTCCCATTCCGCTTTCATCGTCACGCATTGCTCCGTGTCTACTTTCGAGCTTCGTACCAATAGATGGCTAGGGGCGTCCTCTCTTACGCCTTGCCTTTTGGCACAGAAAGCGCGTTTTCCAAGGGCCACCTCCATCAGTGCTTGGGGGCCTGGGGCTACTCCCAGTAAGGCCCGACCCACTTGTCTGATAGTTGGGTACCAAAGGGTCCCGTGGGTCCCACCTGCCGGTACTCGTAAACCGGGCCAAGATCTTCCCAGAGGAGTCACAGGAAGACACGCTGAGATGCAATAAGCAAAGCGACTTTATTGGCTAGCTGGAGCCATCGACTCACCACCCAGCTCACCGACAAAGTGGCAGCCTTCTCGGAATGAGCGGCCCCAACTCTCAAAAGTGAGGGGCTTTTATACCATAACATTATATAACAGGGACTTTCCGTGAACCCCCTTTTGTCCCCAGTCTGAGGGTCTTTCCCCTACTTAACTGATTGCGTCTAAGGTAGAGTTACATAAGGGTTGCATAAGAGTTACATAAGGGGCATATGGGGTGGGGGGCTTCCCTACCTGCATCCGATTGGTAACCCTTAGCTGACCTCACTGTGCCTGTCTCACTTCGGGAAATCATGACTCAATTCCAGGTATCTGTGCCCAATTCTAGGAATTCTGGAGCCAGAACTTAGGCCTAGCTTCTTTTGGCTTCTTTGTGAGCCTGTCATGGCTCAGCCTTTGCTTCTCTGTCCCTCAGGACTGGGTGGGGGAGCAGCACTGAGGCGCCCCCTGAGGGGCTCACACATGTGAGATATGCCCATGACATCACTCTGCTCAAAATTCACGTCTCAGAGGTGAGTGCCTTGAGCCGTGCTTGGCCATACTCTGGAGAATGAAGACACCCCGTTTTCTGCAGATGGTCTAGGGGGGTTTGTGCTGCCTCACATCTAGGGCCACAGGCTGGCCGCATTTCTGTCTGGAGCATACACCTCCCACACCTCAGGAGCCCATGACTAGGGAACAGACCAGGCAAATACTCAGGTTGAGTCGAGTCCGCTCACAAAATCTTTCTAAGTGGTTGTGCCCAAACAGGGGCTGGAGTGACAGCACAGCGGGTAGGGCGTTTGCCTTGCACAGCTGACCGAAGTTCGATTCCTCTGCCCCTCTCGGAGAGCACGACAAGCTACCAAGAGTATCCTGCCCAGAGCCTGGCAAGCTGCCTGTATTCGATATGCCAAAACCAGTAACAAGAAGTCTCAGAATGGAGATGTTACTGGTGCCCACTCAAGCAAATCAATGAACAACGGGATGACAGTGACAGTGATACAGTGTCAAAGATTAAGTGGTCATATGTTTGGGGGTCTGTGATAGGATATTCAACTCTGTTCCATTGGTTGCAGGTCTGTTTTTATCCCAATACCATGCTGTTTTAATTACTATTGCTTTATAGTACAGTTTGAAGTTGGAGAAGGTGACGCCACCCATCTTCTTTTTCCCAAGGATTGCTTTAGCTATTCATGGGGGTTTATTGTTCCATATGAATTTCAGGAGTGTTTTGTCTATTTCTTTGAAAAATGTCATGTGTATCCTGATAGGGATCACACTAAATCTGTATAGTGCTTTGGGCAGTATTGCCATTTTGATCATGTTAACCCTCCCTATCCATGAGCAGGGGAGGTGTCTCCATTTCCTAGTGCTCTCTTTTATTTCTTGAAGTAGTGTTTTGTAATTTTCCTTGTATAAGTTCTTCACCTCTTTGATTAAGCTGATTCCAAGGTATTTGATTTTTGAGGTACTATTGTGAAGGGGATTTTTATTTCAAATGTTCTCTTTCTTCTCTTTCATTATTTGTATATAATAAAGCCATGGATTTTTTGGGTGTTGATTTTGTAGCCTGCCACTTTACTATACCTACCTATTGTTTCTAGGAGGTTTTCTGTTCGTGGATTGCGAGTCTCGTTTCCATTTTCTGCTCTCTTCTGGAATCTCTGCACTTCATCTTTGAGCTCACTGATTCTGTCCTCAGCAGCTGTTACTCAGCTGCTGAGGCCTTCCACTGAGTTTTTTAATCCGCCTACCAGGTTTTTCAGGTCTGACATTTCCATTTGTAATTTTGTTTGCATTTTCTGCATTTCTACCTTTAAATCCTCTTGTATTTTGTTGGCGGTGCATTCCATTGCTTCTTTTAGCTCCCTGTGCATCCTCAGTAGCTCCCTTCTAAACTGTCAGAGAGATTGACTAGCACTTAATTACTGTTGGGGTCCTCTGGGCTAGCCTCTCTACTAACTAAGCTTGGTGGGTTTCTATGTTGCTTTACCATTGTGATTTGTGTGGTTTAGACCCTCACAGTCACTGTTACTATTGTGTTTTTGGTGCAGTATTAATTGAGGTGGACTGGAGTGATAGCACAGTGGGTAGGGAGTTTGCCTTGCACAGTGGCTGACCCAGTTCGATTCCTCCATCCCTCTCAGCGAGCCCGGCAAGCTACCGAGAGTATCCCGCCCACACAGCAGAGCATGGCAAGCTACCCATGGCATATTCAACATGCCAAAAAAAAGTAACAACAAGCCTCACAATGGAGACATTACTGGTGCTCAAGCTCAAGCAAATTGATGAACAATGGGACGACAGTGCTACAGTGCATTTATTGAGGTGTGGGGCTAATTACTTATTGGCCTAATGTGTTTTTGGTGTCAGTGAAAGTTTCACCTAAGAGGATAACTTATGGATCATATGGGGTACAAAGGGGGAGAATAAGTTGGGGCCACGTTAGTGGCCGCACCTCCGGGACGGAGCCCTGGATACTGGGCAGTACCTGGGTGGGCGGAGAAAAGACCTTCCCCAGAACGTTGGTGCCACTGGAGCGCGTGCGTTCTGTCTCAGTTCCCGTCCCCCGAAGTTCTAGATTAAAAACCGGGCGGGCAAGATGTCTGCTCTGTCCCGTGGCTCCAGGAAGGAGCCCTGGATCTAGAAGTTACCGTTTAACACTTTAACTGAGAATCCCCTTGAAACAGGGTGCCTGAGATCTTCAGCTCCCAGTGACCATGTGGCTGCGTTCATTTTCCCTTAAGTACCTGGGCTTCCTGATGCCATGTTGCCTGAAGTGTCTGACTTCTTTGTGGATTTCGAGGTGCCAGGGAGGGAAACCGAGAGACAGCCTTCGATGCTTCAGATCAGACCAGAAAGTGCAGAATTTAGGCATCACAAAAATGGGCAAAGCTCCCCCAAAGACTTGCTTCCTCATGATGCCGGTACAAAGCCACTGAAGTTTGGGTCCCAAGGCACTCCTTAGCAGGCTGAAACCGAGATGAGAATTACTTCTCTTGGCAAAGAGGATTAATGTTTCATAACAAAAGGTAATTTATTCAATTGTATGCTAAAGAGGTGGTGGTTATGACATGTATAAAGCATGCTTATTCTGTCTATTGTATCATTTATGTTTAATTCCTATAAAAACACCGGTAGCTCTATTGAGTACCTTTCGGAGAACTTGACCACTTCTAGAATGAATTGAATTGTGTTAATTAAATACACTTGACTTTGATGAAACTGAAACCTGATAGGCTTTCAAGGAAATGAGGCTTAGCAAGCTTTAGTGAATTTTAATAGATAGTGGATAGGATTAAATACAAGATCAGGCAGCTCTGGTTTTCATCAGTTGGAACGGTAAGGCGACACGCAGCGCCCCTCGCCACCTTGCGGGAATGGCGGCCTTTTTAGGGTTCATATGGTTAAGCAAAGTGTGTGTCTATGGCACCCCTGAGTTCTGTGTATGGTCCTAGCCAAAAAAGGTCACTTCCTCCGTACTTGGAATGGATAGCTATTGTAACATACAAAAGAATCAGAGTTTTAATTATCTCAACAGGATGGGGCATAAGGTCAACTAAGTGAGATGAAGCGAAACTGGGAAGACCATAAAATCTTTAATTAAAGACATTTAATTGCACAGTTGTAGGGTTGAGGAGGCCTGGCTTTGCAGTAATTCATGCAAAAACTAGGAATTCTGCATAATCATAACCTCAAATTTAGCTAAAAAATAATCAAGTTGCCTAAAATGTTAACCTTCTCTGGGGTTGTAATAATAAAAGAGTTCACATCCATGAGACCCAGTCACTGATAAGGTGTGCTTTGCTTTATTGGGCCTACCCATGGTGGGCTGACCATGGAAATGTCTAGCATGAGACGGTGGTGAGCAGTCACTGCATATGAGGATCAGTTGAAAGAACTGAAGAATTTTTCCCAGAAGAGAGAAAGGTGTAGCTTACAGAGCAGGCATTACGGATTTCCAAATATCTTAAAAAGTGCCACAGGGAATAAAAATCAGATATATTCTCTCTTGGAGCAGGAAGGATAGCACAGTGGGTAGCGTAATTGCCTTGCATGTGGCTGACCCAGGTTCCATCCCCGGCCTCCTATATGGTCCCTCAAGCACCACCAGGAGTATTTCCTGAGTGTAGAGCCAGCAACAGGCCCTGAGCCTCACTGGGTACGCCCCCAAACAAACAAAATTAAAATATAAATATATATATTAATTAGGGAATAGATCTAAGAAATTAGTCTATTTGGGAATCCCCTTTGACTTGGAGAATAGAAAGCAGGGCGAGTTAGTTTAGGCAAAGGATAGCTCCATTGTCTCCTGGAATGAAGGCAGCAAGAATCCTGCCTCCGGCAGCTCCAGCCCTCCAAGACTCCCTCATTCCCCTTCTTTCTACTTCTTTCAGTGCCCCGTTCATTCTTTCCCACCACCAGGGGTGTTTCCTGGAGGATGTGGCCGTCACACAGTCTAGGTTCCCTTGTTCGAGTTTCCACCGCAGAGGATGGAGGGTCCCACAGCATCTCTGTCAAAAAAAAAAAATCCAATAGCCAGGAGCCGGAGCAAACACCAGTGCCCATCAGTGGAGAACTGGATAAGAAGGAGGGGAGGAAGGGGGCCGTGTGCACAGCGAGTGCCGCAGAGCCATGAAGGGTGTTTGTTAATGCCGAGTGAGGAAGGAGGAAGGCAAAGACCTCCTGATTCCACTCACATGCGGAAGACAAGAAACAGAACAAGGGAACAAACGTAAACCAACCTTGAGACTCTAAGAGCAAAACCAAGGACGCCAGAGAGAAGTGGGGTGGGGTGGGCGGGGTTGGGTAAGTTGGGTGAGAGGGGTGGATGGAAGCTAGAGCTGTGGTGGCAGCTGTACTGTGGTGTGAAGGACGGCCCACCTGAAACCTACGGCACGTCAAGGATTCATAGTGCTTTGGTAGGGAAAAACCAAGACACCAAAAACATTTCAAAGAAGGGCTCAAATTCACCTGGCTTAGACCACGGGTCAGCCTCCAGGTCACTCTGCCTGGGGAGGGGCGGGGGGGCTGGCCCAGGGGCTCCTGTCAGCCCAGTGTCCTCTTGGGGACTCATGGTAAAAGAAGAATATCCCATCACAACTCAACCTTCCTTTTTTGCTTTTTGCATTTTTTTGGGGGGGTGGGGGTGATATTCTTGGCTCTGCACTCAGGAATTACTCCTGGCAGTGCTCAGGGGATCATAGGGGATCTCTTGGCTCTGGACTCAAGAATTACTCCTGGCAGTACTCAGATCATGTGAGACACCGGGGATCGAACTGAGGTCAGCGTGCAAGGCAAATGCCCTACCCACTGTACTACCTCTCCAGTCACCATCCTCCCATTCCTTTCGAACCTCACATTTCCTCCCTCCGGTTGGCAGGAACCTGCCACTCTGCCTCCCTCCTCAGACTCCCCTGGCACCCCTCCCTGCACCCCTCTGCACCCGCAGCTCAGTGACAGGACCCTGAGGCTGGGCATGCCTACTGCGGATGGCCGCCTCTCTCCGGCTGCTCTCCTGACTCTCAGCTCCATCTCCTACCCCAGAAGGCAGCAGCCCCCTCCCGAATCCCCCGATCTGCCCGTGCTGTGGCCGCTGCCCCTGATCAGTCCAGAGCTGGGGGCGGGGGGGGGGGGGACACACATAAAATTTGCAAGTCTCCTTCCTCCAGTCCTGCTCGTCTGCCTTCTGCAGTCTCCAAAACTGGGTCCTGCATCATCTTGTTTCCAAATTCCATTTCAAGTGGGAGAGTAAGTCCTTTCTTCTTAGCCAGATGCGAGATTCCGTAACCAAGGCTTTCCTGTCTGTGAAGCTCTTGTTGAGGTGGGGATGGTGTCCCCCCTGGCTCCCGGCCTCCGAGCAGTCTACTAAAAGGAGCAGGCATTAAAGCCTGCTTTGCTTTTCCGCTGCCCGTCGGCAGAAGTCGGGCCTTGTATTTCCTTCCAATGGGAGCGTGTCTCCTTCGAACCGACCACGCTGCCCCGTCTCCTGAAGCCAGCCTCTCTTGTTCCAAATTGCCATTTAAGTGGGCAACGTTTACCCGTATTCATTACTTACTTATGCCAGCACGACTCAGGCTCCGAGGACCCACTATAAACTCTTCTTAGAAAAGCCTAGAGTTATAAAAATGTCCATTTTGATCACAATAAAAGTAAAATGTATTCCAGAGGCTCAGACAAGTGCAGAAAGGGTCGTTATTTACTGAGAAACCCTTAATGGTAAGGATCATTCTTCGTCCAGAGACCCCAGCAGTGGACAGTGGGGGTGGGGGGAACGTGTTCCTGTTGAGGCTTGCCTTCTTCCCTCTGTGGGTGCCGGCAGAGTGGGGCAAAACCCTTGGTATTAAATGGGCCCTAACTCCTGGCGCCAGAGTGGGTAGGATATAGTCAGTCTGGCCCACTGTACTCTTGGAGAATGAATTTGAGAAATCCGGGTCCTGGTTCTGTGTTGGGACAGATGCTGGCGGTGTGTTTTGGGTTAGATGAGTAGGAGGCAGAGGGGCGGGGCTGGGATGACACTCGGGGTCTGGGCGCCAGCCTGTGGGGACAGGATAAGGATCTGTGGGTAAGCCACTCCTCGTGCCTTGGTAGTGTCATGTAATCTGGTGGCTGCTGCCCCTCCAGCCTTCCCGGCATGTGTGAGAAGTGACTGTCACAGAGTTAACTGCTGCGTGTAGAGACTGTCCACGTGTTCATGGTTGGGGCTCTTACTTTGCATGTGGCCAAGCCAGGTTTCATCCCTGGCACCTCATGTGGTCACCACGAGCCTACCAGGAGTGTTTCCTGAGCAGAGTCGGGAGTGAGCCCTGCGCACTGCTGGGAGTGGCTCCAAACCAGAAGTAGACAGACAAACAAAACAACAGTGGGCCCACTCCCTCTTGGAGTGTACAAGCGAACAGTATTTAAAACCGCTCTCACTGTTGATCAGCTCCACCCGTCAGCTCATTCTCAGTGACATCCAGTTCTCACAGGCCACCGATAAACTTTCAAACGACTTCCATACTTCTCATGAGTTCAAGTCTGCAGCACCGTCTGGAATTCTCTTGAACTCATTTGAAATCCAAAGCCAGCTTTCTTGCCTAGATAAGAATCATTTGCAATTAGCACATCAATGATCGAGATGTCAGCGACTTATTTCTAAAGCGAAAGGGGGCGGTGGCGGTGGTGGATGGTTCATTAACTTAAAAGTCCCCCCATAAATTTGTTTGATCCTCCCTGCTTTGTTTTGATTCTAATAGTACTTATAAAAGTAAATTTCAGCTCTGGCCACTGATGCACGGTCATAAATTCTAAGCAAGCGAGGTCCAAATTAATGAGGCCTTGCCATAAATTCAACCAGGGGGCAGAACGGGCTGGGTGTCCCGAGAGAGAGCAGATGTGTGGTTGACAGGGAGGCCCCTGAGAAATTGTATTTATTGAGGGTTTACATGTGCCAGGCACTTAGCTAAGTGCTTTGCATGCATGATCTCATTTAATGCTCCCAACAACACAGTGATTTAGGTGCTGCTGCCCCAGTTCTGATGATCACGTGACGGCTCGGAGCCGGTGTAATCATCCAAACAGATCTGTTTGCAAGATGGAGCCCAGCAGGAACTGAGCCTTCAGTCTGGTGACTGTCCCAGTCTCTGCTCCTCTCAAGGGCAGGGACCAGGCTGGGGACCCCGGGGCCACCTCACAGGCCTCTCTCTGCCTTGTCCCCATCGCGGATGCCCACCCACTCTGCAGCCTGATGGGCCTTGGTCTTCTCTGGGGGCCCGTTCCAGCCCATTGCCAGAACCAGGCATCCGAATCGCATTGATTGGCTGTCGGAGGCCACGGGAAAGGGTTCTGGCCTCTGAAAACTGCCGCTAAGGTCCTAAATAACGGCCACGGAGAATAATGGAGATGGTTTAAAAGAAAGGGGTCTGGTGGGCTGATTTATAACCAACTTTTGATACGAATTTTTGTGACTCTAGGAAGATGGATGAGCCTTCCTGTGCTTGTTAGAGGAATTGTGTGTAACTGATTTTATTATTGTTCCTGTTTTCCACAAAGCACTGCCTGTCAATTTCTCTTCTGTATCTCATGTATTCTTGGAAAATGAATTCGAGTATTCTGGGCCCCGGTTCTGTGTTGGGGCAGAGGCTGATGGTTTGTTTCCGGTTAGACGAGTGTGTCAGAGAGGGACAGGGCTGGGGTGATGCCGGGGCTCTGGGCTCCAGCCTGTGGGGAAGGGTGTCCCTGGGTGAGCCACGCGTGCCTCGGCAGTGTCACGTAACGGTGGCCGCTGCCCCTCCAGCCCTCCCAGCGTATGTCGGACGTACCTGTCAGAGTTAACGGCTACCTGTGGATGCCATCCACGGCCTGGAGGGGTTTTCGTTGTGGGTGCTGGGGGCAGTGGTGTGGGGCATGCAGTGAGATATCGAACATGAGCCTCACACGTGCCAGTCACGTGCTCTGCCTCTGGGGCGCGGCCCTAGGCCTGCAGTCTTCACTTTGTTCTCTCCAGGTGCTTACCAAGCGCCTGCCGGGATGCTGGGAGTGCAGTGGTGAGCAAGGAAAGGTGGTCCCTGCCCTCAGGACGCTTTCATTCCAGTGGCAGGGAAGCAAACAACAAGTTCTAAGTAAATCAGCACACCTGCTTGACTTCATAAAGGATGTGATGATGGAAACAAGAGGAGAGTGTAGGCTGATGGCTTAGGTGTAGCTGAGCACGGTTTCCAGGGAGTGGTCAGGAAAAGAAAAACTTTCTGCTGGAAGAACGCAGGAGGCAGTGCAAGGGGGCTGGGGTAGAAATCAAGTTGGTGCCAAAGCAGCCACGATGGCTAAGACTATAGCAAGACGTGGTCCGTCTTATGTATGGATTTGTGCACTGTGGTTAACTGGTTTCCAACACCTTTCTGCACACTGCGGGTATTTTAGACACTGTGTAGCTGGCTCCCTGGACTGTTGTGTCAAAGAGATTACTAATGGTTTTGGTGACAGTGATTGGGGTCAGAGCAAACAGGCCCCACGGTGAGAACTGGTCAGAGTGAGGCCACGCTTGGGGGTCCTTCTGGTGGGTTCCTGATGCGTCACTCGGGGAGCTGAGGTGGGGGGAGGAAAAGAATGCTTGATCCCCCATGAAAAAAACCTGTGTACAGACCACGTTGACAAGCAGCCCCCACACAGACTAACGCATGGTCCCCCAAACACACAGGCCCCCCCAGACACAGTCAAGCGAGCATCCCTCTCAAACACAGAAAGACTCCCCCCACGGCCCCACCCCAGCACTGTCGAAACTGCTTCCGGGTCAAGGCTCTGCAATCTCCGTAGGAGTCTCTCCTGCTTCCTAGCCATGTTCAGACATGTGCTCTCGGCCTTGCCCCCACACCCCCATCTTCACCTCCAGGGTTCAGCTCAGAGACTGTTGAGGAGCCTTAGCCGGTGTGGACACCAGCTTCCCTCGGACACAGGGTTGGCTCAGAGTGGGCATTTTCAGGGGAAGCTTAGGACTTTTTTTTCCAGGTAACTTATGGGTTGATGCTCCCTCTCAGTGAGTGTGTGGAGGTGGGGGGCAGCGGGTAATCTGTTTCCCCCTAGGAATGAGCTGGTGAAGAGACTGACCCACGGAGAATGGGGAGTCTGAGAAGACCGAGACCTGGACGCTTGGTTTCAGGGCATGCCAGGTCCACAGACTGGCAGTACACATGGGGCAACCATGGACTATACTGTGGGGCTCCTGAAACCAGGGCCTGGGACCCGCAGAGGGAGAGCAAGTTTGGGCGGGAAGGAAAACCAGTGCTGGTGCTGAGAAGAAGGGGGCTGGATTTAGGAAGCGGCCCACAGCTGCTAGAAGAAGAAATTCCATCTGGGTAAGGGGCATCAGATTGGACCAGGTGGAAAATTCCCATTGCCGTGCTTATAAAATCTGCCTTGAAAATTCTGGATGGCCCAGGGACAGGCCTTAAGGAGGCAAGTGGGAGACAGACCATATCTCAACTAGCTGTAAGCACACAGAAAGCAAAAACAGCCCAAAGGGGCTGGAGCAGTAGTACAGTAGGGAGGGTGTTTGCCTTGCACGCAACCAACCTTGGGTTTGATCCCAAGCATCCTATATGTTCCCCTGAGCACCGCCAGAAGTCATTTCTGAGTGCAGAGCCAGGAGTAACCCCTCAGCATTGCTGTGTGTGACCCCAAAAGACCCAGAAAAGCCCAAAGACTGGTGAGCCAGAAAGACCCTTGACTATGCAGATCACAGGGGCGCATTCTTTTTTTCTGGAAGTCATGATGGAAATTGATCCACACCACTGCCACCAGCTGCCCAGCAAGAAAACAGAACTGAGAACAGTGTGACCACCACCACCATCACCAAGAACGTTCCAGCACCAGAGCAGGCTGCTAAGAGACAAAGCTCTGGCTGTGGCCTTGGACTTCCCGGCCATCCCCAACACTGAAAACCACGAGAGAAATTTTGCCATGGATTTCCATGGGGAAGAGGTTGCCAGCTGAAGCATTATACAGCATCGTTGGCATTCTCCATGTTCAAGGTCTGATAAATTACACCACGTAAAAAAGCAGTAATGATGTTAAATGCCTGCTACAGAATTTCAATATCAAGTAGAGTTATTGTGGCTCTTCAAAGATATAATCCACACAAAGCGTTTAGAAGAGTGTCGCACACATCCATCAGCTCTTAAAAATGATAGCTATTATTGTTATTGACAATAATAATCATAATTTTCAGGGGGAAAGTGACCTGAAGGTGTGCCTCATTTGATTAAGATGGAATGAAAGTAGGAATCCAGCAAAAAAGGACTTCATTACACAAAGAACCTTATAAGCATGGGAAGAGTTCAAATGTATAATTAACCAGTGTATGTCAGGGAGATAGTAGCAGGGTTAGGGCGCTGGCCTTGCACGCAGCTGACCTCAGTTCATCTTCAGAACAGCACACGGTCCCCCCAGCCCTGCCAAGAGTGGTCCCGAAGCACGAGTCAGGAGTCAGCCCTGAGAATAACCGGGTGTGGCCCCCAAATCAAAATCAAAACCACCAAGAAGGCTACTGTGAATTTATAAAAGACTCACACCCATGAAGAAAATTAAATTTTTGGGGGGGTGGTGGGGGGTGGGTAAGTGCTTCTGAATAATGTATATAAACTTGTTCCAATATTTCAAGAAATCTTGGCCAGTGGGTTGATTTTTTTTTTAGAAACAGTTCTCAGAACCAGCGACTTCCCAGCAGACGCTCAGGTTTCGAGAAGCAGAGTCTTGAGAGTGTGGGATCTGTCGAGAACATCGCCAGAGATGGAGGCCCCTGCCTGGGCTGCCGGGGGAGACCCCCAGCACTCTTTCTGGGGCGGGGTTTATGGGTAGAAATTTTGAAATGGCAAGGGCCAGAGTTTTACCATCTCAAGTTTTCTGCCCACTACCAGCTTTGTTTCTCCAGAGCAACTGACCAAATATGTGATGATTTTTTTTTCCTGAACAGTGAATGATTGAATATTTGATGCTTTTTTTTTTTTTTTTTGCTTTTTGGGTCATACCCGGTGATGCACAGGGGTTATTCCTGGCTCATGCACTCAGAAATTACCCCTGGCGGTGTTCGGGGGACCATATAGCATGCTAGGAATCAAACTTGGGTCGGCCGCATACAAGGCAAACAGCTGTGCTATCACTCCAGCCCCTTTTTTTTTTTACTTTTTAAAAACATACCTGGTAACTGGGGACACCGGTACTGGGAAATGTACAAATGTACATTGGTGGAGGGATGGGTGTTGGGACACTCTATGACTGAAACCTAATCATGAACATCTTTGTAAGAGTGTATCTCACAGTGAGTCAATAAAAAATCTTCACTGCCACTGTATCACTGTCATCCTGTTGTTCATCGATTGCTTGAGGGGGCACCAGTAACATCTTCATTTGTCCCTGTCACGTGCTAGTGTAGCCCAGTGGCATCTGCTCGCTCCAAGAACACAAAGAGCACGTTGTTGTTACTGTTTCTGGTATATCAAATATGTCATGGGTATCTTGCCAGGCTCTGCCATGCGGGGAAAAAAAAATTAAAAACTAAGTAAATAAAAAATAAAAATAAAGAGGTCGCTCCAGGAAAAATTGCATCACTTTCTTCCAGGAGCTTTGTTTTATAGTCTCTGGATCTTGGCTCTTGATGAGATTACATGGCACCGGGGAGAGTTTATGGGTGTGACTGCCAAGCTATTGGAAAACTGGGGATCTGGGTGGAGGAGGCCCAGTCCTGATCTGAGCAGGATTGGAGATCTCAGCCGTGGGTCCCACATACCTGGGTTCCTCTGTCAGTTCCTTCATGGGTGAGGCTTGTCTGAGCGCGTGGAGAGTGGCCTTGAGCATGGCTGTGGCTGGGTTCTTAAAAAAAAAAACTTAAAAATTAAAAATTAAAAAAATCATACCTGGATACTGGCTTGAGGGTGCCCATAACCTCTCAGCATCAGCTCCCACCAACAGAAGTGCACGTCTAGGCTGGTGTAAACTTTGGATGGGTCGGGGCCGTCAGGGGAATCACAGTCTTATCCTATCCAGGGATGCACTGACCTGCAGGATGAGCTGCCGTGGGCCATATCTGTTATGGGAGCACCTGGGGGTGCATGGACCCTAAAGAAGCTAGCAGGTGGCTTGTGTGGGGAGGTGTGTGCAGGATTTCCCCCCGGAGCACAAGCCGGCCTTCTTTGCCACTCCTCTACCCTAGGCTGGTGATGATCTCTCTCTCTCTCTTTTTTTTTTTTTTTTGCTTTTTGGGTCACACCCGGTGATGCACAGGGGTTATTCCTGGCTCATGCACTCAGGAATTACTCCTGGTGGTGCTCGGGGGACCATATGGGATGTTGGGAATCGAACCCGGGTGGGCCGCATGCAAGGCAGACGCCCTCCCTGCTGTGCTATTGCTCCAGCCCCAGGGTGATTATCTCTTGGGCAACAAATCTCCTAAGCATCCTGCACACAGTTCTCACTACTGTCCTCTTCTTCATGCAGCGTGTCCAGGACTGACCCTTGGGAGAAGGAGCCCCGGTGGCCATAATAACTGGTAGCAAGTGATGGAGCGAGTAGAGGAGGGAAGGACAGTGGCTTTGGACCAGCGTCTCTCAACCATTTGGTTGAAAATGGTTTCAATGATTTTTCAGCCATTCTCCTCTGACTTTGACCCCTTCATCCTGTTTCCTTCCCTCCCTATACAGTCCTGCCACACTTGCACCCCTAGCCTCCTGTCACTTCTCCCATCTATGCAGTTTTCACTGTGGTCTCCTTGGAATATGCTGGGCGTCCACAGGGAGTACATAAGGTCTCTGCCCCTGGTTGAGAAATGCTCTTCAGTGATGGTCCTGAGGTCACGGGGGAAAGGAGGGGGCCCAGGGGGCCCAGACCTACTAAGTGACTTTTCCCAAGCTCCTTCCCTTCTTCAGCATGATTACCTGCAGTCATTAGGATAACCTGAGTATCGCTTTGAAGGGTCTTTTTCTGGAGTTGGGGCCACACCCAGCCATGTTCAGGACATCCTTTTGGCTCTGTACGCAGGGGTCACTCCTGGTGGTGCTCAGGGGACCCTGAGCAGTGCCTGGGATCAAACTTGGGTTAGCTACGTGCAAGACAAGTCCTTACCCTGCTGTACTATCTCTCATGTCCCTGAGTACCATTTTTGAAACCCACGCGAGCCCAAGAAGTCAAAGAATGCTTCTACAAGTTGAGTGCATTGCCAGCAGAAAGCTTCCATCAATTGCAATAGGATTGCTGTTGGAAAAGAGAAAAAAAACATTTTTGAGGTCTCTTCAGCATAGGCTGTAAATGCCTGATAACTTTATTTCACTCTTGTTTATATGCTTTTAAAAATGTTGAAAAAAGTTAATTTCCCAAATAAGACATATCAGTGCATGTCTCACCCAGAATGTTAAAATTTGAAATTTCTGCACTTTTTGCTTTATTTAACCTTTTAATAAAATAAATGGGACTATAGTGGCAAAGCTTTTCTTTCTTTCCTCATCTCTCTGTCATTCTTCTTTCCTTTCAGAGAAATAGTCTAATAAGAAATTTTCTGTCACCTTCCAGTCTTTGTTTTTTTTATATTTTATATATTTTTTATATTTCTACTTTAAAGTATTTCTATAAAAGTAAATTATGGTTTTGTGCTTGTGACACCTGTATCACTTCTCTTTATGGTATGTCTTTATTTTATACTTTTAGAATATTTTCGTATTGATAAACATAAACCAAGCTCCATCTGTTAACTTTCCTTGAAAGTCTCACTTCCATGCAGGTGACAAGCACATGTTTGTTCCGCGACTGTACACACTGTCCCGTGAACTCTTTGCTATTATTAGCCGGCTGAGTGACACCGCATATGGGACTATGAGGCAGTATCATTAGAGTTTGGGGGGGTTGTTTGGTTTTGGACAACCCTCAGTGATGCCCAGGGCTTACTCCCGACTCTGCACTGAGTGGGCTCAGGAGAGCTCCTGGTGGGCCCAGGAGACCATATAGGATGCCAGGGACCAAACCCAGGTCGGCCGCAGTGCAAGGCAAGCTTCCCGGCCACCGTGTTCTTTCTTTCCAGACCCAGTATCATGAGAGTTTACCAGCAGAAAACCAGTGGTTGGATGACATGATTTGCACTTTCCAGTTTGGCTAGAGATGGTAAGATTTTTTTTTTCCAAAGTGGTCGCATCAGTAAGCATCATTGGTGGTCGCACTTCCCCGGGCACTACTGGCGCGTGCACTCTTCCCTAGCATCACTGGCGCGCGCGCTCTTTCTTCCCAGTATCACTGGCGCGTGTTTTCTTCCCCAGCATCACTGGCCCACGCTCTTTCTTCCTCAGCGTCACTGGCGCGCGCGCTCTTTCTTCCCCAGCATCACTGGATGTCGCACCCTTCCCTGCTGTCCCTGCTTCGGGCTTCTCTGCTTCTTGCTGTTGTAGCATTTCTACTCTCGCCCAGACCGATTATCCCGCCCACCTTCTCTCTTGCTTCTTCCTAATTAAGGCCATTCTTTGGTAAAAAAAAACTTGCTCTCTTGGTCTACTCAAACTTCCTTCTCTGGCCACTGTTGTGCTTCGTAAAGGGCCGCAAATTGTCTGCTTCGTAAGTCTCAGCCTCCTCTCTTTAGTCCCTTAGTCTAGGCGAGTGGGGCCCTTTCTGGCTTACTTATTTATCTACGCCCTCCACCCACCACTGCACTTAAAATACAGTTATTAAAGAAACGATGCCTGTAGCCCCCACCCTCACCCCCAGGCAGCCTCCCACTGCCTCGCCCGGTCAAAGTGGGATCCCTCTGGTGGGCAGCGGTGATTATAAGCTGGAGGGGAGCCAAAGGGACTTGGGTTGGAGTCAGGGTTCAGCATCAAATTATATGCAATTAAATTACATATAATGAAATGTATATGACATTGGGAGACTTATTAAAACTTTTGAAATCACAGCTTCTCCTTAGCAGAAATGGAGCTAATTGATACAACTGTCCTCACGGGGCGGTCATGAGAATTAAACGGTAGAACACGTCAAGAGCACTTAACATGGCACAGCACATGTGTGGCTTACTTGAGAAAGGTTAGCTGTGGAGATCGGAGTAAGCCGGGCACAGAGGAAGCACCCCCTAAAGGTTAATAGGCATATGAGGAGCAGGCTGAAGTTAATTTGCGATCAAAGAAATGCAAATGAAAGCAGCAGTGACAGTCTCTCTACCTATTAGCCAGCCAAGCAAGTGTGGGGTGGGGTGGGGGGGAGTTCCTTTGTGTGCATGGCCCCTGGGCGGTCGTCCCCAGAGCAATCTAGCCTGTCTGGACCCTGGCACATTCACCAAGCAAATACCCGGCAGTGCCACTGGAGAGATGACCACAGATAGATTATTTAAAAACATTTATTTTAATTGAGTCATCGTGAATGACAAAGTCATTTATAATTGGGTGTTAGGCATATAATGTTTCAACCCCAGTCCATTTACCAGTGCCCACTTCTCTCTACCATCCACTCCCTCCCCCCCCACTCCCCAACCCCCCCGTTTCCATCTCACTCATGAGTCTGTCTCTACCAGAGGCATTCTCTCATAACTCTTGGCACCGTGGTTTACAGTGCTTTGCTGCTGCAATTTCAGGCACCGCCCTCCAGCCCCCCAACAATGGTGAACGCTGCCCCCCACCCCGTTGTAGCCCCTCTACTGCCCTCTTATCCCCACCCCACCAAGTGGCATGCTTCCTACTGAAGGCTAGTTCTCACGGTTTTCGTTGCTGTTGCTTTGGGGTATTTATTATTCCACTATTATGTGTCTTTATATCCCTCATGTGAGAGAGATTGTTCTGTATCGGTCTGTCTCCCTCTGACTGGCTTCACTGGACATGGCATGATACTCTCCAGATCCATCTATATAGCAACAAATTCCATGATTTTATCTTTTTTTGTGCCCAAGTGTACAGGAACCATTGTTCTTTATTCAATCTTGGATGCTTTGTTGTTTCCAGATTTGGGATATTGTGGATGGAGCTGCAAGGAGCAAAGGGCTGCAGATGTCTTTTCTCCGTTGTGATCTTGAACCCTTAGGGTAGATGCCAAGAAGTGGAATTGCACTTATCCTTAAGGGGGAGGAATGCAGATGTTCACAGCTGCACCATGCACATCGGAGAAATGTAGAACAGTGTGTGTGTAGAGGGCAGTAGCTGGTGCCAGGGGGTAGATACACATTCCGGAGCACCTGCAGCCTTTAATAGAGCTGGGGGGAGAACTCGGAGGGCAAATTTGTGTGCCTGGGACGCACAGGGTTCATGGTCCCCCAATCACAGCAGGGTATGGCTTTCGTGACACAAACTGACCCCCCTCCTCCACAAATGCAAAAACAAAATCTAAGTAAGAATTGTGTCATTTGATAAGCTTTTAAAAAATTGATTGAATGTAATCAAAGTAAAGTGAAAGTAAAGTGAAATTTATCAGTTACACAGGTGGGGTGGGGGGCTGGGGAGGTGGGAGGTGGGGGAGGTATACTGTGATTCTTGGTGGTGGAATATGTGCACTGGTGAAGGGATGGGTGTTCGAGCATTGTATGACTGGGACTTAAACCTGAAAGCTTTGTAACTTTCCACATGGTGATTCAATAAAAGAATAAATTTTAAAAATAAGTAAAAACCCGCTGGATGTATTGGTGGTTCAGGCCTAAACACAGTGCTAAAGTGAAGGGGCCAGAAAGATAGTACAGTGGGTAGGGCACTTGTCTTGCATGCAGCTGACCTGGCTTCCATCCCTGGCACCGCCTGTTGTTCCCTGAATCCCTCCAGGAGTGATCCCTGAGTGCGGAGCGAGAAGCAAGCCCTGAGCACAGCTGGGTGTGGCCCCCAAACCAAGTAAAATAAGAACAGTGCTCAGTGAAGAGCAAGCAGGAAGAAAAGTAAGATACCCGTAAGGAGAAGCTCCTTTTACTGAGCTCAGAGAAAGGCCTGAAGGCACGCTTGGTTTGTGGCTGCCTGTGGAGCTGGGCATATGGCAGGCGAGGAGCACCTTAGCTCTACCCAGGAAGGTGGAATACAAACATTAGCACGCCTGGGCCCACCTGGCAGGAGCACGTGTTGGCAGCGATGCCTTTGCAGAGAAGTTTCACTTCTGCCGTGACAGTGTATGGCGGTCCCCAGACCTGCTCCCTCCGTGCAACTACCCAAAATTATTAGAAGGGGGCGAAAGTTTTCGGAAATGGAATACAGATGAAGAAACAATTATTCACAAAAGTCTATAAAAATTTCTTTTGTTTGGGGCCACACCTGGCTCTGCTTGGGGTTTTCTCTGCTCAAGGATCATTCCCGGTGTTGAAGCTCTTTGGTTTATTTGTTTTGGGGGTTTCTGTGCTGGGTTTTAATTTTTATTTATTTTTAAATTTTTTTACCGAGGGCTGAAGTGATGGTACAACAGACAGGGCGTTTGGGATAGGGCATTTGCCTTGTATGCACCTCCGGGTCAGGTTTGATCCCTGGCACCACATATGGTTCGCCCAGGCCTTCGAGAAGGGGTCCCTAATAGCAGAGGCAGGAGTGAGCCTTGAAGAAGCCACTGGGGGTGGTCCAAAAGCAAAGCAAGCGTAAAATGTATTGAGGTTCTGTGATCGGTAATGCTGTTGCTGATGGTTTCCTAGGCACTTATTTCCAAGGCCACCCCCATCACCAGTGAGCCCACCTCCCTCCCCCAAGGGCTCCAGTGCCCCCCTTTCAAGCCCCATGCCCCAACTCTAGCACCACCAACTCCATTCTGTAGGTCAGTTCTCCTCCATGTTGCCTTTGGCCCTTGGCGGCTACCTTGCTGTGTATCTTTAAGCCCACAAGTGACTGATCCTTCTGCATCTCTGAGGGACTCACTTAGCATGACTTTCTCAAGCTCCGTCCACACTGCCAGATCACGTGATTGGGTTATTTCTTAGAGCTGCATAGTATTTCACTGTGCATGTATGCCTGGTGGCACCTTGGGTTTGAGCCATGTTAAGATGAAGTCAGCGGTCCCTTGGAGAGGCAGAAGGAACTCTTGCTAGATACCGAAGCCGAGGGCTTAGGAAAAGCTGGACTGAAGCCAGGAAGTGAGCAGCTGTTGAGAAAGTCTAGCACAGGAGAAGATGAACTCTGTAGAGGGTCCGAGGACCACTTGAGTTCGGGGACGTGAGCAAAAGTCAACAGGAGAGTGGAAATAGAGTGGTCTCCCCAAGCCAGTGATTGCATGTGGAGATGCCGGCCAACTGTGCCAAGTGCTGCTGAGACCCCCCAGACAGATGCCAGTATAGCAGAGGGTCATATCAGCAAGCACCGGAGAGAATGCCAGGGACCTCCAGGAAGCCACTGAACTTCTGGGGCTTCTCTGTGTATTGGGCGGGGGTGGGGGGCAGGGGATGCTCACACCTGGCAGTGCTCGGGGCTTACTCCTGGTTCTGCACTCAGAGGTCACTTCTAACTTCCAGTGGACTCCGGGGATCATATGGGATCCCAGGAATTGAAACCGGACCAGCCACACACAAGGCAAGCGCCCTGCCCACTGTACTATCTCTCTGGCCCTCCTCTGTGTTTCAAGTTTACCAGAAAGGGAAGCGTTTTTGTGTGCCACTGGGAGGGAGCCCCTCAAATGGGAAATGCTGATGCAAGAGAGAATCTTAACTGCAGGAGCAAGATCTTAGGGCCGAGGAGAACAGAAGGTGCCCCCGGGGAGGGGAGCCACGAGGCAGGCAGTGAGGTGCCCGTGCTGTGAGGCAGGGAGGACAGGCAAGGTGGCATGTGGTAGATGTCCTGATGGGTGGGCGTGGTGGTTCTGTTTGGATTCTCTTTGTTCAGTGAGATGAGAGGGAGATGGGAGGTTGGAAGCAAAGAGTGAGAAAAGATGGGAGAACTTCTGAAAATATATCTCGAGGGTGCAAAAGAGCACAGTAGAAATGACATCTGCACTTGTATGTTACCGTTGTAACACTGTTCACGATATCCAGAATCTGGAAACAACCTGAGTGCCCAAGAACAGACGATTGGTTAAAGAAACGCTGGTACTATCTACACAATGGGATACTATGCAGCTGTTGGAGAGATGAAGTCATGAAATTTGCTTCTAATTGGATGGTTATGGAGAGTATCATGCTAAGTGAAATGAGTCAGAAAGAGAAAGACAGACATAGAAGGACTGCACTTATTTGTGGAATATAAAATAACATAATATGAGACTGACACCCAAGGACAGTAGACACAAAGGCCAGGAATATTGCCCCATAGTTGGACGCCTGTCTCATGGGCTGGGGGAAAAGGCAGCTGGGATAGAGAAGGGATCACTAAGATAATGATAATTGGGGGGGATAGTTCAGGATGGGAGGTGTGTACTGAAAGTAGATAAAGGACCAAATGTGATGGCCTCTCAGTATCTGCATTGCAAACCATAATGCCCGAAAGTAGAGAGAGAGTATGGGGGAAATTGTCTGCCATAGAGGCAGAGGGAGGATTGGAAAGGGGATGCATACTGGGGACATTGGTGGTGGAGAATGTGCATCGGTGGAGGGATGGTTTTTTTTTTTTATCATTGTATGATTGAAACTCAAACATGAAGGCTTTGTAACTATATCTTGTGGTGATTCAATAAAAAAACTAAAGAGAGAGAAATAAAACAAAAAAGAAAAGGCTGGAGATACCCAAGGAGAGAGTGTGCCCTGGTCGCAGTTTACCCTTCACTGAGCCACAAACATGCAGAGTAACAGCCACTCAATCAGGGATTCGGAAGTGGGCACGGTTGCTGCTCTCTCCCGGAGGGCTCTGCCCGCCTTCCACTCTACCATGTCTGAGACACGCCAGCGCCCACAGCCATGTCCCTCCCAGCCTAATGGAGAGAAAGGAGGTGAGCCAGTTGGGGGTGGCAGCCCTTGAAAGGGAAGTTTGCAAAGGTCCAAAGCCTCCAGCGCAGTAAAACCTACCCGTTCTGGCTTCCTGCACCCGCTCCTTGCTGTCAAGGTTTCCGTGACGGATCACAACACAAAACTCACCGAAGTGATTGTCTTTGGCGCAAGAAATTGGCCATGAGAGGACCTGGAATGGAGGAAGAAATCGGTGATTCCATCCAGTTGGTTAGAATGAGGTTTCCAGGGCAGTGTCAGCACAGTTTTGACTCAGTTCTGCGACTTCCAGGCTCGTTCCCTCATCTGGTAAGGGGGTTCTTGGCACTGGGACCACCAAACATGCCCAGAGGCCGAGCTCTCAGCCTGGCTGGAGACTCCTTTTGCTTTCCTCCTTGTTGTAGTGGGTTGATAACATCAAAAATATTGTGGTGGGGCTGGAGCAATAGCACAACGTAGATAGGGCATTTGCCTTGCATGCGGCCAATCCGGGTTCAATTTCCAGCTTCCCATATGGTCCTCCAAGCACTGCCAGGAGTAATTCCTGAGTGCATGAACCAGGAGTAAACCCTGTGCATCACCGGGTGTGACCCAAAAAAAAAAATATATATATATATATATATATATATATATATATATATATATCGTGGGCCAGGAAGAGAGAGAGACAGGGACAGAGACAGAGAAGAGAGAAGAGAGAGAGAGCTCAGGGACTAAGATGCCAGAGAGAGTACAGGATTTAAGGCATCTGCTTGGCATGCAGCTGAACCAGCTTGATCCCCAGGAACAGTTACGGTGCCCCAGGCATCGCAGTCTGGGCCAGGTGTGACCGATGAGCACTGATGGAGCCAGGAGTAATAAGCCCTGAGTGTGGCCCGAACCCCTCACTCCACAACCAATAGCTGACTCTTATTGGAACAATAAACAGTTAAAAAATGTAACCTAAAAAATATCCTTTCATAATAATGACAAAGGAAATAAGATATTCGTAACTGAAGAGTGCACGTGATGAAATGAGGCCCTCCGTGAGGGAAACCGTGCGTCTCTAATGTCATGCACGAAGGGTAAACAGAGAGGAAGATGCCCCGATCCTTTCTCCGATGATAAAACGTGGCGTTACTTCATACTCCCTCAGCTTACCGTGTATTTCACACTGAGTCCAATCAGAATGTCACCGGGGTTTTTAGGGGAGCATTTGACAGAATAATGCTGCCGTTCCTCTGGACCTTGAAGAAAAGTCTGGGGGAAGGTTAAGAAGAGAGAGAGTTTAAGAGACTGTCAACACTAACAACGGTAGGATGAAATTGATGAGGATGTATGAATCTTTGAGTAGGAATAGGAAAACAGAGTCCAGGAACAAACCCAAATAAACAGAACTTGACCCTACTGAAGAAGCATTTCGTTTCAGTGGTGGTGGATGATAGTGCAGGGGTAAGGCGTTGTAAGCCTGATTTGACCCCCAGCACCTGCAGTGAGGGACCCCAGAACTCAAAAATAGCCCCTGAGCACTGCTAGATGTGACCCACACAACAAAAATACATAGATGGATACATGGATCGATTGATAATTACATACATGCACATAGATGGACGGAGCTGCAGCGCCTGTGGGAACATGGTGAAGCTTGTGTGGCACTCAGGGGGTGTATAATCGTTCTGGAAGGTGCCCTAGATATCTGGGCGCTGTCTGTGCTGTAGAGGGTGAGGGGACACAGAGCTGAGGGCCGGGAGGAGGAGGTCCCTGTGCTGACGGCAACGATACGGCTAAGGAGGGCTGCGAGGGCTCCTGGACCCCCAAGTTGGAACCGCCGGCCAGGGCAATTTGGAATTGCTTCTGTTTTTCTTTTTGTGAAGTTTATTTTGTTTCTTATTTTTAAAATGTTTCCCCAATTTTATTTTGCTAGAGCCTCGTGAGTTACAAAGTCGTTCATCACTGGGCATTTGACACGCCACAGTCGTCACCGGCCCTGCCGCCAGCGTCAGCTTCCCCCATAGGTTCCCTCTCTTGACCCGCCCATCCCAGCCTGCCCGCGTGGCAGACATCCTTTACGTTTGCTTATTCACCTTTGGGTCTCGTGATCTCAGAGCCGTCGACTCAGTGGTTTGGAAATTTGGCTCTTTCGTTCCTTACCACCACCGGTGTACCTGAAGCCCCTTGACTGCTGCCCCTGTTGCTTCTCCTCTAGCTCTTCTCCCTTCGCTCTGCTTCTCTCATTCTCCTCCATGTTCTCTGGGGCCAAGGGTCCTCTAGGCATATCCTCCCCCCTTTAAGCCATCGCATTTCCTCATAAATACATTTACTTTAAACCACATACAAGTGAGGCCATCCGGTGTCTGTCCTACGGCTGACTGCATTTAACACGATGCCGTCCGGCTCCATCTGTGGAATTGACTCTTATGTACGACGAGAAGACATTGGCGGGCTGACGGTGTGATGATAGAATTCACGTATGTTTTCAAAAGATCACTGGAATGGTTAGAATGGTAAATTTCACGTTGTGTTTTTACCACAGTCTGTTAGTGAAAATTAATCGGTTAACAAGAGGCATAAGCTTAGCTCCCCTTTTATTTATTTCTTTATTTATTTTTGGCTTGGGGACCACACATGGCTGTACCTGGGGATCACTCTTGGCTCTGGGATCACTCCTAGCCATGCTCAGGGGACCATAGGGAGTAGTAGGGATTGAACCCGGTCATCTTCGTGCAAGGCAAATGCCCTCCCTGCTGTACTGTGCTCCAGCCCCTACGCTGAGCCCCTCCATGCAGGGGGTGCCCCCCATGACTTCACCCTCATCTTATTCTTTATTTCTGCACCTTTCCCAACCTATGTATGAGACATGCTCATACATTTATGTTTTTGCAACTCTTTTTTTTTTCTTTTTTAGTGAATCACCGTGAGGTACTACTACATACTTACAAATGTTTGTGTTTGTGTTTCAATCATATAATGATCGGTTACCCATCCCTCCACCAGTGCTCATTCTTCACCACCAATGATCTCAGCATCCCTCCCACCCCCCACCCTCTCCCCCTCCCCACCCCGCCTCTGTGGCAGGGCATTCCCTTTTGTTCTCTCTCTCCTTTTGGGTATTGTGGTTTGCAATAGAGGTATTGAGTGGCCATTGTGTTCAGTTTTTAGTCTGTTTTTTCAGCAACTCCCAACCTGAGTGGGTCCTCCCAGCACCCTTTACTTGGTGTTCCCTTCTCTGTCTTAGCTGCTTTTCCTCCAGCATGTGAGCCCGGCTTCCAAGCCATAGGGCAAACCTCCTGGCCCTTATCTCTACTATTCTTGGGTGTTAGTCTCCTATTCTGTTACTTTATATTCCGCAGATGAGTGCAATCTTCTGTGTATGTCTCTCTCTTTCTGACTCATTTCACTTAACATGATACTTACCATGTTGATCCACTTATACGTGTTTTTGTAACTCATCCAATGACAGAATCTGTTTCTGAAGGCTAAAACGTTCAAATATAAAAACGTTAAAGTGGGAAAAAAAATGAGACTGTAGACTATAGACTGAACATGATGGCCACTCAATACCTCTATTGCAAACCACAACACCCAAAAGGAGAGAGAGAGCAAAAGGGAATGCCCTGCCACAGAGGCGGGGTGGGGTGGAGGGGACGGGGTGTGGGTGGTGGGAGGGATGCTGGGACCCTTGGCGGTGGAAAGTGGGCACTGGTGGAGGGATGAGCACTCGACCATTGTATGACTGAAATGCAAGCACAAAAGTTTGTAAGTCTGTAACCGTACCTCACAGTGATTCACTAATAAAAAAGAAATCCAGGTCCCCCCCCAAAAAATAATGAGACTAAAGAAACAATACAGGGAGTAGGGTGCTTTCCTTACTTGCTGCTGGTGTGATCCTCAGCACCCCGAGCACAGAGGAGTGATCCCGGAGCACAGTGCCAGGAGGAAGCTCTGAGCACCAGCAGGTGTGACCCCTCCCCCACCAGCCCCTCAAAACGAAACATAACAAAACAAAAATTGGAAGAAAACGTGGTAACTGTTTCAATCCGGCAGCCAGAAAGTCTTTAAGTAGGGCAGTAACCTAACAACGGAGAACATCACCTGGCACCGCCGGAAACTGAGAAGAAGCCCAAAGTTTCCCAGAAAATGGGATTCCGTGGGGTTCCGGTGAGATTGAAACTACCCAGGAGGCGTTTCTCTGTTTGAGCAGGAGCAATAGCGGGCCCTGGGCAGCGCTTGGCCGGGGTGTGCCCGTGCTCATTCTCACCGTCCTCCGTCCTCTCCCTCCACACAGAGTTTCAGTCCACCCTTTGCTAATAGATCAGGACACCGAGCGCAGGCAACCGGTTCCTCTTGTCCGAAGAGCGATAGAAACGCTGCAGAGCTGCCCGTGGAAGAATTTGGGTTTGGTCACAACCTAAAGCTGCGTAGTCCCAGTGCTGCCCCAAGTCTGAGACTCCGAGTGGGTTGTCCCTGTGGGAGGGTCTGATGGGCACCGGGGGCTGACAGTGAGGCCCGGATGTCCGGATGTGCATCTTGCCCAAGGCCTTGGCTCGAGATGCACCTTCTCTGAAGGTCACACCCTGCGTGGTCCCTGCCACTCCACCTGTCGCGCTCTTCTATTTTTATTTCATTTTATTTTATTTTATTTGCTTTTTGGGTCACACCTGGCAATGCACAGGGGTTACCTCCTGGCTCTGCACTCAGGAATTACTCTTGGCGGTGCTCATGGGACCATATGGGTTGCTGGGAATCGAACCCGGATCAGCGGCGTGCAAGGCAAATGCCCTACCCGCTGTGCTGTTGCTCCACATCCTTCAATTTTAATTTTATTTTTAATGGAATCACAGTGAGATACACAGGTACAAAGTCGTTCATGGTTGGGTTTTAGTCAAACAATGTTCCAACACTTGTCTCTTCACCAGTGTCCATTTCCCAGCACTGATGTCCCCAGTTTCTCTCAGGCCACCCCCCCACGCCCCTCCCATGTTGCCTCTATGGCAGGTAATTTCCACCCCCACCCCTCTCCCTTGGAATTATGGTTTGTAGCACAGGTACTGAGAGGGCATCATGTATATGCATGATGCCCTCCTTTCGACATGCAGTTCTTGCCCAGAATGGTCATTTGCGACTTTTGTTATCATAGGGGTCCCTTCTCTATCCTAACTATGTCTCTCTCTTCTTTTCCTTCTCTTGAGCCTCTGGTCAGTAGTGATGACGGCTGCATGGCGGCATTTTGGCCCACCCTCCTCATTTTCTTTTTTTTTTTTTCTATTTTAGGCACTGTGGTTTACAATACTATTAAGGTAGGGTTTTCTGCATAACAGTCCATTGCTGCACCCTCTCCCCCAAGTGGGGACTTCCTTCCACCACTGCCCTAGTATCACCCTATCCTAAGTCCCCGCCCTGCCCTCACATCCACTTGCTACGACAGGCTTCCTGCTTAGGAATGATTTTTGGTTCCTATTGCCTTTGGGCGTTTGTTATTCCCTACTTTGCCTCTTTATATCCCACAGATGAGGGAGATCCCTTTGTGTCTCTCCCTCTCCTTCCGACTTCACTTCACCACGATGCTTCCCAGAGCCATCCACGTAGTAGCCAGCATCACAATCCCGTCTCTTCTTACAGCTGAGCAGTATTCCATTGTTTTCCAGTTTCTTTCTCCCATCATCTATTCTCGGAGACTTGGGTTGTTTCCAGATTTCAGCAATTGTGTGTAGTGCAGTGATGCCACAGGGGTGCAAATGTCTTTTCTGAATAGATTTCCTTTGGGGGGGGTAGGGCCTTGCGGTAGATGCCAAGAATTTGAAATTGCTGAGTCATATCAAAGCGAGTTTTTTTCAGGAGCCTCGCATTGTTTTCCAAAGAGATGTTATTCCGACCAAATGTGCTGTTACCGGTTGTCGAGAATTTCATGCAAGAGTTCCAGGAGGTTTCCGATGCCCTTGTCCCTGTGTCTGTAACAAAGTCCTGTGATCCCCCTCCCTCTGTCGCTGCCTTTGGGAGCTGTCACGGCACTCAGTGGTCAGGGCTAGGATTCCGTGAATGTTACTGCAGCATGGCTGGGGGCAGCCGAGTCACTCCAGACTGAGTCTGGTGTAAGAGTCCAGTGTTCGTTCCCCAGGAGATCCGAAGGAGGGCGATCTCGCCGGTAACTAATGTGGTCACGTGCTTCTGAGAAGCCCAAAAGATGTTGTTTTGGGGCCTGGGGTGGGTGAAGATGGGGCTTCCCATCAGCGGGGTCCTAGGTCTCCCCGAAGGCGGGCAGAGAGTCGGGAGGGGGAGCTGGCACACTCGGACCCGGCAGAGTTGCTGTGCTCCTGTCCTGGGGGTGGGCGCCCCGTGGTGGGTTCCCCTAAAGCTGCTGCCCTTCGGAGGCTGCCCCTCCCACACTCCCCACCAGTGACCTAGTCTAGCGCAGCGGGGGGAGGGGAGCAGGACTCACATGCGGGTGCCTGGCCAGACGGAGGCAGGTGTTCAGGTGTTGGTGGCAAGGGGCAGGAGGAGAGACGTCAGGCGGTTCCAGGTCAGTGGGGCTCGAGTCACTTGCAAGACGGGCAAGATGGGAACTTCCTGCACATCCTAGCTTTGGGGATGATTTCCAAACACTGCACTGGCACGCTTGCACACGCCTCTCCCTCTCCCTCTCCTTCTCTCGCTCTCTCTCTCTCTCACACACACACACACACACACACACACATACACACACACTCTCTCACACACACACTCTCACACACATACACACAAAGTGAGAGAGAGAGAGAGAGAGAGAGAGAGAGAGAGAGAGAGAGAGAGAGAGAGAGTGTGTGTGTGTGTGTGTGTGTGTGTGTGTGTGTGGTGGGGCTGGGACTGGAGACGGTGGGAGTAGGAAGTGTTTCAGACAATCTCAGTCTGACATGCTCCTTTTTCATTCTTGCACATTCGCTGGGCAGTTCCTCAAGGTCCCGGGGCCCGCCCCCGCCCCCAGCCCTTGCCACCTTCTCTCCCTGACTGGAGCCTTGTGGAGAATCAGGGCTCAGGATTGATGGCTTCATAACGGCCTCGGAGTCCTTGTGTTTGGCTGCTGTGTCATGAATCATCAATGCCATGTCACCCCCCTCCCATGCCCCCCTCAACCAAAGAGGGCCCGCCGGACACACCTGAGGCGGGCAGACCCCGACACTGGGCTGTTGCCCCGAGGAATGGGGGGGGATGGCAGCAGCAGGAGGGGAAGCTGCTTTCTGAGCGGGGGACCCGGCAGAACCACAGAGCTTCCCCGGAGCACCCCTACGTGCCTGTTCTCCACACGCGTCTCTGCCATGAACAGAACCGCCACTGGAATCACAACCCCGATTATTCACCATTTCCAGGTAGCGGCTCAAGGGCTGATGTCTCGCAGTGTGCTTTCTTCTAGAAGTTTCTGGGCAAAATTCAGGCTCTCTCTGTCATCCCCGGTTCACAGGGCAGGAAGCTGTCCAGGGAGCGGCACTGATGGTCAGTGTGACAGAATCCAGGGTCCATCCGGCCTCTTCCGCCTCAGAGCAGAGGCCGAGCAGCGGGCGTGGGAAGGCTGCTCTGACGCTTCTCTTTCCCTCCAGTAAAGTGTCTTGCATGTTGTGGCTTTCTTTGCCCCCTCTCTGGGGTGCCCCCCCCAGTCTGGGGGGACTTGGCTGGACTCTGGGTCGGTTTTGTAGGGCGACCTCGACTTGGTGTGTGAACAGCAGGCACCGACAGAGTGACAGTCCAGGGGCTGGGGGGCCACGGCCACAGCCTAGGGCAGGGCCTATTTGGGGTCTTCTGGTTCCCGTAGGCCTGAGCTCACATCACTCCAGGCCTCAGGGGCCTTCCCAGGGTGCATCCAAATGACCTACCAGGACCTTTACGAACAACTCGGAGCAGCCATGGTGGGTCACCCATAGCCCCTCCGGCCTCTTGTTCACGTGTTCTTCTACACAGACCCTGTAGGTCCGAATGGGCAGGGCCTGCGATCAGGACTCCTGCGTCCTCTGGGCCGGGGGCTACCGTTCAGCCCAACAGCTGCCCCGTCACTGTGCTTGGAACTCAGACACGAAAATCCCAGAAGGCAGAAACAGGGGCGTGCGCACAAGCGAGTGTGTGCATGCATGTGTGAAAGCACGTGCTCTCGGAACGTGTGAGTATGTGGTGTGGTGTGTGAGCATGTGTGAAAGTGTTTGTAGGTGTGTGTGTGGTCTGGGAAAGTGTGTGTGCACACGCATGTGTGTTCCTGAGTTAGTGTGGTATAAGTGTGGTGTGTGAGCGTGTGTGGAAATGTGTGTGGGGGGGTGAGAAAGTGTGTTTATCAGTGTGCACGTGTTTGTATGAAAGTGTGTGTATGAGTGAGTGGTGTGTTTGTGTGTTTGTATGAAAGTGTATGTGCATGTGTGGGGTTATGAGAAAGTGTGTGTGAGTGTGGTGTGTTTGTATGAAAATGTGTGTGTGCATGGGTGTGTGTTCATGAGTGTATGGCTGCTGTGTGTGAAAATGTATATGGTGTGTCTGTGTGCATGTGTGAGCGTGGTAGATGAGCATGTTCATGAAAGTGCGTGTGAGTGCGAGTGAGTGGAGTGCAGATATGCATATATGCATGTGGTGGATGAATGTGTGTGTGGGTGTGAAAGTGTGTGTGTGTGTGTGTGTGTGTGTGAGAGAGAGAGAGAGAGAGAGAGAGAGAGAGAGAGAGAGAGAGAGAGAGGGAGCCTTCCTTGGATTTGCGTGGGCAGAGGTGGGAGCAGACCCCCCTTCCCCTTGCCCTCCTTTGGGGTCTTGCTCCCTCCCAGCACCCCCGATGAACTGAAGGTTGGCAGCGCAGATGCACAGGGACAGGTTGCCTGTCCTTAATGATAGCACCTCGCTAGCACTGCACCTCTGGTCCCGGCTCTCCAGTGCCAGACAGCCCTGGCGGGGGGAGGGGGGCTCTGCCATCAGCCCACCTCCCCGAGGCTCGGTGTCTCTCCACACCCAGGCGCCCGGCCACCCGGTATCTCAGAAGACACAGATCAACCCCCACATACCAGAGAGGAACCGGGTCAGTTTGGGAAGAGATGAGCCGATCGGTGGGTGTGTGGGTTGGGGGTAATTAACAGCGGCTAATTCACACGCACTTAATTCAGTGTCTTCCCAACCAGCGGGGTAATCTCGAGTGAGTAAAGAAAGATCTGTGCCCCCGTGGGTAACTGGGCCTGGCCAGAGGAAATGGTGCCAGGGCTGGCTGGCCACCGGCTTTGTTCTTTCCCGCCTCTTGTTCTGTTGGCGATTCTTGCCGGAGGGCCGGCTCTGTGAAAGGCTTGCAGCCAATCAGGAGGTCGGATAAGGCGGGAAGTTTCCTGTGTGACCGCCAGTGACGGATTCCAGGGTGCGACCGCCCCAGCCCTTACCTGCCCGAGCCAGGCAGGGCACAGACATTGAAGATGCCACAGCTCAGTGTCGTGACAGGGCTGGCATTATAGACGGATGCTCCTCCCTTCCCTCTCAGAGCGCCGGGCTAGCATGGGGGCCTGTGTCCACCAGTCCACAGGTGTAGACGGCTTGGAAGCTGCGGCCCTCCCACGTCGGTCCTACCTGCCACTCTATGGGCCAGTAGATAGTTGCTTCCCGGGGTTGAGGAAATGCAGAGCCGGGATCTTTAACTGGGGAGAGGGCTGGCATGCCGGCTAGGGCCGGAGCTTCGGAGGAAGTAAAGACGAAGGGCAGAGTGGAATTTTCCGGGGGGGGGGGTGGTCTCAGTCTCCCTTTCACCATGCAGAGAGCCCAGAGGCCTCTTCCCAGAGTCCGGCCCTCTGGAACCCGCGCTGTCAGCCCTCAGGGGCCCCAACAGCTTGGCCTGAGATTGGGGAGTGCACTTGGGGGGCAGGGGAGCTGGGGCGAGAGTGCCACATCTGCAGGCTGTGCCCCCCCACCCCCAACGTCCTGTGGGGCTGCTGGGCCACCCGGACGCCCCCTGCGGCTCCTCCTGCATATGGGGGAGGGAGTTGCCCGCCCCCCAGCGCAGGCCCTGCCGCGTCTCTCTCTAACAACTGAACTGATTAGAAGGAAACTCGGACTTGATTAGTGATCATTGTCTCCCCCAGCCGTGGCGCCCAGCCTGCTCGCTTCAGGGAGGGGAAAGGATGTTTTGAAAGACTACCAACAGGCTGCTCCGTGCCCGCGAGAAGGCGGCAGCCGCCTGGGCCCGCCCCGCATCTGGTCTGGCTCTGTTTTGCCTCCACGCTGGTACTGACCTTTTTTATGTTGGCAGCAGCAGAGGGAGGTCTGGGGGCTGGGCAGGCAGGCGGAAGAGGAACCGTTCCCTGAACCCCACCTCCAGGCCCGTGGAAGCCTGGCAAAGTAGACGTGCCCGTCGCCTGGATCCAGATGCAGTGATCAGACCACCCCCCCCCCATCTCCCACCCCACTGCTCCCAGCCTGGATAAGTCTCCAAGCACCAGGAATCTGCTCAGGCTGAAGCAGGCAACGCCCCTGAGAACTCAGCTGAAGGTCTTGGCTGCTCGGGCCTCAGTTTCCTGCCTGTGGAGCCGGGAGTTTTTACTTTTATTTATTTGTAATGGTTTAGCTTCGGGGGAGTACCCCCCACTATGCTCAGAGTTTACTCCTGGAGTAAAACTCCTGGAGTAAACAGAGTTTACTCAGGAGTTGGCAGGCTTGGGGGGCTGTGTGGGGTGCCGGGAATGGCGCCCCCATGTTGTCCAGGTGGAAGGCAAGTGCCCTGCCCACTGTCCTGCCATCCCTTTCACCTGCCAGCGTAGTGGAGGATCCCGGGTGAGGTGAGGCCGGCCGAGGGCTCAGCCCTGTCCTGACACGCGGGCCAGCCGCCCATTCAGCATTATGGTTGTTCTGGTGGCCCCAGCTCACCGTGCAGAGGCTCCCTTGGGCCCCCAAGGGAGAAACCCTGCTTGGTTTCTTCCTGAGAGAAAGAGGGTCCTCGGGATGGTCTGGGAAGAGTCAATGGCACAGTGGGGGGTCCCGAAACAAGTCAGAACCAGGCAGGATGAGGACTGACTGGGACCCCGCCACACAAACATGCAGCAGCGCACCTTGACGCAGCCACCCAGCCTACGTGCAGCCCAGGTTCTGGGGCGGGGCACTCCTTATGAGCCTCGAGGGTCTACGTGCAGCCCAGGCAGAGGGTCCCAGCTGAGCCTGGTGCTGGAACACTGCAGGGGTGCGGGGGAAGGTGGGAGCCGCATGGGCATGGGCTGAGCAGGGAGATGAGGGGCTGGGCTAAAGGGGTGACCCCAGGTGGGGGAGGGGGTAGGGGGGCTTCATGGAGAGCCTGGGCCAGATGCTGGAGGGGGGCTCCGGCACCCCTGCTGAGCCCTTGTCTTTGCCCATGATTCGGCTGGACCAATCCAGCTTCTTTTCTTTCTCTCTCTCTCTCTTTTCTTTTTAGTTTCTATGTTTGCGTTTACTTATTTTGGCTTTTTGGGTCACACTCAGCAAGGCTCAGGGCTCACTCCTGGCTCTGCACTCAGAAACCACTCCGGGCAGAGCTCAGGGAACCCTATGGGATGCTGGGGATCGAACCCGGGTCAGCCACATGCAAGGCAAACGCCCTTTCTGCTATACCGTCACTCCGGCTCTCATCTTTCTTTCTTACGGGGCCCTTGGACCCTTGGTCTGTGCTGGTGTACAGGCTGCAGCCTCGCTGTGCCCACCTCGAATCCATGTTCTCTTCTCTGACGCCCGGCCGGGCCTTCCCCACCCACGGGGTCGTCTCCTCTGGGACAGTGTCTGGGGCACAGCCTGGGTGCCCCTGTGCCCCGCTCATCTGGGCGAGCTGATGCTGATGGAGCGTCACTGAGTCCCCCAGCAGGCTTCGGGGGCCCTAGCCGCCACTCCCACACCCAGGCCCTTTCACCTCTGCCCTTCCTGCTGCCTTAGGCTCATCCCCCCTCCTTCTGGTCCTGCCCTGGGTCCGAGGGTGTGGAGCATGGTGACAGGCACTGGAGCAGATAAGACCCCACCTTGCAGAGTGGCTCAGGAGCCAAGCCTCGCACAGGGAATATCTGGTCGAAGTTGGCAAGAACAAGGTGTCAGCCAGGACCGGGTGTCTGGCCTTGAGCCTCACGCAGCCTCCTAGTCACACGCGCCCAGGACACAGAAACTGCCACGTATGCTGAGCGGGTCATCGTGACCGCAGCAGCTAGCCTTGACGGGGATTGGACTGGGGCAAAGCAGACTAGGAGAGCTGATAGGCCAAGAACGCTGAGCTTCCTGTGATTGGACCTTCCGTAAGCCGAGACCCTCAATAAAGTGTGTGTGTGTGTGTGTGTGTGTGTGTGTGTGTGTGTGTGTGTGTGTGTGTGTGTGTGTGTGTGTGTGGCAATAGGGCGACCAGCCACCAGCCGCTCCCGGAGGGTGTTTCTCCGTGCACTCATCACCCTTCGCCCCACATCTACCCGGACCCAGTGTGCAACGTGTCCAGGCATGTTGGGGGGAAACGAGGGCACTGGCAGAGTGTGTGAGTTGTAAGTGGTGTGGTCGGGGCGGGCCTGGGAGGCGACTCCTTCAGACAGTGCTCCTCTGACCCTGTGGACTCGGACCCGGCGGGAGCCTCTGGGACATATGCTCGCTCCACCCTGCTCTGCAGACGGTGGTGAGAGCAGGCCAAGGCCGACCCTTGGCTCCACAGTGCGGGGTGCAGGGCCCTGGGCTCCTGCCGTGCAGGATGCGGGTTCTAGCTGCCCTGGGAGGCCTTGGCCCTTCGCAGTCCCCAGGCCTCCCCTGCCCGCCCCGGTCAGTCCCCACAGAGCTGCAGGTGCCAAGAGGGCTGGGAGGGACCCTGGGCTCTGCTCAGGCGCTGGTCTGGGCCGCGGGGCGGCAGAGGGTGGCCTGGAGGGAAGTTGGGCAGCTCCGTGAAGGTGCCCTTTTCCTGCCCCCTGCCTACCCCCCCACCTGCCACCTTCTCAGCGAGCCCGGCCGCCTGCCCGTGGGGGCACCCCCGGCTGAGCAGACCCTGTGTCCGAGAGATGTGCGCCTGGCCGTGCCGGGTTCGTCGGCGCGTCCCTGGCAGCCGGGCCGCTGATTTATCTCCCGATGCCCTCTTCGCCATCTGTTTTTATATTGCTTTCAGCACAAGATAAGTGGCTCCCATACAGCGCTGAGCTTCAGAGATTGCAAAGTTCATGAGTTTGCAGAATTTATGATAAGGCAGAGAATTGTCTTAGTACATCATTCATGTGCGTGAGGGCCAGAACGGAACGCCGCGGCTTCCAGATGTTTCTTTCTTCTCTCCTGTCCCCTCCCTGGGAGGTGGGATGGCCAGCCAGCATCTCCCCGCCCACCACTGCCCCCCACAACTTGGGCCTGAAACCTCGAACTCACGAGACTCGGCTCCTGACTCCTTCCCGCAGGGTCAGGCCTCTCAGCAGGAAGGAGGAGGAGGAGGTGGGGGGCACTAAACAGGTGGGGGCGGGGCCACTGACCCTCCTGTTCGATGGCCTCGGAGGAGAGCTGGTCAGCTGGCCTCCTGGGAGGCGGGCTGAATGAGAGGACAGCCTCTGTCCCATGTGCTAACTCCCCTTTTGCGTTTTTATTTCATCACGTGTTTGACCTGCTTGAATGATGCTGCGTGCTACGGGCATGCAGGCGGAAGACCCCACATGATGACTTCAAGAGCCCCGGCTCTGTGGCTCTTCCTGTCTCCGATGGCGATCCTCCCACCCTTCCTCCTTCCCTCCCTCCCTCCATTCCTCCATCCCTCCCTCCCTCCCTTCCTCCCTCCATCCATCCCTCCATCCCTCCATCCATCCATCCATCTCTCCGGAAACGGCCTCATTCTGTGCACGGCCAGGCTTTGCAGCCAGGGTATCTAGATGGGAAATCTCAGCCTCTCCACATGGCTGCCTTTCCCGGGACAAGTTATTTCATGCATGAAAGTCTCAAGTTCTCCATCTGAAGAACCGTTCGCGATAGCGTCTACTTCCTTGGTTGTTGGGGATTAGGGAGATAAAGGGCGGGCAGGGGCAGAGCCCGCTCCCCCGGAAGGGGCCAGCTCAGGCCCCGTCTTTGCTCTCATGAACTCCCGTGGCTGCGTCGGGCTCGGAGTCCTGCTCTCGAAGGGTTTGGGTCCAGGAGGTGACAGCCTCACGGAGGGAGACGTGGCTGGTGGCTCTCTGACGGGCTTCACAGAAACGGGGCTGGGAGGGGAGGCCTTGGAAGGATGTGGCTCTGGGGGCGGGGGGATGAGTGGGAGTTGGAGCCAGACTGGGGGTGGGGTGGGCCAGGGCACTCCGGGGAAGGACAGGAAACACACGTGACAGGCCAGAGTTGAGCCTGGGTTGGACTCGGAACTACTTGCAGGGGGAGGCGTGTGGAGAATGTGCTGGAGGTGTGTGGCATGAGGCAGGGAAGCTGTGGGGCACAGATGGCACTGGGGTCCCGTGCCCCCCCAATGCCCACGCACGAGGATCAGTCAAGCTGCCTTTGGCGGGTGGGGGGCTCCTTTGCACCATTTAGTGAAACCTGCAGGCAGGTCGCCCCCACATCCCAGCCCTAGATTTGCAGAGTTGCAAAGCGAGACAAAACTCATCCATGGAGGTGGCACAGCAAGCGATGGGGCTGGGACAGACACTGAAGATCATGGGGGGAGGCACCTGGGCCACCTGCTGATGGGCAGCGAGCACCGAGCATCCTCAGGATCGAGAGACGTGAGGGTCCGAGAGGAAGGGTCCGACTTTGCGCGGGCTGTGGCTCAGAGGCCGGGGCAGAGAGTTGTGGGGAGGACTCAGGCCGCAGTGGTTGGTGTTGTCAGCACCTGCGCAGAGGGCTGGGCACGGCCTTGGTGGTGTCGGCAGACCCTGGCCAGGAGGAAAGCGTGGGTCTGGACGCACCGCTCCTGAGCACACGGGTGTCCGACTCTGGCCTTGGACGCTGCCCGCCTGTGTTCAGCAGCAGCCCCACGTGCTCTGGGCACCCTGGAACCTCAGCTGGGCTGGACTCAGAGGCAATCTTCTCGTCGTCTTTTCCTTTTAGCCCTGGCTTCCCCCTCAGTCCCCAGGGTTCCCTCCTGGCCCCTGTGATTGTGCCCTGACGACGACCCTTTATCCACAAGGCTCCTTGACTTTGACCCGAGCGCCCTCTGCCTCTGTCTTCTAAGGAGAAGTAGGCTAAGTCCAGTGATGGGCCGTGACAGGGTCACAGCCACGAGAGGCCTGCGTGCAGGAGGAGGGGGCTGGGAGGCTCTTGGGGGCGGGGTCAAAAGGGAATGCCGGTTCTCAGATCTGGACCCCACAGCTCAGGGACAGGGACCTCACAGGACTCCAGAAGCTGTGGAGAGGCTGGAAGCAGGTTCTCAGGGAGGCTGGGGCTGGGGCCAGTGACCCTGGTCAGCCAGGCACACTTCCTGGGGAATGCCCGTGGCACCCCCATATTTGATGGAATCCCACACACGATGGATGGATCTTTGGGAGAATGAGCTGAGCAGAGCCCCCAATCCTGTGTGTGTGTGTGAGTGTGTGTGTGTGTGTGTGTGTGTGACACAAGTCAGGGGAAAGGAAGTGCAGGACACGAAGTCCCTGGACTGGCTCCCTGTGAACCTCCCAGTGGGTTCAGCTCACAGGTGCCAGCACCTCCCTGTCCAGTGAGGGCCCTGCCTCAGCCACGCACAAGAGCCCTGCCAAGGTCAGGAGAATGGTAAGACACCACTTCCGGTGTTGAACTCGAGTCTGTCCAGCCCTGATGGTCACACTTGGGCCCCTGAAGGGGGCGTTGGGTGTTTCAGTGGGTCTGAGTGGCACCAGGTGCCTGGGTTCCAGCACACAAGGAAACTCCCCCAGAGGTCTGGAAAAGAGACAAGCCTTCAGAACACAAATCTCGGGAGTTTAGTTCTGTTGGACCCTTTCTCTCAGCTCTGCCCCGGGTGTTAGTGACTCGCTCCAGGCGACTCTTGGATACCTGGACGGTTGGGAGTCTGGAGAGAGATGTCCCCCGAGTGTCAGATACAAACCAGGACCAGAAGCCTTGTACTGTCTCATGTTGAGGTAAAAATTTATCCTTGGGGGACCCAGAACAATAGCACAGCAGGTAAGGCACTTGCCTTGCGTGCGGCCAACCCGGTTCGAACCCCTGCGGCTTGTAGAGTTCCCTGAACACCGCCCAGGAGCGATCCCTGAGCACAGAGCCAGGAGTAAGCCCTGGACACTGCCAGGTGTGGCCCAAAAACTATCAGAAAAAGTATTCCCAGGTTAAATAAATTAATATTGGGGTTAAGCAAAATATCTTACAAGATTAATCTGATCTGTTTTTGCCTTTAACCCCCAGACTGCTAGCAAAATTTCAGTAACATGTAAGGCTCACACTTGAGGCCTGTCCTAGACCGTTGTTGGCCGGGCTGCAGGTGACAGCCCTCCTGCCTTCTTTTTCCTTTCCTTCGGAGCATCTGTCAGTGATGACCTTTCGCTGGAGATTTAGTATGTCCTGGGAATCTGCACTCTTAAAATATAATTGCTACAGATATGTAAATAATACGTTAGTATTATTACTCCCATTTCACACTGAGAGTGAGAGCCAGGTTAATAAAAGCCCAGGCCCACCCGTCAGTACTGGGCAGCCCAGCCCGTGGTCACTGGTGTGGAGGCTGGACCTGCTGACTTGGTTTCAAATCTCACTTCTGCCATTCACTAGCTGTTGTCCTTGACACCGTGCATAACCCCTGCCTCAGTCCCCCGTTCCTGGAGAGGAGAACAGAACTTAACTAGACGAGGTAGGAGAATGGAGTTAGTTCCCCCACGTGGTTCATGCTTCCTACAGCACCTGGCATCTAACATAAATGATAATTAAACTCATTACTTTTGCATGGCTAGAGCTGGTCTCCAAACCTGCTTATCCCAGCACTCTTTCTCTCACCCCCTCTCTCTCTGTTCTCTCTGTCTCTGTCTCTTTCGCTTACCTTCCTCTCTCTTGCCCTCTCACTCTTTCTCTTTCCTCTCTCTGTGTCTCTCACCCTCTCTCTGTCTCTGTCTCTGTCTCTCTCTGTCACGCCCTGCAAGGCTGTTCCCCGCGCTCCAGACATGGTTTTGGTGCTGTGGAAGATGTCATATAAACCAGGAGGTAGGGCATGCCTCAGGCCTCACCATCCGGGAGAGAAGAGTCCAGAAATACACATCCGCATGCGAACTACAGTGCAAGGCAGAGAGAGGGGAATGGCACCCCAAAATGGACATAAAAGGGAATGGGAGCTCATGTCAGGACAAGATCACTTCTCCCGGGAAGCAACCAGCGGAGGCTTCCTGGAGCAGGTGGTTTTGGGGTGGGACCTTAAAAGCACCTGGGTTCGTGCTAAGTGCTACGTGTGGGCGGGGGAGGCGGCCGTGGTTCAAGGGGACAGCAGTGGCAGAAGTACCCACGTGAGAGAGTCTGGCCGGGCGAGCTGCGGGAATGGGGGGGATTTCCTTCTGCGGGAGGGTGGGCCCGGGATGAGCAGCTGGAGAGATGGCCTGCGGTCAGCTTGGGGCTGGCTTCTGGCGGCAAAGGACTCAGTTCCTCAAGGGCTAATCGTTAGGGTTGTTGCCTACAGCTAGGTAGATGGAGTTTGGGTAAGGGTGTTGGGCCAGGGAACAAGGAAATGAGGACACGGTCCATTCCTGCCTCCCCCAGTGACTCACGCATCCTTTCCTCTGGACCCAAAGTGCCCACTGGGTCCAGTCTCTGACCTGTTTGTCCCTTTGCCAGCCCCCATGCTGTCCCCTTCCCCAGCAAATCTACCCAAGGACAGACCTACCTCCCATCTACCGCCCATCCCCCCGCCACCCTGGCTCCGT
Organism: Sorex araneus; assembly: GCF_027595985.1. Lineage (NCBI taxonomy): Eukaryota > Metazoa > Chordata > Mammalia > Eulipotyphla > Soricidae > Sorex > Sorex araneus. The sequence goes on along the minus strand of NC_073304.1, from coordinate 167,967,856 downwards.
TGGTGACAGCTCAGTCCCCAGTTGCTCAGGGCCATTTCATCCAGGTGGCTTTGCTCAGGAGCCTTGGGGCCAACCGTAGGGTCAGCCTCCCCAAAGGCCCCACCTCGAGCTCCTGCGGGTCAGCCTGCCGTGACCCCAACACCAGCCCTGTCCTCCTGGGACCAAAGTTGGAAAAAAAAAAATGGCTCCTGGGGGCTGGAGCAATAGCACAGCGGGTAGGGCATTTGCCTTGCACGTGGCCGACCCAGGTTCGATTCCCAGCATCCCTTATGGTCCCCTGAGCACTGCCAGGGGTAATTCCTGAGTGCAGAGCCAGGAGTGACCCCTGAGCATCGCTGGGTGTGACCCAACCAAAAAGCAAAAAAAAAAAAAAAAAGAAAAGAAAAGAAATGGCTCCTGGACAGCTCCCCTCGGGCGAGCTGGGCTCTCTCAAATTGAGTTACTCACTGCTCCTAACTTCGCTGTCATCATTTCCTCCTGCAGCCTATTAAAACTCTATCCCTGACTAATGTAGCCGAACAGCCCGCTCCGCGCTGCCCTTCTGCCAGCAGCAGCTGTACAGAAAAATCAGCTTTGTCAGGCAGGCCTCTCTGTCCCGCTCGCTCCCTCTCCGCCGCTCTCCACGAGCCCAGCCCGTAATTGTCCTCCCCAAACACTCCGAGCTCCCTGTGCCCTTGGTGCGTCCTCTGTCTGGGCGCGGGGACGCGGCGGGAGCCGGCTGCTTGTCTGTCTCTCGGCCTGGCAGGCTGCTCGGTCCTCCCCCAGCTGCTCGCTCCACCAACCCAGATGGACAGACAATATGCTTTCTGCAGGAGCCCGGGCACACTCCGTCCCGCAGCGCACACGGACTTCCAGCCCTGCCCCGCAGCGCTCACGGGCGAGGTAGGAGCAAGTCAGAAGGCGCGTGGACACGTGAGACGCACGCTGCTTGGCCCTGGTTCAGGGCGAACGTGTTTGTGTGTATGTGTGAAGTTTTTCAATTGGCAGCCTTGATCTCGTGCCTGGACATGCCTTGCTCACACACATGCATGCATGCAGACACACACACACACACACATGCACATGCACAGGTGCATGTGTGTGAACACACACATGCATGCACACATGCACATGCACGCACACATGCACACATGTGCATATACACACGCAAATATGCGCATGCGCACAGCGCGCACACGCACACACACACACACACACACACACACACACTGCTACTGTAAGTCCTGAGGAACACAGAGTCACATGACTTTCAAAGCCAGAAGCCAGAAGGCCTCAGGCATTTCCGTAGATGCCTCCTCTTCTATTTGATGACTTTTTGCTTTGATTTTTGTGGGACTTTGTGGCCAGTGGATTCTGGGGGTGCTGGTCACAGACCCTAGGGGGAAAGTTAAGAAAGCTGGTAAGAATACACATTGGATGGGGTGAAAGCATTTTGCAAATGGTGAGTAGACAGCATGGACATGTTTCATCTAATGAGTATTTTTCTGGCTTTTCTTTGACTTAGTATGTCTCATCTAAAGATGTTTATTGGTGACTAATGTCCACAGCAGGAAATAAGAACAAGCAAATTTGTCAATTAGAATCCTGTTTTTGCTTCTGTGGCCCAGGTCAATCATTTCACTAATTAGTTCATTCATCCTTTCATTTATTTATTCACACATTCATTCATTTATTTGACATCAATTTAGTTTGTTTTTTTTAAGTAACTTTATTTTCCTGATTGTGGTAATAATGCACATTCATGGAAGAAATTTGGAAAATCCATTAGAGTAGACAAAAGCAAAGAAGATCTCTCTCTCTCTCTCTCTCTCTCTCTCACACACTCCCCAGGGTGCATGAGGTGTAATATTTGGGCATGTTTGCTTTTTGCACGAGTGATCACAGGTTGGCTGGGCTTCTCATACCAAATTCTTGGCTTCTTGCCCCTGAGCAAGAACCAGCCCTGTGACAGCCCCCTTCAAAGTAAACCTCCCTCCACAAAGCAGAAGAGGGAAGCAAAGCTCTAGTGAAAGTGCTCAGAGAGAAACAAAGGTGATGTGGGCACCAAGTACTGCACAGCAGAATTCCAGGGAGAAGCTCCACTAGAGAGCTCGACTTCTCTGTGGTGCCCTGATTCTCACAAACGGCCAAGCGTCTCAGCGGCTCACCTGTCTCAAATCCTCCCACCTGGAGCAGGTCACATCCCAGCTCCAGCCACATCTCAAGACTCCCTCTCCTCGTGGGAAATGTAGGCTTCTCCACCTTTCAAGCCAGAAAGGGCTTGCAAGAAATGGGTGTTGTTGTTGAAGTTTGTATATATATAAACACACACACATACACATACACACACATCAATGTATCACTGTCATCCCATTGCTCATTGATTTACTTGAGCGGGCACCAGTAACGTCTCTATTTGTCCCAGCCCTGAGATTTTAGCAGCCTCTCCTTACTCGTCTTTCCCAGCGATTGGAGGCTCTTTCAGGGTCAGGGGAATGAGACCTGTTATTGTTACTGTACTTGGCATATCGAATACGCCACAGGGAACTTATATTTCCTTACGACTGATTCTTTGCTCTGGTCTATTAGATATATCAAAGCATGCATGTGTGTCAAATGCACTTATTGAAGTGAGTTTTTTACCCTCCAGTTTGTTAAGTGGAATAAGTCAGAGGGAGGGGAACAAATACCAGATGATCCCATTGACCCGTGGAAGCGAGAGAGCAAAAAATCAAGGTAATATTTAGTATCAAACAATGACACATCCTTGGCCTTGGCTCACAAACCCAATTACCACGCACTGGGGAAGTGGGCGTGGGGACGATATAGGGGTAGACGTGGAAGCTCGTAGACACTTTGGTGGTGGTGGTTGCAGCGGGGATGGGTGGGAGTAATTTTGCACATCAGTACCATAAACTTAAACACTGTAGTAACATACGAAACAATAAATTGCGATTTTATTATATCTACTGAGATTTTTAGTATTTTCTCTCCTATTTATATTTTCTCTCCTTGTTAAGTGTGCTCTTAAAATATGGTTTTTCATCGGGTGCATTTAGGATTTGCTAGACCCTCATATGTTTGACTCTTGATGGAGATTGTGTTGCTGTTTGGGTTTTTTTCTTCTGTATAAGACTTTGACAAACATATGTCCCCAATTATTTCCTTTGTGAACATCTCCAATTATTTTCGGTGGCTAGGTTTCTGCCCTTGAAGTTGCAGGGTCAGATTGAAGGAGCATTTGAAATTTGACCCAACTTGACTCCCAGAAAAAAATCTTAGCATGAAATCTCTGTTGAGCACTTGCGGGGTACCAGGTCCTGGGTACGCTCCTCAGCCATGTTCCCTGTTCCACAGGAGCTCACAGCCAGTATTTGCTTTAATTAAATAGTCAGTCCCTGGCTCCCCCTCTAAAACATCTATTTCAGTTCGCACTTAATGATGTGATTGAGGAGCAGCTAGATCTGGCCTGAAATTCGTTTTTAAAATCTCTGTCACAAGTGGAGCAAACCTTCCAACTCTTGAAGCCAGTCCCAAACTTCTTACCAAACAAAGCCAGCACACTCTCCGCATCCAAATTTCAGTTAAAAGGGTCAAATGCTGGGACTGGAACCATAGTACAGTGGATAGGGCATTTGCCTTGCACGTGGCCAACCCGAGCTCAATTCCCGGCATCATCCCATATGGTCCTCTGAGCACCACCAGGAGTAATTCCTGAGTGCATGAGCCAGGAGTAACCCCTGTGCATCACCGGGTGTGACCCAAAAAGGAAAACAAAAAAAAAGCTCAAATGCTTCTTACTGATAAACTGAAATTTATTTGAATTTTTTTTTTTTTTTGGAAAATGGCTATTTTGATCCTGTATATGTTTGGGACTGAAATCTCAGAAAATCTGAGAGGTCGGCTGTCTCGTTCGGTGGCATTCTAGAATCTGCCAATAGTATCCGAAACTCGTGTTTTGTGCATCATTTTCTGCTGCCTCAGAGACTCATCACGGACGTCAGCTCATGTCCCTAAGTCTGCGTATGTCGGTCTAGGTCCCTTTAGGGTTCTTCCAGCAGTGGAAATAATGAACTTGAGTTGAGCCTGACCTGGCAGGCGGGGTTGATACCCCCGGCTGTCCTCAGGGCTCTCCCAGAACCCAGAGCTGCCAGTCCTGACCATCGATCAACAGCTCTGATCAGCTTCAGTCACTGCGCTGGGAGTGTGGGTGACTCTAGCGGCTTGTCCCTGTCAGCCTCCGGTCCTCCCGGGGTTCTGGCATCTTCTGCGAGAGCGAAGCTTCAGGCTGGGGCACAGACCCAAGAGGACCCCAGCCCCCGCCTCCCCGCATGGGAGAAGGGAGGACCAGGCCCTACTCGGGAGGATCTGAGGCCCACTTGCCACCCCTTCAGGGTGAAGCCCAAGTGACTGTCACCTCAGCCCCCGGAAGGAGGCGTGCAAGAGTTTGGTTTTGGCTCTGGCCTTGGTTTGGTCCCTGAGCTTCTCTCTGTGTCACGTGCCTTCCGCTCATAACATTGGCTCATGGGGTGGAGGAGTGTATTTTGAACTCTTTCTGTGAGGGTGAAGGCAGGTGGCGAGTCTTAAACCGAGGCAGGTGAGCTCCGACGCCCCCAGCTAAGACGGTATTTGGAACTGCACCTCACGATGGTCATCGAGGGTCTGAAGCACAGGGGAGGGTGTCAGCATGAAAGGGGGGGTGGATTTCAAGTCAAAGGATCATACTAAAACACTTTAACACACCCACCTCCTGTGCCTTGTCCTACCCATCTCTTGTGTGAAACACACACACACACACACACACACACACTTCCCCAGGCAAGGCTGGTTCTTATTCTCCTCTGCTCCACTTGAGCAAGCCGCTCCCAGGAAATGACTCTGTCTTATCATTGATTATTATTGTTAGGAGTTTATATTCTTACAGTCTACAGAGTGCTTCATCTCTCGAGAACAAGAACTGGGTCTTCCCCACACTTCATGCCTATTAAAGATTCATTCATTCATTTTTAAACCATACATTCAGCCAATATTTATTGAGCCATTGCTGCATGCATGATCATCTTCTCGGTGCTGAGAAAGCCAGCGGTTAACAAAGCAGGCATGGTCCCTGCCCTCAGGGAGAGACAGGCAATGAGGAAGCAAAGACCGAGACAGTGGTTAAATGCTCCGAAGGAGAGGTACAGGGTGGGAAGTGAAGAAAGACAACGAGGCTGAGCAGATGCCAAGCTAGCCAAGAGTGTCAGGAAGGCATCGAAAGGAAATCACATCCCGAGATGGAAAGTTCTAGAAGGTGCAGTAGCGAGGTGGGGGGGGGGGTGAGGAAGAGGTGGAGAGGTAGGGAGGAGGAAGTAGCACAGCATCAGGAGAGTGGGAAGCCTACCATAGACTAGAAGGGCCTTGGCTCACTCATTTGAAAATTCTAAAGATGTTTGGTTCTCACAGCTAGGTAGCAGGAGCAACGGTAGCAGGAGAAACGGAATGAAGGGATTTGGGAAAGACTTGGGAGGGCCGCTTGTGATTGGACATGGTACGAAATTAGGAGTTGACGCTAAGAGAAATAGCAGTGGAGGCTGATGAGTTCTCAGCGGGAGAGTTCCATCATTCGGCAACTGCAAGAGCCCACATCCGTGACTTTACCTTCTCACACTGTGGACCAACCGTGGGCCACGGACCGGCGGTTCAAAACTACTGGCCTAGATCATGAGGGTGGCAGTGAAAGCAGGGAGAAGAGACTAGATTGGCGATATAAGAGCCAGTGATCATGAGGGAGGCTGATGGGCAGAACCGTGAGGGCCAAGGGGAGAACTCCAGGTGAACTCCATGGGTCTATAAATAAACGTATGGCTGGAGAAGATATTTACTAAGGCAGGAAAGATATACTGTCTCGCAAGCGAGGAGGGGAGAACTCTATTTTGGGCTTACTAAGTTCAAGATAAGTGGGCAGCAGACTGGAGCTGAGAGGAGAGCTTTGGGCTGAGATATAAATTTTGGAGGCAGCATGTAGATGTTACTTAAAGCCAGGTGAGTGAGCGGGAGTAACTTGGGAGAAAGTCTGGCATGTCGAGAGAGACTCGGCAGATTCCAGGAAAGCAGGGAGAGGTTGTGACTTCCCAACCCCAGTGTGTTGCTGCCAGAGGAGGAACGGGCTTGGCAGTGGGGATGAGGGGATGGCAGCAGGGCCTGAAGGTGGGAGTTAGGGCTGCCTGCCTCCCATTCATCCTATTTCCCATTCATCCTTCTATTTCTAGTGGGCACATGTGAATCTTGGGGAACCATGTGAAGAACACACAGACCTCTGGGGGAGGGGGTTCAACGGTTAGAATGTGGTGAATGAATGTTGGAATCGGGCATATAAGATATTTGGATGGGATGGGTGAAATGTTGGCCTGGGTAGATATGGAATAGATGAGGTGTTGGGATGGGTGGATGAGATGTTGGGATGGGTGGGTGAGATGTTGGGATGGGCAGAGATGTTGGGATGGGCGGAGGAGATGTTGGCATGGGCAGAGATGTTGGGATGGGTGGATGAGATGTTGGGATGGGCAGAGATGTTGGGATAGGCGGAGATGTTGGCATGGGCAGAGATGTTGGGATGGGTGGATGAGATGTTGGGATGGGCAGAGATGTTGGGATGGGTGGAGGAGATGTTGGCATGGGCAAATGAGATGCTGTGATGGATGGATACGATGTTGGCATCGGCAGATGAGGTGTTGGGATGGGCGGATGAAATGTTAGCCTGGCGCAGATGAGACCTCTGGGAAGACAAAGCAGAGTGAGGAGAGTAAGTTTACTGGGGTCCTGCAGTATCTGTCCCCAAGGCTCACTTGGGTAGAGCAGAAGCAGGAACCCTTCGAGAGGGAATGAATATGGATGGGGTGGAGGAGTAAGGATGACGTCACCGGGTCAGCCGACGTTAGAAAGATCTCAGTGTGAGCAGCGTCCATCAGAGATGGAGATGAGGTCACTGGAGCTGGCCAGTGAGTGAGGGCTGACCAGAGGACAGTCTCCATCGTGGAGGAAGCCTCCTTCATGAGAGAGAGGCGGGGGCAGAGGGGGGTTCTTCTCCATGATGAGTAATCTCACACGAGGGAAGCGTGATTAGAGAAAAGATATATTTTTAGTTTCTCTGTTTATTCACAATAAACAGAGAAGTATTAGGATCTCCCACAAAGGGCCAGAGAGATGGTGCAGCAGGTGGGACACTTGTCTTGCCCATAGCCGACCCAGGTTCAATCCCTGGCATCCCAAATAGGTCCCCTGACCGCCACCAGGAATCTGTTCCTGAGTGCAGAGCCAGGAGTAACCCCTGAGCACTGCCGGGTGTGGCCCAAAACGCAAACACAAAAATAAAACAAAATCTCCTATTACTATTATCTCATTGTCAGTATCTCTTTTTAGTTCTATCAGTAATCACCTAAAGTACGTGGGTGCTCCTTCTTTGGATACATATGTATCATTAACAGGTTGTATCTTCTTTCATTAAACCACCATGCATTTTTTTTTTTAAAAAAAAGGTATTTCTCAGTATGAAGGAGCAAAGGGGCCACGACCACTTATGTCAAGGTGATTTATGACACTGTTAATGCTGGGGATCCGTGCGTGCACCACGCCCTTCACAGAATGGCTGCTTCCCTCCAGCACCGTCTCGGGGCCCTTCCCCGAGCCCCCTTACCACTTTGCCTAGACCAAGGCTCAGGTTCTGCCTCCTTGGGCCCCTCGCTGTTTCCTGACTGCATTTCTTGATATCACCCCTGCGCGTCCTTCAGTGTCTGTCCGCCTCCTTCTGCCTGACTCTGCTCAGCACGCCCTCTCATTCCGTCCTGGCCAGCTGCATGGTTTCATCCTTTCGTCTAGCTGAGTAACGTTCCATTGTGTGTATATACCATTGTCTCTTGATCCAGTCCTTTAAAAAAAAAAAAAAAAACAAGCTCAGAGGTCCAGGAGAGAATAGGAAGGTGTAGGCACTTGCCTAGCACACAGCTGCAACTCTGATACTGGTTTGAATCCTGGCACTGCATATGGTTCCCCAGGCACCACCAGGTATGGCCCCTGAGCACAGAGCCAGGAGAGACCCCTGAGCACTGCCAGGTGAGGCCGCCCTCCCCCCAAACAATATCAGGGTTAGGCAGATAGGAACAGAATCGAGGCCTTAGTAACCCCTGAGCACCACCAGACTTCCTCCTCCAGAGAGCCTGCATGTGTCCAGGGAACCACTTGCCTGTGCTGTCCTGGGTGCGAAATCTGAGACTCTGAGCCTGGTGTGGGACCATCCAGCAAAGTCAGAGGTCTCTGCAGCGCTCTGTCTGAGAACCCAGTGGGAATGGGGACAGGGAGGAAGAGAGGAGGCAATCAGACCGTACTGAGAGGGCACCAGGGAGGAAAATGGGGCGGGGCGGGGCGTGGGGGGCGTGTGAAGACACCAGAGCAATAGCACAGTCCGTGGAGTTTGTCCCGTGAACCCTGGTGGAGACTCTGTGACCCCACACCTTCCAGTCAGAGCTCTTGCTCCCCGAGCCCCTCGGCCTGGGGGAAGGAACGAAGAGATGAGCGTGTGTGGAGTGGAAAGGGGACCCTCACCTCTGGACATGATGCTTTCCAAAGTGGCAGGGAGAAGCAGAACCTTGGGGAAGACGGAGGTCTTCTCTCACAAGCTGTTTGGGGGTACAGACCCATGTCATTCATCTTTCCAAGGACAAACCTAAACCCACCCCCCTACACCCCCGCCTCAGATATTGGAGTGTTTGCAGCCCCTGGGCCAGACACGGTATGAGAAACGCTTGCCGTGTATTTAGTTTTTTTCCAAATAGCCTCCCGAGTAGTGGCCGCGGTTTTCGGCTGAGCCAAGAGTGACTCAAGACTCAGTTGTCCGAGATCTCACAGTTCGTAAGAGCGACAGGAGAAGCGAACCCCAGAGCTTTGCTTTAGATTCTTGTGACCTGGGTCCAGGAGAGTGCGCCGAGTAAAAAGATGGGAGATAGGAACAGGCTAAACAAACATGCAGCAAGAGGGAGAGTGGAGGGAGGGAGGGATGGAGGGAGGGATGGAGGAGGGCTGTGGGCTGAGGATGCATTGGGAGAGAAGCCAGCTCCCTCTCCCTCCCCCACCCCTACCTTCCCTCCATCTGCTGGGGAGAGCCTGAGACTAGCTCCATGCTGCTGGGCAAAAAGGAAAAAAAAATGAGAGCAATTAGAAGGCCTTCCCACCCCGGTTTAATTTGGGAAGCCTCGGCCGCATGGAGAGCGTTGCTTTCTATGTGGCTGAGCAGATATGAGCAATATTAATTCTATAATTGGACCCGTGGCCCGGGGTGCTGGATAAGCAGTAGGTGCCGGGCAGGGGTGGTTCCAGTTGAGCTAGCCTCTCCCAAAAGCCCCAGCACCCCCTGGGCGCGCCCCGAGGCCTTCCCATGCTTCCGGTCAGCGTCACTGTACCCAGGATGCCCCGGCAGGAGGCCGGGAACCCCAAGCTGCCGCCTCTACCCCCTCTCCCTGGGGGTTGCTCTAGGCCGTGCTCTGGCTTATTTACGGTAACCAGGTAACCAATGGCACCCCCCATGCTGGGATGTGAAAACAGGGCCTCGATTCATAAAGTTGATGCTTCTGAGGGCTACTCTTGTGGTTTGCTCTTTGTCTTTCGTAATCACTGGTGGGATGCTTGTCATTAAAAATGTATATGTCTGGGACATGGGACTCGGAGCTGTGAATTGTCAGATGTGCCTGCTCGTCGGGGTTCCCACAAAAGAGCTTGTCAGGGCATTTGCTTTGGCAGGACCTGGGTGCTCTGGTGCAGAGTAAGGGGCGGCAAATGAACCGCCCCCGCCCCCATCCCGGGCCCGGGGCAGACATGACTAATCGACCAGCGGCCACTCTCGCCCAGTGCTCCGGGCAGCCATTACTAGTAGATTGGATTTCGCATCGTGGGATGACTCCGCTGATCTCATTTCCCGAGCAAACAAGCCTCTCGGATGATGGAGGGCTGCTCCCCGCCTCGCCTCGCGAGCGCCTGCACCGCGCTTGTTCCCCGCGCGCGCGCCGAGCGCTGCCTGGACCGGCAGAGCATCTCCTCGGCTCCGTAAAGGCCTCTGCGGGCGTGGTGGGGCCCTTCCTGCAGGAGCACTCCGTCCTGAGCGCGCCTGTGAGAATGTGAGCCTCCGTCTCTGTTTTCTCTCTTCGTGGAGAGATTTACTTTTTTATTAGCGTTTTTAGCTGAAGAGAGGGAATGGCCTTGGAGGTCACCAGCAACTTGCTGTTGGCACCAGCTGGGCAGATGCCAGTCACTGGACAGGAGGCTTCATGCCTTCTCGTCTTCCGTAGCAGATCTGGCCGTGGCCGAGTGGCCGGTGACCTTGGCGTCAAGGCGCCCAGTGGGCTCTGGTCTATACCCACCTCTTCAACAGCATCCCCCAGTGGCCCTATCATCCGGTCTCTTAAGTGCCCAGGATCCCCAGGGGAGAGCCCTTACCCAGGTGGCCCCCGGAGCTCTGCTGTCCAGCTGGCCGTGATTCAGTCCTTGACCGCTCTTACCTTTATCCCGCCATCCCTCCCTCCCTCAAGCTTCCTTCTTTTCATCTTGGTCCATTCCTTGAGGCAGATCTGAAAGTTGCCCTGATAAATCATGGTGCCTCCTTGTCATTTGGATTTGTGCCTCTTCCTTTAGCCTTTAGCACTGAAAGTGCTCCTTTCCACGTGAGAGCACCACCGGCTTTGGGACCCCTCCATCGCCCACCCCCCACTTGTTAATTCTCTTGACCCTTTAAAGAGACTCAGCATCTCCAAACCTCACAGTGCTCTCGCCCCCTCCCTTCCTACCTCTCTCCTCTCTCCCTTTCTCTCTCTGTCTCTCCTATCTCCCTCTCTATCTCTGTCTCTCTCTGTGTTTGTGTCTCTGTACCCGTCTCTGTCTCTCTGACTCTGTCTCTCTGTCTCTGTCTCTATCTTTGTCTGTCTCTGTCTCTCTTTCTCTCACTCTCTCTCTCTCTCACTCTCACTCTCTCCTTCCTTTGTATCTTTTCCTACCTGCACAGACAAGTTGCCTGAATGACTAAGTTCCAGTACCTATTTGCACAGTTCTCATTTCTCCATTCCCTGGGCCCTCACTTAACCTCTCTTCCCACTTCCTGACCTCACGTCTGTGCCTTAGAGGCCACTGAGGGATTACAGAGGATTAAACCCAGGGGAATCTTGAGATCTTCTTTTCCTGGACTTCTCTGTATTGTAAGATCTAATCACCCCTCTCAAAAATCTTTGTTTCCTTTTTGATTTCTTTTTTTTATTTACTTGTTTTAGGCTGAGGGGAGGGGGTCTCTCCAGCAGTACGGGGGGTGAGGGGGGGGAAGGAAGGGCTTCTGGGCTGCACTCAGGGGTGCTAGTGAGGCCGTGTATGCAATAAGACTCGGGACCCCCGAGCATGCCAGGCAGAGCTCAGCCCTTTGAGCCACCCCCTGGCTCTCTGCTCCCTTCCCTTAAAGAACTTCAAAACAAAACAAAGCAAAACTCTATTTCCCTGCTGGAGCCAGAAAGATAGTGTAGGGGTTAGGTTTGAGCACCATAGATGGGCCCCCCAGGGCTGCCAGGGATCCACCCCTGAGCACCAGGTGTCGCCTGCCCCCAATAAAACAAGGTAGGGACTGGAGCGACAACACAGCGGGTAGGGCGTTTGCCTTGCATGCGGCCAACCCGGGTTTGATTCCCAGCATCCCATATGGTCCCCGAGCACGGCCAGGAGTAATTTCCAAGTGCAGAGCCAGGAGTAACCCCTGTGCATCACCGGGTGTGACCCAAAAAGCAAAATAAATAAATAAAGGTAAAATAAAAGAGAATTTCTTTCTCTTCCTTCCCCTCTTTGGTTTCGGTGACAGGAAGTCTCGTGTGCTTGGTGCTCCTGCCCATCAGCCCTGGTGCCCGCAGACACTGGGGCTGCAGTGCCCAGATGCCCCCACCCAGTGCACAAGCCAGCACCCACCTCAGCCCCGCTCTCGGGTTTTACACGAGAAGGGGAGAGCCAGGGGCTGGGAGGAGCGGGTCGTTTCTGGCCGGTTCGCTTCAGCCTTCTCTGAATTTTCTTTGGTCTGGATGCCCCGATTCTTCACTCAGGACGCTGCGGCCTGCAGTGGTGCGCGTGGGGGCTCAGGCAGACTCAGAGGGGCAGCATGTCTGGTGGCGGTGGTGCAGGGAGTCAGAGGTGGAGTTTTCTGAGGAGGGACAAACCCCCTCTGGGAGACCAGCAAGCGACTCACTCCCTCTTTGCTCCCCTCCTAGCCCTGCGTGGAGGCGGTTTTACTTAATCCTGGCAATCTTCCGAGAGATGCTTAACTAAGCAGGGCTCAAGCCACTCACAACATTAATTAGGCTACACATAAATAATGGATGGCCGGATTAGCGAGGACGGACAGGCGGGCTGTGGGCGCCACCGAGCCCACTTCCTATTAGGGGCCCCTCGGGAGAGGAGGCCAGGCAGGCGTCGGTGTTGGTGGCGTCCCATCGTTTGTGGGTGTCTCCCTGTGTGCACAGGGCTGAGGCTCGCAGTGGGGGAGCCAGCCAGGTCTCTTCCTCAGTTTCTCTCTCTTGCAGCGAGACTCACGTCTAGGTGAAAATTGGCGAAGGCTTTCCCCATAGAGCATTGCGGCCAGTTGCTCTTTTTACCCACCCCCCATCCCCCACAACAAAATTCCTAAAAATGCTCCCATTCCAAGTGCTCATCTTTCAAGGTGACTTTGGCTTAACGTGTCACCCACAATGCAGGGACCATTATGCCATGCTCCCTCAGGGCACTGGCACCCGGCTCAGCTGAGGTCCTGATTAACCACAGTGTCACTTGGCAGAGCCAGACATGCAGGGGTGGCCAGGGGCTCCCGCCTCGGCTGTGGGTGGGCACCCCTGCGGGGCCTTTGGACAGTGGGACGCAGACACGGGGCACCTTTGCCGTGCCCTCCTGGAGTCTGAGCTCGGAACCGGTGAGCCCAGTCCCGTGGTCAAAGGCGCTGAGTTAGGGGAGTCTTGTCGCACCGTGGGAGACGCACAGAGGCTGGGACATTCGTCCCGCCTCTCCCCGACCGTCAGTGGGCTGCTGAGGCGGTACTGGGAATCCCTCGCCCACCACTGCCCCTTCCTGCCTGCAGTCCCTGTGCCCGGCCTCATCGCCTGCCCGCCCTCTCTCCACGTTGCCGGCTTGCCAGCTAGGAGGCACAAACCCCATTTCCTGGGCCCCTAGCAGCGCCTGTCCACTTAGGAGACATAGACCCCCGTGGAGATTTGATTGATTGTGTCCTGGGGTTATGGAAATCACGAGGTGAGCTGGCTAAGGCCTGGTCGGCCCCACGACAGAGGGACTGGCGACGTCCCTCTGTCTATGAGAAGAAACGGAAATGGAGATTGGCCAAAATGGGAAAGATCGTCTTTCTCGGCGGGCCTCCCCCAGCTGTGCCAGGGCTTGAACTTGGGGCCTCCTGTGTGCTTGGCACGAGCACTGCGCTTGAGCTCTCCCCCGGCCCCCAGCTTGACCACTGGGCCCTGGAACAGGTGTTTGACTTCGGGCAGGACTGCTGTGCCCGCTGCACTGGGGAGAGGAGAGACCTGAGGGTTTGCAGCTGGGAGGGCAGGGGGGCGAAGGGGAGGGTCTTCTGTCCTTCCGTTGAGCAGAAAGAACCAGGGGAAGACCACCCGATTGCGGGGAGCATCAGAAAGCACCCCCAGGCGCTTCCGTGCCCTGGGTTCGGCTGCTCAGAGGCTCGTGGGGGAGATGAGGCTGGGCCTGGGAAATCACAGACTCTTTCCGGAGGGGGGCGGGGAGGTTCCCGGTGGGCTGCCTTAGCCTGGATGTGGTCTCAGCTCCCTCCCGCCTGGGGGGAGGACTCCCTTATCTGGAGGGGGCGGGGCGGTGCCGAGAAGTCAAGCAGAGAGCTCTGAAAGTTGTCTTTTGTCCTTGTGGGAGAGATAGGATCTCTTTTGTAAAATTTCAAAAATGGGCAAATAGCGTATCTGAGAGTCGGGGGCCACCGGGCCCATGTTCCGAGGGCGATTTTCCACTCCAGCTGCTCACCTGATTAGTTTGGAGAATTGCTTCACCGTCTGCGCGCCCCCCCCAGAGCAGCCCTGGCCGCTCTCGGGGCTCTGGCCACTGGCCAGCATCTGGAACGGCAGCAGATGGCCTGGGCCCTCCTCGAGGCCACGCCCTGTCTCCCAGGCCACACAGCAAGCTGGGGGGGGGGGGTGTCCCAGGCAAGTGCTCACTCCCTCTCCCACCTCCCTCACCCTCGCCCTCAGGTGTCCACTGGTCTCCCCACGGCAGAGGTGACTCTTGCTCCCGCCTGGTGGCTGGAAGGGTTCGGATAATCAGGAGCTCCCCCAGCTGGTGTCTGGGGGGTCAGGGCTGACCAGACTTATCCACAGGGCCAGATGGTCCAGTGCTCAGCCTGTAGTTCTGGACCCTCCAGGGCTATACCTGGTCTTGTGCATGGTGCGGGGGCGGGGGAGGGCATGCAGTGCTGGGCGTCTAAATGAGGTTCCACTGAGGCAGAGAGGGCACCTCTGTCCCCTGAGCTGTCTCCCTGAGCTCCAGCTAGGAGCTTCCGTGTGATAAGCCGAAAGATCTCAGGGAGTTCGGGAAGGGCAGAAGCTGCTGGCGTCGGGAGCTGTTGCTCCTGTTGCCAGCCCAGGGCACGCCCCGTCTGCTTACCTGCACCCCCTTTCTGCACAGAGTCAGCACTGGGCAGTGCCCAGGGCTGGCGCATCCCCGAGAGCCAACATGGCCTTAGGCAGCAGCAGCCAGCCGCAGGCACTTGCCTCAGGCTCCAGGTCTGGGGACGTCAGGGGGGGCTCTGGCCAGCCATGACCCAGGCTCCGGTCTGCTGCGCCTGCAGAGAGTGGGACGGGGTGAAGCGTGTCCTTCCCTTCCCCGGTGGCTCCACCCTGTCCCTCGAGGTTCAAGGACTGGGCTGAGCCACGGACAGTGCCCCTCGCCCCACCCACCGCCCAGAGGATGTCACTCCCCTGCTGGCGTGAGGGTGGGGAGCAGCCGAGCCGTGTGCACCAGGACACTGCTGCTTACGGGGGGGGCACTGATTCTCGCCGGCCCCCTCCCTCTCCCCACTCCCCTCTCGCCTTTCTGCACGCTGAGCTTGACAGCGCCCCCACTTCTGTGCTCCACCGACGTGGGGAGGCCTAGCACCCCCTCGGAGTGGGCCATGGGAGGCGATGTGTCCGGGAGGGTTGGGGATGGGCGTCTCAGCAGGAGCCCTGCACCAGCTCAGCCCAGGCTCCCTGGAACTGGCCTTCCAGGGACAGAGAAACAGGACTGCAAAACACGGATGACCTCAGCAATGGAGAACAAATTATCTAATGCTTCCTTTTCAGCAGGTCTGACTTTAGGGGAGAGACTCTCCAAACAATAATAGTTAGTTTTGTTGAAATATTGTATGCAATCAAAGTGAAAGTAAAGTGAAATTTATTAGTTACACAGGCGGGGGGGGGGGCTTAGGGTGGGGGGGCTAGGGGCGTGGGGGGGGTTGGGGTGTGAGGGGGCGGGGTGGAGCTATACTGGGATTCTTGGTGGTGGAATATGAGCACTGGTGAAGAGATGGGTATTCGAGCATTGTATAACTGAGATTTAAACCTGAAAACTTTGTAACTTTGTAACTTTCCACAATAAAAAAAAAACAAAAACATGGATGACCAGTTCGCCAAGGTGCCCAGCACTTTATGGTTCATGGCGATTTCTGCCCCCCAACTTCTGTGCAGCCATTGCACCTTCTGAATTCCGTGAGAGGTATTTGCCAGGTTTGCTTGCTTTGTGTTTTGGATCCCACCCAATGGTGCTCGGAGGCTGCTCTCAGCAGGGAGAGCGGAAAAATCCACGAAGCACCCAGGGCCCACCTGCAAAGCATGAGCTCAGGCCATCCGAGTCTTCTCCCCGGCCAGGGTCTTGCTGTTTTCATTCCTGCTGGAGCTGTGGGGATGCTGGAGCTCGGACAGATGTCAAGAGGGACAATTTGGTGAATTATTCCCCCCCGCCCGCTTCAGTTTTCACTTAGGCACCATTGCAGGAATGCAAGGGGCATGCACGTCCACCACTAGAGTTGTGTGTCTGGAAGAGAAAATGACATTCCGCTTATTTCCAATGGGGGGTTGATGACGTTGTCTGGTCCTTGGAGGTAAAGGACAGTGAAGGGTCTGGAGAGATAGTACAGGCATTAGGGCTCCTGCCTTGCCGGTGGCCAGCCTGGGTTTGATCCCCAGTACGCGATACGGTACCGCCCCCCCCCCCCGGCTCTGCCAGGAGTGACCCATGAGTACAGAGCCAGGAGTAAGCCCTGAGCACCCCCGGGTGTGACCCCGGAACAAAACCCAAAGAGAACAGCGACGTTGGGGTACCAGCCGTGAGAAAAAGGGTTCCAGTGAAGTCGACTCCAGCTGGGTCTGGTCTGTGCCGGGGAGAACGTGTTTGTGCAGAGTCCAGGGCGTCTGGACTGAGGAGGGTCAGGGAATGACTCAGGGGCGCTTCGAGACGCTGGAACTCGGCCTGGTATTGATGATGTATGAGAACCAGGGCACGTCACGGAGAGGCATAAAAGAACACACACCAAAAGTTCCTTTTCCGCCAATATGCTGACACAGCGCCATTTGGGGTCCCTAACTAAAAATGATATATGAATTATCTCAACCCCAAGTTGGAGGTATAAATTATGGAATATATCTTCTACTGTTTTATTTGGGCTGTAAAGCGACACCTTATTATTTCTCCCTCCTGGGCTTCCTTTAATGAATCGGGATTTGAAAGTGAAATATTTATTCCAGTGTGGGCAGAGATTACCTCGTGTTTCAGAGGGGGAGGGAAGAGGGAGGGGGCGGGGGATGGGGTGGCGGGCTCAGACGGCATCTTGGAAATGGGCCTTGCATTCTCGTTTATGGGAAACGGCTGATCTGGGGTTCCCCCCTCCCCGAGTTGGGAGAGGCTTGCCGGAGAGCGACCCTGCAGCCTGGCGAACACAGGGTCACAGGATGACACATGTGGGATCCGGACCACCCTCTACTCCTACCTGCAAACCTCCCCTCACCTGACCGGAAGATCCATTGGACCAGAACCACTTGCTTCTGATGCTTGCACGGGTGGCCTGGGACATGGCGTGTGATAAGCCCTCTTATTAAATCTGGCCAGGGTGGAGGCAAGAGAGGGAGGCAGGGAAGGGTGCAACTCTTTCTTCTCCATTGCTTATTGGCTGTTGGATAATGGCAATTGATTATTCACGCCATCAGGCAGTTCCTGAGACTTAGCACTGGCTTAAAGGATAGATTTTTGCTGCTAGCTCCCAATTCAGTCCTGATGGATGATCATGGGAGTTTAGTAGATGTCACATAACTGCTCGAGGCCAAGCAGCCAAATTGTCCCACTGTTCAGAGCGAGAGCAATTATTTCCAGGATGCTAGCAGATTCCGGGAGCCATTCTCTGTCCGTGATGGACAGAGACCCGGGTTGAAAGGCTGGGTCCACACCCCCAATGCGGTACTGTGGGGGGGGGCTGTGACCTCAGCCAGAGGCTGTTACTCTGTGGAGGAGAATCTGTACCACACCTTCACGTTTAGCCCCGTCCTCTCATTCATGGAGTCACCAAGTCTCTGCATCGTGACGAGCCCTTCGGGGACAGTGTTAAGTCCAGGGGGAGAGAAAGCAAAAGTAAATAGTACCCATCCAGGCCCAGTGAACTCCAGAGAGTGGGGGGAGAAGCAGAAACCAAAAGCTCGTGTCAGGTCAGGTGCTGAAGGTATGTAAGGATGGTGTGGGGGTACAGGAAGTGGGGGGGGGGGACTGGCTTTGCCTGAGGAGACGGGAACAGGGAAAGCTTCCAGTGCAGCTCCAGGTGACTCGGAGGGTGGCACGATGAGTGGGTCCCTTCATCCCGAACGAGGAAGTCCTGCTAAGCAGGAAGAACATCCTAGGGCAGATGCAAAGCCAACCAGCTATGGTCCAAGCTCTCAAAGGAGTTTTCCCAGTCCTCCTTTGGGAGCCGGACCCTCCGTCCCCACCCCAAATGCTTCTTTCCTACCACACTGGTCACCTTGTGGCCACAACTCTGGTCTCTGTGACTGCCCATGGTTTTGCTCCTGGCTCCCTTGGTTCACACCCGCCATCCGCACTCGCACAGGGGCCTGGTTCTCTCCAGTTCGCGACATCCCGTGGGGAGACCGGCACCCCGCCGCCCCCACCTCCCCCCACCTCTCTGGCCTTCAGCACCCTGGCACCAGCCAGCTCACCACTCACTCTCCGGGTGGCGGCACGGCCAGAGCTGCTGTCAAGGCAGGGGAGGGGCACTCCCTCCCTGAAGCCAAAGGTTGGGGGCATTTGAGCCTCCGTCACTTGAAGCTCATCTGAAAGCAGGAGGAGATGATCTGGGGGGCTCCCTGAGCCTGGAGGGTGGAGAGGCGGCCCTCCTTTGTCAGGGCAGCGCCTCGTGTTGAGACTGAGAAGGCAGTGCACCAGCAAAACGGCAGTGCAGTGCCCCCCTCTAGCACATGGCGCCCCAGCCAACGGCCCAGGACGTCACCGCCTGGACTAGCCCGGCCTGCTCCTGCCCTGCACAGGCTCTGCCACAGCCCAGGACCTTGGTGGTGGGGCAGAGAGGGGACAGCCCCACTGGGAGGGTCCTTTCCCACCAGCCACCACCTCCATTCCTGAGTGGTAAGGCGGGAGAGGAAAAGAGAACATCCACTCCAAGTCAAGTAAATTAAGCGCCATGAATGGTGGAGAACCTTCTTTAAGCCTGCAGGGGAGCGTGTTCGGAAACCATGTCCAGCCCTGGACATTAAGTCCTGTCACCATCACTCTGGTGCCAGTTTCAGCTCATTGCCACCGGCCACGCCCTTCCCCTCTCCCACCATCACTGATGCAGGGGGATGGGTGGGAAGCTGGGGTCCACTCTGAGCCGGGCCCCACCGGACCTTCCCTCCATCCCGGTATCCATGGGCACAGTCCACCTGTGTCAGTGGGTGATGGGTCTGCAGTGCCAGGACAAAGCGCCGAGACGCATGGCTCCTGCCGGGGAGATGCCATCCCTGGCGGGAAGAGGGTCCTGCCCCCGACTCCTGCTCTGGGCCTCGGCTGCCCCCCGCCTCGGGCTCTGTGGGATAAGGGGCATTCACAGCTGGTCAGGGCCTGCTCGTAACTCGCAGCTCCTGGGAGCTGGCTCTCGGGAATGAGCCCAGCTGCCTGCCAGACCCTCCTGCCTCGCTCACGCAGGAGAGCTGCGGCCGAACGTGGCAGGGCCTGTGAGGAAGCAGGAGTGGACCTGGCCGAGGACCTCTGGAGGGCCTGGCTAGTCCAGGCGGTGACACTGAGGGGGCAGTCACATGTTCACGTGGGCAGCATGTTCGGGAGTGGTGGGCTTCGAGAACGAGTGCAGCTGTGTAAGCAGACGTATGAAGGGCACCCCCAGGCTGGTGTAGCAGCATTTACCATGAGTAGGAGATTGAGGAGGGGGGATTGTGCGTGTGTGAGTAAGAACGAGAATGTGTGTACATGTGGGAGTGTATGTGAGTGTGTGGATATTAGTATGAATGTGTGTCTGAGCATGTGTCTGAGCATATATACACATATATATACTTTTTAGTATAATTGTGTGTACGAGTGCATAGGTATGTGTTCATATGTGCCTAAATGTGTATGTAAGTGTATATAAGTGGATGAGCATGCATATATGTCTGAGTGTGGGTGTGAATATATGTATGAATGGATGAGTATATGATTATATGTGTTTAGTATGTGTGTGCTCATGTGTGTCTGAGTGTTGGTCTAAGTGTATGGATGAGTGTATATAAGTGAGTATGTATTATATATATATATTTAATATGTGTGTGTTCACATGTGCCTGGATGCATGTGTGAGTATATATGCAATGTATATATGTTTAGCATGAGTATGTGAGTTTTCTGAGTGTGTAAGTATGTGCATTTGCTTGGAATGTATGTGTGTGTGTGTGTGTGTGTGTGTGTGTGTATGAATATGTGAGAGTTGAGCGGAGGGGCCCTGGTTGTGGGTGGGGTAAAGGTGGTCTTTCAATACTTCAAATACTACTTTGAAGGTCTTTCAGTACTTCAAACCACATACTCTACCACATACAAACCACATATACATACTTCAGGATTAGTGCACCACATTTAACAGGGTTCAAAGTAGGAAGCAACCAATCTTAGAGGGAAATATATATATTTTTAAACAGATATGTCTATATACATACATATATAAAAAATACACAAGGCTCAACCTTTAACAACATGTTAGTGATCTCTTATAGAATGGCTTAATGGCCCCTGGGTGAAATACAACAGTCCTCACCCTCTTTCCTCTAAGGGTACTTTTTTCTAGCATTCTCAGCAGATTTTCATAACAAACAATAGAAAATATATTATTTTGGTTCTGCTTTGGGGCAGGGACTGGGGTTGGGAATGGAAACATTCAAAAATCGGCGGTGGGAAGAAGTAATAGTGCCAGGATTGGTGTCTGAATATTAAATGTAAGCAAATATTGTGAACTACTTTATAAAATTCTTAAAACATTTAAAATTTTTTTAAATGACTATAAAAGGTAAAAGAAAAAGGTGGTCTTTCCCTCACACTGTCCCCTCCCCATCCCCACAAAGCTCCCTGCCATCTCGGATCCTTCTAGAAAGAGAGCAGGAGATCCCTCTCTGCCGTGATCTCAGATGTAGACTCGATGGCAGCCAAGCAGAACCCCGGACCTTTTTCATACACGAGGCAGGATCCCCACTGCCTCTCAGGCTTCACACACTTGCCCACCCCACCCGGAGAGCAGATACCACCGCTCTATCCACCCCTGGATCGGGGCTCCTCCCCAGGAGTCTGTGTCAGGCTGCCCATCTTCTTTTGTAACTTTGTAACTTTGGGGTTCAGTCTGCGTCCTGGGGAGCCAGCCCCAGTTTAAGGAGGGAGGCCTCCAGGGTCGGGGCCGGCGTGGCCTTGCTTGACCAGGCGGTGGCCCCCTGGTCCTGAGACCATCTCCCTCCTGGTGCTTGGCATGTGGATTTGCCTCTAGTTTTCTGGAACGGGACATACACAACTGCGACAGCCCTCTGGTGGTGTGATTCATAGTCACGGCTAGCTCAGAAGGATGACCGTGGCCTCGAGGGCCCCGCCCTGGAGTAGCAGTGCTTGGCCTAGGTAGACAGACCCCCTCCTCTCCCTTGCTGCCCACCCACTCGTATGAAATGAATAGCCGGGGAGCTGAAACTCACACCTTAGTTCCCAGTGCTACTATTTGCCAGGGGTGCCAGCCTGAGTTTGCCACTCAGCCGCTGTAAATGTCGGTGTCCTGAGCCCTAGACACGACGTGGAACCGTTTACCTCGAAGGCTCGTTAGGAGGAGTCAGCATGCTGATGTGACGGAGCGGACGGGGGATGGTCAGTACTTCTGTCCGTCCGGCCTGACAGAGGAAACAAGTTGAGACGTTCCTTTGGGGCTCCCTTTCTCTCCCCGCGGTCTGCCCCGTGCTTCCCTTGACACTGCCCGCTCTGCCGCAGGAGAACTCTGCGCCTCTCCTTTCATCCTGGGGAGGTGGCCGAGCTGGGAATGGTCCATGGAGGCAGAGGGCCGTGCTCCGCACGCAGCTTGGGGTGCCCCTCCCCCTCAACCCGGGATCCCGAGCACCCAACAGCACCTGCACAGCCCTCAGAGCTCTTAGTATGGCAGGAGGGCTGGGGGCCTCTCGCCCGTGATCCGTTGCTGGGATGTGGGGGTGGACAAGACACCGTCCCCGCTTTGTGGACGCGGCTCTGTTCTTGGAAATTGTAGCTGAGTCAGGGCATGGGAGCTCGGAGCTGGGCCCCCAGAAGCCTGGGTGAGCTCCTCACCCTGGGCTGCTGCCCGAACTGGGGGTGTCCCTCCAGCCACTGAACCTCTTCAGGAGGGGTGTTACTTCTGAGATGAGGTGACTGACAGCTGTGACCGGGAGGAGAAGCGCCTGTGTTATTGTTTATGTCTACTATTATTCATGTGCATGAGTGTAGGTGAGTATATGTGTGTATGCAGGTGCGTCTTTCTGTGCATGCACATGTGTGGAAGTGCATGTGTAAGCATGTGTGTGCACATGTACTTATATGTGTGCATGCATGTGTGTGTGAGTACAGGTGTAAGCATGTATGTGCATATTTGTGGGCATGCACATATGTGTAAATACTTGTGTACGCGTATGTTCATGTGTTTGTCTGCATGAGTGCTTGTGTGTACATGTGTGCATTTGTGTGCATGCACATGTGCGTAAGTATATGTGTAAGCATATGTATGCACTGTATGTGGGCATACACATGTGTGACTGTGTAAATGTGTAAGCATGTGTAAGCATGTGTGATTGTATTCGTGTGCATTCGTGTTTGTACGTGTGCGCATTTGTGTGCATGCAGGTGAGTGCTAAGAGGCAGGTGTCAGCCCCTGGATGTGGCTGGGGGAGAGGGGTGATCCGAGATTCTGGGCACTGCGGTGGCTTTGGGGGACCTTTGAGGCCAGGCAGGATGCTGCAGCTGTGGGACTGGGGCCTGGAGGAGGGTCCCCGTGAACAGGCTCCTGCAGGCCCCTCTGTCCCTGCCAGGACGGGGGGCTCACTCTGGCGGTAGATTCTGGGGGCTCGCCCTGGCCCTCCTGGGGCTCTGGCAGTGGACCCCCACTCTGGACATGGGACCAGCCCGGCTCAGGGGCCTCTGCTTCCAGCGAGCGTGCGGTGGCTCTGGAGCAGGAGAGGGGCTGGGCCAGGGCCTCTGGAGGTGAGGCGGGAGGCCCTGGGCCAGGGCTGCCCTCCCTCAGCGCAGGACGGGGCCAGGAGGTGTCGGGAGGAGAGGTGGGAGCCAGAGAAGAGAACTGGAGAGAGAAGCTGATGAGGGGGAGAGAGAGAGAGTCCAGGGACGCACCCAGCAGAGACCCAAAGTTCCGACAGCAGCTTCTCCTGGAGAGAGCCTGCTGCCGTCTTTCCGGCGGGGGTGAACAAATTCTCTTAAAATATCTCTAGGGTCGGAACGATGAGACAGCACCTTGCTTGCATGTGGCTGACCCCGGTCTGACCCCAGCATCCCATAAGCCCCCTGAGCACCACCAGGAGCGATCTCAGAGCACAGAGTTGAGAGCAGGCCCTAAGTATCTCTGGATGTGTCCCCCAAACCTTAATAAATACATAAATAAAACATCTCTGAAGGGATATGTCTGGGGTGTGGGGTATCATGGCAGTGTGGTGACTAGAGTTAGCAATAGTATATTCTAGGTCCAGTCACCGCCAAGATCCATCTTAGAGGTTCTCACCACACACACACACACACACACACACACACACACACACACACACACACACACACACATGCGCACACACACACGCGCGCACACACACACGCGCACACACACGCGCGCACACACACACAAACACACGCACACACACACACACACACACACACTCACAAACACCCACCAAAAAACTCACCACAATCGTAACTGTGAGGCTGTACTATAGTTCTGTGATGGAGCGTTTGGCTGGCAGCCTGTGAGGCTCTGGGTTCAACATTCAGCACAGTCACAATTTCAAAACCACCGAGCCAAAAAGGTGAACAATGCGGTGATGGGGCATTGTGAGCCTTGCAGTAGAGATCATCCTCCCAGTGCCCGTTTCACTTCCTTCCCACATACTGCTGGCGGCTCATACTTGAATGTGGCTTACCACAGAATGTGTCAATGTGTTAAACATACGCAGTGGTGCATGGCAGTTATATCTCACGTGTTGGGGGAGGGCAAGGAGGTTAAAAATAAGTGAAAGTCATAAGAGTCACTTTCATCACCCCGCTTGCTGTTTCCCTGCAACAAATTATCCTCAAACTTCAGTGGCCTGAAGCAGCCCATTTCCAGGCTCACTGTGTCTGTGATCAGACATCCGGGCGCTTCTGTGTTCAGGTCCCCCCAAGATCGCAGTTCCGTGCTGAACAGGGCTACAGCCAGCACCCCGGTGTTCCTGCTGGGGTCCAGGTCCCACTGACGGTTGGACAGTAGCAGCAGCTGCCAGCTGGCTCCTGGCTGCGTTTTCCCATATCCTCCACACACAGATCTCTCTCCATAAAAGGACATATGCACACACAAACACTCATGCACACACGCACATGTGAACATGCATGTGTACGTAAATACCCATACACTCAAACACCTGCAACACTGCACATGCATGCACACACATGCACACAACACTCATACACAGATGAATTTACACACGTATGTACACATAAATACTCCAACACCAATGCATAGATACACTCAAACACATGCACACATACAGCACACACAGATATGCACACATATGTACACATGCACGTACATGCATGCATGCAGATACTCATTTACATATGCACTTTCACACACACATGCGCACACAAATACTCTCACACTCACACAGGCATACACACACACACACACACACACACACACACACACATACACACACACTGTCCCAGCTGCTTTCTCAGGATCAAGACTTGAAGTCTTCTTGGAAAGGAAATCCAAGTCACTCAAATTATGTCACTCAAATAATCCCCCCACCCCCACCTGATGTTTAGCATCTAGGAACATTATTTAAAGCATCGATTGATCCCTATTTTGAAAAGCTGTTCCTCCACCTCTTCATGCAGAACCCCGAGATGTAGGTACATTCTAGGGATGAGCTCACAGGGTATGAGATCTGCTCTCACTAATACAGATCCCATTTATTTATTTTTTTTTTTTTAAAAAAAGCAATATCATGCTCCTTTCATAGCCTGTGTGAGCTCAGCCTTGAGAGGGAGGCTCAGGGCTGGCTTCAGCCCCTTTAGGGAGGCTGGGCTGTCCTGGGAGGGTCCAGAAGCACCACCAGATCGGCCTGGGGCATCCAAAGCCCCTCCCGGAGAAGGAAAGGACAGGAACCGGAAAAGCGTTGGAGACGCCTCCTGCAGGAAGGGGCACCTGAGCCCAGAGGAGGGCCGTGTCGTGCTGTCACAACACAGCATCAGCGGATGCCCACCCAGGCTGCGTGGGCAGGAAGGCGTCTCTGTGCCCAGTACCGGCATTTCCAGATTCTTTGTTTCCCATAGGCTGGGGGCCTGAACCTCCCCGTGTCCCCACTCAGAGCCCCCCCCCCATGGCCACTATGTGATGCTGGCGGGGAGAGTGTGATGTAGGGGGTGGGTGAGGAAACATGTTGGGAGGGTGAGATAGTTGCCGAGGAGCCGTGGTCAGTAGCTCTGGAAATAAACTTCAACTTGAATCTTTGTTTTTCCTTTTCTCTTCCCCGCCCCCGCCTTTTCTTTTCTTGTTTTGGTTTCCCGGCCACACACACAGCTGTGTTCAGGGCTTACTTTGGGCTCTAGCCTCAGGGATCACATTTCAGCAGGGTGTACCCCACAACCACTTTCACTGTCACTGTCATCCCATTGCTCATGGATTTGCTCGAGTGGGCACCAGTAACGTCTCCACTGTGAGGCTTGTTGTTACTGTTTTTGGCATATCCAATACGCCATGGGGAGCTTGCCAGGCTCTGCCGTGCGGGCTCGATACTCTCGGTAGCTTGCTGGGCTCTCCGAGAGGGGTGGAGGAATCAAACACGGGTCAGCCGCGTGAAAGGCGAACGCCCAACCGCTGTGCTATCGCTCCAGCCCACCGTATACCCTGCAACCAAAGATAGAAAATAAAGGGGGGAGCTTTTAACAAGTGTTGGAGCCCAAGGAAAAAAATCCCCCGGCTCTCGTTCTCCGCTGTCTCCCACGCCCTGTGCCCTGCCTGCTTTTTCTGTTCAAATGCTTCTTCCTCCGCACCCGATTCCCCCTAATCTGTGGACGTCGCCTCCCCTGCCCTTCGTCCTGCCCTGGTTTCTTAAACTGAAAGTGAAAAGTTGTTTTCTCCAGTCAAAGGCAGCACAAGCAGCCCTTCTGTTTTATTGGTGTCTTAAAAAATAAGCTTTTTCCTCCCCTTCACCCAGGGGAAGGTTCCTGTCCTTTGCCAAAGCTCAGGGCGGCTCCACAAAGAGCTCATGAATGGCAGTGTGTGTGTGTGTGTGTGTGTGTGTGCACATATGTGTGCATGTGCGTCTGTGTGTATGTGCATGCGTGTGCATGTGTGTGCTCGTGTACGTGTGCATGCACATGTGCATGTGTGTGCGTGAGTGTGTTCATGTGTGTGTGTCGGGGGGATTGGAGTAGTGGGGGTGCAGTTGTTCCTTCTGCAGCTGTGCAGATGCCCCTGGAGCCCAGAAGGGGGTCCTGGGGGGCACAGAGGTACTGGGCAACATCCTTCCCTCTTTGCTCACATCCTGCTGCTTGCCGGTCTCTGTCCCTGGGAGTTCTCTTCCTGGGGAGCAGTGACCATGAGATGTCACCGGGTGCAGTGCACCTCCAGGGCGTGGGGCTGGGGCCAGCCCTCCACAGGTGCACTGGAGGCTGCAGGACACAGAACTCCCGTGCCGGTAGCAGACAATTTTGCGTAGGGATCTTCTTTTGGTTTGTTTTGTTTCGTGGCCATGCCCAGAGGCACTCAGGGCTTACTCCTGGCGCTGTGCTCAAGGATCACTCCTGGTGGGGTTCTGGCGACCGTATGAGGTGTCAGGGATTGAACTAACCAGGGTTGGCCTCGTGCAAGGCCCAGCACCCTACCAGCTATACTAGCCCTGGCCCCTACAGATCTTTAAGACGGTTGTCCTTCCCTCTCCTTGCTCCCTCTCTCCCTCCCTCCCTCCCTGTCTCTCCCTCTCCCTCCCTCCCTCTCATCTTTTCTCCATCACAATTCTAGAATATTTGCTTAAGCTGAAGGATGCAAAGTGTTGAGTCTATTACAAGGTTTGGTAGAGACACTGTCTTTTTCTCCTCTTGCATTAAACTGCTTCAGAAAATATTCAGACCTATAAATGAGATGTAGCTCTTTCATGAATCACTTGTGTATGGTTTAATAATACATTTCCCTACTAAGAAATGATTGATGTTTAGGGTCCCATGCTGGTCCATGGATGCCCACTTAGAGATGGCCCGGATATAAGAATTTCCTGCAATTTCCTAAGAATCTGATAGACAGAGTCCTCAGCAATCTAAACCTTGACCCCACAATCACCACCTCCTGGACACATTTTGGCTTCCCTTGAGTCCTTAATACCCAGCTTGGTTCAAAACCCTTAGTAATAAACACCAGGGAATTTCCAGGAGACTATTCCTAGTAGTTTTGGAGTTAATCCGCATTGCAGTTAGGATTATTCTCTGAAGACAGGGCGGTCCAGTAGGAAATGCAGTCTGGATTTGACAGACATAGCCATGAGTCTGGCCTTAACCACCTTTTACTTCTGCATCGTGGAGTCATGTAGCATCCACGAGCTTCATTGTCCTAAGGGGACCAGGAATGTGGCTCAAGTGATAGAGAGTGTAAGTCCCTGGGCTCAGTCCTTAACACTACCACGAGTGACCCTCCCAAAAAGAGTGACAATGTTACAAAGACAAAAAAAAAAACCCAAAAAAAGCCAAAAACATTTTCTTGAGAAAGAAACAAACATGAAGATGCTCACATAGAGAGACATACAGGCCTCTCCAGAAATAAACTTGAATTTATAAATATATTCAAATGAATGCAGGAGTGTTGGTAGAATGGAATTAGAACTGAATTGTGGTAGCCTGTGATGACTATAAAAAAGGAGAAAGGAAATCATTTTTATTGACCACTTACTATGAATCATGAACTACCCTGGGTCGTTTGCATAGATAGAACAAGTAGGAAAATATTCTTTAAATATATCACAACAGCCTTCTCAGGGGAAAAGATATGGTCTTTCTTTAAAAAACATACCTTTGAGGGGATGGAGAGATAGGACAGCAGGTAAGGCATTGCCTTGTACACAGCCCATCTGGGTTTAATACCTGGCACCCCATATGGTTTCCTAAACGCTGTCAGGGGTGATTCCTGAGTGCAGAGCTAGAAGTAAGCACTGAGCATCACCAAGTGTGGCCCAAATGTAGGAGAGAGAGAGAGAGAGAGAGAGAGAGAGAGAGAGAGAGAGAGAGAGAGAGAGAGAGAGAGAGAGAGAGAGAGAGAGAGAGAGAGAGTGTTTTGATAAGCCAGTTTGCATGAGAGGGTAAAGTATTTAGGGTATTTTAAATTTCCTCTTTCTTTCTTTCTTTCTTTCTTTCTTTCTTTCTTTCTTTCTTTCTTTCTTTCTTTCTTTCTTTCTTTCTTTCTTTCTTTCTTTCTTTCTTTCTTTCATCCTTCCTTCTTCCTTCCTCCTCCCTCCCTCCCTCCCTCCCTTCCTTCCTTCCTTCTTTCTCTTATTTCTTTCTTGCACAGCCACAGAGAATGCCACACTCTATTGACTAAGAAACAAGTCTTTCAGGTTCAAAGTGGCACTGTGAACCTCCCCCCTCCCCAGAGCCCCCACGCAAATCAAACTTGAGAAGGACAATTAAGGAACATATAAACCCGCTTAGGAATGGGAACAATAAGTGAGTTCAGAACTCACCAGCTAAGGAGAGATTTCAGCCAGCTGCTGGGAAACGAAATCTAGAGGAAAGTGGGCTGATGAATGGCCTGGACTGGGACCAGGAACCCAGAATCCCTGCCCCTGGTGGTGACGGAGGGAAGGAAACCAGTCTTCCGGAAAGAGTAACAGAGACTCATGTTGACTGGTACAGAGGAGAGAGGGGCGCAGGGTCTCAGGTGTGCTCCTGCACCCCTGCTCTCCCCAGGGCTCCTCCCCTGGAAAGGGAGACACCCAGAGCTCCCCGAGTGTGCACTGCAAGCCCATACACCCACCTTGTTCTCCCCAGCTGTACAGTAGACTCCAGCCCGTATCATCAGGCAACGTCTGCCTTGACCTCTTACGGAGAGCGACTTACACCCACAACTACTACTTGGATATTCATCAGGGTCCTTCACTGTAAGTCCTAATGAACAAACTCAGTGGTCAGAACCACCAGGAGACTCTTCCGGGTGGAATATAAAGGCCACAGTACACAAATGGAATAACTGACCAGCAAAATTGTCTATTCTATTCCCAGCACAACTATCCTTCAGGAAAGAAAGTGAAATTGTTCTGCAACCAGAGGATGAGGAAGAGAATTCATGGACAGCAGGCGGGAAGGGAAAGAACTGCCAAAAGAAAACTTCATACAGAAGGGAAATCCCATCAGCAGATCTGACTGTTGAGAACAAAGGAAGAACAACCAAAATGGTAAGTAGCTGGATAATTATCCTGTCTTCTCCTCTTGAGATCTTTAAAGTTTAGTGGTTGAAAGTGAAAAAGGCTTGCTTTTCAGCACATGCCCTCCCTTCAACATGTATTTTTTTTTTTTTTTTTGACACATATTGCATTTGCTTGACTCTGTTTCTTCATTTGCCTCTTTCCATGCTGGAGAAACCTGAACATGCACTTCATTCTTGAACATGTACCTCCCTTTTCTCTACCCTCACTTTTTTCCCTAAAGTTTCAATAAAAACTATCTTGCTCAAAAACAAAAAAATCCAAAGAAAAATAAAAGAAAGGAAAGCAAAATATATAAAATGCCTTCATTTCTGGTGAACTTCCTGTGATCATCAGGATTTCTACAATTGGAATTATTCTTTTATTTCTAATGGTTTATTTTGTCTCTAGTTTTTGTAAGTTTGCTTACAGTGGTTATCAAAGTGGGTTTCCTGAGGTTTGCCAACCTCTTTTAATTTATAGGTTTATATATTTTATCCCATTAGGAAAGTTGTCAGCAGTTATTTCTTCAAATAAAATTTTCAGCTCAGTATTATATTTTCCTTATGCATGGTCCCTAATGGCAAAAGTATTAGAATTTTTGCTATTGCTCACAGATACCATAGGCTTTGTTTATTCACCCTCCCCCACTAAAAAGAAAAGAAAACACCATTTCCCCCTCAGTTATTCATTTTTAAAGTTTACTGACTTTTTCCTGTATAATTTCCATACCACTGTTGGACCAACTCAGTGATTATTGGTTTTTATTTTCCAGTTCTATTATTTTCACTCAGTTCTCTATACCTCCGACTTCTTTGCCAATACCATAGATCTTTCAAGAGCTTTCACTTATTTATTGGACTATTTTTTTTTTTAACCATCGATGCCTAAAAGTCTCTGCAAGATATTTCCAACATCTGTGTTTTCTGGGCACTGGCGCCATTGTCCTGCCCCATGGGTGCTGGGACTTGCCTCATCCTTCCTATGCTCAGTCATTTGGATTGGATCCCGGGCCTTCGGAACCTCACGCTTTGGAGTCTCTGGGTTTTGTTTAGATCTTCTGGAGACCATTAGAAGTTTTGCTCAATCAAGAAATTAACCCTTTTGAATGGGCACTGGTGGAGGGATGGGTAAACGATCACTGTATGAGTGAAATGCAAACACAAAGGTTCTTAAGTTTGTAACTGTACATCACAGTGATTCTCTACTAAAAAAATTTTTTAAAAAAAAGAAGAAATTAACCCTTTGAGACCGGGTTACAAGTTCCCAGTAGCCTTGAGGGGCTGGGCTTTCCATGGCAGGCCCATCTTCGAAGGCTTTCTTTGCAGTGCGTAAGAATCTGTCTTTGTGGACACCGCCCTCCACCCTCTGATGCGGTGGGGTGAGAGGACCTGGGAGGCAGTGAACAGCTTCGCCACTCAGTTGTAAAAGTTGTTGAGCCCTTTGTTTAAGATCCAATCCATGCACAGAGACTGAGGCTGCTCCCGGAGTTGATAAGCAATATTTGGGGGAGGTGAGATGCTTTTTTTTTTTTTTTTTTGCTTTTTAGGTCACACCTGACGATGCACAGGGGTCACTCCTGGCTCTGCACTCAGGAACCACCCCTGGCGCTGCTCAGGGGACCATATGGGATGCTGGGAATCGAAACCAGGTCGGCCGAGTGCAAGGCAAACGCCCTACCCGCTGCGCTATCGCTCCAGCCCCGAGATGCATTTTTTAAAATTTTATTTTTATTAGTGAATCACCGTGAGGTACAGTTACAAACTTATGAACTTTCATGTTTGCATTTAGTTTACATCCCTTACCAGTGCCCATTCTCCTCCACCAATGTTCCCAGTATCCCTCCCACCACCCCACCCTGCCCCTGCGGCAGGGCATTCCCTTTTGTTCTCTCTCCTGTTGGGTGTTGTAGTTTGCAATAGAGGTATTGAATGGCCATCATGTTTGGTCTGTAGTCTACTTTCGGCATGCAGCTTTCAACCCGAGTGGGTCCTCCCAACATCCTCTACTAGGTGTTCCCTTCTCTATTTCAGCTGCCTTTTGAAGTTCCCCTTCTTTCTAACCTCCCGGGCACTTGCCAGCCCTCCCCCCGCCTCTCTTCTTTCTCTACCCGGAAGCAGGGCCTCTGGGTTTTGTTTCAGTCTCAGGAAGACTGTTCACACAGGTTCCTCCATGCCGCCCGTCTCCCACTATTTGCCGCTGGATCCACCACCACTAGGGTCAAACTGCACGAAGCGGAGAGAGAAGGGAAAAAAGTAAATAAACGTGAGTTACCCCAGGCCTCTTCTCTGGTGGGAGCTGCAGGTTCTATGCCCTCGGGGTTTTCAGCACCTCAACTCCAGCTGCCACTGGTGGTGGTGCCACCCTGCACCCTGCCCTAGCCCACAGTGGAACCTGAAAGGTGTGGAGCAGAGGGAAGGGAAAAAAGAATATTCCCTCATTCTCTCCCAATGTTGAGAACCTCCTTTCCTACTTAACCTTTTTTTTTTTTAAGTCACCGGGGCTTATAAAATGTTAACGACAGCGTTTCATGCATACAGGGTTTTAGTCCCAAACCCTCCACCCGACCATCCATGTCTGCTTCTCTCTACCATGGTTTCAGGGTCCCGTCCCCGACCCTTCAGCCCGGCCCCCCCCCCCCCCCCCCGCTGCTTTCGCTCTATGGTACACTCAGTTCTGCTGACCAGATTTCAGGTCCTGTTGCCGCTGGCCCTTTGCATTTCCTTTCTATGCGTCTTTAATGCACACACATGAGAAGCCACTCCAGATAGACCCATCTGTCTCTAGCTGACCTCCGACAGCGGGACCTCCTCCTGGCCCACCCAAGGAGCAGCAGCTCACACAGTTTCGTCTTTTCGTACAGCCAAGTCATATTCCATTGCATATATGTACCATTTCCTTATCTAATCATTTGTTCTTAGACCCTGGGGTGATTTCCAGGACGGGCAGTGTGTGTGTGTGTGTGTGTGTGGCGGGGGGGGGGGGATGTTGTAAATAGTGTTGCAATGAATATATGAGTGTGAATGTGTTTTTGGAATAGAGTATTTTGGTCCTTGAGGTAAATGCCCAAAGGCGAACTTGCTGGGTTATATGAAAGCTCAATTCTTAGAATTCTTAGGGTTTCTTTTTTTTTTTTTTTCATTTTTTTTACAAGTGTGCGCATAATGTTTTCCATAATGATTGAGCCGGGCAACACTCTCATCAGCAGTGGCCGTTTCTCTTCTTTCGGGTGTGACTGCTGCTCCCGAAGCTTTCCATGTCCAGGCCGGGAAGAGCAGAGAGGAGTGGGAAGGTTCCGTTGGTGGAGGCGTTGCTGGATCAGGCCTCCGCAGTGTAGCTGCTGCTGTTTCCGTTAGAATCCTCAAGGAGCTGCACCAGTCGTTGATGGGTTCACAGCTGTGTTCTGTGGGAAAGGCAAGGCTGTGTGCGATTATGCCATCAACTCCAGATGCCAAAGGTGTCTTAAAGCTATGAAGGCAAATGAGTTAGGACTTAGACATATTATTATTATTGATAGCACAGCGGGTAGGGCGTTTGCCTTGCATGGGTTCGATTCCTCCATCCCTCTCGGAGAGCCCCACAAGCTACCGAGAGTATCCCGCCCGCACAACAGAGTGTGGCAAGCTACCCATGGCATATTTGATGTACCAAATGCAGTAATAACAAGTCTCACAATGGAGACGTCACTGGTGCCCGCAGGAGAAAAGCGATGATCAATGGGACGACAGTGCTATGACAGTGCATTGTTGTTATTAGAGAGGTATCGTTGTGATGCATTAACAGGTGGTGAGAGATACGTGGCGCTGCTTTCCAAAATCCAAAGACTTCCAGTGTTTTCCTTCTAAACTTCCATCCGAGGGAAGTTACTAGAGGAGTCTACTCCTGCCAGACAAACAAGGTGACTTAAGAAAACATAATAGAAGACAAAAAGAAAAAAAAAGTATGGGGCTGGAGCGATAGCACAGTGGGTAGGGCGTTTGCCTTGCACGAGGCCGACCCAGGTTCGATTCCCAGCATCCCATATGGTCCCCTGAGCACTGCCAGGAGTAATTCCTGAGTGCAGAGCCAGGAGTAACCCCTGTGCATAGCCAGGTGTGACCCAGAAAGGAAAAAAAACATAATAGAAGAGATCCTAGGAATTGTAGAACTGACCGGGAGAGAAGTGAGTATTCAAGATAATAGCTATGTGACAGGTCTAGAGAACCTATTTTTTCTTTTGATTTTTTGGATCACACTCGGTGATGCTCAGGGTTTACTCCTGGCTCTGCACTCAGGAATTACTCTTAGTGGTACTCAGGGGACCATATGGCATGCTGGGGATCGAACCCCAGCCGGCTGCGTGCAAGGCAAATGCCCTTTCCGCTGTCCTATCTCTCTGTCTCCTAGAGAACCTATTAGAGTTGCCCCAGATTAGAACAGAGGGTCCACTGTTTTCCAAATTATCATTCTGTGAAGAAAAGGGACCTTGTATACAAATAATCATAGTCACACTGAGTTTAGGTTACAGTGAAGGCACATTTCTTCTTTCTAAGAGAAAAGTGCTCAGAAAAAACTCACAGGCAAGAAATTAATGGTCTATATTTGAACTTTAATGAAGATTGTCAAATAATTGTCAAAAAGTCCAGTGTTAAGTTTCCTTTTGTATATTATTAGAAGAAAAGAAATGTGTGACTTAGCACAAAGCAAGGGAGCAATAGCCCAGCGAGTAGGGCATTTGCCTTGCACGCAGATGACCCGGGTTCAGATTCCTCCGCCCCTCTTGGAGAGCCTGGCAAGTTACTGAGAGTATCTCGCCTGCATGACAGAGCCTGGCAAGCTACCCATGGCGTATTCGATATGCCCAAACAGTAACAACAAGTCTCACAATGGAGACGTTACTGGTGCCCGCTTGAGCAAATCGATGAGCAATGGGATGACAGTGACAGTGACAGTGACAGCTCAGAGCAAGAGTATCTTCCATATGGTAGAGGGATGGTGGCATTCTTTCCATAGAGAAAGAAACAATCCAATCCATGGTTTGGCTTCTTGGCTCTGTGGTGAATAGTGTTCCTTTATGAGTCTTTATTTGAATACAACGTATGTAACAATGGCCTCGGAGGTGCTGAGGACAGTGGAAAAGGTGGAAAGTGGTGATTTATACTGAGAAGGAAGTTCTTATACCAAGACTTGTACCGAGAAGGTGTTCACTGTTCAAGAAGAAAGGCAAGAAGTACTGCCTGATGTTGATGAAACACGACATATTTATTTGCACCCTATGTTAAATGATGACTGTAATTAATGGAACTAAAATATAGTAAGTATAAGAGGTAAGAAGAGAGAAGGACAATGCATGCTGTATGAATATAAATCTTTATATATTTTAAGTGAGTAATCAATAGGCACTATGTGTAAAGCAAGAAACAGATGTGTAAACACACCATTCAGAGTAGTAGAGGAACCATAAGCAGCCCTTAAAAATGGGCATGTTGGGGGCCGGAGCGATAGCACATCGGGTAGGGCATTCACCTTGCACGCGGCTGACCCGGGTTCGATCCCTGGCATCCCATATGGTCCCCCAAGCACCGCCAGGAGTAATTCCTGAGTGCAAAGCCAGGAGTAATCCCTGAGCATCGCTGGGTGTGACCCAAAAAGCAAAAAAAAAAAAAAAAAAAAATGGGCATGTTGGCCTGTGACTTGCACGGGGGAACAGGATACAGGGTGGAGAGGTCAGAGAGGAGATTTGATTTTCCAACACTGATTTTGACTGTTGGACTTCCAAAAGCCAACCTCGTGCATTGTTCTGATTAAAGCATTTTAAAATTATGTACAGAAGGAGTGAACAGGAATTTAGCTCTGGGGGAAAGTGGGAAAGCGTTTGGAGGAGGCGGAGGGGTCCAGGTGAGTTGGCATGAAGCTGGAGCCTTTTGAAAAATGGAAAAAGAAAATCACAGGTTTCCCACTGAACACCTGAAGCCCTTTTTTATGAAATTTTATTAAGGCACTATGATTTACAACGTTAGTCATAGTTGAGTTTTAGACAACGTTCTAGCACGATCCCACCGCCAGCGTCAACTTCCCTCCACCAGTGTTTCCTGGTTCCCTCCCATCCACCCCCACCAGGGCCCCCACCCCATGAGCCCGCCCTCTTGACAGGCACCTATTTTAGTTTGGTTGTTGAAGTTTGAGTCTCATGATTTAAGTGTTTTTGACTCTGTGGTTTGACTATTTATCTCATTTCATAACATTCCTTAACACCACCGATGTGCCTAAGCTCCCTTGACCCCTGCCCTGTTGCTTCTCATCTGTCTCTTCTCCCCCTCCCCTTTCCTCTGTTTCTTTCCTTCTTCCTGTACTGGGAAGCCAGGGGTGAACTCGGTAACCCCCTTGAACCATTGCCTCCCTCATTCAGTAATTCTCAATACCACATTTAAGTGAGACCATCCTGTGTTTATCCTTCTTCTTACTTCACATGACCTATCTTCCAGTCCCACCCATGTTGCCACAAATTACATGATTTCATCATGCCTTGCGGCTGTGTAGCGCTCCGCTCTTTGCGTATACCACATCTGCATGGCCCACTTATCTTCTTAGCCATTGTACTGGGTGCCGCCACGAGTGAGGGTATGCCTACGTCCTTCTGAATGAATGCTTTTCCATCCTGGGGATAGATATCCCAGAGTGGAACCGCTGGATCAGATGGGAGCTCGATTCTGAGTTTACTGAGCCTGCTTCACGCTGTTTTCCATGGGGGTTGAATGTGGAAACGTTCCTACCAGTAGTGGGTGAGGCTATTCCTTTTTCACCACGTCCACCAGCAGAGATGGCTCCCGTTATTTCTGATATGCAAACACCTGTATCCTTTGAAGGATCCTGAGCCTGAGAGTCAGTGCGAGGAGGGTTATATTTCGGGGGCTGTGAATCTTGACCCTGAGTCATCTAAGCGTGAGTTACCCCCGTGCCAACCGGCTTCCGTGTGGAACTAGCAGGGAAGCTGGAGAAAGGGAACCGAGTGCAGAAGAGGAGGGCGATGGATGGACAGAGTGGCAGTGAGATGGGAATGAAGGGGACGGAGAGGCGGCAAGAATTCAGAAATGATGGGGTCCTGAAGCTTCCGCTCCCTGACATCCCCAGGAGTCTGGGGAGGGCGTTAGTTTCCGGTGGGCAGTGAGAGAGGGGTGTCTCATCAATTTCACCTCAAGTCAGAACAGCGCGGTCTTAGCTGGCATCTGGAATACTGAAGTTCTCTGTTTCAGTCTCCGCAGCAACCCTACGGTTATTTATTCATAATTCAGCAAATGCTGATCACCTGCAGCTCTGTTCCGAAAGTCTTTATCCCTGGCCTCCAGGGACTGTAGTGGAATGAAAGAGACTTTGCAGCATTGGGTGATAGGGCCCTGCACGGGTCATCTGGGAAACCAACAGCCTTGGAAGGGGGTGGACAACTCTATAGAAAGGTAACTTGGGGCAAGGGAGGGGGGGTGCGGGAAGTGACTTATGGCCCTCGTGCGTATGCTCCGCATGCTGGAAGCCCAGGCTTCCCCCGCCCCCAGCCCTGCTTGGTCCCCCAACACCACTGGAAGTGACCCCAAACACCATGCTGAGCGTATTCCCTCAGCACTGCGTGGGGTGGCCCCCAAACTCAGACACACAAAACATTGGACTTAGATTGAATTTTGAAAACTGAAATGGAGCTTTCTAGGTAAGACAGGTGTATGTTAGGGGACTGGGTTCTTGGGGATTCTGGGCGGGGGGAGAGAAGCAGCCCACTAGAGCTCCAGGCGCGTTTCCTTCCCTCCTAACCCGCTAGGCACCACCAGTGCTATTCCTGGGGCAGGGGGCGGAGTGTGTTGATCAAGATTGGGTTTCTTGGCCCCGGGACCTGGCCGCCGGGAGCAGTCAGAAATGCTTGGGGTTGAGGCTGTGTGCGACCATCTGCTCTTCTCTGACCTGTAACCCGGAGCTCCAGGGTCACAGAACCCAGTGCGGTGGGCACTCAGTGCAGTTCCTGTAAGAGGGGCATGTGGAGTGAGGGCACAGGGACTTCGGGGGTCTCTCCTCTGGGGCTTCCAAGCTTCTGCCATCGAGCGTTGAGGGCCCAGTGATCCCCGGTTATATCAGCGTCATGTTAGCTTTGTTGATACGCCAGAGTTTGGGGCTTCCAATGGACCCGTCCAGGTCACGCTGGGAGAGACTCGCCACTTCAAGGGGACAGGACGTATGGCAGTGGGTTTCCTTGTAGGTCCCCTTTTAGCTTCTTTTTTTTTTTTTTTTGGTTTTTTTTGGGTCACACCCGGCGATGCACAGGGGTTATTCCTGGCTCTTCACTCGGGAATTACCCCTGGCGGTGCTCAGGGGACCATATGGGATGCTGGGATTAGAACCCGGGTCAGCTGCGTGCAAGGCAAACGCCCTACCCGCTGTGCTATCGCTCCAGCCCCCCCCCCCCTTTTAGCTTCTAATAAGAAGGCAGACAGTTGCTCAGTAAACGCCTGGCCCGAGTTCTTGCTCCCCCAGAAAACGGGGTGTATAGAAGCGCTTAACCGGAATTATGTGGAGGGTCACTTCCTGCCTTCCTATCTCTGTCCTCCGGCCCTCGAGGGTCTTCTAAAGAGATTATGAATTTACTGTGCCTTGTTTGCTTTCACTCCTCTTGTAAAATTGCATAAGGCGATTTGTGTGTGTGTGTTGGGGGTGGGGGGTTCTTTGCATGCTGGGAAGTTCTATCTTTCTCTTCCCTCTACCTTTTAGCTTCTCTTTTCAAGGTCCTAGAAGCTAACCTACTGTCCGTTTTTCCAAGGTCTTCCTGTCCATCAGCCCATTCATCCGTCACTCAGCACCCATCCATCCATCCCCTCACCTGTCCACCCATCCATCTGTCTGTCCCTCCATTCACCTACCTATCTACCCCCCTATCTCTCCAGCCATCAGTTCATCTCTCCATTCGTTCATCTGTCCATCCACCCATCCATACATCTTGCATTCCCTCCCTCCTCCCCTCCCTCCTTGTTAAAAATCTGTGAAAGCAAGTGTGTGCCTTAGGGAGGGGGAAAACTACGTGGCCTGCAAGAGGCTGGTGTGTCCCAAAGAGGGCCTCCTGCTCTGAGGGGTACTGCTCCCGGGTGCCTGAAATAGGTGAGGTGGAAAGAGCAGGCCAGTGATTACCTTCTCCATCCCTCTGGGCAGTGCCCTTCTGTGGGCAGTGACCCCACCTCCAGCCCTCTGGGCAGTGCCTATCAGCCTGGCTCTTATCAGTTGTCGACTACAATGGGGAAGAAGCCAACACATTGTCATTCTAATTTTCACGGCTCCAAGTTCAGAGAGCATGTGCTAAGGGACCCTGGAGATCGGGGCCACATAGCTATGTAGCTAGAAGATGCAGGGTTCCCAGTAAGAAGCAAAAAAAAGGCAGGGGGGGCAGGAGTAAGAGGAACAAGATAGGATCTAAAACTAAAAGCCTGCAAATGATCGGTCGACTCCTACTTCCTCTGGACACAGCTTGGACATCCGACCAGTTGGACGTTGGGCATCTGTCAGACTGGACGCGGGGTCGGTACCCTGGGCTGGCTCCCCTCAGCCTGGGCACGTCCCCTCCTCTGCGTTTGTTCTGACTCTGGTAACTGTCCACTTAAGGTCAGTCCAGACTGAGCCTCAGTAGGGGGGTCGGCAGGCGTGATGTTCCCTGCCTGAATAAATGAATGAGGAATCCGAGAAGGAGCGTATTCAGGGCCCAGGTCGAGGCCTCTGCCACCCTTCCTTCTCCTCCTCTTCCCCCCCATCCTCACTCCCTCCCCGTTGAGCAGAAGCCCGCCCTGTTTGCAGGCAGCTCCGGGAAGGTAGAATTCAGCCCGCCTGGCCGCCTGGCCCCCTCTCGGACACAACCCTCTCCGAGGGCTCTCCCCCACCCGCTCCTCCTCGGCCTCCTTCCACTCCTGCACGCTTCTCTGCTCCCGGCCCTACCCCCCTCCCCCCGGAGGCCCCGGACTGGAACTGCTGGGAAGTCTCTTCAAACAGGATTGAAATTGCTTTAAATATTAGAGGATTAAGGGAAGACAAACAGACCTGGGGGAGGTTTGTGTTTGGGGGATTAGCGTTAGATCCCCTCCGTGGTCCAAGCATTAGCCGAGGCCACGCTGCCTGCCCCGGGCACTGTCCTCCCGGCAGCTTGGGCCCCTGGGACCTGCCCACACCCTCGGGCTCTCTCCGCAGTGCCCCCAGCGGGGAGCTGCTTACGGAGCCATGCAGCCTCCCTGATTTCTCTCACCCAGGTGCCTCTCGCTCCAGACAGTGGCCGCCCCGAGCGGGGGAAACAAACCACCACCGGGAAGCTGAGCCAGGGGCACCAAGTGGGCCGGGCGTGGGTCCTGAGCTAAATGCAAGCCATGCAACCCTGTTGGCTGGTAGTTCAGTAGAGACACAATAAAAGACCAGAGGGTGGGGTGCAAGCAATCCTGTCTCATATAAGCATTTAAGTCTAGGGTGACGTCTTTCAAGACCAGTGCCCCCTACTGGTTAGACTAAAGGATTGCACCAGGTCGATTTTACTATTGAAACTTAACGTTAGACCCATAGGGGCGAACGTCTCCTATAGCTATCCTGGGGGCTTCCGATGCATTCTCTTCCAGAACCTCTCAGAATGACAGGGAGCAAGGCGAGGAGCTCGGGTCCAACCTGGAAAGTACAAGAACCTTTTCTGTACCGAAAATGCGCCTCCTGCCAGCAGTTGAGATCTTGGTCTTGGTTCAGCTCCTAGAACTAAGTGACCCGAGAGGAAGCTGTCTTGGAAATTGAACTGTGTGGGGAGGAATTTCTTAGCTAGGTCACAAAATGGATCATAAATAAAAAATAGAGGCCACCACTTTAAAATTAGGGCCCTGTTCCTCCCGCAAAACCCAATTAAGATGTAAACGCCAAGTCATCTAGGAGGGCAAGATGGTCACGGGGCCCGTCTCTGGCACAGGACTCTGAGATCTTGTGTGTCGGAGAGTTCTCCAAATAATGAGAGGAAGAGTGACAACCTGCTAAAGAAACGGACGAAAGATTGGCCTAGTCCCAGGCGTGGCCAATGAGCTTGCAGAAAAGGGCCAGGCCTCATTCCTAGCCGAGTTAGAGGCAAATCAGGACCACGTTAACTATCACTACAGGATGCAGAGATGGCGCAGTGGGAAAGGCGCTTGATTGCCAACAGACACAGGGAAATAAGTTCATCGGACCCGGAGACAGAGCACAGAGGGTAGCACACTCACCTTGTGTGTGTCTGGCCAAGGTTCAGTCCCCGACACCACAGTTGGTGCCTGAGCCTGCCACGAGTGATTTGTAGTATGGGGGCTGGAGTGATAGCACAGCGTGTAAGACATTTGCCTTGCACGCGGCCGACCCGGCTTCGATTCCCAGCATCCCATATGGTCCCCTGAGCACTGACAGGAGTAATTCCTGAGTGCAGAGCCAGGAGTAACCCCTATGCATTGCCGGGTATGACCCAAAAAGCGGGGGAAAAAAAGAAAGAGTGATTCATAGGCGACAAAGGAGCTCGAATCTAGGAATAAGCCCTGAACACCATTGAGTGTGGTCCAAGAACCCTCCCCCCTCCAATTTTTTAGAAAATAAAAATGCCACTACATTCTCACCATATGGGCTGTAACTTCAAAAGCCCGACAACAGCGGGAGAGAAGATGCAAAGTTGAGTTTTTCATTGCTCAGGGAATGGCCAGTCTGAAAAAGGGTCTGGGGAGATAGTGCAGCGGGTAAGAATTTGGCATAGGACTAGCCCCGGTTTAATATCCTGCACCTGGGCTCTGCCAGGAGTGACCCCGAGTACAGAGCCAGGAGTTGTCCCCCGAGAAACTTCAGCTATAGCCCCCCCAAGTCCCCAACAACAATAATAACAACAAAAGCAACAACAAATCTCTGATGAAGTTAAAGATATCTGAACTCCATGACTCAAAGGGAACCTTCAAGGGCCTGGGATGATGGTACCGAGGGCAGGACATTTGCCTTGCACGCAGTCCACCTGAAATTGATCCCTGCCACCCCATATGGTCCCCTGAGCCTATCAGGATTGATCCCTGAGTGGGGAGCTAGGAGTACATGCTGTGCCACCTCCTTCCCCCAAAATAAAGCATTTCCCTGGATCACACCTGAGGTCACATGTGAACAGGAGAATCCTCAGTAAGAATGGCGGCTGCAGC
This sequence comes from Sorex araneus, assembly GCF_027595985.1. Lineage (NCBI taxonomy): Eukaryota > Metazoa > Chordata > Mammalia > Eulipotyphla > Soricidae > Sorex > Sorex araneus. The sequence continues at coordinate 167,926,507 of NC_073304.1, read as the reverse complement.
ATTGTTCATTCATTGTCCCTCATGGCAGATGTCAGTTTGGAGCAATAAGTTAGGGCCTAGGGGCCTGAGTGATAGAACAGCGGGGAGGGCACTTGCCTTGCACGCAGCCGACACAGCTTCCATCCCCATCCCCAGCACCCCGATGGTCCCCCGAGCACCACCACAAGGGATTCCTGAGTGCAGAGCCAGGAGTAACCCCTGAGCATGGCTGGGGGTGGCCCCCAAACAAAATCAAACAAGTTAGAGTCCATTCGTTCCAGGGACAGGCTGTGTACTAACCAAAGTGAGCAAGCCGTAATCACAGGCCACAACACAAATTCCAAAGTACAGAGATGCTAAACAAACAGAAGTCATACATTATGAATGTCCACTTATGCCCAGTACAAATCGGGGAAAACAGAGCTAGGTTGTGTGGGCTACTTCTAAGGAGATAAATGGTAAACAGATTTTATAAAACAGATGGACTTGAAAAAACGGAACTGTGTGGAGGTGGGTGCCCTGGGGGGCACAAAGCTGTGTGTGGTTGAAAAGAAGTGAAGGGCAGAGTGGGGCACTTAGGGAGGTGGATGGCCCCAGGCAGGTGGTTATACGGCTTTTCCTTTTAAAAAACAATTTTTTAAATTAAATCACTGTGAGATTAACAGTTCCAGAGTTGTCCTTGATTGGGTTCCAGTCATACAATGTTCCAACGCCTGTCCCTTCACCAGTGTGCATTTCCCACCACCAGTGACCCCCGTTTCCCTCCTTCACCCCCCTCCCCACAATCTACCACTACGGCAGGTACTTTTCTTTATTGGTTTTGAGCCAGCCACACATGGTGGTACTCTGAGATTACCCCTGGATTAGTGCTCAGGGCTCACTCCTGGCAGGCTCGGGGGACCACGTGGGATGCCAGGGGCCAAACCCAGGTTGGCCCTGCCTGAGGCCTACCCTCCCCACTGTACTGGGACTGCAACCCAAGTTCTTTAAAGTGGTTGTCTAAGCTCTGTATTTGTATCCCATGCCTTTGTGTGTACGCGTTACCCCTCAGGATTCTTTGTTAACGAGGAGGGCGTATATGGCAGTGCCCGGGATTACTCCTGGCTCGTTAGTGAGTGAGTCCTGGGGGGATATTGATGCCAAGGATTGAACCCTGGTCGACAGCCTTGCCAGGCAAGCCCCTTCCCCACTGTGCTATCTCTCCAGTCAATAAAAATTCAAAACCTGCTTCCAGTCCTGTTCGCTCTCATGCCCCAGCCGAACCTGCTCTTTTCCATGCACCTTTCCACACCCCTTCAGCAAACGCGGCTTCCGAGTCCTGCCTTCCACAGACAGATGTGTCCGCCCATCTGTCCCTGCACCGCTCTCAACACTGCCGCCTTCCGTTAGGAACAAGAGAGAAACCAAAGGTAGCCGGCTCAGAGGCAGCGAGAGGAAGCCCGTCCAGCCCGTCTGTCGCGAGGGTTCAAGCGAGGACAGATGCCATCAGGAAAATAAACAAACCATCAACTAATAAACAAACCATTAACTACACAAACCATCAGTAGTAGGGGAACAGAGTGTCGACACGTTGGTAATTTCTTAATTTCTTCTCCTTGATGATAATTAGTCCATTGACAGACATTCGTTGGTGGGAGCCGTGAACAGGTGCCTGCTCAGGCGAGATCCGTGTCCGCAATGCAACTGCCACTAGGGGCTGTCCAGCGTCGGGGGGACACACACCGGCCAAGCGGCTCTCCAGATGAGGCCTCCCCCTCCCCCTCCCCCTCCCCCTCCTCCTCCTCCCCCTCCCCATTCCCCTCCTCCTCCTCCCCTTCCTCCTCCTCCTCCTCCTCCCCATTCCCCTCCTCCTCCTCCTCCTCCTCCCCCCCATTCCCCTCCTCCTCCTCCCCCTCCTCTTCCTCCTCCCCCTCCTCTTCCTCCTCCCCCTCCCCATCATCCTCCCCCTCCCCATCATCCTCCTCCTCCCCATCCTCCTCACCCTCCCCATCCTCCTCCTCCTCCCCCTCCTCCTCCTCCTCCCCCTCCCCATCATCCTCCCCCTCCCCATCATCCTCCCCCTCCCCATCATCCTCCTCCTCCCCATCCTCCTCCTCCTCCTCCTCCCCCTCCTCCTCCCCCTCCTCCTCCTTCTCCTCCTCCTCCTCCACCTCTTCCCCCCACCCCACTTGCAGCCGGGTGCATTGAGATCTATCTTCCCACCTTTCCATGCTGAGGCATCTGGCTGAGCCTGTGGGTTGGGGGCGTTGGGGTGTGTGTGGGGGGGAAACCTCTGATGTCCAACCAGAGGCACCTGCAGAGTCTTTGCAGCCAGATCTTATTTAGGGGCAACCATCATCATCATTGTTCCTTTTCCTTTTCACTGGATTTCCCCAGGGACAGGGGGTGGGGGAGGGGAGGTCAGGCTTGGTCACTTTGGTCCCTTGCAAATGCTAATGAGCAGGGCACTGGCCCAGCAGCCTGCAGCCCTTTTGGACCATGCCAGGAGTGAGGGTGATGACAAATATGTAGGGGTAGGCAGTGCAGGGGAGCGGCAGGCAGCTGCCCCTACACCCAGCGTCCCTGGGGCCGTGGGTCCCTCGGCAGTCACTTCCCCTGTCTCCAGGAAGCCGGGGCTCAGGGGCTCTGGTGACCAGTATTCGGACCCTCCGATAACCTAGTCTTCCAGAGGCGGCTCTCCTGGGGCTGGGCTTCCCAGGGGCAGTGCCCGCGGTGGAGACGAACCTGCCCTGTGTCCTTCTGGGCAGGTGCTCGGCCTCTCGGCCCACGTCAGGTGCTGTGGCTCCAGCGGGAAAGTAACGGTCTCTCGCGGGACTCCGCCCCTTCTTGCACAGTCGAATAAGGCCGCGTGGACTCGCCACCATTCTGGGGCCTCAGGTCAACCCCGCTAGGGTGCAGCCTCCATTGGCCGACGCGCCCGGTCCCCTCCGCCCTGTGCTGACTCCCGGAAACCCAGTGGCCTGCGCTGACACGGATGGTCTGTGGACAGGGTCAGGATTTCCCTCAACCATGCTGGGGGGCCCCCGTGACCGGGCTGAGCCCAGCCAGCCGGGGGCTCCGGCCTGGCGCTCAGATGCCGCGCCTGTTTGTCACGTCCCTCTCGAGGGAGCCCATCTGCTGGTCCTCTCCTTTCTTTGTTTTCTGTTGGCTCATCGTCCCCCAGTTTTCTCCTCAGGGACTCATGGGATTAGTTTAGAACAGGGAAGGGCCCGGGCACCTCCCTCCCCCCTCTCCCCTTCATCTCTTTCTCCAGAGTTAGCAGGGAGAGGTGTTTCCTGGGCTGATGTAACAGCATTGAGGAGCGCTGGGGAGAGGGTAGCAGAGAGGGCACTGGCTGGAGTGTGGCTGACCCAGGGTCCATCCCTGGCACCGTCCATGTGCACCCTGAGCACAGAGCCAGGAGTAAGCCCCGGGCAAAGCCAGGTGTGGCTTTCACACACACACACACACACACACACACACACACACACACACACACACACACACACACACACACACACACACACACACACACACACCCCAGTCTCTGAACTAGTCCTTGGCCAACTCAGACCGGAACCCACATCGCTTGAGCCCAGATTTTATTTCCATCCTTCTCTTGGGGCCGGAGTGATAGCACAGTGGGTAGGGCATTTGCCTTGCATCCCATATGGTCCCCTGAGCACCGCCAGGAGTAATTCCTGAGTGCAGAGCCAGGAGTAACCCCTATGCATTGCCGGGTGTGACCCAAAAAGCGGGGAAAAAAAGAAAGAGTGATTCATAGGAGACAAAGGAGCTCGAATCTAGGAATAAGCCCTGAACACCATTGAGTGTGGTCCAAGAACCCTCCCCCCTCCAACAGCCCTTCGCTCCCTTCCTCACGGCCAGTTTGGGGACCTGGCCTTGACGCTGCCTGCTCGCCGCGCCCTCGCGGAACCACCCGACAGGAGGCGCTGCCCCTGCAGGACAAGGGCGCAGGCCTCTCCTGTCCACCCACCGGCCCTTCCGGCGTGAGCTCGGGCCTGCGTGGGTTTGGGAGCCGGGACGCGGCGCCGAGGGAGAGGAAGGGGCCGGGCGCCCGGCCTTGCACACACCTCCCCATCGCTCCTGTCCAGGCGGCGGGGCTTCCCGGAATTGGGTCCCTGTGTCTGGGCCGGCAGCTCAGACATAAATAAATAAGTGGCCCGAGCCATAAATAACTGTGTGAATGTCCCCTTGAACTTCCGCTGCCTCCGCCCGCCCGCCCGCCCGCCTGATGGCTGTGTCACGCTGAACTCTGGCGTGCGAGGTGCCTGCTGCCTCCTCCTTCGCTCCCCCTCCCCTCGCTCTTCTCCCAGGAGCACCCACCGTCCCCACCCCGGGAGCCCAGCGCTGGGTGCGGGTGGAGACCAGGGCCCCCCCGTCCTCTGTCGACAACGGATGGTCTCATCTCCCGGCGCAGGGCTGTGTTCGAGGGCATCTGGCGGCGTTAGACGGCCTGGAAGGGAGACGCTGCCGGCAGCCCCCGAGCCCCCCAAGAAACAGCCAGGCCCAGGGCAGGACACGGGAGGAAAAGCCTGTGTTGTCCCGGCTCACGCTGTCCCCAGCACTCCGACCCCTGCAGGGCTCTCAATGCACTCGCACCCAGGTCCAGATCCCAGAGACAGGGCAGTCCGGGCCCTCCCAGAGTGGCTCCCTGTGGGGAGGAGCTGAGGGCGGCAGAGCCAGTTGACGGCAGGGAGCACTGTTGCAGGGCTGGTGCTCGGCTCCTCCTCCCCCTCCTCCCTCTGACTGTGGCCTCCCCAGCTCCACTCCCCACCCCCTCTGCATGACCCCTCTGCCTCTCCCTCCCTCCCCACCCCCTCTGTATAGCTCTTCTGCCCCTCCCTCATCAGATCCCCCCACCTCCAACTGTGTGGCCCCCCGGCATGGCTCCTGCTGGTGGGCTCAGGTCCTTGTCCCAGGCCACCAGGCAGTGCCCTGACCTCCCCTCCCTCAGCCTTACCCAGACCACGTGCCCCCTTAGCCCTGGTTGTCCCCCTACCAGTGCCCTGGCCGCCCCCTGACCCTGGCTCCTGAGAGCTTCATTCCTTCTCAGCCACACACTTTTCCTCCTGCCTTGGCCCCTCCTTGGCTCTGCCCCTTCCTCTTCTCTTTCCTGCTCTTCATTTTGTTCTCAGATCTTCCCTGCCTCTCTCTCCCCTGGAGGAAGCCTGGCCACCCTCCTGGAGGAAGCAGCACCTTCCCCCACTGGCCTTTCTGCATTCCCTTGGGCAGAGAAGCGGCGGGGGGCGGGGGGCGGTGTCTCCACCACCTGGGAGAGGAGTGGACAGTGCCGCCACTTGAGTTAGTGTTGTGTGGGGAAACTGAGGCCACCAGCCCAGAGAGGAAGGGCTGGAGGAGGCGGGTGGGGTGGACCCTGCAGGGGAGAGTGGGAGGCGGGCACTCTGTTCCAGCTCTATTAAAGCCGGGACATCCCAGCTGGAGGATGTGCAGGGCCCCCAGCCGAGGCCGGTGGACCCAGGTCAGCTGGGAGAGCCTGGACACGGCGCCTGGGGTTCCCCCGGTGCTTCTCGGGGGGCCGTCCTGAGCCACAGCCACGTCCGGGCAGAGCCCGAGCGCGGAGCCTCATCAGCGCCTGCAGGTGGTGCTGGGGCCCGGCGCGGGGGCAGCACGGAATCCTGACCCTGGGTGGCCTGGACACAGCACTGAGTGGTGTGCCCTTTCCTCCGAGGGTCCCCCAGCCCTTCCCGCTTCTCTTCCTCCCCTCGCCCTCTCCTCTCTCTTCCCCCTTCTCCTCTGCCTCCCCTCCTTTCTCTCCCCCTCCTTCCCTCCTTTCCCTCCCCTCCTTCCCTTCTTTCTCTCCGCCCCCTTCTCCCCACTTCCCTCTCTCCCACTCCTCTTCATCTTCCTCCTCCCTCTCTTCCTCCTCTCCCTTTCCTCCCTCCTTCCCCTTTTCCACTCCTGCTTCCTCCTCTCTCTTCCCCTCCTCCTCCTCTCCTCCTCCTCCCCAACTTCTTCCACTTTTCCCGCTTTCTCTTTCCCCTCCCTGCATCCTCCTTTTCTTCTTTCTCTTCCTCCCTCTACTTCCCCTGCCTCCTCCTCCTTTTCCTCCTCCTCCTCCTCTTCCCCCTCCTCCTTCTCCCACTTCCTCCTCCTTGGGGCTCCACCTTCTCTCCCTGCTCCCCATCCTCTTTCCCCTCCTCCGCTCCTCTCCCCCCCCCCTCCATCCTTGCTCCCACACTCCCTCGGAAGTTAGGGAATGCTCTGTCTCTTGGAGTTCACAGACCCGGGCACCCCCACCCACCCACCACCACCACCACCACCACACAGATTCTCGGTTCTGCCTCCTGCTTGGGCAGGCCTCACCTTGCTTCTGCCTCCGAAACACCTGGGCCTCGAGCACGCGGCCATGGCAGGCGGTGCCGCCGGCCAGCCAAGACCATTCTGCCTCCCCGAGCTCCGAGACAGTCGTCAAGGTCTGAAGAGCGCCAAAGGGCATCTCATTGAGTGAGACATGCATTTTTAATAAACTATATTTGAGTTCCATGATGGGCAAGTTATTAAGTCGTTTGACAGCCAATGGCACGAGGAAATGAAAGAATACCTTAAGAGTAGACATTTCTTGGCAGATAAGGGAGAAATTCAGTGAGCTGGAGGCAATAGAAAAAGAAATGCAAATACAGATAGGATGCTTTTGCCTATCTGCATATAGTGGAGAAGCCATTAATATCGGAGTGAATGGTGGGATTTTTATCACTACTTGACTTGACTGTCTTGAACGGATCAGTCCTTGCAGCTCTGGACCGACCCCCGTCCTTTGTCTCGGTGCCGAGAAGATGAATTTGTTTTCTGGTGTGTTTTTCCCTCCGACTCCCCCTCCCCCTGCCCTTCTGAAATGAGGCGAGGGTCGGTTTTCCATCACCTTCTGATTAGCAGTCCTGGGGAGAATGATGAGGAGCAAGGGCTTCTCCCCTCCCCCGCCCCTTCTAAGTTGATGGACAATGGGCAGGTGAGTTCTTGGTCCACGGCTCCAGGTGACCGAGTCGGTGGGCCTCATCCTTGGGGACACCCAGAGACCCGTCTTCCAGAAGCCCTTCCCGGTCATCCCAATGCCCACAGCCACCTTCCCATTAGCCAGTCCATCCCGTTCTCCTTCCTCTCTTTCTTGCCTCCTCGCCTCAGATCCTGTTGACTTTTTCAACGAAACATGAACTGTAGCGGCTTGGCTGGTTACCACTTTCTCTCCCACTTCTCCCGTCCTGCAAACACAGTTCAGTGGCCTCCGCCGGCCCCCCAGGGAAGTGCCTCTCTTAGCTCTTGTTCATCTAGTTCAGAGATTCCCAAACTGACTTGGACCCGTGCCCCAGTTTGCAGGAGAAAAAATAAAAAGTCTCCTAGAGCTGCCCGGAAATGTACCTCCTGTAAATGGGAAAACGACAAGTGAACGAGGCTGCTGCCTTCTTCCCCCCGCCTGATCCTTCCAGATTCTTTACGCCACCCCCTCCCCAGTGGCATCAACCCCAAGTCTTTCCCCTCTGAAGGACCCCCGTGTCCCTGTACCCTGTGGAATTGGCCGACTCTCCCCGGCTTGTGGCATTGCTTCTGTTCTCTGTGTTCTACCCGTCGGCTGTACCAGGCTGAACCCGCTTTCCCTTTTGCTCCTGGATCATGTTTTCCCCCCAAACCAGCACGATCATCCTCCCCCTCCCGGCCTCTCTGCTCTGCCCTCACCCCTGCAGAGAGCTCTCCGGCCTGCCGCCCCCCTGCCCTGCGGCCTGCAGATTTGCCCACCTGCTATGCCGTGTCTCGTCACGAGCACCGTGACTGCCTGACAATACATTAATATCTTTATTTGCTGCATTATTTACTGTCTCCCTCCCTCCCTCCCTTCCACCAGACTGTAACACCCAGAAGAGCAAGGACTTGTTTTGTTTCTCACTCTAGAGTTCCTATCTCCCTGTCCAGACACATGATTGGTCGTCAATAAATATTTGTTGAGTGAACTAAAGAAGGGTGGGAAGTGCTCCTGGGAGGTGTTGCAGGCATTCGGGGGCTGTGATCCGTGAGGGGTGTGGGGGCTCCCGGCAGCTTTCCGTCAGGCAGCGGGGGACGAATGCTAACCCAGGACGCACCGCAGATAAGTGCAGGAACTTAGAAGCAGAAGGGTCCTGCTGTTCTCTGCAACTCAGGGGACCACACGTCCCGGGAGACGTGACAGAAAGACTCTTCCCACCAGAAATTCCAGACCCTGCCCCACACATTTGCCTTCTAGACAGATACATGGCAGAGGGGCTCAGCTCTCGAGAGACAGGAGTGTATGAGTGTGTGTGTGTATGTGTGTGTGATTGTATGTGTGTGTGTGCGCGTGTATGTGAATGTATGTGAGTGTGAGTGTATGTGAGTGTGTGAATGTATGAGTGTGTGTGAGTGTGAGAGTGTATGAGTGTGTGTGTGAGCATGTGAGTGTGTGTGTTTATGAGTGTGTGAGTGGGTGTATGTGAGAGTGTGTGAGTGTGTGTATGTGAGAGGATGTGTGACTGTGTATGTCAGTGTGTGTCTAAGTGTATGTGAGAGTGTATGAGTGTATATGTGAATATGTGTGAGTGTGTGAGTGTATATGAGTATGTGAGTGGGTGTATGTGAGAGTGTGTGAGTGTATGTGAGAGTGTGTGTGACTGTATGTGAGTGTGTCTCTAAGTGTATGTGAGAGTGTGTATGAGTGTGTGTGTGACTATGTGTGAGTGTGTGTGTGAGTGAGTGTGTGTATGGTGTGTGTGTGTGACTATGTGTGAGTGAGTGTGTGAGTGTGTGTATGGTGTGAGTGTGTGTGTGAGTGTGGAGTGTGTGTTCTTGCAGGAACTGGTTGTGTGTGTTTTGGGAGATGAGCATTGGGAATCAGAGTGGAATTCCTTGGCTCCCCGTGGGCACACCCAGTGAGGGTAGAAGGCAGCACCCACTAACATACCAGGCGCGTGGCTGGTGCCTCCCTTCCGTCCTCCCCACTAAGCACCACTGAGTTTCCGTTTCTTCACACCTCCCTGAGAGTGTACCGTCCGGAGCTCTGTGCCAGGCCTCCCTTGGAACACACATCATAATTAGCAATACAAATGCGTTTACTCTGTGTAGTTGTTGCTTCTTGGTTGTTTTTTTTTTTTTTAACAAAGGGCCTTATTAATCCTTATTTAATCCCTAAAATGAAAAGCAGGGTGTTAGTGCAATCCCCTTTTATATAGGAAACAGGCAGATGGGAATTTCGGTGTCTTGATCCACTCATGAGGCCATAGGATTGCGGGGTCAGAGAGCAGAGCACAGTGTTGCCTCTTGCCTGGCACGCGGGCATGTTCGGTAGATCACGGCAGTGGTTCTAAAGCAGGCGCCAACCCGACCGGCGCTTGGCAGTAGCCGGGAAGGCAGCAGAGTCTGGGGAGATCAGGTCTCTGGGTCCAGACTTCTGACCCCCAGGCAGAGGAGGGCCGGGGGGCAGTGAGTCCCGATGTATGTGTTTGTGGGTGCCTGTGTGTGTGCGAGCACAGGATTCTGGGGACAGAACCGCAGGAAGCCTGATTAGTCATGGGATCTCCTGCAGAAGGCACCCCCAAAGCACTGCCTGCACCCCAGAGAGGTCTGCGGAGTCACAGAGACTGTCACTGAGCAGAGAAGATGAGGTGCATCCACCTCTAAGTGCACCCCACTCCGGGAGCTTGGGGAGAGGCCCAGCTTGGTCTTCCATTTCACAGATGCACATATTGAGACCCAGACAGACCGAAGACTGGGTTCGAAGCCCATGTCGGTGCATGTGTATTCTGGAATGCATCCCACTTGCTTTCCTCTTTCCAGGATTGCTTGCTGGGTGGATCCATCCTGCCGAGGCCAGTTCCCTGGTCCGGGGATGGCAGGAGGTGGCACCCCTGGCTTGCTCTCTCCATTAGAGAGGCAGTTCCATCCAGCAAGGAGGGCTCCAATGCTGAGCAGCTGAAGCTTCCTCTCGTGCCCGGTTGGGGCAGGTGAGCAAACGGGGCTTTACCGAGCATGTCGCTGGCAGGCATCTGCAGCCCGGTGAAGGCTGTTTCTGTCTGTGTGGGATTCTTGGCAAATGCACGAAGCCCCGCCTCCTAGGACACCGTCAGGTATGAGTCTGTGTGAGTCACAGGAATACCTGTCCCTCACTTCCTGCTCTGTGACATGGGGCCGAGAACACAATGCCCGAGTGCACCGTTGGGCGGTACTGAAAATCGTGCGTAGTCTGGGCAAACTGTGGTCGGGAGGAAGTTTACTGGACTTTAGAGTCGTGATTACAGAGCATGGGCTCAAAACCCTACAAGAACCAAGATTCCGTGGAAACATGAGCTCCTCCGCGTTTCATATTCCTGCTGGCTTGCTTCTCCAGGAAGGTGGGGACCAAGGGCGCTGAGATGCTGGCCTGGAGCCCAGCAGCCACCTGGTGCGGGATAAGCTTTTGGCAGGGGTGGGGAGTGGGCAGTAAGGGTCCTGTGGGTCTTTTCCATTTGCTGGGCACCAAGTGGATGAGCCAAGAACTAGAGTGGCGATAAGTTGATATCATTTGCCCGTAGCTCTGTGGAGAGACTCTAATTTCGGATGTCCCCTGTCTTCTCTTGCCTCCGCTAAGCTTGCCCGTTCCTGCCTGGGGGGACGTCGCAGGCGGGCGCTTCCCTACCCTGCAGCCTGCTTCTCCCAGTGGAAGAGGCGGCTTCGGCTGCCCGAGTGCCTGAGTCGAGCCTTCCTGCCCTTCCGGGCCTGGCTCTGAGGCCCGCCTTGTGATTGCACGCGTGATTCCTCGTCCTTGGGGCGATGTACTGGTTCTCTCTTCACCATCTCGCCCTTCCCGCAGAAGCCCTGCTCTCTCCCACCTTCCAGCCAGAAAGACCGCATTTATCTCAATGTCATTTCTTCGAGATGTGAGCTGGAACAAATCTGGAGCAGCTGCTTCGTTTCTAAGTGTCCTTTAGGGACCCCCTCGGCAGACACTTTGTGGAGTATAATGATGACATTCTAACGAGCATTAATGTACATGTTGTCATTTTTCTATATTTACTCTTCCCGCAGGAGGCATTGCTCTGAGAAGGCAACACACAAAACCAGAGAGATGGGGAGAAAGTTTCGTGGGCAAGCCTCACTGCCACCCCACTGGCAGAGAGCAGGACTACTTGGAGGATGGGGGAGATGGAACATTCTGGAAGTCAAGACAATGGGGAATGAGGAGAAGTGGGAGGCTGCCTGGTGGAAGTAGGAAGTAGGGACTTAGGGGACAACAATTCTGAAACTGATTTAGGATTAAAAACAACAGCAACAACAACAACAACAACTTGGTCTTTCCAGGTTGATGATATTAGGGATATTCCCTTTGGTTCATGACCTTGACCACATTTTTGCTCATTCATGGATCCATCCATCGTTTATCCACCCATCTGTCAGTCCATCCATCCTCTCCACCCATCCACCCACCCACCCATTTATCTATTATCTTTCTCTCCATGAACCCATCCGTCATACATCCATCATCCATTCATTCATCTACCCACTACCCATCATCCATCCATTCATCCATATATCCACCATTCATCCATCCACGCACCTACTCATCTGTTCACCACCTACCCACCCATCCATCATACATCCGTCCGTATATCCATTTACACACCTATCCATCCAACCATCATCTATCTGCTCATGCACCCATCCATTTGACAGTCACTAACTGGACTCTTTTGACATATACCATGCTAGTTACCAAGGTTCCTACAAAACTCTGCCTTAGAACTTAATTCACTGAGAGTGGATAGATGAAGTCTGAAAACATATTTCCCTCAGAGCCTCACCACCGCCCTAGGGAGTAGGTGCCACATGACCAGGAAAGAAAGGGGAGTCTCATAGATTTCAGTACCTCAAACCAAGATCTCAACCCAGTTCGATCTGCTACTTTCAGGAGACAGGATGGGGTGGAGGTTAAATCTGATTCTGGGTGTTCTAGCAACTCTGGTAAACTCTGGGGGTATCTGAAATGGACTCTCCACCAGAGTGCACTGTCAGAGGAAAGCAGGGGGATTCCTTTCGCTGGAAACTTGGGGTCCCTGTTCCCTGAGGTTGGAAGCAAGTATATAGGAACCCCTTGCAGACCGAGTTCTCTTTAATTTTTTTCTCTGTGTAAGTTCTGCAAATATCTCGTAATGTGTTTTCACTCATTAATTGATTCATGATGAATTATACATTTATATATTTTTGCACTGTTTGCCAAGCTTCCATATTCATTAGCATCATAATGACTCGAGGAGGTTGGCCAGGGAAGAGCACTGACCCCACTGAGCAGAACAGCAAAGAGGGGCTTAGAGACGTCCACTGGCTGAAGACCAGGCAGCCAGGAAGCCGCAGCACCAGAGGTCCAGGTGCCATTCTGGACCTCATTCTCTGTCCCTCCCAGAGCCTCGGGTCTGGGGGCCCCGGAGCCAATGTTCTCTTCCCAACACAGAGAAACCCCAAACTGAGCTCAGGGAAATCCATGCTGATGGCCATTCTGATCTTCAGGAGCAGATCAGAGCAAGCACAAAGCCCTTGCAAATCCTTTCAAGGTCAAACTCAAGCAAGTGTGTGTGTGTGTGTGTGTGTGTGTGTGTGTGTGTGTGTGGCAGAGGAGCGGGGAGGGCTGGTGTCCAGCCCCACGGCCATGGAAGCAAAGACACAGCAGCATCTCTGCGGGGTGATAGCCCCCAACTCGCCAGGAAAGTGAACCTTCACAGGGACTTGGAGATTGGAGACTTCCTCCACAGGCAGTAGGAAGGCCCCTGCCTTTCCCTGAGATGAAGGATAAGGTCAGACATTGTCCTCTCCTGCCCACAGATCTTATCTGGGTGGGATTGTATCAAATAAATAATGTATCAGAAGATTCCCTCCCTGTTCCATTAGCCCCATCAGGAGCGAGAGCACAGCCCGGGTGTGTGATAAGTGGTAATAAATGGCAATGCTTGTCGGGGGAAATTTTTCTGGCAAATTTCCGAACCAGATTAAAAAGTAAATTAGATTTCTTCTGAAGAGTTATTTTCAAGGGTTTTTATCCACTGACGTGTGTATGCAAGATTGCCGCTTTGCCAAGGGGGAGAGAACCACGCTGGGGTGTGGGGCGGGGGGGGGGGGCATGTTAAAAAATAAATAAATAAAATAAAATAAAAATCAGCATGCAATTATCTGTCTGAACAAGGCTATCGTTGGGAAGGCACCTAATCAGAGATGTCTCAAATTTGCTTAAAATACAATGTGCAGCATAAAATGTATTTATAATATGCCTCCTATGCACCAATAAAATTGCTGCCAGCGCCAGACAATTGCAGGAGACAGGGGTTATAAAACGGAACGGAGAGACTCAAATCAGTGACTCACAAGAACTGGGTAAAATAGAGCTCTGGGGACTGGGGTGTTGTCCTGGTGGGTGTTTTTTGGCTTGACTCGAGGTCACGGCGTGTGTCAATGTCTGTCTCCCGTCCTCTGCACCATGCCGTTCTGCCCAGCCCTTCTCTCTCCACCGGCATGTCCTGAGCCCCCTTTACCCCTTTCTTCCTTCTGTTTCACCCACCCCTTCCAGGCCACCCTCTTCACTGACCTCAGGAGCCTCCTAGGAAGCCGCCCTGAGGGTCCCAGCCCCCTTTCCACAGTTTCCCGAAACTACCATGCTGTCCCAAAGATGGAGTTTGAACTGTTCAAAAAAAAAAAATGGGGAAGGGGGCTGGAGCACTAGCACAGCGGGTAGGGTGTTTACCTTGCACGTGGTCGATCCAGGTTCGATTCCCAGCATCCCATATGGTCCCCTGAGCACTGCCAGGAGTAATTCCTGAGTGAGTGCATGAGCCAGGAGTAACCCCTGTGCATCATCAGGTGTGACCCAAAAAGCAAAGAAAAAGGGGGGGGGGCAGGGAGATTGTTGGTCTCCAACCGGCAGTGCTCAGGTTCTACACTCAGTAATTGCTCCTGGCCGAGCTTGGAGGACCACATGGGGTACCAGGGATCAAACCTGTGTCAGCTGTGTGTGGGACAAGTGTCTTGCCCACTGCGTTATCTCTCTGGCCATGGAGTTTGAACTCTTGAGTCAGTCATGGAAGGACTTTGGTCATGGGGTCCTGGGAGCACCCCAGTCTCCTCCGGTCTCCCTCATCTCCCAGAGAACACTGCCAACCTTCTCCATTCATTCCATCGCTCCCACTGCTTAAGAAATAATATAAGCACGGGCGCGCAAAGGGGGTGCCCCCCTTCCCCCGCAGAGAGACGGAGGGATTGGGGCACATGTGAGGAGAGCTTTGGCCTCCTGCAACTGTGGAATTGGAAGGGTCAGCCTCCTGTTGAGGGCAGGCCACCAATTCTATTTAGAGGGGTGTTCTGGGCCTCGGGCGGACCGCTTGCTTTGTATGTGGGGGTCCTGTCTTCGAACTCCAGCATTGCATTGTTCCTTGAGCATTGCTAAGAGCGACCCCCAAACACTGAGTTGGGAGTGACCCCCAAACAAACTAAAAAACGGAGAACGAGTATTCTGTTTTTAAAACCTGTGGGCGAAGGGCCAGGCTACGTGGCCCCTCCTGCATGTCTGCTGAAATGGTCCCTCTGTTGGTTAGTCGCTCCCTGTTTCCATCAAGAGTCCCGCTTCTCTGGGACAGAGGGCTGGTTCAGACACTTCCTCCTCTCCTTCACATGCGCCCATTTCAGTGCTCAGAAGCAGGACACTTGGACTTCCCCATCCTGCCAGAAGTAGAGGTTGGGGTAGACAGTGAAGACGCTGGCTCCGGCATAAAATGAACCCCCAGGAACTTAAATTCTCCGTCTCTGCCCCCAACAGATCCCACTCATCCTGCCAGAAAAGACAAGAAGTGCGGCCTCTGTTTGTCTGCCAGCCAGACGGAGCAGCTCTGTGGGATTGTTCTACATTTCCCCAGCTCTCCCCACACAAAGGCTCACCCATCCTTCTAGAAAATTCCAGCCTGAGTCTGGTTGGGTAACCCCAGGGCACTTTTAGAGACGAGGGGCATTGTGGTCTGGGGGTACACTAAGGCGAGGGAGAGGGCTGAAGGAAAAAGGGGCATTGGCCCGAGTCCAGCAAGCCCCAGGGGCACCTAATTTCAGTTCTCAGTGCCCCTCCCGTGGGCCCCTTCTCAAAACCTGCATCATCCACCACGGCAGCAGCATCCTGGGGGCAGTGTCTGTAGGCAGGCCCCAGGGCTGGTCTCCACTCTTCCTAGCCCCCCGCTTTGTTTATCTGTACCCCGCATAGAGGCAAGAGCTTCGGTGCTTGACTTTTTCTTCCCGCCGCTTCACCTGGCAAGACCGCTCACTTCCAGCCCCATCCAGATCGTGGCACCCCGAGAGAATTCGCCTCTTCTCATGGCTGAGTCCCATCCCATTGTGCCTTTGGGCTGGGATTTCTTCGTCCACTCACGGATTGTTGGATGTCTGGGTTGTTTCCAGATCTTGGCCATCCTGTGTAGAGCTAGGATGAGTACATGTGTGCAGGTTAGCGTCCTGCTGTGCTTGGGGTAGACCCCTTCACACACACACCCCAGGAGGGGAACAGACTGCTGGGTCATATGGACCTTCTGTTCTTTTTCTTCCTTTCTTTGCCTAAGTTCTCACAGTTTTCCGTAGAGGCTGAACTGACAGTGAACAAGAGTTTCTTTGTACCACATCCCAGTCCACACTGACTGTTTCTGGCATTTTTTTTTTTATTTCATATAGTTCATTGTCAATGGTGGGGCCGATGGCGCATTGTCACTTTGATTTACGCTTCTCTGGTGATCAGTGATCCTGAACACTTTCTTGTGTGCCTGTTGGTCACCCTTGTCTTCTTGGAGGAAGTGTCTGCCAGTTTCCTGTCCCCATTTTTTTGTTGTTGGGGTGTTTGTTTGTTTGTGATGGGGGGACACCTTGGTGATGCTCACAGATTACTCCTAGCTCCGCACTCAAGGATCTCTCCTAACAGTAGGCAGAGGATCAGGTGGGATGCTGGGGATCAAACCAATATTGGCTGCATGCAAGGCAAGTGCTCTACCCTCTGGACCATTTCTTCAGCCACTGGGTAGTTTGTTTTATATTCCTGACGAATCCTGCGAGACTAGAGCCTCTGATTTAGGTCGGGTCTTTTCATCTAGAGCATCAAGCTTTTGAGTTGGACCTCATCCCATTTGCTGATTTCCATGGTTTTCTTTTCCGTGGGGGTCTCCTTATTGAACTGCCTCTGTGGTTAGTATTGTGGAGAGTTCTGCCCATTTTCCTCGATGCAGTTCATAGATGCACATCTGATAGTGAGATCTTTAATCTATTTTGAATTTACCTTGTGTAGACAGGGTGATATCTGGTCTAATTTGTTTTCTTTTTGCGTTTTGTTTTGTTTTGCATGAAGTTAACCATGTTAAAAAAAAAAATAAAAAGCCAACCAGTTCCCAGCACAGTTTGTTGAAGAGGCTTTCTTCATGCCGCTCTGTGCCCTTAGCCATCGGTGAACTGTTCTCACATCGGAGGATTTATTCCAGGGCCTCATTCTATTCTACGGATCGAGTCCATTGTCTCTATTCCAGTGCCCGCACCCCCAAAGGCTTCCTGTCCCCGTCCGTTCCCAGGCTCTCCCCACCGGCCCCTTTGTGCTGTGAGCCGGGGCAGAGGTGCCGTCTCCTGCCTGGCCTTGGGGACCCAGAGCAAAGCTGGGACCAGCTCCTCTGCATGTTGTAGATGCTCAGTGCAGCTGCCTTAGAACTCTCTCCTCTGCTCCGGCTCACAGCAAGACCTGTGCTAGTACTAACACAACCGAGGCCAGAAAGGAAGACCCGAGTGAAAACCCGGGGCCAGTGTTTCAGTCTAGCAATATCCAGGTCAGAGACCAGAGGAACAGTATAGCAGGAAGGGGTGTTAGCCTTGCACGAGGCCGACCAGGGTTCGATCCCTGGCATCCCATGTGGTTCCCCCTGCCGGGAGTGACCCCCGAGTGCAGAGCTAGGAGTAAACCTTGAGCACCACCAGCTGTGGCCCCCCGAACAAACAGAAAAGACTCTCGGACCAGGGCTGGGAGCCAGTAGAGGAGGGATTGCGTGTGCCTGCTATGAACTTGGGGTTCAGTTCCTTGTGCCACATGGTCCCCGGGCCTCCCTGAGTGCAGCCTTGGAGGTTCCTGAGCATCCCTGGCGCAGCCTTGGGTCATCCCCAGTCCCATAGGGCCTGGGTAGCACCACAGCCTTGGGGCTTGGTCGAACCTCTGGTCCTGGGTGCGAATCACTGGTACAGCCCTAGACCTTAATGCTACTTGGGAGCCTCCACCCCTTAAGAATGTCTGCTCAGCTGGGGATGGAGCCCTGGGAGTAGGGGTGCATGCTTCGGAAGTGGAAGGCCCGGGTCCAACCCCCAGCACTGCCAGGGGCAGCCCTGAGCACAGAGCTTGGGAGTAGCTCTAAACACTGCCAGGTGTGTCCCCTGAAACAGAGAACAACCTGTTCAAGCAAGACCCCTTTCAAAACTCACCCCAAGTCCACAGTAAACCTTCCCAGGATGTGGGGGGGGCGTGGGGGGTGGCTGTATCCCCCAGTACTGTGGGGTGTGGACCCACAACTATGTGTCCTCTCTTTGACTCCTTTGGGGTACCCGTTCACAGGCTGCCTCCTGCCCCACCCCCGCCCCACCCCAGAATCTCTCTGGAACTGAGGTAGCTGTTTCCCGGCGTTGCCCAG
Source organism: Sorex araneus (assembly GCF_027595985.1). Classification (NCBI taxonomy): domain Eukaryota; kingdom Metazoa; phylum Chordata; class Mammalia; order Eulipotyphla; family Soricidae; genus Sorex; species Sorex araneus. Next base: position 167,908,862 of record NC_073304.1, on the reverse strand, counting down.
CAAGCTGCGGCTGGCACGGGCAGGCCGCTAACCCAGCCCTGAGCACGTGGATGGAAATTCAGGTTTGAACCCAAGTCTTCCACATCCAGTCCTGAGGCTCCACCACGCCTTTTCCCCCCTTCTGCCTTACAGATGGCAGGAGCTGTGTCCCCAGAGCCCCCGGGGTGGAGGAGGGACTTTCTCCCACACGTGCCCTGTGCCCTGTAGATCATGTGAGCCTGCGGCCCTTCCCGTGGGGACCCAGGACTCAGAGCCCCAATGAGGAGCTGCCGCCTGCTGGCCTGCTGGCTCCCGTGAAAGGCTCACGTCTCGTCTCGCCAGCTCCCCTGCTCCAGCCCGGGGCCACCCTGCCACCCCAAATTAGCGTCAAGGGACAGATAGCAGGCCCGGGGCTGAGTGTCTGGGTCACCGGGGCCTGTCGTGAGGACAGGCTTTGGGGCCCATCTGTCACTGTGACAGGCCCATAGATCTCCTGATCAGAAGCTCCGGCCTCCCTCCGAGCTGTTCATTATTCCTCTGTCCCTGTCCCTGCCTCTCGGAGCCACACTGGCCTCCCTCCACTCCGGCTGGCGACTTCAGTGGCGGTGCCAGGTTGATATCCGAGCGCAGGCTCCCTCCCCAGCCCCCCCCCCCAACACCCAGGAGACTGGGCTGGGGCCGGCTGGTCATTGTTCCCAGGTGACGTAGCTCCAGGAGGGCTGGCTTGTTAGCACTTCTGGCTCAGAAAATTTAGTGCGCGGGTGTAAGGGGTTATGGGCACCCAGCACCCTCCCCACATCGAGGCCGGTTGGGAGGCAGTGTGTCACAGTGAAGGACCCGGCTTCTGGGGTGAGCCCCGTGGCTCTTGTGAGTGGATCACGTGGGGCGCTGTGAGAGGACCTTGTTGCTTGGGTGAAGAGAATGGACCTTCTAGCGTGAAAGCAAGTTTATTCCTCCGCTCACAAATTCTTCAGGATTGCATGAATTTTTATTTTACTTATTTATTCATTTATTGTTTTTAGACAAAACCATAGTTTCTGCTCTTCGGAGGGGTCCACCCTTCTCTGGGTGGGGCCTCAGTTGGGGCGTCTGGGAGAAGCCTCCGTTTGTCCGTCTCCCAGCCAGCTCCGGACTCACGCCTCAAAGGACCGTGAGCCCTCGTGCCTCTTGGCCACTTCAGCCTGGACAGTTACTTCTTGGTGATCTGCCTGCGGCAGCTCCAGGAGCCACGCAGGCTTGTCCAGAGAGAGGAGAGAGCCACAGGAAGTAAAAGACGGCAAGGGCCCGGCCCGGGTAGAGCCCAGGAGGATTCTGGAGGCGGGTGCATGAGGCTGGCTTGGCAGGACTTGCTTTTATTGTTGAGGGGAGAAAAGTGCATCTCCCAGGCGGGGCACAGGAGGCCCAGGGTCCCTTCAGCGGTTCTCAGCTAATGGACTGGTGGTTCAATACAAGGGTACTGAAGGGTGTCTTGCTGTTTGGCCCTGCAGCGCCAAGGGTGATGGGTCACTTTGGCAGTGCTTGGGCGGTCTCCAGGGTCACCTCTCAGGGACCATCTGCTGCCAGGGATTGAACCAGGATTGGAAGCATGTTTGACACAGACTTTTAACTGCTTTTCTATCTCCTGGCCCTGCAAAATCAATTTTTATAGAATTTTTATAAACTGCCCCTGGCTTGGAGGAGTCCTTTGCTAGGGCCTCGTCAAGGAGAAATTCTGTGCCCTAGTGATCATCGGCATTTAGAAAAAATTTTTTGACACTTTATCTCAAGAAGCATGGCTCACAAAACTATTATTGGTATGGTTTCCTATGTAAACATTCCAGCACCACCCCCTCCGCCAGAGTGCCTTCCTCCCTCCACCCTCATTCCACTGTCCACCCCCTGGACATCCCTCCCCCAGTTTCCTTTGTGCATCTGCTGTGCCCCTACTGAGTTTCTTTATATCCCACTTATGAGAGAGATCCCTTTGTGTCTGTCCCTCTCTCTCGTGGCAACATGTTCCAGATCCATCCAGATCCATCCAGTTAGCTGCACATTGCATGATTTCATCTTTTCTTATAGCTAGGTAGTGGGCTGGAGTGATAGCACAGTGGGTAGGGTGTTTGCCTTGCATGAGGCCGACCCGGGCTCAATTTCTCTGTCCCCTCGGAGAGTCCGGCAAGCTACTGAGAGTATCTCGTCCACATGGCAGAGCCTGGCAAGCTACCCATGGTGTATTTGATACGCCAAAAACAGTAACAAGTCTCACAATGGAGACGTTACTGGTGCCCGCTCAAGCAAATCGATGAACAATGGGATAACAGTGACAGTGACAGTGTTCCATTGTGTATATATACCATCATTTATTTATCCCATCACCTATCCTTGAAACATTTGGGCAGTTTCCAGATCTTTTGACTTGTAAATAGTGCCACCATGAATATAGGAGTTCAAATGCCTTTTCTGAGTAGAGTGTTTGGGTCCTGGGGGTAGATGTCAAGAATTGGGATTGCTGGCTCCTATGGAAGTTTAATTTCTAGGTTTTTGAGGGGAATCCTTATTGTTTTCCAAAAAGGCTGGACCAGTCAGCATTCCCACCAGCAGTGAATGATGGTGCCTTTGTCCCCACATCCTCGCCAGCACTGGTTGTTTCTGCTCTTTGTGGTGTCTGCCAGTCTCACTGCTGGGCGGTGATGTCTGATCGTTGTTTGATTTGCATTTCTCTAATAATAAATAGGGCTTTATTATTCCCACCTCCACTTTTCCCTTAAATGATGTAGAACATTCTTTCATATGCCTTTGGGCCATCTGTGTGTCTTCTTTGAGAAAGGTTCTGTTCGTCTTTCCACCCCCAGCCTCCTCCCTCTCATTTTAGGATGGAATTGGTTGATTCACTGTTGATGGATTGGAGGAACCGATATTGTCAAACTGGCAGGCTTGCCAAAGCATTAGAAAGTTTTGATACAGCCCCTATATTCTGTTTGTTTGGGGCCAGTGCTTGCACTTGGTGATGCTCAGGGGTTACTCCTGGCTCTGCACTCAGGAATTACTCTGGCAGTGCCTAGTGGACCATAAGGGGTGCCAGGAATCAAACCCAGGTAGACCGCATACAAGGCAAACACCTTGTCCGCTGTACTATTTCTCTTGCCCCATCCATAATATTTTTAAAACATTGTCAAATACTATCAAAATTTATGTAGCAATAGAGCCCTCCAAGCAGCCAAAGAAATCCTAGGAAAAAAGATGGGAGACCTCTCACTCGCCAATTTCAAACTAAACTATAAAGCTATAGTTATCAGAATAGCCTGGTACTGGACTAAGAGCAGACTCACACCAGTGAAATAGAGTACAGAGATAGACTCTCAGGTTAACATTCAATTGTTAATATTGGACTGTTAAATTTTAAAAAAGGAGGGAAAAGTGTGAAGCCGAGCAAAGAAAGTCTCTTCAACAAATGGTGCTGGGAAAACTGCTCTCTCACATGCAAAACCAAAAAACCAAACAAGCAAAACAACTCAGAACCCTTCCTAACACCAGACACAAAAGTCAAGTCAAACTAGATTGAAAACCTTGAGATCAGACCTGAATCCATAAACCACATTAAGGAAAACATAGGTAGAGCACTTCACAATGTTAAATCCAGAGGTATCTCCAGTGATCCAGTGCCATTGGGCAAGCAGAGATGCGAAGATGAACAAATGGAACCATATTAAATTGAGAAGTTTCTGCCCTGCAAAGGAAACAAGGATCAGAATAAAAAAGATCCCACTGGGGCTGGAGCAATAGTGATAGCAGGTAAGGTGTTTGCCTGGCCGACCCAGGTTCAATTTCCAGCATCCTATATGGTCCCCCCAAGCACCACCAGGGGCAATTCCTGAGTGCAGAGCCAGGAGTGACCCCTGTGCATCGCTGGGTGTGACCCAAGAAGCAAAAATAAAAAAGACACCCCACAGACTGGGAGAGGATATTTGCCCCCTCCACCCTCCACTCCTGGGATAAAGGGGTCAAAAGCCAGCATAGACCAAGCACTGGTATTTAGAACCTTATCAGGGCTTTGCCTTTTGTCAGCTATCCTCTGAGGGGTCCAGTCAGGACTGGCTCCGAGTTGGTGCCCGGGGCTGGTCTTAAATCGGAGCTTGGGACCAGGGCTGGCTTAGCAGAATCTTCATCTAAGAACTTTTCCGTTTTCCTTCCGTGTTCAAGACGGTCCATTGTTCTTGAAGCCTCCTCTAGCCTCCCCCACTGAAGAGATCTCCAGTTCCAGTTAGAGCTGTGGGAGGGACTGTGGGTCCTACAGGCAGCTGACAATGCTTTAATCTCCACAGAGGTATTTGCAGATGTAAATTAGGACTTCATTATCCCACCTCCACTTTCCCTTAATCCATCCTCCATACTGCAGTCAAAGCCATCTTCGAGAAACGCCTCATTATTTCTCGGTCCTCCTTAAAACTCTTCAGTGACTTCCCATTGCTCTGAGGATAACATCCAATCCCGCACCGAGGTTTACAAGGTCTCAACAACGAGGGCCGCCTAGACAAAGCCCATCTCCCTCCCACGCCACCCAGCTCTGCTCCCTCTTGACTCATTCTTTTCCCTCCGGGAACCCAGATCTTTCCAGCTCTGGGAGCGTGCCTGAACCGTTCTCTCCGGCCAGAACTCTCTCCGCTTGGCTGATCCCCATTTATCCTTGAGCTCTCAGCTCTCAGCCTCAATGCCCTTCCTTGGGAAGAGCCTTTGCGGTGCCCTGGACCAGCTCTTGCTTATCTAACATCGGTCAAGCCAGTGATTCCCCCCAGCTCTTAGGAGATAAAACTGTGCAAATAGTGCCTGTGGCTTGAGGCGCTTCAGAGACCTTCCGACAGGAATGTGCCCGCACACCTTTCACAGTGACTCTGCGGCTGCTCAGATTGTTGAGTCTCTTTCTCCTGGTTAATCTGGGCTTAGCCTTGTGACTTTCAGTGGGTCTTAGGGGACAGGAAACTCTTCGTCCCCCTCAGTTCTCCAGGAACTCTGAGAGCTGCCGTCTGAACACATGGGAACCAACCGACTAAAAGGCTGTCGGACCACCAGCCCCCTGCCATGTTCTCACCCCCACCCGTCGAAGCCTGATCGGGGACAGGAGACTGGCTGAAGAGCCCGGCCAAGAGCAGAAGAATCTCCCTGCAGAGCCCGTTCTACTCTGCTCCCAACAGACAAAACAAATGAGTCGCATTTTTTGCGGTTGCTGGGTTCGAGCAGCAGCTGGGCCTGGCCTTCTGGGGTGGGGGGAAGTGGGGGTTCATTCGGAGGGGCCGGTGCTTCCTGCTTCCTCAGCAGGACCGTAGGCTTCCCGAGACACTCCAGCCCACCTGGCAGGGCTGGGGGTGGGGGCAGGCACCCCAGCCCCGCGGGGGAAGAGGTAGTCCCAGTGGCATGGCCAGAATCTCGGAGCTATGGCCCGGCCGTCCCAGGGCAGAACCATCTCGTCTCTTTCCTGGAAGCTGTTTCCTCCGTGGTAGCTCTGGGCATCTCAGGTCACCTGGACCCTTCAGCATCTGCAGTTATTTCCTGCCCCTTCCTCTTTGTCATCCCAGAAGCCTGTAATAATCACGCGGTAACGGCTACCACTTAAAGGGCGCGCTGGGCTCTCTGTGAAGCACTCTTTGTTCACTGTTGCTCTTAACCGGCTCCCAGAGAGGCCAGCGGTCAGCAGGTGTAAAGCATCCCACAGCAATGTGGCCTCTGCTCCCCTTCACTTCTGTGACTCCAGGTCTGGGATTTGGAGGCACCTGCAGTGCCCACTCCCAGACTCTCTCCTGGACTCCTCACATCCCCCCTTGCCATCTAGAACCTTCCCTCCTGGCCACTCCTGCGTGGCTCGGGGGCAGCGTGTCCACGGCCTGCCACTGCTCTTCCCCTCTGCATGTGGCTGTATGCCAAGTTGGCTGGGGACCCTTGCCAGATGCCGGTAGCATGCACAAGCTTTCCCTGGGGCCTGGGACCCCCGGCAGGATTTCCAGACCCCCGGCGTTTTCTATTCTATGCAGCCCAGGACTGGAAAACGTACAAAACTCTTATTTCTTAAAGCACTGCCAGCAAAGAGGTGACCCCCACCCAGAGAGCTGAAAAGCGAAGGTGCCATGGTGTGAAAGGGGAAGAGAACACCCCAGAGGTATGCCCGAAAGGCTGAGCTTTTCCTGCCAAGGGCTTGCCAGTGGGCCAGAGTAAACAGGGACCTGGAGGACTGCTCAATGGTTGGAAGCTCGCCACAAGAGTGTAGTGGGGGCAAAGGGCAGTTAGGATAGAGAAGGGACCCACAGGGCAGTAATAGTTGGAAACGATCATTTTGGACAGGAACTGAGTGTTGAAAGTAGGTAAAGGGATGGAGCTGATAACCTTTCATTATCTATGTTGGGAACCATAGGCCCAAAAGAAGAGAGAGAAAGAGAGACAGAGACAGAGAGACAGAGAGAGACAAAGACAGAGAGAGATAGAGAGACAGAGAGGGAGGGATAGAGGAAAGGATGGAGAGAAGAGAGAGAGGGGGAGAGAGAGAGGGAGGAAGAGAGGTGGGGAGAGGGAGGGAGAGAGAGGGAGGGGGAGGAGAGAGAGAGAGAGAGAGAGAGAGAGAGAGAGAGAGAGAGAGAGAGAGAGAGAGAGAGAGAAGAAAAGTGCCTGCTGGGACCGTTGGTGGTGGGAAATGCACACCGGTGAAGGGCGGGGTTTGGGAACATGGTACGACTGAAACCCAATCATGAACAACTTTGTACCTGTGTGTGCATCTCACTGGGATTCAGTTAGAACAATGACGAGAGGGCCGGCGAGGGTCTCGGCCTGGCGGCCCAGGCACCGTCTTTGGCTCCTTGGCCAGTCCATGGAAGCTGGATTCGCCCGAAACCTCCCCCTGTTCCGTGTGTCCTCCATGAGGTCAGGCATGCAAGCAAGCGTGTTGCTGCTTTTTCTGCTGCAGGGATGCCGCGGGAGCCGGCAGCCGGCCGGGCCCCTCCCTCCTGGCACGGCTGCTCTTCCCCTCCTGCCTGGGCAGGGGGCGGGGAGGCCCCCCTTGGGGGCGCCTTGTGGAGCATCTCACCCATACCTGTGATTGCCCCAGGTCTTGGGTGGCTGTGGGGCGAGGGGACAGCACACGTCCTGCGATGAAGGGACCGGGTGCGAGAGGGGCGTGAAGTCGGCTGGCACCAAAGAAAGCGGGGGAGGGTGGGGGGGCGTGTTTTCCCGGAATGTATGTGTGAAACCTGGGGCAGCCCGTGTAGTGAATGACTCCAGTCCAGTCACGCGTGTCCCTGGGACCACGCCAGCAGAGAGGGCACCTCGCCGATATGAGAGCAGTCACAGTGGAGGGGGGCACTGGTTTGGGTGTGATTGTCACCTCTGCGAAATTGTGCCACCCGCCAGCCCCGGTGAGAAACACGAGGCGGGGCCGTGGGAGAGGCCTGGGCTGGCTCCTCTGTTCATCATCCCCAGAGCAATTCTTCTCGGGGACCCGGCCGGCTGCAGGCAAAGCGGGGAGACAGGTTGGCACGTGCAGTGTGCCCTGTGCCCTTTGTGAAGGTGATAGAGAAGTCAGATTCCCGGGGAGTGAGCGGGAAAGGCGCTGACACACAGCCCCGGGCCCGGGCTCTCTCCTCACAGATAAGATGGATAGCCGAGGGTCAGGACCGACAACTGGCCACAGGGGCCTCTTGCACCAGACCAACAGCGTCTTCCAGGATCGATCCTGGCAGTGCTCCCAGCTCCTCGTGGTGCTGGAGCGGGGGTCAGGGGGTACGAGCCCAGCGTTGTGAGCTCCCTCCGATCCCTCTGGTAAGTGCTCACAGGTCTCCAGGCCTATCCTGGCCACGTCTTGGTTCCCTGGGAAGGCCCACGAGTCATTTTCAAGCACCTCTCGCCCTATCGGCCTCTTCATCTCTAAGACAGAGGATTTGGGTGACAGTCTCTCCGGATGCGTCGGCTCTAATCTCTAGGGCGACCGTATATGGATTTGAGTTTCGGAGGGTTACAGGTCCCAGAGAAATACGGATGGCAAAGGAAAGGATGGTGTGCAGGAAAGGGTGTGTCATGTAGGTGCGGGATGGCCACTAGGGGCGCCACTGAGCAAGACCTCAAGGCTCCAAGGCTCCCCCGGGGGTTTCATGGGGGCCCTGGGAAGGGATGGCCATGTCCCAGGATGGCAGAGTGCGTCCTCTGAGCACTGTGTGAGAGCAAAGCTCACCCTTCCTACTAAACTTATTTTCCCTGTTGAGGTCGTGCTGGTTTATGTCATTCTAAGAACTCTTTTGCACCACTTTCAAAGTAAGTCACCACCCTCTGCGCGGCCTCCACTACCATCACCTGGACCCCTCCACCCCCGAGTCTCCCATCATCTTCCCCTTCTGGCACCCTCAGTTCTGCCACCGAATCCAGGGGTCGGTGCTGGGTGCGTTCTGCCTGTCCCCTTGCGTTGTGCTGCTTGTTTGAATGAGACCATCGGCCATGTGTCTTTCTCCCGCCGCCTTGCTGCACTCAGCGGTCACCCTCCAGCCCCCTCTGTGTTGGCCCCAGTGGCGGTCTCTTCTTTCCTCCGAGCAGGAAGCCGTGGACATCCTGCATCATGGTCCTTTCAGCACCCATTTCTCTGCCATCGGAATGTGGGCTGTTGCCACGCGGTGGTTCCTGGTGACTGAATCGCCCTGCTCACCAGACTGCATTCACCCCCTGGAATCTGTGTTTCTTGCAGTCTTTAATAGATACCTGGGAGTGAAGCTGCGAGATCCCATGCTAAGTCTATTTTAGCATCTCGAGAAACTGCCAGGCTGATTCCCAAGTGGCCACGCCAATTTGGATTCCCACCAACATGAAGGTTCCTATTACCTCACATTCTTACCAGTCCTTATTTCTTTCCTTTCATCTTTCTTTTCCTTTTTTTTTAATTTTTTTTTATTTTTAGGCCATACCTGGTGATGCCCAGAGCTTACTCCTGGCTCTGCCCTCAAGGGTGACTCCTAGTCAGCTCAGGAGACTGTATGTGAGTCAGCTGCGTGCAAGGCAAGTGCCCTCCCACTGTACTATTGCTCTAGCCTGTGCTCCTGCCCTTTTTGATATCCGTGCTATTCTCAGAGATGATACCCCATTGTCCTTTTGGTATGCATGTCCCTGTTTATAAACAATAACAAATGCTTTTTTTTTTTTTGCTCTTTAAGTCACACCCAGCGATGCTCAGGGGTTCCTCCTAGCTCTGCACTCAGGAATTACTCTGGGAGTGCTCAGGGGACCATATGGGATGCCGGGGATTGAACCCGGGTCAGCTGTGTGCAAAGCAAATGCCTTACCCACTGTACTATCGCTCTGGCCCAACAAATGCATATTTTTCTTTCTTTTTGTTTCAAAGTCACACCCAGTGGTGCTTAGGCCTTACTCCTTACTCTATGCTCATGGATCACTCTTGGCGGGCTCAGGAGGACCATATGTGGATCCGGGGATCGAACCCAGGTCGGGCACATGCAAGGCAAGAACCCTGCCCACTGTACTATCTCTCCAACCCTGATGAGCATATTTTTCTAAGCCTGTTGGCTCTCTGTGTGTCTTTTTTGAAGGGCGGGTCTATTCGTCTCCTCTGCCTGTTTATTCATGGTGTTATTTGCTCTTTCGCTGTTGAGTTTTATGAGTTCTTAGATATTAACCAGATCTACAAGGTACAGATATTCTCTCCCAGTCAGTCGGTTGTATTTTCATGCTACTGATGATTTCTTTCTCCGTGAGTTTCGAGTTTTAGTTTGATGTCATCCCGTTTGTTTATTTTTGCTTTTGTTTCCCTTGTTATTGGAGTTGGGTTCCCCAGAGACCCCAGGGAAGCTGAAATTATGGCGTGTTTTGCTTAGGTTGTCGTCTGCACATTGTATGATTTCAGGTCTGACATCCGAGACTTTAATCCATTTTGAATTAATTTCCATGCAGGTGTCAAGTAGCCGCCAGCACCCTCCTTTCTTACTCTCATCTGTGTCCCCCGCAGAGGGACCGTGGGGGCAAAATCCTTACTTGGAGTCTGTTTGTTTGCTCTGCTTGCTGGAAGGAGTCAGCCCACTTCCCAGGGAGAGAGACACCGAGTGGGGACAGAGGACAGGCCATCCCACCCCTGGGTTCCTCTGCTGAGCGCTAACCTCTCCAGATGGGTGGATTCGGAGTCATTTCCTTCCCAGAGGGGTGAAAATTCTCTCTAGTCCGGGAGACGCTCTTTCCTGCAGACCTTTCATCTTGGCACAGCATGGAGGCACTTCCGGGCATCTGTCGCCTTCCCTGCGGAGATGGGGGGAGGACAGTTGAGAAAGGTAGAGAAAGGGACTCCCAGGTGTGAGCCGCCATGTAGGTTATATCCTTCCAGCCGGGCGCTGAGCTTCAGAAACTATTGGCAGTTGACAAATCTATTTAGTTGGGGAAGGGCAGAGGGTCAGCCTGGGTCAGTCTTTCTGAGGAGGCTGATCTCTGTCATCTGCCCGTGGGAAAGATTTCCTCTTTTTACAGGGCTGGGATGTAGATAGCAAGACTCCCCACCCCCTTTTTTCTCCTCTCCCCAAGGCAGGGAGACCACTTCGCCAAGGCCACTTCCCCCAGATCCTTGAATTCAAAAGGCCTTAACTGCATCCCGGAGGACAGCCAAGGCGGGGGAACCCTCCCCTTTGGAAGGTCCCTCACCTCTATTATAGTGCGATACCTTTGGGTAAATTTCACATAAAAAATACATCAGACCACGTTCTTGAGAGACAGCCGGGCAGTTAGAAGAAAAAAGCACCAAAGAACTTCTGGCTCGGCGTCTCTTTTTGGCTTCATCTGTCAAATGGAAATAACTGGATGGATCTTCAAGTTACCTTGAGGATGAAGGGGTAATGGTGATGTAGGCAGGTAGGTAGGGAAAGGTCCTGGGCCTTTCCTAGATTATCAAAGTCTCCGGGAAGGAGAATCTTAAGACTGATCCACCTTTCGGATTCAGAAAACAAAAGACCGGATATGACCATGGGCATACCATGAGGATAATAGACCCCTCCTCCAGGAAGTTCCTCAAACTCTGGCTTAATCTGATTAATTCAGCCCAAAGAAGGCCATCACCACTCCCAACCTCCCTGGTAACCTCCTTAGCAATGGACTTTTACCTGGAAAGAAGCCTCACGTGGGGGCAGGTTGGAGAAACCCTATAAAAGACACCTTGAACAAAGAAGGGCGTGTGCTGCCTGAGCCCATGTGCTGCTTACACCCATGTGGCCAAGCACATGTGGTGGCCGAGCACATGTGGTGGCCAAGCACATGTGTCACCCGCATCTCCCCTCTTGAGATGTGTACTTTCATGCTTTTGTGTCTAAAGCTCGGATGTGTGTAGGGGCTCTGCCACCCTTGGAGAAGCCCACATTCTCTCGAGTGCGTTATCCTTATTATTCTTTCTCCCACTTATTCCTTCCTCCTCCCCTCAAAAGCCTCTAAATAAAATCTGTTTACTTCACTGCTTGTCTACTCCTGAAATTTTTTTCTGCGAGTGAGACAAGAACCCAGTAAGTAACCCTGGGTCCCAGATGGTAGAGGCGATTGGGGAGAAAGTGACCATCTTCCTCCTCCCCACTTCACATAAGTCACCCGTGGGGCCCACCGACATCAATGGTGCCTTTGAACCAACACCCACTTGGGGCAACCCCCCACCCTCTCTGGCTCCCCTCATGGACGCATCACGCTTCTGCCTCAGTCCCAGCGCCTCAATTTCTCCAGTCCCAAATAACAGAAGTCCCGAGTTTGGTGTGGGTTGGGGCAGCATGGGGCCTCCCACCACCCTGGAATTTAGGGCTTAGGGTTCTCTGACCTTGAACTGCACCCTCCCAGGGGTGCTGGGTGGGGAGGAAGAGAGGGCCCAGAGCTGAAGATCTACTTTGCCTCCTCTTTGCCCAGAACTTGTCATGGCTTCGGGGGCAGGCTGGCACGTTTCTCCACGTTGACCCAGGAAGAGGAAGTTGCATGTCAGACATCCAGTCCCGCTGCCTCCACCCTGTCCCCCGTAGGGTGACAGGACATTGAGGGCTGCATCAGGCCTGTCCTCTAGAGAGTGGGTCAGAGGTGACTGACCTGGCGATCTGCTCTCAAAATGACCCAGCTCCTGTCTTCCTTCAACAGTCCCCCCCAACCCCAATCTAAGTCCATCATAAATTACCCAGAACTTAAAGTACTTCTGTGGCCTGACCACTCTTCCCCCTCCTCAGTCACTCTCCATTTCCAGAACGGTCTGTTTTTATGCCTTTAGTTCAGGGCCGGTGTGGGTCAGTCTGCCCACACATTGCTCTGCCCCATAGCAGACCCCCAGGATCAGAACTTCGATGAGGCCCCATGTACCCAAGGCACCAGCAGGCCCAACGCAGAGACCCCCGTGCTGTGTTTGTTGAATTTGAATTTCAGTGTGTCTGTCCATGACTTTCGATCATTGTCTTCTTCCCCTGTAGTCTCTTCCTGGCTCTAGCTGGTGCCTTGCAGGGCCGGCAGAATGAGAGACCTTTTCCCCATGCTCCTGAACCCTACCCCTGGCAGCCTGTCCATCCCCGTGCTCCTGGGGACCAGAAGAGAGGGCCCACGCCCATCCTTCCTCTTCCCATTGGACCCTATCTCCCAGGGCCAAGCTTGGGATCATGCCAGTGCTCTCTCCGGGCAGATTTCAATCTCTGGAGATGGGGTGGGCAGGAGCGGAGAGGGGGCAAAACTGCCTGAAGGCTGATTGGCAGGTACTAGGGAAAAGGGGGGGGGGAGGAACTAGTGCCTTTGGTTTATTTTATTTTGGTTTTTTAAGTCACACTCGGCTGAAGTTATTTCTTGCTCTACACTCAGGAATTCTCCTGGCGGTGCTAGGGGGACCATGTGGTGTGCTGGAGATGGAACCAGGGTCAGCCGCGTGCAAGACAAATGCCCTCCCTCCTGAACTGGTGCTCCGGGCCCCCAAAGCTCGTGCCTTTAGAGCTAAGGGCACAGGCTCTCAGGGGGATTGCTCTAGGCCCCTCACTGGGCTTTCTCCACCCCTGCCCCAGGTCTCTAGGCTCTCAGGGGACCCTGCCACCAGCTCCTGCTAGCGGGAACAATAGGAATCCCGCCTCTCCTGTTCATCATTTCTGAGCACCTTTAATCAGGAGCGCTATCCTCAGCTCCTGCCCAGGCCTCATTTAGATTTCTTGTTTGTAGCAATAATACCCTTTTAATATGCTAAATGAGCGAGCAAATGAGCCTTCCTCCACTTGTAAGGTTTTTAAAAACATCCCTTCTTTAGCGGCTGAAGGTCATTCTTTAGGCAGATTAATACTTAACTAGGAGGCCCTGTTTATTATCTGGGGTCACATGGCGGCTGGCACGGCATATAAAGAGGCAGGATTGCCTGGGCCAGAACAATGCCTGGAGGTGGGAGCTGCAGGGGGGCCCGCCCCTCGCCCAGTTCCCGTCCCTGGCTCTCATTTAAACTCCGAAGCCGTTATTAATACTTTAATTTGTAGTGCATTAATGAATTCTAATCCCCATTATGCGTGGAGCAAATGGGCCTTCACCAGGCTCTGTGCAACCTGAGTGAGTCTGGCTGTGGTTTAGCCCCGCTAATGGAAGTGGGGGAGGTGGCAGGGTGCAGGGAGGCTGGCTGCATAGGAGGTGGGTAGGGAGGCCAGGAGGAGGGGCCCCCCTCTGGGCACCGCTCTGGGGCTCCTGCCTTGTGGGAGCCCGTTTTCTGCTTCAGGACTATTGGCAGCTCTACTAGGGGCTCCAGTGAGGACCTCAGTGGTCAGCACTGTTTCTCGCCCTGCCCGCTGGATCCGGCCAAGGTGAAGATGGACAGTCCTTCCCTTTCCTGGTCCTTCCTGCCTCTCTCTCCTCCTGCAGGGCTCTTGTTCGGGTCTGTTGGCTGGTGGTGCGGGGAGGATCTTGCACGCCGATGGGTGAAATGAACTGTCGGGAAAGCTCGATTGTGCCCAGAACTAGGTGTGCATCAGAGAGAGATGCTGGCAGACCTACAGCTCAGTATTTCACACTTCTCCCTCCCCTGTGTCCTGCAGCGCTGCGGACCTGCCCTGCGTGGCTGGTGGTCGGGGGAGCAGGGGGAGCAGGGGGGCAGTTGCCACTTCATGGGGGCCTGAAATTGGCCTGGGTAGCAATATTTGCACTGGCGCAACTAGCAAAGGCCGCACCTCAGGGCCTTTGTTTCTTCTTTTTTTTTTTTAATCTTGGGAATCTGGTGGTTAGACTCTAACACAGCTATTGATGACTGAGAGCATTGGCTAAATATTTAGGGCAGGGGGCTGAGGGGGGCAGAATTTCGAAATGTGTGTGAGATTTGGGGGGCTGCATGTTTCAGGGGATCAAGAGGCAATGTGTAGATTGTGACTTCACAACATCTCAGTCCATCTGCTGGATCCGTTCGTGTCAGTGTCCACCTGGGGCCACGAATGCCCACGGATGAGATTCTGAGGGTTCGTGACCTTAAATGGGGGAAACAAATCAAATAAAGTGATTAAAGCATAAATAATTATCTTCCCTAATCCTTTCTGAACTGTGGCGTTTCCTTCCACGTGGATGCCAGCGTAGGCTGCAGTGATATTAACAGTATCTATGACTTTATTGGATTTTTAAAATTTGTTTTATGGTTCATAGCCGGCAGTGCTCAGGGGTTACTCCTGCCTCTGCACTTAGGAATTACTCCTGGCGGTTCTTGGGGGATCCTATGGGATGCCGGGGATCGAACCCCAATTGGCCGCATGCAAGGCAAACGCCCTTCCCACTATACTATTTTATTACCAAAAGACATCACAGACTTTGTGGTTACTTTACAATTCTTGCCGACGTATCAGAAAATCACTTACCGTCCTTACAATGTAAAGTTGTAAGATCCATTACTAGACATTGCTTCAAGCTTTAATAAGGAAGTGCGTCTATACCAGACCACGGCTTTACCTCAGAAGGGTCGAATCTGGGTCCAGCCCCTGTCCCCCCTAATCCCAGGCATTTCCAGGAGCAACCCCAGAAGCACAGGGCCAGTGGTCGTGGCCCTCTGATTAAATTTTTTTTTTTTTTGGAAAGCTGAACTTTTGGTTCTTTCCCCTTGAAATTTCACGTGTCCTGTTTTCTGCACTAACAGGTGGGTTTCTTTGCAGGGCGCTCGTGGGTTTGCTTTGGCGGCTGTGTGGGTGCTGTGTGTGTCCGTGGGGAGGACGGTGGTGGGGTTGGGGTGGGTGCAGCTCTGTGTCTAGTGTGGGGTCCGCGTGAGGTCCTGACACTGGGGTACGGGCGAGTGGGAACAGAGGACCCAACTCCTACACCCTGATTCTTCCCTTCCCCTCAGGGGAGCCAGAGAATGTGGGGAGTGGGGTGCAGGAGTGGGTAGGAGCTGAGTTCTAAATCCCACCTTTCTAGAACAGACATCAAGGTCCTTTGCTATCCCACTGGCCTGTTAACCCAGCCTATACCCAAGCATTCACTTCCTCTTTTCTGACTGGGGATCCTGGCAGTTCCTTTGTTCATAGTGACCCAGAGGGAAGACTCTCCCCCCCCCCCCGCTCCCCGCCATGACTGACAGCCAAGGTCCCTTGTAAGCAGCCCCTCCATGGTGCCTGGCAGAGGAGTTTTAGGGTCTTCCTCCCTTCCGCCAGCCTTTGTCTTGCTGTCTGTTCCATTCTGCACAGCACCCCCTTGGCCTGGACACCTGGACGGATGCCTGACACGCAGCCGTCTGCAGAAACGGTGTTTGGGGCCATCAGTCCCCACAGCCCCCGCGGTGGTTATGAAGGCCTGGGCAGGGGCACTGGGTGCAGCCCTGGGAA
Source organism: Sorex araneus (assembly GCF_027595985.1). Lineage (NCBI taxonomy): Eukaryota > Metazoa > Chordata > Mammalia > Eulipotyphla > Soricidae > Sorex > Sorex araneus. Next base: position 167,893,119 of record NC_073304.1, on the reverse strand, counting down.
TGCAGCGAGAACCAGGCCCCAGGCCCTGGGGCCCCGGGAATGCACCCCAGACAGACAGGCCCCGGCGTGGAGGCCCTCGTCTGTAGATCACACAATTCTGACTGCGGGAGAACGGCGCAGGCCACACAGCCTGTGCGCTGTGTGGTGTCTCAGAAGCGGGACCCGCAGTCTTCCCAGAAGTGGGCGGCTAGGGTGTGTTTGGGAGGGTGGGAGCAGGGTTGGAGCATGGGTGGAGGGGGGCTGTTAAAGCACAGGTGCCCGACATGCATGTTTCCTTGTTTGCTTTCCTGCACGCTCTCTCCTCATCCAAACACACACACACACACACACACACACACACACACACACACACACACGAGTTATTTGTTCCTCCAAAGCTGCCTTGTGGATAAACCATTCCTTTTATTGGTTGATAAAAAAAATAATAATAAAAAACATGGGGAATCCTCATTGTAAGCAGCTTATTTCTCTCAGATTCTCCTCAGCCCTTGCCGAGGCATAATCTGAGGAGTGGCCCCAGGTTTCTGAGAAACAAGCCTCCCCGCAAGCCTCTTCAGGACTCTGTGAGACCCCTCAGTGCCTCCCACAGTGCCCCCAACCCACCCACCCACCTATCCAAGTGTCCTTGTCTGTAAGAGAGTCACACAAATCTCCTGGTCACACAGGATGTGACAGGAGTGAAATCAGCAATCCCTCCAAGGCCTTTCTCTGTCTCTTTCTATCTCTGTCTCTTTCTATCTCTGTCTCTCTTTGACTCTCTGTCTCTGTCTCTGTCTCTCTCTTCTCCCTTTTCCTCTCTCCAGCTCTCCCAAGTTCCGAAGTGTAGCCCGATTCTCCTAGACAGTGTCTCCTGGCTTCCCTCAGGATAAAGCAGGGCCAGAGCTGCCCCAAAACTCGAGCCCTTATCAGACGCCCTCAGGAAGGAGGGAGCCTTGAGATGTGGAGGAAAGAATGTTGTGTTCAAAGGAAATAATGGGGCCTTGATACACCAGTCAGGAAACTTCAGAGTGGGCCAGAGAGAGACTGGCCTACAGGCAGCCGGCCCGGGTTCTATCTCCACACTGCAGATGCTGTAAGTCCCCAGGCATAGCTCGAAGTAAGCCCTGGGCACAGCTGGGTGTGGTGCACCCCCCTCAGCCCCCCCACCCCCAACACACACACACACACACACACACACACACACACACACACTGATCTCTGAAACTCCTTGTCTCACAGGCTGCCTCAAATGAAAATTTTCAAGAAGCAATGGATTTTATGATCATCACACTGCATCATTTTTGGGTTTGTTTTTTTAAAAACTTTTTATTAGTGAATCTTCGTGAGGTACAGTTACAGACTTAGAACTTTTCGTGCTTGTGTTTCAGTCATACAATGCTCGAGTACCCATCCCTCCACCAGTGCCCATTCTCCACTACCAATGACCCCAGTATCCCTCCCACACCCCACCCCATCTCCCTCACCCCACCCCGCCTCTGTGGCAGGGCATTCCCTTTTGTTCTCTCTCTCCTTTTGGGTGTTGTGGTTTGCAATGGAGGTATTGAGTGGCCATCATGTTCAGTCTATAGTCTACTTTCAGCACGCATCTCCCATCCCCAGCAGGTCCTCGAACCACACTTTACCGGGTGTTTCCTTCTCTATCTGAGCTGCCTTTTCCCCTAGCATGTGAGGCTGGCTTCCAAGCTGTGGAGCAAACCTCCTGGTACTTATCTCTACTATTCTTGGGTGTTAGTCTCCTATTCTGTTACTTTATATTCCACAGATGAGTGCGGTATTACTATGTCTGTCTCTCTCATTCTGACTCATTTCACTTAGCATAATACTTTCCCTGTTGATCCACTTATAACACTGCATTGATTTTTGATTTTTTTTTATTGAATCACCATGAGAAAAATTACAAAGCTTTCAGATTTAAGTCTCAGTCATACAATGATCAAACACCCAACCCTTCACCAGTGCACATGTTCCACCACCAAAAACCCCAGTAAACCTCCCATCCCACCCCCCACACCTGTGTGGCTGATGATTTTCACTTTACTCTCTCTTTACTTTGATTGCATTCAATATTTCAACAGAAAACTCACAACTATTATTTGGAATTTCCCCCCAGCAATCAGACCTGCCGAAAAGGCATCATTTGATAATTTGTTTTCCATTGCTGAGAATGAAGAACACGTGAGGTCTTTCTGGTATTTCTGGTATTGGATTTCTGGTATTTTAGTAATTAAGTCCAGAGAAACTTATACCGGAAGTCACGTCACTGCAAGCTCGTACCTCCGGTTAGTGGACTCCATAAGATGGTGGTTGCCACACCGCTGCCGAAAGGAAAGGCCGAGAGAGAAAAACCTTTCCCCTCCCGGGGCGGCATGGGGCCATAGCTTAGTTCACAGTCTAGAGGCATTTCTGCAAGAAGCCTCTGGGTGCCGAAAACAGTTAGTGGGCCTTTGGGATCATGGTCTTTCAGGAGTGGAGGAGCCGTTTGTGTGTGGCCGCTCAGGGTCTCCTCTAGGCGGAGAGAATGCTGGTAATGCCCCCCATCCCGAGATCTCCTGCACGAACCCGTCACTGCAAGCTCGTACCTCTGGTTAGTGGGCTCCGTAAGATGGCGGTCGCCACGCCGCCACTGCATCGATCTTTAAGTTAATGTTTAGTAACATCTCGTGTGTCAGGCACTCGACCGGGTACTTCCTATTCTGGGATTTCGTTTTTCATGCGTCTAGGTAAGAGGCGCTGTGACTCCCACTTTACAGAGTCAGAGGCAGAGGAACATGGCCAGTGGAGATGCGGCTTGGAGGGAGACCTGTATCCAGGGCCAGAGCCTGGCAGACCCCAGAGATTCTTTTTCCCAGGGAAACAAACCCACCTGGAGTCATTGTCTGATCTGCGTGGGTTGCCATCAAGCAAAGGGCCAGCTTGCTCCTCAGCCCTTCACGTCTTCATGCGTGTCTGAGTACCCAGGGATGACGGCTGTGTTCCAGGCAGCATTCTTGGCCACAGAATCTCCCTCGCGTCTGTAGTTCAAAAGAAGCCACAAAAATTGGGAGGCAAAGGAAGGCAATGGCTGCTTCTTCACGCTCATGAGGTAGAAGAGAGAGAGGTAAGAGAGCCAGAAGGCTGGTGTTGGGGCTGGACTGAGCTACCAGGGCGAGCCCATGCGTACTGTACCGTACTACGGACAGGAACATAGGGGCCCATGAAAATGGGCGAGATTTCTCGTGCGTCCTGACTGGTTTGGATGAAACTGAACATTTTCCCCCTTCAAGCTGCCTTCAGAAAATAATTTCAGTATATTGAAAAGAGCAGTTTTCCTTCTCTCACAGAAGCCTGGCTGGTCTTTGACATGCAGATCTCTGGTGTTAGCCAGGCCTGACCTTTGAGATTGTAAATTGTAGGCCCAGCCTAGTCTTTGGCATGTAGATTTCAGGTGTGTGTGTGTGGGGGGGGTGCAGTTTGTATTTGAAGTGTAGATTTCAGGTGGCAGCCCAGTTTGTATTTGAAGTGTAGATTTCAGGTGGCAGCCCAGCCTAGTCTTTGGGATATAAATCCAAATGCTTGTAACCCAAGAAATGTTTTGGTTTTGTATCTTCTTTCCGGAGGCCAAAATTACTGGCCTGCAGATGCAAGGAAACAATGTATGTTTTGCTGCCTCAATGTTCTTTCTGTAACTTCTTTTGATGCCTTTGGTGATGTCATTATATTGCACCCTTTAGAGGTACCATGATCAATAAAAGGAGACTACAGAGCTCTCTACCTTGGTCTAAGAGTCAGAGAGAACCTAGGCCCTCCATGAAATACATTTCTTCCGCGTTCCTTGTCTCAGTGCCTCCGACCGCACAAACGTTCACATGACAGACTGGGCCCTTGGCCCTCCTATCTGCGGAAGAAATTCCCACTGCGGTGTCTGTGTATTTCTCATTGGTGGTGCCGCCTCGCCTCCTCGTGGGGTTCGGGTGTGGTTGGCAGGCTTTTACCTCAGCCAAATTCTGATTCACAGCTGTCTGAGGAGCTGCTCTCCTACTTTTCCGATGCTCTAGCCTGTAAATTTATAAACTGTCCTTTGTAGAGCGTGAGCTCTCCATGACCGGAGGAGGGAAAGCCGTCAGTTGTGTTCATGTACTGGAACCCGTCTCTTCTCTCTCACCAAGACCATGATGCCAGTAATCAGCCTCTCTCCCTCCTGAAGCATCATCTGTTCTCTCTCTGCTGGGTCATTTTTGCCAGCATTCATATATGCCACGAGTCCCTCCATATCTAAAAAATAATAAGATGGACATGAGTGATAGTACAGCCGGTAGGGTGTTTGCCTTGCACACAGCTGACCCGGTTTCAACCCCAACATCCCATAGGGTCCCCCAAGCACCACCAGGAGTAATTCCTGAGTGCAGAGCCCGGCGGAACCCCTGAGCTTCATGGGGGGGGGTGACCAAAAAAAGCAAGAAAATAACAAAAAGAAGAATCTCCCTTAAGCCTCCCATTCGGGTTTGCAATCACTTCGTGCGATCACTTCCACGTGGGTTTCCTTTTCATAGCAAGATAGCGCTGCAAAGTCATCTGGGCTCACCCTTTCTCCCTTCTCTCTTCCCTTCTCCGTGGAACACATCCCAGCTAGAGGGTTTATTTCCTCCTGCCCCTTTCGCCCAGAGCTGTTCAAGGCCCTCCAAACATCGAACACTGCAGCAGTGTTGGGACCCTCCAGTCTATTTGCCGTGGCATGTTCTTGCCCCTGGACTTCACATTCCCTGACATCCCTTTCCACGTCTCTGGCTGCTCTTGTCTACGCTCCCATTGGCTGTTTCCTTGTCGTCTCCGCAAACTGCAAATCCAAGAGACTCTGTCCTGAGGCTCTTCTTGACACCCCACCCCCGCATCCTACATTGTCCAGGGGGGTTACCCCTTTGGGGCTATCACACACACACACACACACACACACACACACACACACACACACACACACACACACACTTCCAATACATTCTCCCCTCCACTGCTCCAGATGCCCGCAGCCCCCAGCTGGCGGCCAGACCTGATCCATGACCGGCTTCCCACCGCCAGCAGCGTGTCTCAACAGCGAGCTCTGGTTCTCCCTCCCTGAGGTGGCCGGGCCGCCCCTCTCGTGGTTTCAGCGTCTCGGTTGGATGCTGTTTCTGACGCGACCCCTCTTCTCCCCCTCACACCTGACCTTCTCCACCCTCCACACAGCAGTCTCAGTCCTAGTTTCAAAGGACACCCGGATGACCCCCTGCCTAGCTCCGCTCTCCATGCCTGGGTCCAAGCGCCCAGGCTCCCCGATCCCCCGACGGGGCTGGCACTAGCTTACCTTGGTATAGTCACATTTCCCCAGGCTCCGTTCTTGCTTCCTCGGGCTCTGTCCTCCCCGCTGCAGCCAGAAGGGCTCAGATATCCGCCCTGTCCCTCCCTGCACAAAGGCTCTGGTCTGCCCCTGGCCTGGAGCAGCCCGCACAGCTTTGCCCTTCCCTGCTTCCCCTCTGCCGCTGGACTCCACCCTCCTCAGCTCCCTGCCACCCCACAGCCTCCCGGCCTCAGTGCCCTGGCATCTGCTTCTCTCTCTGCTCATACCCATCCTTGGCTCCCTGGCGTCCTTCTCAGTGAAGGTCAAACGTCTCCTTTTCCGTAAGTTTTGTAAGTTTTTTTCTTCTTCAGACCTCTCCATGATTATCTTCCCCACCTCGATTTCCAGATCCCTGTTAGCCTCCTGCGTATTTTTGCTCTAACCCCGTGTCTGCGTGTGGCCAGTCTTGCTGATCGTTGGCCTCTCCCAGCAGATTGGAAACCCAGTGAGGACAGGGGCTTCTGAAGAGTCTGGTACCGGAGCTTAGCGCCCAGGAGCGTGTCCGGGGTGGAGCCTATTCTGCAAAGGGTGGGAATCCCTGAGATCTGGAGCACAGAGCCAGGGCCTGGCCTAGAGACGCTGCCTCCTGTGCAAAAGACACCAGAGAAACCAGAAAAGAAAACTCTCAGATATAACAGTTCCCAGCCCCCCCCCCCAAAAAAAAATCATTTCTAAACCTCTACTACTGGGAAGTTACTAGCTACTAAGTCTTGCCCTCTGAATCTTGTCCACAAAGTGCTTAATAAAGTGAAATATTTGCTATTCTCTTCTTTGGGGCCCGGGAGGGAGAAAGTTGCAAATGGTGCAAAAGAAGGAGGCGAAGGCCAGTGATGAATGGACGGAGGTATTGCTTATTGTGCTTAATCGCAGCAGTGAAAAAGCACGAAGCAAGCCCAGAGTTGTGTCATCTGGGCCCTTCTCCACCAGAGCCTTTGTCTCCATAGTAGTGGGGGTAAGGGAGAGGCCATCAGCGTCCCTTAGCGGCTGCTGGAGGAAGCCGTGAGAGGGCTGGCCAGAGAAGTAGGGCCATGCAGTGCCCTGTGTGGGAACAGACTTCTTCCCCTTCAGGGCAGTTTCATGGAATGATGGGTGCCTTAGTGGGGCCGATCTGTGTAATGGGTGCAGCTGGGACGATGTCTCAGCAGCCGGGGGGGCTGTGGCAAGGCAGGGGTGGAGGCTGAAGAAAGAGAAAATGCATGTCAGTGGTTTCAGGATGCAGAAGGGTCCTGAGACCCGGGCTTGGCACTTAAGCCATCCTGTCCCAATTTACATCTTTTTCTTTGGAATTGGGGAGTGTGGGCGGGCAGGGAGTAGGGACCTGTGCTCAGGGATCACTCCTGACTCTGTGCTCAGAAATCACTCCTGGCAGGCTTGGAAGAACCTTGTAGGGCAATCAAGGATCGAACCCGGGTCAGCTGCGTGCAGGACAAGGGCCCTGCCCATTGTACTATCTCTCCGGCCCCCATCCCACACCTTGTAGCTGATCATTAACAAAGACAGAAGCCCTGCCGCAGCTCCTGACAGCCATTGTCTACACGCCCCGGCCTGCCGTCTATACTGGCTCTCTTGGACCAATAAGCTCCAGCCGCCCCACAGCCCCCCGCCGACCCTTTGGGCTCGCTGCCTGCCTTCCCATCCGTGGCTTGCGGCATACGGACTTGGGGGTCAGGGTCCCCAGGTGTCCCTGCTGTCAGCCCCGGGCAACCCCACTCCCAGCCTCCCCAGCCCTGGTGCCCTTGTGGGGGCAGGTGATGGGAGAAGGAGGCCTGAGGAAGCGGTTTCCAGCAGGGCCTTCTGTGGGGGCCGTTCCAGGGAGAGCCGGCAGCTCTGTGACCAGGGTGGCCCGTACCAGCGTCTCCTGTGTCTGATTCATCAAGTGCCATGGCAATGTGCGGGCACTTGGCAGAGGCTGCTGTGTGCCCTTCCCTCCCTCCATCTGCCTCCTCCCGGGGGTCCCCAGGCTGTGGGGGCGCTGGAGCTCTGGGAGCTCTGTCCCTGTAGGGGAGGGGTGGCAGGTGAGGGCAGCTCCAGCGCACACAGGGACTGGCGGTTGCCTCTCACGCTGGCCGAGGCCCTGACAGGAAGTGTGCTGAGAATTTTTTAGTCTGGGGTGTGGCTCCCCACGGCAGCGTCCTCAGCATGTTCCTCTCCCCTCCTGGCCAGGACCCCAGTGCCATGGGGGACCTTCCTCTGGGACCCCTCTCCCGGGGACAGTCACCGGCCCCAGCCAGTTGGGCGACGTCAGGCTGCCATTTTGCAGGCCTCTGATTCATGTCCAGGGTGAGTTATTTGAGTCACTGTGAGATACAGCTGCAAAGCTTTCATGTTTGAGTTTCAGTCATACAATGATCGAACACCCATCCCTCCACCAGTGCACATTCTCTACCACCAATGTCCCCAGTATACACCCCCTCTCCCGCCCTCCCCCTGCCTCCATGACAGACAATATTCCCCATGCTCTCTCTCTACTTTTGGGCATTACGGTTTGCAATACAGATACTGAGAGGCCATCATGTTTGGTCCTTTATCTACTTTCAGCACACATCTCCCATCCCGAGCAATCCCTCCAACCATCATTGACTTAGTGATCCCCTCTCTATTCCAGCTGCCTTCTCCCCCGCCTCATGAGGCAGGCTTCCAACTATGGAGCAATATTCCTGGCCCTTGTGTCTACTGTTCTGGGTGTCAGTCTCATCTTATGTTATTTTATATTCCACAAATGAGTACAGTCCTTCTTCATCTGTCCCTCTCTTTCTGACTTATTTCACTTAGCATGATACTCTCCAAGTCTATCCACTTAGAAACAGATTTCATGACTTCATCTTTCCTAACCGCTGCATAGTATTCCGTTGTTTGGATGTTCAGCTTCTTGACATCCTTCCTTTGCACAGTCGACACTCCTTCGCCTTGTCTTCTTTTTTCTAATTTCCTCTGTGAAAAGCGGTAGGCCCTTCCCCCCCACCCTTTTTCCATGCACCCTCTTGATTGACTCTCCTGGAACTTCAGGGTGGAAGACCGTGAAGGGGTGGACGTTGCTCTGTCCCCTTCGGAACAAGGTTGCCCCAAAGGCCTGAGCTGCTGGACGTCAGGTGTGTGAGGACACGGGCCCAGGCCCCCGCTCCCCAGCCTTCCCCCTTCCTGAGCTGCCGGTCAGGGAAGTCCTGCCCTGTGGCTCGAGACGAGATCCCGGCTCACAGGGCCCAGAGTAGCCCTGCGTGCTGTCCAGATGATGTTAAGGAGGATTGGTGTCACGCCGGCTCTGGCCCCCTCTCAGGAGCCTCCCCCCGCTGACAGAATCAATCTCGCGGCCTCTGCTCTCCTGTACCATGTAATTCAAAAGTGCTAAGAAAACACTTAAGAGATTGTAGTCCAGATGGGTGAAAAGGGGCGGCTGGCTCGAGACTCGAAGATGACAACTTTGGGGTCATCCAGCCCACCCCACTCCCGCCCGGGGAGGCGGGGGCTCCTTGGTGCTCTGGGCAGGGAAAATCACTCCACCTGTCATGAAGTGTTTGGGGACTTGGTTTCAGGTGACAGGCTCCCGCTGGTGGTCTCCCCGGGGCCTGGGAGCTCCGTGAGTAATAAGCAGAGCCAGGCGGTGCAATTCAGAGGGTGGACGAGGCTGCTGATGGACGGAATCAGGGCGGTGGGGGCCCCGCGGCAAGGAGGAGGAACCTGGAGACGGAGAAGCGCGGGTGAATGTTGGGCCTGGCAGGAGGGTGAGGCCTGGCTACAGGGTGGCCCCCTCATCACCTCCTCCTGTGAGGTGAGGGTGCAGCAAGAGCCCGGAGCGGCTCCCTGGTTCTGGGTCCAGTCCGGGGGTCAGGCCCTCAAAGGCGGTGCGTTTCTTTCCCAGGTCACAGGGCAAAGCGGATGGTGATTGACAACCGCAGGCGGAGATGGGAAGGAAACTCCTCTGCACCCCTAAAGCATTCAGATGCCACTGGGCATGGCGCGTGGGTGTTTGGGGTGCTCTGTGTGAGAGACAGCTGCAGAGAGGTGAAGGGCTGGCCATGCGCGCCCACAGACACCCCAGCATAGCACGACGTCCTGGTGGAAAGACCCAGTTCTTTGGGGGGGGGGTCCTCCAACAGAGACCAGCAGGGTGGGGGACAGAGGCCCGAGGCTCTCTAAGGAGAGGTTGCGGGAATAATGGGGAGCAGAGGCTCCTACTTGAGGGGTGGGGGCCTCCCCAGGCAGCAGACGGGCTCACTCCGTTTCTTAGGCACCACACACTTAGCGAGAACCCCAGATGTGTCCAGAGGTGAGTCAGAGACTCTTGTGGGTCTCACAGAGATTCCCCTTTTTTTTTTTAGCTTTTTTGGATCACACCTGGCAATGCTCAGGGGTTATTCCTGGCTCTGCACTCAGGAATTACTCCTGGCAGTGCTCAGGGGACCATATGGGATGCTGGGAATCGAACCCGGTTCAGCCGTGTGCAAGGCAAACGCCCTACCCGCTGTGCTATAGCTTCAGCCCCTCAGGGTAAATTTTTTAAAACAATGAATGGGGGGACTGGATGATAATACAGTGGGGAGGGAACCTGTCTTTTATGGGGCTGACCCGGCATCCCATATGGTCCTCTGAGCACTGACAGGAGTAATTCCTGAGTGCAGAGCCAGGAGTAACCCCTGAGCATCGCCAGGTGTGGTCCAAAAGCAAAAATGAATAAATAAATAAATTCAAATATGGGTCAGGGTTGTTTTTTGGTTTTTGACGTTTGGGGTCACACCCAGCGATGCTCAGGGATTACTCCTGCCTCAGCACTCAGGACTTACTCCTAGCGGTTCTTGGGGGACCCTGTGGAATGCCGGGGGTTGAACCTGGGTCAGCTGTGTGCAAGGCAAATACCCTCCCCGCTGTACTGTTGCTCCAGCCCCTGAATCAGGTATTTGAAGTGGCCGCTCCCAATTTCAAGCAGGGTCAGTGTACAGGCCAAGTCCCTAGGCATTAAGGGACTCACGTGGTTTGGTGGCCAGCATCTCCAAACATGCTGGACACCCACCAGCATGTCCCTTTGTACGACTAACCCCAGCAGTCCTGGTGGATGCAGCCAACACTCGGTCCTGTCCCTTCGGACTCTGACGCACCTCGGTGCAGTCACAGGCGTCTGTCCGTTCTGTGGCTGTTTCGCCTCCTGGCGTGGACCTGCCCTCCGTGGGCTGACTCTCCTTCCACTGGACATAGAGCCTTGTTCTCCTCAGCGGCCGAGTGCCCATGGGTCAGTCTGTGAACACTAGTGTGCAAGCAGATTCCTCTGGGTGGTTCTGCAGGGGATCTCTCGTGCATGCTCCCAACTTGTCCCTCTTTACAACTCTCATCCATATTCCTAGGTTTCTGTCAAGGTCGTTTCCTCCAGGGAGTCTTCCTTGATTTATTATTATTTTTTTTCTCTGTGAAAGTGGCAGGTGGGGGTTGCCCCCCGAGGCGTGCTTAGGTGACCCAGGTGCCTCCCCTAAGTCATCACCTCTTATTGTCACCCCCTACCCCTTTCCTTCCCTTAGAAACTGAATCTTGTTGTTTTGGAGTCACGCCTGGTGGGGCCCAGGGCTTATTCCTGGCTCTGTGCTCAGGGGACCGTGTGGGGTGCCGGAGATCGAAAGTGGGTCTACTGCATGCAAGGGCACCACCCGGCCCGCTGTACTATCGCTCCTGCCCCACCCCTTCCTTCTTACAAAGAGTTGGGAGGCTACAGTGGGCCTATCCAGACCGCCCAGGACCACCTCCCCATCCGGGGGCCCTCCAGATACCCAGGCTCAGGAACCCTGCAGTGAGGGGAGGCGGGGGTGTCGCTGTCTGTCTGCCACCGGAAGTTCTACATGAGCAACCCCAGGCGGGGGGCAGCTCGGCTAAGCGGGTGGGTGGGGGCTCGAGTGCCCACCGTGCGGGATGGGAGGGCCGAGGGCACGTGGCAGGACGGGCGGCGGGCAGGACCTGAGGGAACACACGGAGGCAGAAAGGGCTTGGGGGGTGGAAGTGTGCAAGGAGGAGCTGGTGCCCTGGGTCTGCGTCTCCGAGGGGCTGGAGAGCTGGGCAGCACCCCCATGCCCGGCTCACGTGCCAGCCGTATGCCCTGGCAGTCTCCTCTCCGGGCTTGTCCTTCTCTTGGTTCCTCTGCTGGGATGGGAGCGGGCTAGGTCTCGTGCCATTAGGTGTGTGTTTCGGGGGCCTCTTCCCAGCAGCCCCCAGCGACGGGAGTGAATAAAAGTGACACCAGGAACACGGGCGGGCCAGCTCAGCCCTGCGCCCAGAGCCGCCTGCAGGAGACGCGGCGGCCAGCTGTTCCGAGGAAGCCCAGGAGGCAACAGATGGTCCCGTCTCCCCTGGGACGTGCCGGCGCCATCCTGCCCCGTGCAGGATCCTGGCTAGGGGCAGAGGGGGCTTGTTTTTTGCTACGATTTCCTTTTCCCTTCTCCTCGGCCAAGGAATGGGCCTGCAGGGACCCGGGGAGCAGCTGCCGGGTGAGCACATGAGCTCAGCGCTTTCGGCTGCCAGAATCCCAGCTGGGGGCTTTGGGGAGACTGTGAGACGGTGGGAGGGGGGTGTGTCCTTGGAACCCCCCTTCTTCCCACCCCCCACACACACCGTGGTGACCCCACCTCCTTCCAGGAGTGGCAGGCTCAGACGGGTCCTTCCGCCCAGTCTGTCTGCTCGGGTGCTTGAGTCTCGTCTCTTTGGGGACCAGCCTTCGTGTCCAGAGTCATCCCAGCAAGGGGGCATGCATGGCCCCCGCCCTAAGGTACTATCTCCTTCAGCCTCGAGGTAGTCGAGGGCCTCCAGCAGCCCTGCCTCGAATCCAGGACCCCGCACCCAAGCTTCCACCGCATCCCTAGTCCCAGGATTTTTCTCAGAGTTTGTGTGCTGGGGCCGCGTCCGCTTGGCTGTCTCCGAAGACGTGTCTGAACATCATCCTCTCCTCAGAAGCACCATCACCCTCTCCTGAAAGTGTCCAGCAGAGGCGGGCCCGGCGGGCCACCCCAGCGCCCCTGCACGTGTGCCTTGGAAACCCCTAGACAGACCAGGGTCATGGTCCGCTCTCATGACCCCACACTGCTGTTTTCTCTGAATTTCTCTCTCAGTCCCAGCTAAACGGATGCCTTTCTACACCGTGACGGTAGAGACATGGGACTCGGTCTCCCCAACCTCATGGACATTTCACATTCAGGGGCTGGCAGATTGCCCCAAGGGCCGGGGTATGTGGGTCCTGGGTTTGATCCCCGGTTTCGTGTCCCCCTATCACCTTGGAGTGCCCCTGAAGGCTGCACCAGGAGTGGCCCCTGAGCACGCTCAGGTGTGACCCCCAGGCAGACAAACAAGATCCACACGCAGCAGTTCTTCAACTTTTGTGGTGGTGGTTTGTTTCTTGTTCGGGGGGCACATTCAGTGATGCCCCGGGATTACTCCTGTCTCTGCACTCAGGAATCCCTCCTACCATACTCAGCGGGGGGCGTATATACTCTAAGGGGGGTTGTTTAGGGGACAGGAGGTCTTCTTGGTCAGAGTGTGAGTTTCAGCATGTAGTTCAATTGAATTTTCCCTCTGCTCTCACCTAATCGCCCACGGCTTCATTTCTAATGTAGAACAGTTTGGGCATCACTTTTGTTTATTAGTTTCCCCTGAACTCGCCCTTGAACTTTCTCTCACCTTCCACTTTAATCTGCTACCAAAGAGTTTTCCTTAGCCAAAAAAAAAAAAAGAGTTTCCTCATGTATCACTTAAGGTTTATTAGTTGCATGCCACAGAGAGAAAGGGAGGGAGGGAGGGAGGGAGGGAGGGAGGGAGGGAGGAAGGAAGGAAGGAGATGAAGGAAGGGAGGGAGGGGATGAAGAAAGGGAAGGGAGGGAGGAAGGAAGGAGGGAGGAAGGAAGGAAGGAAAGGAAGGAAGGAAGGAAGGAAGGAAGGAAGGAAGGAAGGAAGGAAGGAAGGAAGGAAGGAAAGAAGGAAGCAGAGGAAGAGAAGGAGGGAGGGAGAGAGGGAAGAAGGAAGGAAGGAACGAAGAAAGGAAGGGAGAGAGGGAGGAAGGAAGAAAGGAGGGAAGGAGGGAAGGAAGGAAGGAAGGAAGGAAGGAACGAAGGAAGGAAGGAAGGAAGAGAGGAAGGAAGAGAGGAAGGAAGGAAGAAAGGAGGGAAGGAGGGAAGGAGGGAATGAAGGAAGGAAGGAAGGAAGGAAGGAAGGAAGGAAGGAAGGAAGGAAGGAAGGAAGGAAGGAAGGAAAGAAGGGGGAAGGGAGGGAGGGAGGGAAGGAGGGAGGGAGGGAGGGAGGGAGGGAAAGAGAGATAAGGAAAGAAAGGAGAGCAAAGGAAGGAAGGAGGGAGGGTGGAATTTTTTGGAAACATGGCATGTGTTACAGAATTTAGAAGAAATAATGGTAGAGGAACAATCTCAGGAAGGACAGGGGTGAATACTCTAAAACAGTGGAGGCCAGGTGAGAGCCTAGTGCCCATATGATTATTTGGGCCTCTTTCAGTCTTTCTCTCTACCTACTCAAGATTCGAACTGCTGGGACAGTTTCCCCATTGGACAGCGTGGCCATGGAAGGGCAGGCCGCCTGGCCCCACAGCCCCCGGGTCTGTGTTCCACAGCAGATGAGTAACTCCCCGAGGCCAATGGGTCTTCTGTGGAAACCGGCAAGGGGAGAGTGGAAACTAGACCCCGGGTGCATTGGCCTCAACGGCCTGATTTCACCACTAACCGTCTGGCAGGAGCTGTCCTGTATGCCACATTCCCAGACATCCTTGTCCATACATAGCACCCTCTTCCTTCGGGTCTCACCTGACCCTGGAATCTTGGGAGCTATCACCCATGATCACAACCAAAACTGGGCTTCACTCCTCCTCCTTCACTCCTCTATCTTGTGCTTCCAGAGAACGAATGGGTTTTTCTAGCTACATGGTATGTTCCGGAGAGCGTGGATGCTGGTGATCTGATACAGGACATCCACAGGGACAGGTGTGTGGGTGGAGCAGCCAAATATCACAGACTGACCAGTCTCACATAAAAGAAATGTTCTCAATCGGGGGCTGGAGCGATAATACTAGAGCGGGGACGGTGTTTGCCTTGCACGTGACCGACCCGGGTTCGATTCCCAGCATCCCATATGTTCCCCCAAGCACCGCCAGGAGTCATTCCTGAGTGCAAAACCAGAAATAAGCAGGAATAACCCCTGTGCATTGCCGGGTGTGACCCAAAATGGAAAAAAAGAAAAAGAAAAGAAAAAAGGAAATGTTTCCAGAGAAGTGCCAGGGGAGGAGAAAAGAAGGCAAAGGGAACGTAAGACCCCTGCTGGAGAAAGGGGTAGATGGTCCCCAGAATGAACATCCACACGCGGGAGAAACACAAGCAAACACTCGTGCCCCAAAGGACAAAAGACAGAACAATTGGAGAGAATTTAAACATAGCTGCAGTTTGAGGCAATCAGCCAAACGGCCTGTCCTGTGGATTTGGGGGAGGGTGGGCTGTAGGGGAGCCCTCAGCAGGGGCCCCTTGAGCAGCAGGAACGTGGAAGGGAGGTGTTGCCTTCTTGTTCAGTGATCTGAAGAAAACCAGGAATGTGGGACTTGCAAGGAGGCGGGGAGGGAGGTTGTGCGAAGGCTCTGCCAAGGCCCAGTGCCCAGGAGAACAGTGGGATTTTGTGGGGCTGGTTAATTAGCTGCGCTGCTCCTGATTGTTATGCTTACGGAATCCGTGTGAAGGGTCACCAGCCGAGCTCACGGGATAGACCTTCTTCAAGAAGATAATCACAACAGCTAGTTGCCATGGAAGGTTCGGCGTGTGCCAGCACTGGCTAAAACGCTTTTCATCAACAGTCTCACTTAGCTCTAGCTGGGGAATACGAGAGGCTTCCTTGATCCAGACGCCTCACGGCCCCTTCACAATTTACTTACACACTGCAGCAGCGGAGAGCTGCAAACTCCATTTCCCAGAATGCCTCAGAGCATCGTCTTCGAGTGTGTTTTTGATTCATCCGCATTTCTGAAACTTGAACTCAAGCAATTAGACGGGGCAGTAAGGGAACGGGACTATCTGTTTTCCTAGTACAGATCCAGTCGGCCTGATGGCTTGACCCTGGAACTGGCACTTGTCACGATCACTTCAGTCGCTGCCTTTCGGGTGTTCGCGGTGCCCGCGATTCTGTAGCTGCCTGACCCTCGGATTCCATCCAAGGTTTGTTGTGTTCCTGATGGTAGCAAGTGAGATGCAGGGCGGCCGTGTCATTTTGGTGATTGGCAGGTGGAGGAGTCCTCTTCATCAAGCAGTGGTCACTAGAGTGACGTTTCTTAGAGCTCCCTAGGGAAGTCTGTTCCTTCCATTTCATCAGTTGCCCACGGCCTGACTCCCCGTATTCGGTCCTTTTCTACCTAAGACACCTGGTAAGCCAAGGAACACTGTCTCCATCTTACAGTGAAGAAAACTGGGCCAGAGGAAGCTTAGCAGGAAGTGTGGAGCTGTGTTTGGGGCTTATGGATATGTGCTGGGTTCAAGAGCCACCCCCTCTCCTGTGGCCATTTACTCTTCATGCTCTCATCCTTTAGGGGTTTACTGGAGACCTACTATGCGCCTTGCAGTATGTTCATCTGGGGGAGGATTGTGGTTTAAACATAAAAGTGGAAATGTCTAGTTTTGCACTCCTGATGTGTAAAAGAAAGTAAGATAATTAAGAAGCACATTGAAATAAGCAGCATCTTTGGCTACAGGCTTTCCCTGGAAGGACGTTTTTTAAACCAGACTGTTCCGTTCATACCAAAGGCCGGTAGTAAGATTTGGCAGGTAAAAGGTTGAATTTAAATTTTGGTTTACACATAATTCGGTCCAAATATTGATTAAAATTAAAAAAAAAAGAAACAGAAGAAGGAAGGTAGGAAGAAAAGAAGGAAGGATTGATTTGGAGACAGGCCAGCTTCCGCTGGTTTCCCAAAGCCCTTTGATCTGGTTCTGGCTCCACCCCCTCATCCCAGACCTGCAGCAGGGGGACTCGAGGGATGCTCGCCCCCCCTCTGGCATTCTGCCCTGTGGATAAAGAAGGACCACTCTGAGGAGAGGACTCAAAGGAGAAAGGCCTACCCCTTACCCCAGAAGGGCCTGGCCCGACCCCTCACCCCGCAAGGGTCTGGCCTACCCTCTGGCCCCAGAAGTGTCTCCTGTGCTAAGGAGGAAGACCAGGACAGCAGACCATGACAGCTGTCAGATCACTGTTGATATGGGCAGGCCAGCTAGAGAGACAGAGCCTGTCCCAGCAGGGGCCTCCACATCCGCGGTCACAGAAGAGCCATAAGCATGCCTCTGGAAGGAATTCTGGCCCTGAGTTGCACATTTCAACGAAATACGCTCAAGGTTCAGGATGGAGCCAGGGCCTGAAAATGGGTACTAATGAGCAGTTGGTAAGAGAGGGAACCTGTTTCCAGGAAGATTTTATTTTCCTTCAAGACTTGGGCTTTGGGGACTGTTTACTTTCCTCTTTGACCTTACTTACTTACTGTCATCCCGTTGCTCATCGATTTGTTCGAGTGGGCACCAGTAACGTGTCTTATTGAGAGACTTATTATTACTGTTTTTGGCATATCCAATACGCATGGGTAGCTTGCCAGGCTCTGCCGCGCGGGCTCGATACTCTTGGTAGGTTGCCGGGCTCTCCGAGAGGGGCGGAGGAATCGAACTCGGGTCGGCCGCATGAAAGGCGAACATTCAACTGCTGTGCTATCGCTCCAGCCCCTTTTTGACCTTGATTTCCTTTAATAAAGAATCATCTTTCAGATGAGCAGGATGCTGAATGTAAGGCCCCCAGATGTCCAGGCCAACTTGGTTTTCCCCAAGGTAACTTAGAGATAGCAGGTCCTATTCACTCGGTAGGACACAGGACGGAATAATGTCAGGATACAGGACTTGCTGATCTACATATAAAAATGACAGCAACATTATGAATTTTGCAGAAAGTGAAGTGAAATATTACAAAGACATCTTGAAGGCAAACGTGAACTGGGAAGAGACTCAAGTTAAACATATGTGCCAGGCGGATGGTTTCATTTGTTTTAGGGAAATGGGGATCTATGATCCTTTGCTGTCAATTCATCAGTTGACACTTTCAGACACATGCTATATATCACCGAAGAATTTCTCTGGCAATCGCTCAGCGCAATTCAAAATGTAGAGACAGGGGCGAACACCTACTATCCATCAATAAAATATGTATTCCCTTCCTACTATGTGCTGAGGGAGTCAAAAGGATATGGTCAAGAACGGAGGTTGTGAAACTAAAATAAACAAAAGACTTAGAAGATAACGGTTTCTTTGCCCTCCCTTTCTGGAGGGAAATGCCTCGCTGAGGTCAGATGAGCGTGGCCCATGAGGAGTGCTGGACATAGAGAGGAGCTCTGGCAGGCAGAGCTTACTCTGCCACTGTTCTTACTCTGCCACTGTCTGCTTCCCTTTGGGGGGGGCACGGCGAATGGAACAGCCCCTTGGTCAGGCTGCTCCTTGGGGGAGAGCGTGATGGAGTTTATTTCCAGCTGTGCAATGAGAAACATGTAGCAGGAATGAGAAATGGACCTTTGATTTTTGTAAGAAGCAATGTTCTGAGTTGACTTGTTTTAAGATATCCCTATAAAGTTAGCATTTATTGTTTACTATCTCCCAAGGATATGCTGAGGTCTTTATAGGGATGCTATCACTCCCATTTCATAGGTCTTCAACTGTGTCCAGAGTTCAATTCAGACCACCCACTTATATTGTAGGAGGGTTAAATTTTACAACTGGGTTTGCTTGTTCGCAGAATCCAGGAACTTGAACAGGTCAGTGTCCTGCCATCTGTAACAGACCGACCGTATTGCAATATTTCGGAAGGAATATTTGACATAGATCATGCATGCTTTGGGCAGATCAGAAAGTGATGATCATTAATTCATCGTATCAATGAACACGAGAATTTGTTAGAAAGTGCTTTTGGAGAAGGTGAGAAATTTGGGGAAAAAAATGGGTTGGTTGTAGATAGGAGAACAGGAGACCATAATCTCTGACCTCTTTGGAATGGGGAGGAAGAGAGACGAGGTCTCATCTGTCTGGGTGAAATAAGGCAATACAGTGGCTATGCCAGAGCTTGAAATTGGTTCAGTCTACCTCGAAGAACTTCCCAGTCAGAGAGGGACGATAAGGATGATAGCCCAAATTGCTATCATAATTCAGGCAAGCTCCATTAAGAGGCTTGTTGGAATTCTCCATAAAGTGTGTTAAGATGCCTCAAACCCAGACCAGGCGGAGCCTCTCCACCAGGGCAGGCTGCAGGGGCTGGGGGGAGGTAAGTGTGTGGCAGAGAAGACGGTTCAGGCACCCATGTGTGATGCCCTTAGGCACACAGCTGTCACCACCCCCAACCCAGAAAGTGATGGTGTCACAATGATTGGAGGAGACCAGTGTCTTATGGCAGGAGAGAGACTTCTCTCTTTTTTGTTTTTCTCTTTTGTAATTCTTGAGTGTGTATTTGGGTTGATGCTTTATTCCTGAGTCTGTGCTCAGGAATCACTAGGGAGCTGGGGGGACCAAATCGGGGCTGGCCATGTGCCCCACACGTGCCCTCCTCACTGTGGTCTGTCACCCAAGGACTTTCTCTCTCTCTCTCTCTCTCTCTCTCTCTCTCTCTCTTTAAAACACTTTCTATTTTTTTGTTTTTTGGAGGTTTTTTGTTGTTGTTTTTTTTTTTGTTGTTGTTGGTTTTGGGTCACACCCGGCAATGCTCAGGGTTACTCCTGGCTCGGGGGACCATATGGGATGCTGGGAATTGAACCCGGGTTGGCCGCGTGCAAGGCAAATGCCCTACCCGCTGTGCTATCGCTCCAGCCCCAGGATTCTCTTCTTGACCATGCAATTCCCATGCTCACCTAGGCCAGCACCCACGCTTGTTCTGTCCAGCTGCTTCTGTGGTGTGGACACAGCATGAGATCAGGGGGTTCATGGGCCTCCCAGGGCCATGGCACAAAGGCACGTGTGTCTAGGCCTCTCACCCCTCATCTTCAGAGATTCCAAGCTAGCAGCTCTGGGCTCAAACCGCCCAGGAATCTCACTCAGATGATCCTGATGTGAATGGTCTTTGAACCTGTTATTTTTCAAAAAAATACACAGTTGTAATAACATCAAAGAAAACATTTTTCTGGACATTAAGGGAGACATTAAGGGAGACATTAAAACTATGAAATACCTGGGATAATGAAATAGAGTCTTCAGAAGGGACACAGAATGCTTGAAGAATTCATGATTTCAAAAGTAAAATAAAATTACTTAAAAAAAAAAAGTCAGGCACTGGAGCGATAGCACAGCGGGTAGGGCATTTGCCTTGCACGTGGCCGACCCGGGTTCGATTCCCAGTATCCCATAGGGTTCCCTGAGCACCTCCAGGGGAAATTTCTGAGTGCAGAGCCAGGAGTGACCCCTGAGCATTGCTGGGTGTGACCCAAAAAACAAAACAAAAAAAAAGTCAAAGGTCAGCCAAAGTAAATGGGGGTAGGGTCCTTGGACATCTGAAATTATTGCCTCATTTGCAGCCCTGAAAAAGAATGTATTTCCATCAGGTCTAGCAAAAGGCTCATAACTCAATGCCTAAAAATCACGAAGTCAGAACAAATCACATTTCCCTTGGACTTTAAAAGGGAGGTTGGAATCTTAGCCCCCAGACCCTGCAGTATCACCAATTTGGAATGGCATGAGCATTCCTTTAGTGGAACGAGCAACGAGAGTGAGAAACACATGATAGCCACTGTGACACAAAGATCAAGCAGAATATGACACCCTCCATAAGTCAATGGTGGGAAATAATATTGAGCAAATGCTGAGGATCAGGGCGTGCTGAGGACACGCGGTGTAACGAGACGCCAAGGTCGGGTTCAGGACAGTGAGTAGCGTGTTGATTCTGCATTTCAGAAAGATAAAACTTTGCGTGCACCAGATGGGCTGGAGGGTAGAGGAGATTCAGGCTGCCTGACGGCAGTTGGGACCTGGCAAGGAGACAGAGTGCATGAAAAGCAGAAGAGAGAAACCAGACTCGTCACTCACTAACGAAGATCTTACCACCCTTGCAGGGTGGGGGATGAAATGAAGGACAATCAATTGGAGTGCAAGAGCGGGTGCTTTACAGGCCCACAGTGATCACAACCCATGTTTTTGGAACCATAACTAGGTTCCAGACATGCCACCTGGGAGTTGACATACAGGCCGTCTTTTGATTGTCTCAAGACCGTTGAGAGGCACCGTGAAGCCTGTGCTTCTCTTTTTGTGCAAGTATGTGGAAGTGCGGGCTTCTGTCTCACAAACAAGGAACTAGAGACCCAGGCACGAGTCTCTCAAGCTCATCCAGCGGACGCAGAGAAGAGCTGATTCTATATGCCACGCCGGAAACCACTTGAAAAGCCCTTTGTCACGGCCCTGGAGGCAGGCCCTTTAGAGGGAACTGACCATTCTTGCAAGATTTTCGACACAGCAATGCTGTTCCAATGCCTGTGTGGGAAATCCAGGGTGCATGCAGGAAGTGGAGCTTGGCCCGGGGCCAGACCGGCGGGATAGATGGATGTGGTGAGACCTGGATGTGGACAAGCTCACTGGAGAGGAAGGAGAGGAAGGTAGAGCAGCGTGCCACAGAGAGACGAAAGGCACGGAGGAGCTGGAAGGGCCCCTGGCGTTGTCCTTCAAGCAAAGGTCCATTGTGCAGACTGTAATTGGAGTTCATTATCTGGAACAGGAGCCAGGAAGACAGATGCTCGGGGGTGCGTGGCCCGTGCCGAGGGGTAGCGGCTCCAGACACTGGGTGTTTTAGGGTAGCTAGGTAGCAACGGGGAGGCAGCAGGCGTGCCGGGAGGTCCCCGGCCTCAAAGGAGGCTTTTGTGGATTTGCTTTCACCTACCGGTACACAGAGGGCAGAGTCGGGGCACACAGGGAAAGATCTGGAGGGGAGTCGTGTTTGATAAGGCATGGAGAGGGGTGAGGGGCAGGACAAGATGCCTGGAGCGTGGGCAGGCTGGCCCCCGAAGCACGTCACACAAATGGCCCTGCTGATTTCGGGGATCACTCCCCTGCAGGAGCCACCAAGCAGCCAGGGCTGTGCTTCTGGAATCCATCGGGGACTGGCACGCAAGGGAGCAGACGGACCCACACCTCTGACCCCATCCTGCGGGAAGAATCCCTGGCTGTGGGGTCTGGGATGAGGCTGTTTTTTTTGTTTTTTTTTTTTTTTTGGTGCGGAGGTCACACCCAGCGCAGGGGTTGCTCCTGGCTCTGCGCTCAGGAATTACTCCTGGTGGTGCTCAGGGGACCATACGGGATGCTGGGAATTGAACCTGGGTCGACCACGTGCAAGGTCAACGCCCTACCCTCTGTGCTATTGCTCCAGCCCCCAGCTGTGGTTTTTAATGGCCGTCCTCGCAGGCTCTGCAGAAAGAGGCCAGCAAGTAGCCCCTGAGGTTGGCAGCCCCGAGGTGCTGTGGCCATCGGCCTGGTAGAGCTGTGCCCCGTGCTTTGGTGCAAGTGTTTTCCAGCCAGCTCAGAGTGGGCATCTCATTAAGGCCAGAGGAACCAAGAGGCTGGATGAAATGCTGTTCAGTGACATGGGGACCGGTGGGCCTCCAACTGCCCCCCGTTGTGGTCAGGTTCTACTGCCGGGGCAGGCAGCGGTGTGTGGCCAAGGGCCTGGCCTCCACTGGCCTGGGATCCCATGCAGGGCGGATGACTGGAGGCTGCTCTGCTTAGAGGACACTTCCCAGAGACGTGCAGGCGGAGACAGAGAGACTGGGTGTGGGTTTACCGGCCAGCCCTGCTCCTGCAGAGAAACCATACAGCCCTGCAACCTACAGCAGTTAAATCCAAATCCTTGATAGAATAAAAAAGGGGGAAGGGGCTGAATTTTGGCTGATTCAGGCGGAAGTCCCTCCTGGTTTTAAATCTCTGTTTCTCCTATGGCAGATAAAATGGACCACCCTGCCCTTAACTGTTAACTGGCTCAGGGTGGCAGGTGTCAGTGATACAATCTCGAGAGAAGGTCAGCGGTGACATCCAGGGATGAATTTTCAGTTGTTGTTCAAGAGGGCAGAATTTCAACGTGAGCTCCCCCCAGGCTCCCCTAAAGGGGTTCATCCCCTAAACAAAGCGAGCTGGTCCCATCCCACTCTGGAATGCAACCCTAGTGCCAGGCCAGTAGGTCTTACTCATAAGAGGGACCAAGAGGACCTTCTCACACCAATAAACTGAGCTTTCTGTCAATGTTTTGAAAAGGTGACAGAGACTGCATTTTTTTTTGCATTTTATTTTTTTCGTTTTTATTTATTTTTAGACTTTTTGTTCATTTGTGTTGGGGCATATGCCAAAACCAGTAACAAGTGGGGTCTCATTTCCCTGACCCTGAAAGAGCCTCCAATGCAGCATCGTTGGGAAGGCCGAGAAGAGAGAGGCTTCTAAAAATCTCAGGGCTAGGACGAATGGAGATGTTACTGAGACTTCTAGAGAAATGTGATGATCAGTGGGATGATGATGATGATGATGATGATGATGATGATGATGATGATGATGATGATGTTTTGGGGCCACACCTGGGGTTACTCCTGGCTCTGGACTCAGAGATCACTCCTGGTGGTGCTTGGGGGACCATATGGGACGCTGGGGATCAAACAAAGGTCAGCTGTGTGCAAGGCAAGTATCCTATTTGTACTCTTGCTCTGGCCCAGATTGTTGTTTTTTAGACTTTTTATTGTGGTTTAGGTAAGAGGGTTACAATAGTGCTTATGCTTTGGGTATTGATGTACAATTACTGTGTCCCTTCATCACTGAAGTGCATGTTCCCCTCCTTGTCTCCCATCCCTTGTGACCTCCAGTCCAACATGCCTACCCTCTCACCTCTGCCCCCATGGCTCATGGACCGACAGTTACAGTTTTAGCGCAAACTTTACCTCCACTTACATTCCAGTGTTATTTCTTGGCAGCTTGGCACACATAGGTCTGTATTCTAGCCTCTGAGGTTTATTTCCTATATTCGCCATGCCCTTCCTTAATTTATCACAGATAAATATATACCAGAGATGAGTGAGCTCATCCCATACCTGTCCTCCTGCCTCTGGATTACTCGGCATGGCCTGAGGGTCTCCAGCTCCATCCAGGATGCTGAAAACTGCATGACTTTATTTTTCCCTCGTGGCTGCTTAGTTTTCCATCATGGATCTACCACGACATTGTCATCCCTTCATTTGTTGTTGGCCATTTGGGTTGCTTCTATATCCTCACTATAGTTCTGAGAGCTGCCTTGAATGTAAGTGTGCATACATCATTTTGAATTGGTGTTTTTTGTGTTGGGGGTTATATAACTATATGTGATTTATAGCTGGATCAAAGAGAAGCTCCATCCCTGCTTTTTTTAGAGAAGTCTCCATATTCGGTTCCGTAGTGGCTGGACCAGGTGTCTTTCCCACCAACAGTAAATGTGAGGGTTCCTTTTTCACCACATCCCACATTTGTTGGCTTTCAACATTCTAAAACGTACATTCCTTTCTCACTGCTCTGAAGTGATACCTCATTGTCGTTTTGATTTGTGTTACCTGATGCTAACTGATAATGGGTGCATTTTCATATGCGTATTGGCCATCCATCTGTCTTCTTTAGGGAAGTGTGTGTTCATCTCTTCTCCCAGTTTTTTGGTGGGATTTTTGCATTTTTGAATTTTTGACGAATACTTACTTTGAATATAGACTCTGAAGAAACAGTGAACGGTGGTCTCTTCCCCCAGGAACTCCAAGCCTAATAACAGAGTCAACACACACTCACGAGGAACAGTTAAGTAAGAAGAGAAGGCAGAGCGCGATAAAAATGTCAAAGTGAGGGAGACAGATGGTAGATGCGATAGGAGGAATTTACAGAAGAGGGAGATGGATGAGTTAGATGTGCATAGAGCAGTGTGGGGAAGGCCTTGGGGGAAATGGGATTGGATCTCGTCTTGAGGAATGGATCACATTTGGGTTGAAAAAGAGGAAATGGAACGCATTCATGATAATAAACAAGTCATCCCACTGGGAAGTTGGGAACCTAAATTGTGCATCCACAGTATATAACACTGCAGAGACCACCGTACCTACAACAGAGTCTTTCTAAGGATGTAAGGCCAATTCATCACTAGGCAAATACACAGGAGGTGACAAATGGTGATAGAGAACGATGTATGGTAATTGTCAAAGGGCTCAGAAGTAGCTGCCATAACTTCTGGTTGGAGTGGTCCTGTCTCCCTTGGAAGAGCATTTAAAAAAAGACAGACATTGCCTGATTTTTCGCTGATGGTTACCTCTCCTCGCTACCACCCAAGGATGAAAGGGAAGAGAGTGTTATTGCTGGGTACAGCCTTGAAACCTCAGACATTGCCGCCCAGTTCACTCTAGAGCTCTTCCTCGCTACACAGATAGTGGTTAGTTCAACGTTTCTCAGCTACACCTGGTGGATTCCCCAGGGAGGTGAAAATAATATAAATGGGGGCCATGGTATAAGACTCAGGAGTCAGTCAGTGGGCCAGGAGTGGGAGGAAAAAAACAAGGTTGAAAGGTGATCATGGGAGGGAAAGGTTGAAAAACACTCGTCTAGACCAGAGACTCAAATCCAAATTCAGATTCAGGGATGAGCTATAGCAATGCCTTGAATTTAGTTCAAGCTTGTTTTCGCTTACATGACTCCCAGAGCAATAAAATGGTGCAAAGGAGAGAACCAAAAGGAGCACAGGATGAATATATATGCACCCCTGCCACTACCCTTCACGAATAAATTTCCAAGTCTTAGCAGTGTGCCAGCGTGACAGGCTTCAGAGGGAAGAAAAACAGGATGATGGGCGCCCTGTTCTTTACCCCCTAGTCGTAAGAGCGCCCAAAACAATGAATACTAATGGTTTTACTAAGAGGGTCATGTTTCCCCGCCCGGAAGATCAGAAAGGGGAGCTGGATATTCACTTAACCAAGACCGGAACACAGGATGGTGTAAGAATGTGTCCACGGGGCTTCTGATGGAGATGTCAAGCCAGGGGCTGTCCCAGAAGCCCCTCGCCCCCTCACATCCATCCTGTTCTCCCGGGCATAAGGAGCCGTGCCGGAGTGATACTCTCCGGCCACACACACTGTCAGCCGACGAGGTCCAGCACGTCCAGTTACAGGTTCCTCGTCCTTGGTGGAAGAGGCTGGTCTGGAGCTGGCCTCCATTCTGGCTTATTTCTACTTGTGATCTCACCGGACACCGTGTACACCTACTCGTCCAGACAGTGACGAATGACGTTTGCCCAGGATGTCGCAATGGTAGTTTTCCATCCTTGCTCTGCGAGGTGACCTTGCCACTCACTCTTCCAGTTAGAGGGAACCCTGAGTCTAGAGGGGAAGAGACGCTTCATGGCTTGGGAGGGGGAAGGGGGAGACATAAGTGCTTCTGCAGGCGTCCCCTGGGTCACTCGGGAGGCTCTCGTGGAAGACTTTCCCTCTAGAAACCCTGTAATCTTGCAGTGAGCAGCGCAAGCCCGGTGGACGGGCCCATTCAGAGTCAGTTGGGACAAACCCGCAAGCCAGCCTGGGGAGAGAGCAGTCTTCTGGGTGTTGGGGTCTCCCGGAGAAAGACTCAGACACTGCGGGGCCCAGACAAGGCAGCCCCAGAGGTCCCGCTGGCACTTTGGAGTCGAAGAAGCTATCCTAATAAAGCTTCCACCCCGCGCCAGGTGGGCGCGCAGCAGGACTGCTTATCATGCAGCAAGATGGAGAGGAGCACAGGTGGAGCCCCCCCCGTCTCAGGCCAGCACATCATCTCTTTGCCGGTCCCTCTTCACCTTGACCTCAGACCTAGTTCACCCACCCGGGTCCCTCTTTTTCAGCGCTCCCCTGGGATGTGCTAATCCATTATTTTCACCGATGTTTAGGCCTTGATTCCTTCTCCTGCGGTGGGTTTTGTGTGTTTTTAACCTATTGTTCGATTTCTGGTTCGTGGAGGGAGAAAGTGTTAGAAAACCACCTGTTGGGGCTGGAGAGAGTGGAGTGGGTAGGGCATCTGCCTGGCATGGGAATGACCCTGGTCTGATCCCTGGCAGCTCATGTGCCCCCCTGACCACTGCCAGGAGTCCCCTGAGCGCAGAGCCAGGATTTAGCCCAAAGGCACAGGCAGGCGTGGCCCAAATCCTTTACCCGTAGGAAAAACATTTTTGGGGGGATTTTTTGGGCTTTTTTGGGGGGGAGGGGTCACACCCAGCAATGCACAGGGGTTACTCCTGACTGCACTCAGGACTCACTCCTGGTGGTGCTCAGGGGACCCTATCAAATTCGGGCTGGCAGCACGCAAGGCAAACACCCTTGCTGCTGTACAATCACTCTGGCCCCCCAGTTTGTGTTAAACTACCATTATTGAAAAGACTTCAGTATAGGGGCCTGGGAGATAATACAGTGGTGAGGGTGTGATCCCATCCTGCTTTGATCCTCAGCATACAGACCCTCTAGAACATTCCTGGGCATTACCGTGGAGGCCCCCAGAATTACTGTGGTTGCCTCGGTGGTCCCAGGCATCACAGGTCCTGCTGCACCATATTCTCAGTGCTGGCCTAGAACTACTCTCCTGGTTGACCAAGTACCCCTGGGACTGGCCTAGGCTCTCTGAGCACTGCTGGGAGTCTCGCCCCCCACCCCCATAAAATGTATTCAGCATGGGGGCTGCGAGGTGGTTCAGGGACTAAAGCCCCCGCCTTGTGAGCAGGGGGCCACGTGCTTGGTTCCGGTGCCACAGCAGCTGCCAGGCTGATCCCAGCAGCATTGCTGACCCTGCCGGGGATTCACAGATGATTTCTGCTGGCACCACAGCTGGTCCTCGGAGCACGGCAGCTAAAGGCAGCAGCCCCCAGCGAGCACCACCACCACTAGAAATAGTGGTAACTCCCGTGGCCAGGCCTGTGGCCCCGCTGAGCGTGAGTCTGAGCCCTACAACGAAGTAGTGTCACTGTTGTTGGGTGTGCAAGCGTGAGAGCCCCCTCCCCCCCGCCACGCCATCACAACAACAGCTATCCACAAAGTACCGGGAAGGGGAGGTGTAATCCAGTCTGTCACGTACCCGCCAGGTTGCTAGGAAAGCGTATGTGAGCTCGGGGAGTTGCTGATGAGGGCCGGGGCATATGCCGGAAGTGGGTGACTTGCAGTATGAGCCGGAGTGTCATTTAGGTTCTCTACACTTTGTAACGGAGCGACAGGAAGAATAAGAGCAGTTCAGGGTGGAATAAAAAATAATAAGCTATTCAGGGGATGGGGAGAGAGTGTGAATTCGAAGTCATTCTTGTTATATGTGGGAGCCGAGGAACAGCAATGAGTCGTGTTTGTTAGGACTCTGGGGGCCAAACCAGGGCCTGCAGGTAAAATAACAGATTCGAACTCTTTACAGAGGCTTTAATAATACTGGAGTTTATCTAAAGATAAACTGGACTGTTATAAGAAGCCCTGCATCTCCCGTCCCTGGAGGCTTTAAAGCAGTGACTAGATGTCTCCGGGTGAGAATATTGCAGAGATGATTCATATGTGGAAGACAACAGAGGAAGGGAAATTGGGGGGGGGGGATTTTCACGAAGATCCCTCCCAAACCCGGGAGGCTGTGAGTATTCTGCTTCAGGTTTGGTGAGGAACAGGGCAGGATTTACGAAGAATAGCGCTATTGGCCTCTACAGCAGTTTCTGCCACAGGCATGAGCTTTGTAAACTGGCCAGCTTTGGGGTGAGCGATCAGGCCAGTTGAGTGGAGAGGACCCATTGATCAGCATGAAGCAAGCAGGCGAAATTAGGCGAGACATGTCTTTAGCAGGAGGACTGCCAAGGGTAACTAGCTCAAACATAGCTCACTAACGAGTGGGACATGAGAAACACCCGGTGCTCACTCAGGGGGTGGTTTGGGGTAAAGAAATATGGTCAGTGAAGTCAGCCAGAAGAAGAAGGACAAAGACAGGATGATCTCGCTTATATGTGGTGTTCAGAGTAACCGGATGAGGAAACGCAGTGGTTTGAAGGGGGATGTCTTAGATCACCCTTGGCCCCACAGAATAGAGGAAGGAGAAAGAAGGAGATAGAGGGAAGGGGAAGGGGAGAAGAGATAGGAGAGAGGCAATGGTGGCAGGGACCGAGGGGGCTCGGGTACATCAGGGGGATTAAGGAATGAGAAAGAGCTAACTACCCAAACCACAGCATCAACAACTCTGAAATCTTGAGACCCAAAGGTTAATAAAACCAAACATAGAAGATCGCTGTCAAGAGGGCAGGCTGGGACCAGGCGGGGGCTTAGGAGAGGGAGCCTGGGAGCACTGGTGGAGGGACATGGACGCTGATGTTGGGATTGGAAATGGAACATTGCATGTCAAATACTCAACTTCGAATAACTTCATAACTCACGCTGCTTTAACAAAATAAAACTTGGAAGAAACAAAAAAAAGGGAGAATGGGGTGGAATGGAATACGAACCTCCAGGCCAACCAAGAGGCTCTGCCCAGGAAGGAGTCTGAGGTCTTACCTGGCGTGGCTACACTCCTCCACTCATAAGCAGAACCAAAAAGGCAGGAGGATGCCGTCCATGACGAAAATAAGCAGACAGTTCTGAATACGCTCAGGGAGTCACGCGGAGGAACATCACTGCCCCCTCCAGCAGGGCCCAAGAGACAGACCCAGATGGGGTGTTCAGTTCCCAGACCTGGCCCACACTCTGAGACTGAAAGTGATAGAGAGCTAATACCCCAGAGTTCTGGATCCCCAGAGTTCTGGATCCTGGGAGTCTGGAGTCAGAGGTGTGGACAGGGCCATCTAGGGGCTGGGGGGTAAAATTCTCCCCCTACTGTCAGAGGTACCCATGTGGTGGGTACCCATGACTCTTGCAGGGTCCCATGGCTTCTAGTTGCCTCTCACCAGCCTCTGCTGCTGTCTTCATGGCCCATCTTTCTTTCCTCAGTAAGAGTCCAACTCTCCCCATACATGTTTTTATAAGGACACCCTTTACCGGACTCAGGGCCCACCCAAGTCCAAAGGAAGCCCCTCTCAATTAATGACTTCTGTAAAAAAAAAAAAACCCTATTTCTAAATAAGGTCATATTCTGTGGTTCCAAGAAAGCATGAATAGAAGGATGCTTTTCCACCTCATATTACTGGGGATGAGACATCTGGTCAACCAGCTTCAAATCATTTGAAACTGGTTGAATCATCTGAACTGGTTTTAGGCTCTTCTTACTTGAATTTGGGTATGTTATCGGGGAGGAGTGGCGGAAATTTGAGATTTTTCTTCTTTTCAGTAATAATAGAAAGTCTGTGGGATCCTTCCCTCACACCTTAGATTAGGGCCTCTTCCTGCTTCATCACCCAGGACAGTGATTAGCACCCGTTCCCGAGGAGGCCAGAGAGACTCAGTCCCCCCACCACGGCGCTCTGGGAGTAAGTTCAGAGCGAGGCCTCCAGCCAAGGTCTGCGTGACGGAAAGCCTGATAGAGATATGTAAGTGATTACTGATTAATACATATTTATATTGTTATCTTTCTGAAGTCATGTTTATATTAACATCGTAATTGAGTGGAATATATGCATTAATCTCAAGAGGCTCAGTTATCTCTGCTCAGAAGGAACTTACTCTTTTGAACATTTTTCGCCCATGCACCCCGCGGCGGCTGAGGGGGTGAAGGGCTGGGAGGACCCCGCTGGATCGTAGGGAGGAAAGCACGGTGCAAACTCTGTGAAACTCCGGCCTTATCAAAGCGCCTGTGTTTCCGTGTGACCCATGGAAGGCAACTGGAAATTGCAGTTGATGGGAGGTGATTGGCAACCCTACCATTTGTGGGCTTGGGGGATGGGGAGCTGCTAAGAACTGCTCCGAGGCCTGGGAGCGCCCCCTGGTGGTTCTTAGCCAAGCTGGCCAGCTGTTCAATGCCTGGGCCAGGTGGCTTGATGCTGTTCAGGCCCCATGGTGCTGGGGATACCCAGATCACCCTTGTGCTGCCGACGGCCGCCAGGGCTGCACTGGGCTAGGCTCTGGGGACCATGTGATGTCAGGAATCGAACCCAGGACAGGTCCCTGCTAGGCCTGAACATTCACAGCTGGACTAAGTCCTAGCTGTTGCTTGTGGGTTTTAAGTATTTCTGCAGCAGGGTCATCTCACTTTGGGGGTCACTGGACAATGTCTGGAGACATTGGTTGTCATGGGAGGAGAGGGACTGTTGTACTGTGGATAAAGGCAGTGACGCTCTGGGCATGCTACATAGTGTTGGATGGTGTAAGGTGGTATGGATGGATAAGGTAGTGCAGGAAGGTAGAGCATGGTGTAGGGTGGTATAGGGTGGTATTGTATGGGTAAAGTAGTATAGGAAGGTATAGGGTGGTATAAGATGGTGTAGGGTAGTATTCTCTCTTGGAGAGCCCGAAAGTGTCCCGCCCACATGGCAGAGCCAGGCAAGCTACCTGTGGCATATTCAATATGTCAAAAACAGTAACAGTAAGTCTTACAGTGGAGACATTACTGGTGCCCGCTCGAGCAAATTGATGAACAATGGGACAACAGTGCCACAGTGCTACAGTGCTAGGGTAGTATAGGGTTGTGTAGGATGGCACGGGGTGGTATAGGGTGGTGTAGGGTAGTACAGGCTTGTGTAGAGTGATGTCAAATAGTGTGGGATGGTGTAGGATGGTATACGGTTGTATAGAGTGGTATAAGGTTGTGTAGGGTGATGTAGAATGGTATAGGATTGTATAGGGTTGTGTAGTGTGGTGTAGGATGGTATAGGGTTGTGTAGGGTGATACAGGATTGTGTAGGGTGATGTAGGATGGTGTAGGATGGTGTAGCATAGTGTGTAGGGTTGTGTAGCCTGTATAAGGTTGTGTGGGATGGTGTAGGGTGGTATAATATGTTGTAGTGTGTAGGGTGGTGTAGCATGTATGAGGTTGTGTAGGATGGTATGGGGTGGTGTAGGATAGTGTGGAGTGGTGTAGGATGGTGTGGGGTGGTATAGGATGGTGCGGGGTGGTATAGGATGGTGTGGGGTGTGTAGGATAGTGTGGGGTTTGTAGGATGGTGGGGGATGTGTAGGATGATGCGGGGTGGTATAGGGTGGTGTAGGGTATATAGGGTAGTGTAGGGTTGTGTAGGATGGTGTGGGGTGGTGTAGGATGGTGTAGGGCTGTATAGGATGGTGTAGGGTGGTGTAGGGCTATATAGGATGGTATAGGGTGGTATAGGGCTGTATAGGATGGTGTAGGGTGGTGTAGGGCTGTATTGGATGGTGTAGGGTGGTGTGGGGCTGTATAGGATGGTGTAGAGCTGTATAGGATGGTGTAGGGTGATGTAGGGCTGTATAGGATGGTGTAGGGTGATGTAGGGCTGTATAGGATGGTGTAGGGCTGTATAGGATGGTGTAGGGTGGTATAGGGCTGTATAGGATGGTGTAGGGTGGTGTAGGGCTGTATAGGATGGTGGAGGGCTGTATAGGATGGTGGAGGGTGGTGTAGGGCTGTATAGGATGGTGGAGGGCTGTATAGGATGGTGGAGGGTGGTATAGGGCTGTATAGGATGGTGGAGGGCTGTATAGGATGGTGTAGGGTGGTGGGGGGGTTGTGTAGGGTAGAGTAGGATGGTAGGGATATGAAAGATGGTACAGGGCGATGTAGGATGGTGTAGACTTGCCCTCCACCAGTCAGTGGCTAGCTCTGAGGCTGAGGCGTCACGAGGTGTTAGGGGTATGAGAGAGTTTCTTGGGGTCTCTTTGCTGCCTGTCAGGCCTCACTGCTTGTCATGCTCTTCAGACGAGTGGGCCCTTCTCGGTGAGGGTGCTGGGGCTACCAGCGCTCACTGACCTCT
Organism: Sorex araneus; assembly: GCF_027595985.1. Classification (NCBI taxonomy): domain Eukaryota; kingdom Metazoa; phylum Chordata; class Mammalia; order Eulipotyphla; family Soricidae; genus Sorex; species Sorex araneus. Next base: position 167,860,946 of record NC_073304.1, on the reverse strand, counting down.
CGCCCTGTGCCAGGCTTGGCCCTAGGTGCTTTCCCCAAGTTGACTGAGTCCACCCCCAGGGTCACTCTGCTTTCCAGAGTGTCATTCATGCACTTCTGCTGTCAATGTCACGCTTCTCCTGGGCCAGCGCGTGTGGGGTACCACCACGTGCTGCTGTCTCCCTCCCTCTGCCTCACTCCTTCCTGCCTGTGTGAGCCTTGTGGGACAGTGGGGGGAGAGTCTCCAACTCACAGCGTGGGAGTGAGAGGCATGACCACGAGCCGGAGACTGACCCACTGTCCGAGGGCCGTCGACCGCATCAGTCCCATAGAATGCTGAGTCCACGCCCCCTTACCACACTTGCCATGTGTGGGTTTTCCTCTCCCCAAAGTCATCAGACACTGGGGTGGACAGATACCCCCCCGTTTCTTTTAGAGTATGAGTAATTCTGGCAGCACCAAATGAATGGTGCGATTAGATAAATGGGGGGAGAGAAGGAGAAGAGAGGAGAGAAGGGATGGTGGGAGGGAAGGAGGGAGGGAGGGAGGCAGGGAGGAGAGGTATGGAAGGGTGAATGAGGAGAGATGGAGGGAGGGAGGGAGGGAAGGAAGAGATGAAGGAAGAAGGGGTGAGTAGAGGAGAGGAAGGGTCTGCTCAGCCCCCAACTTGCCCTTTCCGGTTCAGGGGCTCAGCAGGTGTGAGGGACCCTCAGATTCCACAAAGCGCCTCTGGTGACTTCACCTCTGTGTGAACCAGAGCCCTCACCGTTTCCGCATTCATGTTGTTTAGAGGGTACGGGGTTATCTTTTTGTGTCGATGGATCTGTAAGTGTGCAAATGTATAATTACCCATCGCTGATTAATCTTCAGACTGAGTCAAGCATTCGTTGCAAATCCTTGCAACAAACAAGTCTATTTATATTTTAATTTTTTTTTTTTTGGATTTCAGGTTGATTTGTCTTTCTTCTGCATATTTATGAAGCTGTTGATCCTATGGTAACCTTATCCTTACCCTCTTGTGGAGCTGGAGGCAGGAAAGATGGAGAAGCCAGAGAGAAATGGGCTTCCCCCTTCCCTCCCCCAGACACCGAGGCAGGAGCAGAGGGAGTTTGAAAAGCCGGGGCGTGATCGATTCACGGGGACGCCCTGCCCTCGCTGTCCCTCTGACTCCAGGGGCCCTCAGTTCTTGCTGGAGAGTGATTCCAGCCTTGGGTCCTTTCCTTGCTTGTTACTATGCTGCTCGGGGACTCTTGTTTATTTGCTTTTATTTTCCAAATAACCCGTATTCTGTTTTTTTCTCACCCGGCGCCTGTTTCCCAGAAAATCTGATCAGGGTTATTGGAAACTCACGTGGCTCGCGTTCCTTGATAGCCTGATAGCATCTAGACATGAAAAGGCGAGGTCACGGGGATGGGGAAGACCCGGCTGGCAAGTGCGTGTCCAGGGAGGGGCTACTCAGAGATGCCAAATGGCAACAGCTCAGAAACTGGAGGCAGTAGCGGGGCGGGGCGGCGGGGTGGGGGTGGGGGGGCTAGACATCACTCAGTCAAAGCTCTGAATTCTGTCGTAGATTATTTCCCAGCAATCATTGCTTCCCTCCAGGGAACCTCTGTATGCCACGCCCCCCCACCCCCCGCCCCTGGCTGACCTCAGAGCTTTCGACTTGCCTCCTGGCTCTTGCGGTGGCCGAGGGCTGCGACCAGGCGTGCTACACACACAGGCGTGGGCGCCTGTGGTGTGCAAAGCACCTTCCCAGCGCTGCGAGGACGTGCCCCACCGAGGCCACGGGGATCAAGGGAATGAGAGGTGCCCCTCCTTACATCAGGCCCCCAGGTCAGCCAGGCCTGGCAGATGGGGTCTGTCCTAGACCCAATCCCGGCTATCCAGCTGCAGGGGGAGCAGGAAACCAATTCTGGTTGTTTCGTGTTTGGGGAGAGGGGGAGGGGGTGTCGGATCATGTTAAAGTGTGGTTGGCTTCACCCCTTCCTGGCGCGTGAAGCCGTGGGTTCACCCAGGGGGAATCCTCACTAGAACTGCACTGTACTCCCCGTTTGTATGAGAAGGGCACGGTTTATTTTTATTCTTCTTTTTCTCCCTTGGCATTCTGGGTCACATCCAGTGATGCTCAGGGGTCCCTCCTGGCTCTGCACTCAGGAATCACTCCTGGTGGTGCTCAGGGCACCATATGGGATGCTGGGATCGAACCCAGGCCAGCCGCATGGGAGGCAAACGCTCTCCCCGCTGTGCTATCACTCGGGCCCAGGGCGCGGTTCCCAGAGAGTTTTGACACACTCCCACCCGTGCCCTGGAGACCACAGGGTCTGCTCTGTGCATTGGTCGGGGGAGCTCAGATGATTCCAGTGCTTGGACCAGATGATGGGGTTGACTCGTGGGGGAGCTGAGCCCCGAGGCTCCTTCTGTGCGGTCCCCCCGCACGTACCCTGCAGTCCTGGTGCTGGAAATTAAGGGTGGGAGAGGCCAGCTGGGCAGGAGCCGGGCTCGGCGCCCAGCCTCACCTCTGCCCCCGACACTGGCAGTGCACCTCATTCTCTCGGGCCCCTTCTCAGGCTCAGAAGCCAAAGTTTAGAAGCTCACACCCCCGTCTCCCCTGCTAAGAGGCACTTGTCTTGCCTGGAGGGTCTCTGAACAGCACACAGGTGGGAAGTTCTGTTTGGGGAAAGACATCCACTCAGCGTGCCTCCGAAACAAATCAAGCAGGATGCCAGGATGTCTGCACTCCCTCTCTCTCGCTCTCCTCTCTCTCTCCCTCTCTCTCTCTCGTTCTCCTCTCTCTCCCTCTCTCTTTTTCTCCTCTCTCTCCCTCTCTCTCTCTCGCTCTTTCCCTCTCTCTCCCTTTCTCTCTCACTCTCCTCTCTCTCCCTCTCTCTTTTTCTCCTCTCTCTCCCTCTCTCTCTCTCGCTCTTTCCCTCTCTCTCCCTTTCTCTCTCACTCTCCTCTCTCTCCCTCTCTCTTGCTCTCCTCTCTCTCCCTCTCTTCCTCGCTCTCTCCCTCTCCCCCTTCTCTGTCTCTGTCTCTCTCCTCCCTGTCTCTCTCTGTCTCTGTCTCTTCTGTCTCTGTTTCTCCCTCTCTCTTCTCTATCTCTGTCTCTCTCTTCTCTGTCTCTGTCTCTTCTCTGTCTCTGTCTTTCCTGTCTATCTCTCTCTGTCTCTGTCTCTTCTGTCTCTGTCTCTCCCTCTCTCTTCTCTATCTCTGTCTCTCTCTATCTCTGTCTCTGTCTCTGCTGTCTCTCTCTGTCTCTCCCTCCCAACAGCTGGTGGACTGTCCCTGCCATGGCCGCCTGGCAAACACTTAGGCAGGGGTGAGAGCACCTCACTGTCTTTGCTTGCGGGTGGCGGCAGCCGAGAGAGCATGCCGAGGGTTGCACCCAGATCTGTGTTCACCCACAGCAGGCGGCACCGGCAGGCTGCACCCACTGCAGAGTGCCGGGCCCAGGCCTGGGGCGGCAGGGAATGAGTGAGCGCCCTGGGCACTCTGAAGTCAGTACCCAGAGCACGGGGCCGTGCTGCCTCCCGCCCCCGCCTCCCGTATCCTCCTTTCCCTTTGACTTCCAGTCTTCCTTCATTTTCCCTTTCTTCTTCTTCCTTCCCTCCTTCCTTCCTCCCTCCCTTCCTCCCTCCCTCCCTCCCTCCCTTCTTCCTTCCTTCCTTCCTTCCTTCCTTCCTTCCTTCCTTCCTTCCTTCCTTCCTTCCTTCCTTCCTTCCTTCCTTCCTTCCCTCCTTCCTTCCTTCCTTTTTTCCTTCCTTCCTTCCTTTTTTCCTTCCTTCCTCCCTTTCTCCCTTTATTCCTTCCCTCCCTCCCTCTCCCTCCATCCTTCCTTCCTTCCTTCCTTCCTTCCTTCCTTCCTTCCTTCCTTCCTTCCTTCCTTCCTTCCTTCCTTCCTTCGTTCCTTCCTTCCTCCCCCCTTCCTTCCCTTCTCCCTTGCTCTCCCCTCCATCCTTCCTTCTCCTTTCTTTGTCCCTCCATTCCTTCCCTCCCTCCCTTCTTCCTTGATTCCCCCACCCACCTCTCCATCCTTCCTGCCTTCCTGGGAGGCAGCACTGGGCATGTGGGCAGAGCCCTCCCACACTGCTGGCTCCTCCCACCCCTGCAAGCTCCCTTGCTAGTGATGCCCATTGCTAGGAGGGAGGGGTGAGGCCAGGCCCCCTGGCAGGAGGAGGTGGGAGGCTGCGGTGATGGCCCCCTGGGCAGCTGACATGAAGGTACAGGGCGTCTGTTCCCCAGTCTCCGATTCAGCGCTCCTTTCATCTGGAGGAAGGCTCTTTAATTTGTAAACATTAATAACCATTATTATTATTAAAAAGGAAAGAAAGTGAGTAGCCCTGTAACTAATTACTTTAAGTGTTCTCAACAAGGCACAGTTCAACTCCTTTGTAAAGCCTCCTGCTGCGAGGACCAGATTGTCATTATGATCAGATCCTTCCTTGGACCTATTAATTTTACCCAGAATAACAGCAGAACAGATGCAAGAAGAAGGCTAGTCTGATTAACATAATTCTTTTCAAAGACCATTTCCTCCCTAAGGGCCACCGTACCGAGTCTTCTATCTTGTCTCAGATCTAATTACATTCAGGAGAATTCAGACACTGACGGGCCATCTCAGCAGATGTCACTCCTCAGATTTGAAGCGCTCTTCAGGATATGAAACCTTATCAGAAAATCAATTGAAATTAACAATTCCCTCTCTCTGGCGCCCCGTCTCTCCTCTCCGCCCTGGCTCCCGCTCCCCAGCAGCCTGCCCTTGCCTCTCTCTTCCCCTTTTCCTCTGGCCACATTAAAGTTGTTTCCAAACACTCACATTTCTCCAGGGGGAACGCAGCGTGGCTGGGAGTTCAACGAAAACCCCAGACTCAAGGCTCCGAGCACCTTTGAAGTGCGGCCCAGAGCCTGGTTCTCTCGGGCATAATGGATACGTGCAGAGTCCGTGTGTGTGTGTGTGTGTGTGTGTGTGTGTGTGTGTGTGTGTGTGTGTGTGTGTGTGTGTGTGTGTGTGTCTACTCCCGTGTATTGCGAGCACCGTCCTTGAGGGTGTCTATAAGGTATAAAAATATGGTAAAAGCAGGAGGCACGGAGGGGCCTTGCTCTTAACTCTGGCTCGGGTGATACCAGAACCGATCTGGATCTCTGCGTCCGGCCTTTGATGGGCCTGAGCTGGCGAGACAATGGAGCCTCTTGCTGCTTTTAATGAAGCGCTTGACTTTTCTCCTGCTGCTTTCCGGGGAGGCAGCCGGCAGCCGCACAGGGGGCAACACTGGCCACTGGGATTTGGTCCCGGGGGGCTGGGCCAGGGAAGGGCAGGCCCCGAATTCCAGGAGTCCCGCCAGCTCCTCTCCTCACTCCGTCTCGCCCCCAGCTCCTGTGGCTTTTGTTTGGGGACGTAGAAAACAAGGCCCGAAGAACCAATTACCGGAAAAGCAAACGCACTTTCCTGGGTCGCGGGCAGAGTCTGGCTGTGGGCTGGTTCTCTGAAGTCGTCCGGGCAGGAGGGTGGACTGCTACCACCACCACCCCCCCCAAGAGTGGAGGGGGTCAGGACAGCTCTGCAGACGGCTCAAGGAATCTGCTTTGCATGTTGGGGGATGACAGGGGAGAAGGAGGGAGCCTGTGAACACGTGGGCGTGATGTGTAGTGGCTTACGCAGGAGAAGAGGGGAGCGTGTCAACACGTGGGTGTGGTGTGCGGTGGCTTACACAGGAGAAGGAGGGAGCGTGTGAACACATAGGCGTGACGCGCAGTGGCTTACACAGAAGGAGGGAGCGTGTGAACACGCGGGCGTGACGTGCGGCAGCTTACGTGGGCGAAGGAGGGAGCGTGTGAACACCCCGGGACCGGCCGGGAAGGCTGGGACTGATACAGTCTGTGATGAGCTCCTGCACGGCATGGACCACACCTGACGTCCACTTGGTCTGCGTGGCGTGGGAGTTAATCCCCACCTCCCAATTTCTTGGGGAGCCACGGACTCAGGCTGGGTTTGCTCTTTGCAGAAAAGAAACGTCAGTCCTGGGCCTTCCCCAGGCCTTCAGAGTCCTTGCCTTTCTCTCAGAAAAGAATTTCTCTCAGAAAAGAATTCCAGGAGATGACGAGCAGTGAAGCAAAAAGAGATTTGATTCAGAGAGAGAGAGAGCGAGAGAGAGAGAGAGAGCGAGAGAGAGAGAGAGAGAGAGAGAGAGAGAGAGAATAACTCACTCAAAGAAGAACACACCTTCTCCAAAGGCCGAGAGAGTCTCAGAGGAGAGATGCGGGCAACACACGTGCTTGGTCCTGTGGGCACAAGCAGTGCGTGGGTCAGGAAGCATATCCACGCCCTTCCTGTTCAAGTTGGCTTTTATAGGGTTTTCCCAAGCTGCCCCTGCTGGGACTTCTACCTCGTAAGAGTCTACAACTAGGATGCTTGCCGAGGCGTAGAGTTGGGTGGTCTTCTTTGAAACTCCCTTTCTTGGCCTTTGTTCCTGCGGGAGCCTCTCTTGGAGCGTGGGACCAGCCTTCTCTGGTCTGGGCTAGGTCCAGGTTTAAGTCTTCTATCAGGTCTTCTTAGCTCCTCTCTCTACAAGATGGGTCCTGACAGCATTAGGGTAAGGTGGCTACTACTTCCCAAGGAATTCCACTGCCATGGGGGCCCTTCTGTAACCTACCTGCACACATCAGAGGGAGAAGCACCAGAGGGGGTGGAAATATTGACATGGACACCTGGAGCATCACTGTGGGCTGGGCCTTTTGCATCTGACTATCCCAGAAAAATACCTGGGAGAATTGGCCTTTAAAAAAACAAATGGCGGGGGGACCACACCTGGAGGTGCTCAGGGCTCACTCCTTGAGGGCTTGACGGACCATATGGGGTGCCAGGGATTCAACTCAGGCAAGCCAGCCACTGTGCAAGGCCGGTGCCCTGCCCGCTCTCTCCGGCCCAAGTTTGCCTTTCCATTCTCGGTCTGTGCTTCTGGGCCTTTCCGTGGCTCAGTCCCGAGAGTGACACAGAAGCGAGGCGTTTCCTTCCCGGCCCCAAGGACTGGCTCCATCTCAGGCTGCATCCATGCTCAGGGGGAATCTCTAAGAACGTCTGCATCTGTGCAGGCGACAAGACAGCCAGGCGAGAGGAAACCAGCTCGCGTGGTCTCCGGGCTTGGCTGAGAACCGTCGCCCCAGCCTGCCGGTACCGGAGAGAAGAAGCACATTTCGGTGGAAGGGAGGACCGTGCTATGTCGGGGAGGCCCTTCGCACTGGGTGGTTTCTCGAACCATCTGTGCTGTCACAAAGCCCTCAGGCAAACAAATGCATTAAGGCTGGTGCCGCTCAAGCCTGCCCGGGCCTGCGAAGTGTCCCCACAGAGCCCAGCTGGCTGTGGCCTCTGGGCAAAGGGAGCCACAGTGGGGGGCGGGGGGGCGGGCGTCGGTGGAGGGGACGGAAGCGAGTCTCAGGAAGCCAGTTTGCACCCTGGTGAGTGTTGTGGCCTGGAAACATGACGGTTGGTGTTTCCAGCCGCTGTCTGGCAGGGCGGATGCGGGCGTCCATGGAAACTGTAATTACCGCGTGTAACGGACGCGCCAGTGCTCCCATTTAGCTGGCGTTTCTGAAGCATGTAGTATGTGCACCACGATGCGGCTGGCGCGAGGGAGAACTATGATCAGTGAGTCTGGTGTGGTTTGACGCAGGGGTTCTCTCTGGCAGCACGTCAGACACGCCGAAGTGCCAACGGGCGTGTTCACGGGCACCGAGCCAACTTCACCAGGCGTCCAAAGGAGTGGGTCTCTGTGACCAACGGGGCCGCTGCCCTTACATGAAAATCACACTTGTTTTCTTTTAAAAAAGAAGGGACCATAGGGCCAGAGCGATCGTCCAGTGGGTAAGGCATTTGCCTTACACGTGGCCAACCCGGGTTCGATCCCTGGCATATGATCCCCTGAGCACTGTCAGGAGTAACCCCTGAGCGTTGATGGGTGTGACTCTCCCTCAAAAAGCAAAAATAAAAAAGAAGAAAAAGAAGAAGAAGGGACCAGGAAGCAGGGGTGAGTCGTGAGTCTAGTGCCCAACTCGGGTTCAATTCCTTGCATCTCAGGGTTGCCCCCAGCACCACTGGGGGGCGGGGGGATCCAAGTGACCCCCCACCCAGTATTTCAGGACCTGGCCAGCATCAGATCCTGGTTGGTGGAGAATCACCTTCTGGGCCAAAGGCATCTGGGACACTGTTTGGGGATTACCCCTAATCCCCCCCACACACACCAAATAAACCAAAGATGGGTCCAGAGAGATAGCCAAAGTACTGGTGTGCATGTCTTGTGTTCCACAGGCCACAGATTCATCTCCTGGCACTGCAGGACTCCCCAGGTACCACTGGGCATAGCCCTGGAGACCACTGTGGACTGGTGGTGTCCCCAGCACTGTAAGTCAAGTTGAGTGGCAGTGGCAGTTGCCCTCATTGCTTGGGAGGCCCCTCCTAACAGAAACACAGGACTTGCAGAATGGTGAAAATGTTTGTGTGTGTGTGTTGGGGGGGGGGGGAGCTTCTTAGCTCACTGCCACACCTAAACACTGTAAACCATACTTACTACCTTATATTTTGTGTGTGTGTTTGTTTGGCTTTTGGGTCCACACTGGTGATGCTCAAGGCTTCCTCCTGGCAATGCACTCAGGAATTACTCATGGTGGGTCCGGGGCAGGGGGGTTGTGGGGGGAACCACTGGGATGTAGGGGATTGAACCCAGGTAGGCCGCATGCAAGGCAAACACCCTTCCCGCTGTACTATCACTCCAGCCCATAACTGAAATTTTAATTGCATGCACACACATACACACACACACACATGCGCGCGAGTGCACGCGCACTGCCCCCCCATGGTTCCATTTCCTTTTCTCCTGATATCTATTATCCCTAAGTCCTTTCTACTCTCCAAGTCATACCTCAACCTCTCTCTCCTCTCTCTCTCTCTCTCTCTCTCTCTCTCTCTCTCTCTCTCTCTCTCTCTCCCCATTTTCTAGAGATGTTATGCAAGTCTTTTGTCATGCCTGCCGGGTTCTCTCTTTCCTCCCCACACATCCCATGTTCCATATCTTTGGGTGATTTAAGGGACTGATGTCAGAGAGCGAATCACTCTTATGCAGGATGGCTTTAGTGCTTTCCAACCACACCTTGAAGTGACTTCTGAACTGAGCACAAGGCAGATGGGATTGTTTTGGCAGCCTCATGATCAAGACAACTGAAAATGATGATTTAGAAAAATACATTTTTTTGCCTGAAAGGACTTACCCTCTAGTCTGTCCTGTAGTGGAGTTATCACAGCCAGGAAAAGGGAAATCTGGAACCCAGAGCTTCCAACAGGACATTTTCACCTCAGTGTTATTGTCTGGGCCCCTCCGGCACGTGCTCAGGAGCAGTCCTACAGATGCCCTGGGATGTGTGGTCCCAGGGATGGAGCCCAGGGCATCCATCCGCTCCAGACCTTTGGGCCCTGGTAGCCTTTTCTCAGCTGGGTAAACTGACGTCAGCAGAACTTGACTGTTCTAAAGGCAGAGCCGTAGACCAATGGAACAGGGTGGAATATCCCTACACACAACCCCAAATGTATGATCATCTAATCTTTGATAAGGGAGCAAGAGATGTGAAGTGGAGCAAGGAAAGCCTCTTTAACAAATGGTGCTGGCACAACTGGACAACCACATGCAAAAAAATGGGTTTAGACCTTGACCTGACACCATGCACAAAAGTCAGATCAAAATGGATTAAAGACCTCAACATTAGACCACAAACCATAAGGTACATTGAAGACAAGGTCGGCGAAACCCTCCACGATATTGAAGATAAAGGTATCTTCAAAGGTGACACGGAACTAAGCAATCTAGTAAAAACAGAGATCAACAAATGGGACTACATTAAACTAAAAAGCTTCTGCACCGAAAAAGATACAGTGACCAGAATACAAAGACTATCCACAGAATGGGAAAGGATATTTACACAATACCCATCAGATAAGGGGTTGATATCAATGGTATATAAAGCACTGGTTGAACTCTACAAGAAGAAAACATCCAACCCCATCAAAAAATGGGGCGAAGAAATGAACAGAAACTTTACCAAGGAAGAAATACGAATGGCCAAAAGGCACATGAAAAAGTGCTCTACATCACTAATCATCAGAGAGATGCAGATCAAAACAACCATGAGATACCACCTCACACCACAGAGACTAGCACACATCCAAAAGAACAAAAGCAACCGCTGTTGGAGAGGATGTGGGGAGAAAGGGACCCTTCTTCACTGCTGGTGGGAATGCCGACTGGTTCAGCCCTTCTGGAAAACAATTTGGACGATTCTCAAAAAATTGGATATTGAATTCCCATTTGACCCAGCAATACCACTGCTGGGAATATATCCCAGAGAGGCAAAAAAGTACAATCGAAACAACATCTGCACATGTATGTTCATCGCAGCACTGTTTACAATAGCCAGAATCTGGAAAAAACCCGAATGCCCCAGAACGGATGACTGGTTGAGGAAACTTTGGTACATCTATACAATGGAATACTATGCAGCTGTTAGAAAAAAGGAGGTCAAGAATTTTGTAGTTAAGTGGATGGGCATGAAAAGTTTCATGCTGAGTGAAATGAGTCAGAAAGAGAGAGACAGACATAGAAAGATTGCACTCATCTATGGTATATAGAATAACAGAGTGGGAGACTAACACCCAAGAACTGTAGAAATAAGTACCAGGAGGTTGACTCCATGACTTCGAGGCTGGCCTCACGTTCCGGGGAAAGGGCAACTCAGAGAAGCGATCACCAACTACATTGTAGTCGAAGGCCATGTGGGGGAAGGGAGTTGCGGGCTGAATGAGGGCTAGAGACTGAGCACAGCGGCCACTCAACACCTTTATTGCAAACCACAACAGCTAATTAGAGAGAGAGAACAGAAGGGAATGCCCTGCCACAGTGGCAGGGTGGGGTGGGGGGGAGATGGGATTGGGGAGGGTGGGAGGGACGCTGGGTTTACGGGTGGTGGAGAATGGGCACTGGTGAAGGGATGGGTTCCCGAACTTTGTATGAGGGAAGTATAAGCACAAAAGTGTATAGATCTGTAACTGTACCCTCACGGTGATTCTCTAATTAAAAATAAATAAATTAAAAAAAACTAATAAAGAAAAAAAAAAGAACTTGACTGTTCTTGCAGTGCACTCATTTGTCCTACCACACACATCCCTTTCAGAAAGAAATGGATCACTCAGTTCTCCGCTGGAAATTTAACTTCTTTAAGTGAATAAACATAAAGTGTCACAGCGGGTAGGGCATTTGCCTTGCATGCAACCGACCCAAGTTCGATTCCTCCGTCCCTCTCGGAGAGCCCAGCAAGCTACCGAGATTATCTCGCCCTCACGGCAGAGCCTGGCAAGAAGCTACCTGTGGCATATTTGATATGCCAAAAACAGTAACAAGAAGTCTCACGATGGAGACGTTACTGGTGCCCGCTCGAGCAAATCGATGAGCAACGGAATGACAGTGATCCAGTGATACAGTGATTTGCACCTGTGGCTGTTACTATTCCCTGGATCATTCCAGCGCCCTTCCCCAGGGTGCTGTCATCCACTTTGGAGATCACTGCTTTACAGCCTTGTGGATCTGTGGAGACCAAACTCACATCCTTGAGCCCCCTTCGAGGGGCCAGGAAGCTAGGATCCCAGAGGGCAGTAGCTCTGCTGCGGCCACCCCCGCAGGAGGTTTCAATGTTTCTTTCACCTTGAGAAGATAGTGCTCTCTCAGAAATCCTGAGCACCAAGTGGCCTGGTAAGTGTGTGGGCTAAAGCCACGTAAATATGTAACTGGCCTGGTAAATGTGTGGACTAAAAGGCACATAAAATGCTGTGAATCTGATTTGTTTGCGGTCAAACTCTAGGATCAAGCCTAGGTAAAGACAAAGCAAATGCATACATTCCCCTTGTAGAAAATTATTCCAAGCTTTCTAAGAGCCCCATACATAACTTCCACTGGCAGTGAATGACACATACTAGAAAAATACCAAAATTCAAAGGGGGAAAATAGCATCCTGTAGAAAAATGAGCATAAACATCAGACAGCAGTCATAGACTAAAATAATAAACTTTTTAGATTGAATTACTACAACAACATTTTCTGACACGCAATGTTTACTTTCTAGGAACTAAAGGAAAAATAGAATATCTTTGTGGAACAGAAAGCTATAAATAGACAATCTAGAATCTTTGAGATACATAGAACTTCTAGAATTTGAAATTTCAGTAATAGATAGACTTGATGAGATGACCACAGTCATAAAAATAAAAAAAAGAATTAGTGTGAGCATCATAGACCAGAACTCAGACACTCGCTTGGAAGAGAGTCAAAGAATGAGGAAAAAAAAAAACTCAGAGAGATTTTGAGACTAGAATGAGTTCTGAGCTTTGCTTAATTCAGTTTCTAGATAGAAACTGAAAAGGAATGAGGCTGAAGCTCTCTTTGATGAGATGAGGCTGAGAATTCTCCAGAGTTGTTTGCAAATTCATATCCAAACAATATCAACTAAAGAAAACCCACAGTTTGAGCTCTCCTGACATGTTGTAGGAGACAATGGATGGGGAGAAAACCTTAAGACCAGTCAGAGAACCAGGAAGAGCCGGCAAAGAGAGGCTATTCCAGAGCCAGCTTAACTCTGGAAAACATTGTCCGAATAGCATCTGAATTCCACACTCTATCTGCCCACCCCTGTTGGACCTGTGCCAGCCATCTTTTGTGCTGTTCTTTCCCTAGCTCTGATCCACTGGACTCTCCTACTTCCATTAACACCTTGCATGTCCCCGCCTTTGCACATCTGGCTCTGTCTGTCTGGATTTGTCATCTGCCTCTTTGCTCGTGACTGGCCCTTTATCCTCTTCCAGATTTCAGCCTGTCACATCTTTAAAGAAGACTTCCCTCCCCAGCTTGGTCCTCATGATTCTTAGGACTTTCGCTCAAAAATTTTATTCTTTCTGCTTTATTTTGTGTGTCTTCTACCAAGCTGTTATCCATGAACTGGGATCCAGAACCATAGCTATTCTGTCTGCCTACCTCTCTCTGTCTAGCATCCCAAGGAATTTCTCACTCCCTGTTAAGAACTTAGTAAATAAACATTAAAAAAAAAAAACAAGCGACAACACTTTAGCTGGAGCAATAGTACAGCAGTAGGATGATTGCCTTGCATGCAGCCGATCCAGGTTTTATCCCTGACATCCCAGATGGTCTCCCAAGTACCACCAGGAGTAATTCCTGAGCGCAGAACCAGGAGTAGCCCCCGAGCATCACCAGGTATGACCAGAAAAGAAAAAGACCCCAAACCCCTTTAGTACCAATATGTTCTGTTTTTCCCTAGGTATATTTGCTTACATGATTATATATGGTTTTAATTTTCTTTAAATTTTATTTATGAATATTTTCATTTTTTTGTCTACTTTTTCAAGTTATAGCTATAACTTGGCCCTTTTCCATGTTGGTAAGCATGGTCTATGAGTGATTACAAATTGATTTCACATGGCTGCATGATAGTCAGCCGTAGAGATAGAATGCATTTAGCCAGGCCACTGTTGTTGGGTGATGAGATTGTTCCTCTACATTGTGAAGGGAATAAATCGTGTGCTGTTTCCCTAGCACCTGGTTTCAATGAGAAGGAATTATGTGGTGAAAAGTCTTATGTCTCATCTGTTTTGTTCAGTGTCCCAGTTACTCTGGATAATGTCTGTTAACAACAACAACAACAAAATGGCTATTTCGACAGACTTTCCTGTCTTAAGCTTTGCACCTTAGTAAGTCAGTTTTTCTCCATCTCTCTTCTCTGCCCACCATATTATACCCTGGATATTGTTTAATATCAGCCTATAAAAACCTGACACATTCTTCCCTCCCCCACGATTTTTATCAAGGCACCATGATTCATAATATCGTTAATGATAAAGTTTTATCCACTATTCTACCATGGCACTCACCCACCACCAGAACGTTTGGTCCCCTCCACCAGTGCCCCAAGGTTCCCTCCCGCCCACCCGTGGGCCCTTCTTCTTTGATAAATTCAGTTTTGTAGACTAGCCCTTGGATTCGGTTGCCTTTGTTTACTACTTCCTTACTATGTTTCTTTCTTTCTTTTTTTTTTTTTTTTGCTTTTTGGGTCACACCCGGTGATGCAGAGGGGTTCCTCCTGATTCTGCGCCCAGGAATTACTCCTGACAGTGCTCAGGGGACCATATGGGATGCTGGGAATCGAACCCGGGCCAGCCACGTGCAAGGCAAATGCCCTACCCGCTGTGCTATCACTCCAGCCCCTTACTATGTTTCTTTGTATCCCACACATGAGAGGGATCATTCTGTATTTGTCCCTCTCCTTCTAGCTGACTTCACTCACCATTGTTTCCACTAGTGTCATCCACCTGGAACTGGTGGACATTGCATGATCTTGTCCTTTGTTATAACTGAGTAGTATTCCATTGTGTACTCATACCACGGTGTATTTCTTCATCATTGTATATTTTCTTTTTTTTTTTTTTTGCTTTTTGGGTCACACCTGGCGATGCACAGGGGTTACTCCTGGCTCTGTACTCAGGAATCACTCCTGGCGGTGCTCAGGGGACCATATGGGATGCTGGGATTTGAACCTGGGTCGGCCGCGTGCAAGGCAAACGCCCTACCCGCTGTGCTATCTCTCCAGCCCCCATCATTGTATATTTTCTTTCTCGATGTGAACAGATTTGCATCTGTTCTGGATGCTTGGGTTTTTCCCAGATCTTGGCTACTGTGAATGGTGCTGCAGTGAACAAAGGAGCACAAATGTTTCTTTTTGAAATAGTGTTTTGGGCCCCTGAAGGTACATGCCAAAAAGTGGAACTGCTGGATCATATGGAAGGTCAGTTCTGATTTTTTTGAGATGTCACTATACTGTTTTTCACAAAGGCTGGCCAGTCAACATTTCCACCAACATTAGATGAGGGGTCCCTTTTTCACAGCATCAGAGCCAGCACTGGTTGTTTTTGTTCATTTTTATGTGTAGCTAATCTCATGGGTGTAGGGTGACGTCTCACTGCTATTTTTTTTGTTTGTGCCACACCCAAAAGTGCTCAGGGGCTATTCCTGGTTGGGCTAAGGGATTAGTCCTGGCAGTGCTTAGTGGTCCATATGCACTATTAGGTGTACAACGGGGTCAGCCTCATGCAAGCAAGTGCCTAAACCTCTGTTCTATCTCTCCAGCTCAGTTGTTGCTGTTGTAATTCCCACTAACCTAATGGTAAGTGATGAAGAACAATTTTTCATATCACTATTGAGCATCTGTCTGTCTTCTCAGAGGAAGTGTCTGCTCCTCTCTTCCCTCCATTTTTCGATGGGGCTGTTTGGGTTTTCCTGCTGTAAGTCTGACAGGTGCTCTGTATGTCCAGGATAGTCCCCCTTTGTCAAATGAGTGGCGAGCAAATATGTCCCCCAGGTCTATGCGGTGTCTTTTCGTTGAGTCATCGATTTTGGCACACTCTTTACAATTATTTCAAATGAGCATCCTGAACATGGAACAACCAAAAATTAATTCAGAACCAAACAGCACCAATCTGAGATGTTCTGGGCAGCACACCCATGCCACATTTCTTGGGTGAAAGTGTTATGAGTAGGAAATTTGAAGAAGCCCTCCTTGGTATTCCATTCGATCACATTAATAGATTTAATATATTGTAATACTGCAGTGCATTGAATCAGTTTCTTATCATTGGTCACACTTAGAGTATATTCCTACATGAGGAATTGTACTTTTACTTTCTATTGATATGATTAAATATCTCTTCAGAAGTCTTAATAAAACATGTGCCGGTCAGATGTTTTGAACATATGAACATACTACCAGTGTTTTTCCAAACTTCCAGATCTGAGGTATAGAAATGCTCTCTTGTAGCTTTCTTTTGCATTTGTCTTACTAAAAATTCGGTCGATAACCCTTTTATTCTTCCAATGTTCATAGGAATTTCCTTTCCCATGAGCTGTGTTTTTATCATTGTTTTCTAATGGGTTATTAATTTTTTTATTGATTTGTAGGCTTTTTCTATATCTAGGCCCCACAATGCCTTCGCCACAGTGCTCTACAAATTAAAAGATTTTGCAAATCCAGTGCCAGAATTTATTTGGTGCTGAACTTGACTTTTATCTCTCTGACTTGAGTGTGAATATCCATTCGTGTGCTGCAGAAATAATTCCAGGTTTTTTTTTTTTTTGGAGGCCTTACCTAGTAGTGCCTGGGGGCTATTCCTTACTCTGTACTCAGAAGTGGCCCCTGGCAGTGCTCAAGGGACCATATATGGTGCCGGGGATTCAAACTAGAATCAAGGCTAAGGAAGCCACATGCAAGGCAAGCGCATTCTCTCCTGTTCTCCAGCCCTCGATACTGTATTTGATTATAGAATGCTGCTCCAGGATCTACTGCAAAAGTTTCCAGAATAAACGCTCTCTTCACAGTGTTACCCTTCCCCAAACTTTAAAACATTAATGGCTTCAACTAAGGACCGGAGGTGCCAGAGAGATGGTACAGGGGGTTGGGCACTTGACTTATACTTGGCTGGCCCTTGTTCAATCCCTGGCACCACCAGGTGTGCCTCCCAAAAACAAAATCTGAAAGTAGGAAGTACTGTCACTGTCACTGTCACTGTCATCCCGTTGCTCATCGATTTGCTCGAGCGGGCACCAGTAATGTCTCCATCGTGAGACTATTTTGGCATATCGGATACACCATGGGTATCTTGTCAGGCTCTGCCGTGTGGGCAAGATACTCTCCGTAGCTTGCCGGGCTCTCAGAGAGGAGTGGAGGAATTGAACCTGGGTTGGCCGTGTGCAAGGCGAACGCCCTACCTGCTGTGCTATCGCTCCAGCCCAGGAAGTACTGAGGGAAGGAAATTTTTTTTTTTAACCATCCACATTCATATTTGGAGTCAGATAAATTCAGGTTAGGGAGAAAGTGAGTTTCTTTCTCTTAGGTGTCTCGCCTAGATCTGAGACCCGCCTTCCGAGTGCTCATGTTCTAAGCATCTTTCTATGCGGATGGCATTGCAGCACACGTGAATCAGGGTTGCCCGTCGAAACCTCTTTATCTGCCAGTTCAAAGTTGGCAGCTGCTGCTGCTTACAGAAATGCGACTCACAGTTATAACAAATACAGGCTCTATTTCACACAATAACATTTTTCTTGTCTTTTATCACCTAATAAAACATATTTATGGAAGCAAATCCTGAGACATCCTAGGTAAAAGGCCTTCCTCTCTCTGAAATCATAAACTATTCCTTTCATGTCTTCTCATAGTACTTTTATGGATTCCCTTTTTCACAACTGTGTATTTGATCCACCTGGAATTTATTTGGGCTTGAGAGGTTAGGTTGGGCTCAGACTTAATCGTGCATCAGATAACTTAGTTGTCACCCCTAGAGTCATGGGTGATCTATCTTTGCTCCAGGAACTGGAAAGCTCATCTTCATGGGGACATGGAGTTGTGATGTTCAATCCCTGGCACCGAATCTGGTTCCTGAGCACAGCCAGGAGTAATCCCTGAGCACAGAAGCGGGAGTCCGCTCTGAACACCACCAGGTGTGCCTCCCAAAAACAAAACCTGAAAGTAGGACGTACTGTCACTGTCACTGTCATCCCGTTGCGGATGGCATTGCAGAAACCTTTGGGTTTCTGTCTTTTCCATTAAATGACCTACTCGGGACGATGCGTGGGCGGTGCTTTCTTGTTCTGCTGTTCCCGAAGATTATGTCTTCAGTCCATAGAGAGTCTGTGGCAGTATTGTGCCAGACTTGTTACTGTTTTTGGCATATGTTCTGCTTTCTTGCTCATGGTCCCCCATCAGGGCTTCTTCTTGCCTCTCTGTACCTTAACAATTGTAACAGTGCTCAAGTCATTGTTTTAATCCTCCTCACTTGGAAAGAGAAAGGCACCGCTGAATTGTTTTCATTTGTCTTTATATTACTGTCAAAGCTAAAGTGAGACTCCCCATCTCCCCCACCCCCACCTACTTTTGAACTCCAATGGTCCTTCTGCTGAAGATTAACCGTTTGCAACTTTTGTTCCTAGTTCTTTAAAAATTATGTTTTTAGACACCAGGATCTGCAAAGTTGTTGACAGTAGAGTTTCAGGCATACGGTGTTCCAACCGGTGTCCGCCTCCCTCCACCCCAGCTCTCCTCCCACCCATCAATTTGTCTCCCTGACAGACACATTTTGAAGTTTCATTATTATAGTTTGGGTGCCATGCTTTCAGTCATGCTGGCTCTTGTGGCTTAGATATAGACAGATACTTTGCCTCTATACTATAGATGTTTTGCTCTTATTTCGAAAGGGACATCCAACTTATTCGTGCTTAAAGGGGAATTTCTTAGAATTCCAAGTCATAGGTGCAGTCTCGTAAGAACTGAGGCTGCAGGGCCGAAGATATGGCCCAGGAGTTAAAGTAACTTGCCTTGCATCCAGCCTGCCCCAGTGTGATTCTCAGCACTGAAAATGATCCCCTGAGCCCTCCAGGAGACAGCCCTGAGTATCTTCAGATATGGAGCAAAAGCAAAGAACTGAGGTTAGAATTGAAGGCTGGTTGGAGGGTGCCATTCACGATTATGTCTTCAGTCCATAGAGAGTCTGTGGCAGTATTGTGCCAGGGTAGCACTGTAGCACTGTCGTCCCGTTGTTCATCGATTTGCTCGAGTGGGCACCAGTAACGTCTCCATTGTGAGTCTTGTTGTTACTGTTTTTGGCATGTCGAATACGCCATGGGTAGCTTGCCAGGCTCTGCCATGCGGGCAGGATACTCTCGGTAGCTTGCAAGGCTCTCTTTTTCGTTGTTGTTGTTGTGACAGCAGAGATCACATCCAGCTGTGAGGGCAGTCCCACTCAGCCACGTGTGGGGTCATGCTGGGAAATTAAACTTGGGGTGCGTCATGCACTCTCCCTCTGGGTCACATCCCTGGTCCTAGCAGAGAGACTTGTGGTCAAAGAGGGAAGTACCCCTCTGGACAGGATGGGTGTGTCCCACTAGTATCTTTGGTATTCCTATTAGAAAGCATTGTCTGATCATTGGTTTTCAGTAAATATTTGTTGAAATGCTTCCCAAAAAAGCATTTTAAATGGTCATTGGAAAAACTAATACACAGCTTTGTTTGCTTTATTTTTTCTAAAAAAAAGGGGGAGGAGGGTGTTTGCCTTACACATGGTCGACGCAGGTTCAATCCTTAGCATCCCACGTGGTCTCCCAAGCACCACCAGGAGTAATTCCTGAGTGCAGAGCCAGAAGTAACCCCTGAGCATAGCTGGGTATGATCCAGAGAGCATATATATATATATATATATATATATATATATATATATATATATATATATCAGGGCTCCATATACTGAAACAGAACCATAGTGCTGTGTGGAGGTGGGGGTCTCTGGGATTATTCGTTTATAAGGCTGGGGCCCTCACGAATAGAGTCAGCGCCTTTATCAGAAGAGACACTGGTCTGGGACAGTAGTACAGCATGCAAAGCTCTTGCTTTGTATGCAGTTGACCTAGGCTCAATCTCCAGAACCATAATATAGTCCCCTGAGCACAGAGCCCTGAGCACTACCTGGTGGGCCCAACCACTTCCTCCCTAAAAGGAAGAGTCTCTCTCTCTCTCTCTCTCTCTCTCTCTCTCTCTCTCTATCTCTCTCTCTCTCTCTCTCTCGCTCGCTCGCTCGCTCTCCTTTCTTCTCCCTGAGCCCTGGGGATGAGGAGATAGTACATAGTGCAGCAGCTAAGGAGCTTGCCTTGCACATGGCCAAATAGAGTTTGATCCCTGGCAGCCCATAAGGGCCCCCGAGCCCCACCACGAGTCTTGCTGAATGTGACCCCAAAATCAAAATTAAGAAGAAGGCAGCCCTCTGCAAATCAGGCTCTCAGCAGAGAGCCTGGCGCCTAACCCAGCCCTTCCCAGCCTGTGGTTTTAGCCCCTCTCTGATGTTCTCTTAGAATTGTCCTAACTGAGACGATCCCTAACACTTGCACTTACCTGCCAGGCCTTTTCACGATTCTGTTTCTTGAACCCTCATGAAAGTCTTAATAGAGAGGCAGAGTCCCGCTGGCCAGTTCTCACATGAGAAAACTAAACACACTCAGAACTAATACCCAAGGACAGTAGAAACACGGGCCAGAAGGGCTGGTCCAGGGTCGGAAGCCTGCCCCGGGTGCTGCGGGTGAAGGCAATTGGGGTAGAGAAGGGACCACTGTGGCAGTGAGAGTTGGAAATGGTCACTCTGGATAGAAACTGCGTGCTGAAGGAGATAAAGGAACAAACATGATAACCCCTCGGCATCTCTTTAGCAAACCATAATGCCCAAACGTGTGTGCGTGCGTGTGTGTGTGTGTGTGTGTGAGTGAGTGAGAGAGAGAGAGAGAGAGAGAGAGAGAGAGAGAGAGAGAGAGAGAGAGAAGAAAAGTGCCCGCCATAGAGGCAGTCTGGGGGTGGCAGGAGGGAAACTGGGGACACTGGTGGAGGGATGGTGTTGGAACATTGCATGACTGAAACCTGACCATGAAGAGCTTTGTAACTGTGCACCTCATGGTGACTCAGTAAATAAATAAATAAACATACCAGAGCCACATTCACACCCAGCCCCCTGGCACAAAGTGAGTTCTCTTCTTCTCCCTGTATACTGACTGTACCTGGCAGGAAAGCACATCTGCCACACACACACTGATTGGTCATTGGTTGGCTAGTCTCTGTGCCTGTCACATAGGTAGGAAGCTGTCTCATGCACCGCCCTCGAATGTCCCATCAGCCCCTGCTGTTGTCCTGCTGTCTCTGCATGGCCAGGGTTCTTGCCCACAGCCTTCGTGGGGTCTCACCTCCCTTGGTGACACCCCAAGCCGTAGGCATGTCCCTGAACGATCCCCCTATTAAAGTGGTTCTGGCCACTGAACTTTAAGTTATAGTTTTTGTTCATTTGCCCAACTAAATCAGTCAGAATGTTTAATAAGAGGAGCCGTTATTTGCTGGGAGGAAGGAAGGAGAGAGGGGACACCGAGCAGGGATTACAAATGACAACAGGAGTTTGACTTTCTCCGATAGCTACCTCTCCCTTCAGAAGCCTTCATGGAGCAAAGGAAGAAAGACCAGGGTAGGGGAGACCAGGTAGAACTTAGCTCTGTGGCAATCAGAGCACTCCCTAAAGCCCTAGGAGGGTTTCTCTGGCCAATCAGAGCTTTCCCTGAAGCCCTGGGGGGGGGGGTTCTCTGGCCAATCAGAGCACTCACTAAAGCCCTAGGAGGGTTTCTCTGGCCAATCAGAGCTTTCCCTGAAGCCCTAGGAGGGTTTCTCTGGCCAATCAGAGCTTTCCATGAAGCCCTAGGAGGCTTTCTCTGGCCAGTCAGAGTACTCCCTGCAGCCCTGGGAAGATTTTGCTGGACTTTCTCCTCATTGGTTCAGAGCCATCACCTGGGCCTGCTGAGGCTTGCAGGCCTGCGTTGGGGCATAGCTCGCCAACCCCGTGGTCCTTGCAGGCAGTTCCCACCCTGGAGCATTCTTGTCTTTGCCCCCCAGGACTGGCTCCTGCAGCTCAGACAGGAAGGCAGGAGGAGGGCGTGGAGGGCACCTGTGTTGTGCGCCTCCCTCCTCGCCGGCATAGAGCTGGCTCAGTCTCTGCACCGGGGCACGGTGGGCAAGTGGGAGACGATCTATATATTTTGCAATTAACAAGGATAATGACATCTTTTCCAAAACGCTTGCTGGAGGCTCCAGGTTCTCTCTCCAGACTTTTCTCCGTTGGTAATGAGAGAGGCTTGCAAGGAGGTAAAACGCAGAGACCTGAATCCTACCCAGGGTGGTCCCATTTGAAGGGAAGGGGCCAGGCCCGTGGGGGATCTGGGGTCTGCTCCAGCCTGCCGCCGGCGTGCTCATGTCTGGCGGTGTCTGCAGTGATGAACAGCATTGGGGAGAGTCTCCGAGAAAGGATGGATTCTGCCCAGTTAAATAAAAACGTGATGGGGAAGAGCCTCCGGTCTTTCCTTAGTTCCGGGGCGGCTTACTCTCTTGAGGCTCTGTGATATTTTCAGGCTCTCAGGCATTTAAATTACCTCACCATTAGCCCTTCGAAATAGATAAGCTGCACGTGTCCTCCCCCCTTTCCTTGGAAGAGGACACGGAGGCCTGGGGTGTCCAGCAGCTTTTGCCCAGAGTCCCCAGGGGATCACCGTCCCGCCGTGCCAACCTGAGCAGGTGCCCCCAGCTTGGCACAGGCTGCTGATTGGACTGTGTGTTTTTCCCAAGGCCCACTGCATCGGGCAGATGCATTAAAAGCTTCCCCGGGTGGATAAATCCTGGGACCGCCAGGTAACTTTCCATTAATAAAGCAAAACTATAAATTAAGCCATCCTCTTGGCCATTCTAGACCAGGGCTCGCCCCCTCCCCCGCAGGAACCCACAAGCAACATTTCAAAATAACACACGCACACAAAAAGCCCTTGGCGGGCCTGGTGCAGTGGGTCATGGCCCAATGGGGGCTGGGGAGACCGGCGAAAGAGGCTATTATTTTGCACCTGTTCTGCCCAATAGCTCACGGTGTCCCAGTATTTACTTAAAAAGCAGAGGAGGAAATCATTATTTGCTCTCAGTCTTGCGATTCCCGTGGCTACACTCTTCGGAAGAAGTGTTTTCTTCCCTTTCTCCCCCCCTTTCTCTCATGCCCGAGTTGCGTGCAGTCAAAGTGGCAGCGTCTGGTGCATATGATACAGAGAATCAGCGCAGAGGCTGGATGAGAGCACCGCTTGCCTCTCTCCCTCTTTTTCCCCTGTTCCTCTCTCCCTCTCCTCTCCCTTCCTTCCTCTCCCTCTTACTTATTCTTTTCGCCTCCCATTTCTGCCCACTTTTACAAAAGCTGCAGACACGTGATATATGCGTGCTCCCTATGCACGCATTACGTTTAGTCCATATGCCTGTACTTCATATAGATTGCTGCCAGTGTATATTATACCTATATTAGGTGAACTTATATGCATTGTATATGTGTCCAAATGCACATGCGTCCCTCCCCCCCGCCCCAAGTAGAAATGCTTGGGGAATAAGCCCAATAATAATAATAATTTAAAAAATACACAGCCCAGAGCAAAAAAAAATTTAAAAAATCAAAAGCTGAGCCCCATTTTCAATGTTAGTCCAGTCTTCCCATGTTTAATGCCTCCCCCATCATGCCCGGGTCTCTCTCGATGCCAGTTGGCAGCAATCAGCTCTTCAAGTGCAGGGGTGAGGCGGGGGAGGGAAGTGGCCGGATGAAAGAGCCCCTTTTTGTCCTAAATGCCGGCACCCACCCCAGATAATGTGGCACCAGGCCCCGCTTGGCGGAGTGCGGCGCGTTTGGAAGGAGCTTGTTTTCCTGGAAAATATAGTCATTGGGCAGCGGAGACAAAAATATGGCCGGGCTAGTAAAAATGCTATTGTTAGAGGTAATAAGGTGGTGAGGGCAGTTGCTTTGCCAGCAGAGAGCCTTTCTGAGGCTTAGAGAGTGGGGTGGGCGGAAGGATAAATGGCTCTGGGGGGAGCGGGGCCCAGCGGGGCCGGCTACCCTATCTTTAGTCGTTTCTATGCTTTTGCATTCCTGAGGAATGTATGTGCGTGTGGGAAGGGCCGAGGGGAGAGAAAGCCACTTGCCAGCCCCTCCTGGCTGCATGCATTTTGTGTTTCTTTAACATCGCACCCACAAGCTGCTCGCTAGCCCTCTGTGTGTTGGGGTCCACCGTGGAGGGGAGAAAGCCGGGAGTCAACTGCAGGTCACCGCCCAAACCGACGTGCCCCAGAGAAGCTTGCTTTGTCCTCGGTTCTTCAGTGGCGTGAGAGTGCAGAAAGTTCATGAGCAAGGGAGAAGGAAGTGGCGTGTCATCGGGGGCAGCTGACCAGCTACCATGTCCCTCCTCGGGGCCCCCTCAGTCCCTCCTGGTCCAGGGTCTGAACCCTCTCTTTGGCTGTCACGGTGAATCCGTCCACTGTTGAACTTCCTGTGCCTTCTCATGTTTCTGCCCTAACCCAGCTCCTTCACCTTGGGCGTTGTGTTCAATACTGTGCCCCCAAGGGATTCACAACTGTTCATTCTAAACAAATGCATTTTACATATTTTTTAAAAAATTGAAATCTATTGTGGCGACATGGGTTGACAAGAGTGTAAACGTGGGTATGTTTGGGGTGCATGGTGACCACGCTCCACCAGCTGAGCATGCATCTCCTTCCCTCACATCCACGAACGCTTTCTTTCCATTGCCACCCCTCACCATGGTACCCACAGTTCAGTTCTTGGGATCCGAGGGTCTGTTTCACCGGAAATGGTCTCTTCCCTTTGTTTCCTTATATTCCACATAGGACTGAGAGCATCTGGTATTTGTCTTTTCCTCTTTTTTTTTTTTTTTTGGCAGGGTGGGGGGTAGGTAGGGAACCGTGCCTGGCAGTGCTCAGGGAACCTGTGCAGTGCCTGGGATCCAACCACGGCTAGCTGCATGCAAGGCAAGTCTCTCCGGCCCAGGGGTTCCTCTTATTCTTTCTGTCATTTTACATAGCATGACCCCCTCTAATTCCATTCAAGTAGTAGCAAAAAGGTGATATTTTGTCTTTACTGAGAGCTGAGTGGTGGTTCATTGTGCCTATAGACCACACGTCTTTTTCTTTCTTTCTTTCTTTCTTTCTTTCTTTCTTTCTTTCTTTCTTTCTTTCTTTCTTTCTTTCTTTCTTTCTTTCTTTCTTTCTTTCTTTCTGTCTTTTGCGATTTTTATACATTTTATTTTTATAAAGTAGTTCACAGTATTCATTACATATAATATTCAAACACCGACCCCACGGGCGAGTATTTTCCCACCACAATAAGAGGGAAGTGTGTGAAGGTTGTTGTATTTCATTCTGGAGCCATTTTTAAGCCCGTATGTAAGAGAATAGAAGCAAGTATGTTAAAACCAAACAAATATGTGCTACTTTAGGTACATCAGTGGGCTAGCTTTGCAGCCGTGCGCTCTAGAAAATAATGCATTGCTCTCTTCCAGGAGCTTTATTTTATAATCTCTGGGTCTTGGCCATTGATGAGATTACATGGCACCTGGGGCAGTTTGTGGGTGTGACTGCCAAGCTACTGGAAAACTGGGGATCTGGATAGAGGAGGCCCAGTCCTGATCTGAGCAGGCTTGGAGATCTGCATACCTGGGTTTCTCTGCCAGTTCTTTCATGTGGAGAGTGGCCTTGCGCATGGCTGCAGCTGGGTTCTGGAGGTTTTCGGCTGCTGGGGTTCTGCTTAGGGCGGGGAGGAAAACTCAACCCGCCCCCTCCGAGGTGCCCCGGTAAAGACAGCTTGGCACGGGGTCAGGAGACTTCTGCTCTTCCTTCCTTCCTTCCTTCCTTCCTTCCTTCCTTCCTTCCTTCCTTCCTTCCTTCCTTCCTTCCTTCCTTCCTTCCTTCCTTCCTTTCTTTCTTTCTTTCTTTCTTTCTTTCTTTCTTTCTTTCTTTCTTTCTTTCTTTCTTTCTTTCTTTCTTCTTTCTTTCTGGCAATGGGTCCCCCACCCAGCAATGCTCAGGAATTACTCCTAGTTCTGCACTCAGGGGTCATACCTGGCAGGTTAAGGGGACCCTGTGGGGCGCCAGGGATTGAACCTGGGCCTGCTGCGTGCAAGACAAGCTCTTCCTTCACCTGCAGTGCCTTGACTCCAGCCCCGACCACAGCTTCATCCATTCATCCATCGGAGGCATTTGAGCTCGTTCTGGGCTGTGGCTCTAGGTAGCGGCTCCACCGTGAACCCAGCTGTGCTTCCGCCTCTGAGAATTATCCACTTTGCGGCTGGGGTGAGACATCTCGGAGGGGGCTGTCTTGCCCACAGCCCCCCCTGTGGTTGCAGGCTGCTCTGTCCCTGCATTTGACTATTTGCTGCTTCATCCCAGGCGGGTGTGTCCAGCTGAGATTGCTGAGACCCATGACCCCCGCTGCAGATGCCCAGGTTCCAGTAGGGGTGGCTGTCCTCTCACCAATGTTCCATGTTTTAGCCCAGTGGGCCCCAAACTAAGTCATACTACCTACCCTCTGGGGGTGTTGGGACACTTTTGGGGCATCAGGCGGTAGTATCCTGGGGTACTGCTCTCTGTGTGTTCACATCCAGAAGGTGGATTTGCAGGGGAGGAGGTGCTGAGCGATCTGTTTTATATGGGAAGGGCCTGTGGGCCAGGTCAGTCAGGGACCCCTGCCCCGAGACCCTGCACATGCCAGCGTGTTTGTGATCTGAGGAGGGCGGTGACGGGGGGGGGGGGGCTGGATAGGATGGTGACTGGAGGGAGGATGGTGGGGAGGATGGTGACTGGGGGGAGGACGGTGGCTGCCGGGAAGGTCAAATTCTCTCCTTCCTGCCAGCCAGTGGCCCCACCATCCTCTCAGGCCCCCATGACTCTTTCTCCACCCCTTCTCACTTTGCCATTTATTCCAGACACTTGAACTCCATTGGTGAGGCCAGGAGCTAGTCCACGGCAGGGCGTGTG
Source organism: Sorex araneus (assembly GCF_027595985.1). NCBI lineage: Eukaryota > Metazoa > Chordata > Mammalia > Eulipotyphla > Soricidae > Sorex > Sorex araneus. The sequence continues at coordinate 167,834,460 of NC_073304.1, read as the reverse complement.
CCCAGCATGTACCCGACCTGTCTTCAGTCCCCAGCTCCACAAGGTCCCTGGAGCCCCACCAGGGCTGATCCCTGAGCACAGAGCCCAGAGTAAGACCTTGACAACTCCCCGGTGTGAGCCAAAAACAATCATCATCGTTTTCAATAGGGCTTCTGGAAAATGGTGGCTCGTGTTTTATTTTCATAGCCTGGTTCTAGTGTTGGTTGGGGGAAGGGTTGGCCACACCCCGGGGTGCTCGGGGACTATTCCTGGCTCTGTGCTCACCAGTGACCCCTGGGGACCATAACACGGTGCCCTGGATGGAACTGGGGTCAGCCGATGCCAGGCGAGCACTCCTCACCCCCACTGGTGCTCTCTCTCCAGCCCACCTGGAGTATGTCTCAGACGCCCAGGTCACTCTCGGGACTCATGTGTATCCCCTGTGATAGACTGTAAGGTCCCTCATGGCAGAGCAATTCTCACTCACCTTTGTGTCCAGGGGTCCTAGAACTGAGCCCGTCCTCCCCCAGCTCCCCACCCCAGCCCCTGCTGAGTATCGAGCCAGCTCTAGAAGACAACTAGAGTTGATAGGGACAGGCAGGGCGGACGTTGATGGATGGAAAAGAGGAAGGCAGAAGGATGTAGTGTCACAGGAAAAGTGAGTGTGTGTAACCAAGGACTCTCAGCCTATGGGAAACAGGCAGAGAAGGTGAACGGATGAGTCCTCTGAAAGGCAGGATACGAGGATGGGAAAACAATCTGCAGTGGGTAAATGGAGTGGAGCCTTTCCCTGCCAGAGGGAAGGTTCTGGATCTTCTCTCAGCACCCGACCTCTGAGCCTTCGCAGTCGGGACTTGTGAGCGCACACCATCATTCCTGACAGCCACTGGGTGTCTTGTCTGTCGGTATGAATGATTTACGTTCATGATCTCATATTATTGGAGTTTCTTGTTTGTTTGTTTATCTCTGCAGGGGTGGGGATCTGAATCCTGAATCTCAAAATCCCCAGGGCCAAGCTTGCTGGAATCCCGTCTCATCCCGAATCCCTTAGCCTGACCCTTTTTAGAGCAGGGACAAACCCAACTTCCTGGCCACTGTGGTGTTCCTTCTCTTCCCACAAAAGATGGCTGGGTGAGAGGAGCCCTTGGGAACTGGCCAGAAGCGTCCCAAGATTTTGAGGGCTGTGGGCTCTGGGCTTTTGCCCCTTTGAACATCGCCGCTCTGGGAGGGGGCTAGGAGTTGGCCACAGCGCCCCGCTCTCTGCTTTGTTCTGGGGCTACGAGGCCCTTTCAGGAGTGTCCACCAGAGCCCGCCTAGGGGATAAGTAAGATTTTTTTTTTTTTTCATCACGAGGTCCAACTGGCTCCTTAATTCTCTTCTTCCCACCTTGTTGTCTCTAAGTGAACCACCCAGGTTAGTTGGTCAGAGCCTCCCCTCCTCGGCGGGCAGGGAGGACAGGATTGAAATCTGAGTGTCCCTTCCCGATGAGCTGACGGGAAAGGACCAGGGCCCTGACAGCCCGCTGGGACGGCTCATTAGCAAGTCTCCTGGGGGCCCACGGAGCCCAGCACTAGGATGTCCACTCCCCAGAAGTCCACACTGGAAGGCACCCGGCTATTCTGGTCCCCATCAGCTGCTCAGGAGAGGGGAGAGAAATGACGAGCCCACAGATGGCACGTGCCAGTGTGCAGGGTCTTCAGCGCCCACCAGATTAAGGCGTCATTGTCATAGTTCCCCTCGACAGACGGGCTTTTCCCTTCCTGTGGCTCTTGTAAATCATTCTAGGAAGCCTCGGGGAGGGCAGAGCCTGCAGGCAGAGCCCCTCGGAGGAGGAAGTTGGGGCGGGCGAGGGGCAGAGAGAGAGAGAGAGAGAGAGAGAGAGAGAGAGAGAGAGAGAGAGAGAAGCAGCGAGAAGGCCAGCGAGAAGGCCAGCTGGGAGCGCCCAGAATTGGAAGGTGGCATCAATCGCCAAGTTGAATATGTTTGCCAAGGGTGACAGAGCAGCTCCGAGCTTGTCCACTGTAGGTGCTCGGTGAGCCCCATAGGGTGGGTCTGAGGGGGAGGGTAAAGAGCCAGAGGTCGGGGAGCCTGCAGATAAGCTTGTCTTGCTGGGACTGAGAGTGAAGGAGAGAAGGGAGGAGGCCTGGGAGCAGCATCTGTGCCCGGGGACCCCTGGGAGCCGAGGGTTCGAGAGCTTCTGGTGAACTCGCCTCTGTTCAGTCCGTCCGCTCACTTCCCACCCATGAAAGCTGGAATCCGACGATTTGCATGCTGCCTTCTGGCCAAAGACGGCAGCGGGAGCACCTGTGATGGGCTTCACAGAGCAGCTGGAGGCAGGAACACTACCGAAACCCCGAGTGGGGCCCGTCTCCCGATGACGCGGTTCTTCACTGTGCTGAGGGAGCCCAGCGGCCCCAAAACCACAGTCTTGTTGCCCTTCCGCCCCTAAGGTCCCCCGGTACCTGTCGAAGAGCTGAGTGGAGGCGTCGCCCACCCCGCCCCTACCTCCCCACTCCGCTCTGTCCTCTGCCCTCTGAGTTTCATCGCTCCGTGAGTGATATTTGCCTGAAAACACTTTCTTTATGGGTTATTAGTAAAAAATAAATAATTTTTTTTAAAAAAAGCACAAGGGGGGGGAAATAGAAGACACACTGGGTTCGAGAGAACAGGATTAGGTCTACGTAAAAACACTTTTCGAAGTGTCAGAAGGTCTCTGGGGAAATAGAAGAAATAAATGAGCCCCAGTGTGAAGGGAGTGAGCACGGGCCACCTGGGCTTGGGGACAGGGTCCCTGGGCCACAGCCATCTGCATGGCAGATGGAGCCTATTGAGTAAATGATGACCATCACTGTAGTCCTCACCAGGGGCACCTTCACCACCACAGCCCGGGGGGACGGATTATTTTTGAGACAGGAAACAAGTGTGTCCCACGGGAAGGACGGGGTGAGGAGGATCACCTTCCAGGGTCTTTGCTCAGTCCTCGGTCTGTGTGGACTTCAGGAGAAAGAAAGGAAGGCTGCCCCCCTATTCCGGAATGCTCCATTTCTAGAGTTTTCTCATTCCTTCCCAGCTGCTCGATGCCCGAAGGTGCCAGAAAGATGATCCATTCCCCTCATACCGCTGCTTCATGGTACCCTCCGGTCCGTGTCGGTCTCAGACCTCCAGCCTCCCACCCCTGGGGGACCCTCCATCTCCCTCTCCCACGTGGGTCACTCCCAAGAGTGTCCCCTCCTTTGTTCTCCTGACGGGGCTTTGTCCGTCCACCCGGTGTCTCACCAGCATCTGTGCCCTCTAGACCTCAGACTCGTTCCGAGAGGGACCCTGGGCTTCTGGGTCTGGATCTGGTTCAGCACGGGGAGGTGAGGAGCTGTTCCAGCACCCGGCCGAGGAGGGAGAATGAATGAAGGTGGCTAGAGCTTCCCCCAAGCACGGAGAGCCAACCAACCTCAGCGCACTGCCCGAGGCACCACACCCAGATCAGGTAGAGCCCCCACCCCCACCCCGACTCCCTCACTTGATCGTGGACCTTCTCTTCTACCTTGCTGTGTTTGGGTTTGAGGTTCTCCCGGCGATGGTGGTGCTAGCGCCCAGCATACAGAGCTCACTGTCCGGCCCCCAGAGCCTCTCTCCAGCCCCCCAGATTTCCTTGGTCCCAAGGGCACAGATCCCGCTCACCAGAAACTGGCCACTCCCCACCGGGACATACCCACGGACCCCCCGGCCTCCATCTGAAGCTCAGTGTGCCCGTGTCAGTGGCTTCGGCTATAAAGTACGAGCAGGAAGTTTGGGAGAGGAAACTTATGAAAGCCAGGATGGGGCCGGGTTCGTGGCATCCTCTTCCCTCTGTTTCTGCAACTAAGGGGCCACAGACAGGCACTGCGCTTTGGCTGGGCCTCTTGGGGGAGGACTCGGGGATCAGGAGTCCCTTGCTGGCTCGTGATGGGTGGACAGCAGGAACTGGAAGCAAGGGTTGAGATTGTACCAGCGTCCAAGAACCGCGGCTGTTTCCTGCCACAGCCTGTCGGCGCTTCCCGTGTCTAACACACACCCCATCTTCCCCAGCACTCTCTCCTGGTGGAGGTGTCTACAGCTCCGCGCCCCGGTGGCACCTCTCTTTCATTTCTACTCACATGTCCGTTCTTTGGCCCTGGGGTTATTTGGGGACAACGCCTCATGTTCGGTGCCCAGAGTGGTCTCGTCGGCAAAGCCCACTCTTTCCTTCCCTCTGCTGGTTTGGGACAAGAGACAGGATGCTTCCCCTATGGGGGGGTTCGGGAAGTCCTGGGGGTGCAGAGCAAGAGCTCCTAGACTCTGGGGAGCTTGAGGGCATCAGGAAAGGAGCCGGGAGACGTCTGCACTGGCGTGGACATGTGAGGACAAGGTGACATGCAGGCAGAAGAGAAAGGAGGAAGAAGAACTAGGGAGGTCAGGGGCGCATATGAGAACAGTCGTGGGAAGGAGAGGGAAGGGGATGGCACAATTGACTGTGGGACAACACGGAACAGCATGGGAACTGCACGGGGACAGCGTGGGAACTGCATGGGGACAGGAGTGTGGCTCTGTGGACAGCACAGGACAGCACAAATGCCTCCCGCTTGAACTTGCTGGGACAGGCCCCTGAACCCCAGGTGGGTGGAGAGTGACTGGGGTCATCTGTGCCCCTGAGAGAAGAATGGAATCCTGCGTTCTTGGTGCTTTTTGCTGGCAGACCTGCTGCCACTGGCCCCAATCCCAAGACCCAGCACCCGTGCCCACCCCCACTAGCACACTCTGGAGAGGGTCGGGAGAGGGGGTAAGAGCTGACGGTGAACCACGCCGGCCCTGAGCCCACTCTCCCAGGTTCTCATGTCACCAAGGAACGGCATCCGCTGGGAGTTTGGGGGTGCGGCAGACTGGGACGCCGGAGCCACCCTGAGCAAACCGCACTAGGGTGGGGCAGACCTATCCGGACACACACTTACCTGCAGAAAGAGCCCGGCCCTCCCAGACGGAGCCCAGGCACCCAGTTACTGGCACTGCCCGTGCTGGAGAGGGGGGGTGCGGGCACCCCCTCTGCGTGAGCTCCCCACTTTGGCTGCTGCCTCCTGCACCCTGGGGGCCCTGGAGTGGCATTTGAGAGACATTCCATCGCCTCGGTGAGCCTGTGTGGGGTCCCGAGGCCCCGGCGCTGGGCTGTGGGCCCTGCCAGGTGTTACGTGGAACAGGAGGGCAGCCGGCGGCTCCAGAAGGCACAGCTTCAGTGTCTTCCAATTTTCCAAAATAGAAAGAATAAAACAAATCAGAGCAGATGTTCCAACATGTAATTATCGACTAATCAGTTTGGACTTTTTTTCTTTCTTCTCTCTCTCTTTTTTTTTTTTGTAAAGGAGAGTCCAAAATAGCTCCCAGATTTCATGAACCTCAGGCCTGGTGGGGCTGGGGGGCAGGGGTGGGTGGGTGGGGCTGGACTGGGAAGGAGCAGGTGCCCGGGCGGAGCAGGGGGATGATGGGAGAAGGGGGCAGGTGTGTCTGCCGCTACGGCTGCTTCTGCTTCAGGGGTGGTGACGGCGCTGGGTGCTGGGGACGGTGAGAGGGAGGCAGCAGGTGCAGGGGACGGGGACAGACAAGCGTCCTCCGAGAACAGACCGCGGCCTGCCCCTGCCCCACCAAGCTCAGGTCTTCTCCCACACACACCCCAATCTGCAGGCACAGGGTGGAGGGACTTTGTCCTCTTTATCCTGAATGTAAAATCCGGGCTCCCCTCACCCCGACTGTTTCCTTGGAAGGCAACGAGATGCCAGAAAGACACGGGATTTGGTCTCCTGTGGCCCTGCTCTGGGAGTCCCGGGCTGGAGCTTAGCTGCAGAGGTAACTGAGCAATCGGGGATGCTCAGGGTCCCCTTCCGATGTTCTTGGGACCTTGGAGTAGCCTGGCCCCCACCCAAGAGCATCAGGAATAAGAGGGAAGCAGAAAGGAAGGGGGGAGAGGGAGAGAGGAAGGAAATGCGGAGAAGGCGAGGGAGATGCGGAGAAGGCGAGGGAGAGATTCGGGGACTCCTCCAAAGAGAAGTGAGGGGTTGTGAGGAGGCGTCCAGGCATCCAGAAAGTTCTCTCTGGCACGTCTCAGCGTCTGGGGTCTGCCAGGAAGAGAAAGAATTCTTCTGATTCTTCTGGGTCTTTGTTGCTTGGGAGCCACACCCAATGGTGCTCAGGGCTGACCCCCGGCTCTGTGCTCAGGGATCACTCCTGGTGGGACCTGGGGGGCCTTATGGGGTGCTGGCGATCGAACCTGGGTCGACCCATGCAAAGCCAGTGCCCTGCCCAGCGTCTTATCAGGAAACTGCACCGACCATGTTCACCGGGCTCTTAGTTTATTCCCGAGAGGAGACTGCAGCAGGGTCAGGAAGAAGCGCTTGGGGCTGGCGGCCCAGCTTGGACACCAGCTCCTCGCGCCCCGCTGGGCACCTGGGCCCTTGTCCTTGGGCCTCTCTGTGCTTTTCCTGGCAGGTGGTACTCATGGGGGTGGGGTCAGATGTGCGAGAGCCACCCCAGGGAAACGATCAGCTCTCGGGGCCCGTGACTGTGGCAACAAGCCGGCGCTCAGCAAAGGCAGTGCGGGGGCCGGGCGCAGCTCAGAGGCGCCGGGGGGCTGGTTCAGCCCGCACCCCGCTCGGAGGCCGCGCAGGAGGCTCTTACCTGCGCCGAGTGTCAGGTGCTCTCGTTCTGAGACTTCAAAGTGAGTGAGTAGCAGTTGTTGATTTCTAAAGGCTCCTTTCAAACTGTATTTTAATGTGTTTATGAATATTTAGGGAGAGGCAAGGCGCACGAGACAGACGTTGATGCTTACACTCCCGCACAGTCTTGGTGAACCCGGCGTCGCCCGCATCTTATTTGCTACTTCCCCTTCCTCTCCTCTCCACCCGTTTCCTGACGTCTCTCTCCCTTCCTTCCTTCCTCTCTCTCCCTCCTTCCCTTCCTCTCTCTCTCCCTCCCTTCCTCTCTCTCCCTCTCCCTCCTTCTCTGTCCCTCTCTCTTTCTCCCCCTCTCCCTCCCTCCCTCTCTCTCTCTCTCTCTCTCTCTCTCTCTCTCTCTCTCTCTCTCTCTCTCTCTCTCACACACACACACACACACACACACACACACACACTCACATACTCACATGGTCCCAGTTCAGTTGCTTGTCGCTGCTTTTAATCCCAGCACCCAAGTCTCTGCCTTCTGCATCTCCCGCTGTCTCCGGGCACCTGGGATGGGGAGAGGCAGGAGGGCTGGGGCCCCTGCGGCGACGTGGGCCCCCGCGGCTCTGGGAGCTGCCGGAGGATTCAGCTTTATTAGATTGCTACGCCCTGGCTTTACTTGGGCTGAGCGCGACACCCTGCTCGGGGAACTGTGGGTTCCGGGAGTCATCAAGGCACCGGGAACAATGAAAAGGGATCTTGTTGTTTCACTTTTGTAATAAGTGACAAAGAAGAAGCGATAAAACCCAGCCAGACCCCTCCCCAGCTCCTTTCACGCTCCCGGCACTGGCTGTGGGCGTGCCCTTGGAGCCCGACCCGTTCCAGGTGACCTGTGCCCAGGCGGGAAACAGGCTCCGTTGGTGGCATATGGGGGTCCCTTCTGCACCCCACTCTGTCCTTCTCGCTCTGCCGGCCCTGCTCTCTCCCCCACTCCCTCTCTCTACCACTTCCTCCTGCAGGGGAGGCCCCAGTTAGCAGAAATGGCAGTTTGGTTCTGGAGTGGCTGTCCCCGTCCCTGTGGGGGGCAGAAATCCCTGGCTGGGTGAGAAAGGAAAGAAAAACCCAGCCCCACCCCCCCATCCCCTGCTCGCCACTGCCGAAGCCCCCTCCCCGGCCTCCCCCTGTGGCAGGAGGGGATCTGGGTGGGGCGTGGGGGGATGTCTCTTCCCTCCTGGCTCCCTTGTGGGGGTCACACACAGAAAGTTTGCCAGGTCCGAGACTCAGGAAGCCCCTGGCCTCCCGCCCGCCTGACCGCCATTGACTCTGAGTGTCAGCTCTGTGGCTGGCTGTTTCCCAGAGCCCTCTGCTAACGGTGATGCCGCGTGAGCATCTCCCCGAGTCTCGGTTTGCACGCACCCCACATCCTTCACCATCCCTGCTCGAGGATGAGAGCCCCCGCAGGGGGATGCTGGGGGTCACAGCTATCAGACCTCAGGCCTCTCGGTTCTGCCCAGCCCTTTCCAACCTGGCCTAGGGTGGGCTCTGGCCCTGCCCTCCGGTGGAATGTTCCAGCATCAACCCAGCCCCCTTCCCAAGCCTCAGTGCCCCAGTTCTCTCCTTCCCAGGAACAGATTTGCTCTTCTTAGCTGTCACCTGCCCCTGCTGGTGTCTTGCGTCCCTCCCGCCTCTCCCCTCCTTCACTCCATTTGGCTTCACCCCTCTGGCCCGGCCTCAGTCCCACCCATCTCATCTCTCTGGGTCTCTATACCTCCGTCTTCTCAGGAACTTGCAGTGGGTTCCGTTGCTTGTGAATTGAGATCCAAATCGCATCCTTCCTCCCTCTCCCCACCCATGTTCCCCACCCCCACCCTTCCCACCATTTCCCCAAACTCTCTACGCTGGCTTCCAGCTCCCCATCTGTCTCCCGGCTGTTTTCTCTGCCTGGAACCTCTCCCCCACCCTCCCCCCCCCCCGCCCCGTCCCCCACCCCAGCCTGTCATTGTGTCTTGCCTGGCAATGCATGCAAAGAGCAGGTCTTGCCTGGAAAAGGCACATCATAAATATTTGTGGGGTGATGGATTCACGTGGCAAGATCTCCAAGCCATTTGTTTAGTGAGCTCATCCACTGAGTGCTGGCTGCACTCGGGCGGGAGTTTGTGCTGGCTGGGGGTGGGGGTGGGGTGCCGTCGACGTGGAGCAGCGGGGCACCCCAGCCAAATGGGTGGATAAAGGCCTTGGAAATCAGGGTCCTGCTCGTCATACCCCTGCCAGCTGTCCCCAGCATGGCTGGTCCTGGGATGGATGCGGGTCAACAGAGAGCCACTGGGCACCATGGAGATGACAGGGAAGACCAACCCCGGGGAAGAGGGAGAAGGGAATCAGGACACGCCAGGCTTCCAGAGCCTGTGTGGGAGCTGGGACACTGCTGCAGACTCGGTCTCAGGGCATCGCAGGGGATGGCCAGGCGTGGGGAGGGGAAGCATGTGGAGCAAAGATCCAGGCTCTCGTGGCTCCTCCCTGTGAATTCTGCAAGCTGCAAGCAGAACTTTTAGCTCTGAAATGTCCCAGGCATACACCGACTCCATTTCAGTGGCTGCAGGTGAACTTTCACCGATTCCAATGTGTTGGGTTTTTATTATTATTATTTATTCAATGTTTGCTTTTTGGGTCACACCCAGCGATGCACAGGGGTTTTTCCTGGCTCTATACTCAGGAATTACTCCTGTCAGTGCTCTGAGGACCAAATGGGATGCTGGGACTCGAACCTGGGTCGGCCACCTGCAAGGCAAATGCGCTACCTGCTGTGCTGTTGCTCCAGCCCCTCCAATGTTTTGATTCCTTCCAGATGCTAAAAATACTTTGAAATCTCCTACCGGAAGCTGTTTTCATTTGCTTTAGCTGTTCATCAAGAGAAGAAGCCTCCTGATAACAAAAGAACCCACCCTACCTTTTGTTTTTATTTATTTATTTGTTTGTTTGTTTGTTTATTTTTGTTCGGGGGCCAACTCCAGTGGGGCTCTGGGATTACTCCGGATCTGGTACCCAGGATTACCCCTCACAGTGCTCTGCGACCATCCAGTATCCCCAACCTGGGCCTCCCACAGATAAAACCTATGCTCCAGCCATTGCCCTGTGTGTCTGGCCACACCCTGAAGTGTGTTTCCATCATCACCCCACTCCTAACACTTGACAGATGAGAGTGTCTCGTGTATGTGGAAGGTACAGTCAGGGAGAGGCCCAGAGACTCAGCTTTCTGCACAGACGGACTCACGCACCCCCTCATCCTCCTGCACACCCCCAAGCCCCTGTGCCCAGGTGCCTCACGCACTCCCCAAGCAAGAGAGCACAGAGCTGGAGCCTAGACGCCCCACGTGGAGAGCTTGGCATGCACAGCCCTTAGCAGGCACCCTCAGAGGCTGAGTCTGTTCCAGGGGGCGTGTGTTTGGAGCATCTTGCGCCTCTGTGTGCAAGCCCCGTCTGGCCTGGACCCTCCCCGGGCCCCCCGGGGAAGTGGCAGGGAGCCGGACTGCGGGGTGCCCTGGGCAGAAGCTGGGAGCTACCCAGACAATGGGCAGAGAGGAGGAGGGCCATGCCAGAGGGCGGGGCCGCAGCAGCTCCTGGCAGAACCTGTGATTACACCTTTTTGATTCTAACCACCGGGTGGATGCCGCGGCTCTGCCTGGCTGAGGCTCTTCCTCCTCCTGCTCAGGCTTTGCTTGGGCTGAGTCTGCATTTAGAGCAGAGAAGGCAGAAATAGCTCCCTGGTGCCTCGTTGTCCTGTGGGTGGGCGTTAGTCTGGCTGAGAAGGAGGAGGGTGGCCATGGCGCCCCCTGGGGCCGGGGGATGGGGGAAGGGTTCTCCCCAGGGTGTCTCGCCAGGGTGTGTCCAGAAGGCAGGGAGCGTGGCTATTTATAGGCAGCCTCCCATCTCCGAGCGTCACCTTTCAGATCTCAAGGGTGAGGTCTCCTTATACCAGCCAGTCGAGGCTTTCCTGGCGCGACACCGTTTTCTCTCTCCCGTTTTCTCATTTTTTGCCATCTCTCCCTCTCCCAACTCCCAGCCCCACCCGTTTTTTTGCTTGCTTTTCTGCCACGATCATGTTCTTGGCGGCGGGGGGGGGGGGGCACAGCCCTGCATAGACGCCAGCAGCTCAGTGAGCACTGGGAAAAGGGTCCTCCCTGTTGAATCGGGTTGAGATCTCCCCAGAGAAATCACATGAAGACAAATTGCGATGCAATAAGCAAAGGGTCTTTATTGGCTAGCTTGAGCTCGGGCCCTCATCTGGCTCACTGACACAGTGGAGTCTTCTCAGAACGGACAGCCCCAAGTCTCAAAACTCTGGAGTTGGGAGGGGGAGAGATGGCAAGAAATGAGAAAACGGGGGAGATCTGACAGGTGATGCTCGGAGAGATGGGAGTTACTTACTGTAAATAACCACACTCCCTGCCGTCCGGACACACCCTGAAGAGAGACCCTATTTTTAAAAAAGAGGGGCTTTTAAACGATAACATTACATAGCAGGGACTTTCCATGGACCACCCTTTTGGCTGCAGTCTGAGGGGCTTTCTGCTACTTGTACTTAGCTGATTGGTTGTAAGTTGGAGTTACATAGGGTTGCGTAAGAGTTACGTAAAGGTTTTATAGGGGGCTTCCCTACTTGCATCTGACTGGTAACCCTCAGTTGACCTCACCGTGGCCATCTCACTTTGGAGAAATCATGACTCAGTTCCAGGTATCTGTGCATCAATTCCAGGAATTCTGGGGCTGAAACCTAGGCCCAGCCTCTTCTGGCTTCCTTGTGACCTGTCATGGCACTGTCTTTGCTTCTCTGTCTCTCCTCCCCAGGGGACAGATGGGATCAGAGGGGACCCCATAGAGGTTTGACCTCCGGGACACTGCCGGCTTCTTTAGTGTTTTGCTCAGAAGCCACTGTTCATCCTACAGCACGCTGGACCTTTGCTCCTCCACAGCGGACACCGCCTTGGACCCCAGCCCCCCAGCCTGGTGCCCCCCGTGACGTCTGCCTGTCCTGCTTTTGCTTGCCTATTTCGGCAAACATGAGCACCCCTCTCTGTGCCGCTGACCCATATTTGGAAATGTTCTGATTCTTTTTTGTGTGTTTGGGGACCCCTCCTGGCCCTGTGCTCAGAAATCAGTCCTGGAGGGGCCTGGGAGACCATATGCGATGCCTGGAGTGGGCCCGGGGTTAGCCAGGAGTACGGCAAGCACCCGGCCCGTCTCTCCAGCCCCAGCTTATCGACTCTTAGAAATCTCTCATTTTGAACTGCAATTTGTCTCTTTGAACAGGCTCTTAAAAAAAAAAAAAAAAGGTGAGAACAAGTTATATCTCCCCTGGCAAATGCTGTCACCTAGCCAAGTGAGTATGCAGGGGTGAGGCCCAGGGTAGCACCCAGCTACTACCCCCTCCCCCATACCCCCTTCACCCCTAGTCGGGGACACATGAGCCCCACCCCTGGATCCAGTTCTACTCTAGGGTGCTGGGCCTAATCTTGGCCTTGGGCACAGAGATTTAAGGAGCTCAGGCCCAACCGTGTGGGATTAAAAATCAATTTTCTCCCAATGCTAATCTGGATAATGTGGTTCTTTTGTTATATCCCTCTTCTGATTACAAGGGCTCCCACTTCTCTGGGTGATGATAATGGCTCCGTGGCTGTGCCGAGGGCCCGAGAGCACGTGAGGCGTGTGGCAGCTTCACCTCACCCTACCTGCTGTGCTCCAAGGTCAACGGCCTCCCCTGGGCCTCTGAGGAGGAGAGTGAGCTTCCCCGGGCTCACAGGTCTGTCCCCGCAGGAGCTGAGGAGGCCGCCTGCCCACCACACTCCACTGCCTGGCCCGTCCAGTCTCTCCTGCAGCACCTTCCCTCTGGCTTCGCCCCTGTCTCATGCCTTGCGTCCCTCTCGGCCCCTCCCAGGAGAGAGCACAGCCTTCCTGGTTCCCAGCACCCAGAGCTGAGTGCCCTGCAACCCCCAGCCTCCCGCGGCTCCCCTAGGTCTCTGTTCCTGCCCCCCAACTCTGACTGTCAGCTGGTTCTCTTCTGCCCACCGTGCCCGCCTGGGGCTGCCTGAAGTCACCTCTCCATCCCTGGCCTGCTGCTGCTGGCCTTCAGGATTTGCGCATTTTCTCCTCTACGTGACCATAGTAGAGCTTTGGAGCAAAGCTCTCCCCACCTCTGCCTTTTTTTTTTTTTTTTAAATCCAAGGACACTTGCTTGACCTAGGAGAGAGATAACTGTGAGTCACACTGCAAAGCGTTGTCTCACGCCTAAGGAGACGGCTTGGATCATGCCCGATCCCAGGGCCTGGGAGAAAGGAATGAGGCTCGAACGCCTTCCTGCAGGGAGGTGCCAGCAGCTTCTTGAGACTTTCACTGGGGATCACATATTCAGGTACCCTTAGCACCTATACATCTGGTTTTTTGTTTTTGTTTTTGCTTGTTTGTTTTTTGCTTTTTTGGATCATACCCGGCAATGCACAGGGGTTACTCCTGGCTCTACACTCAGGAGTTAGTCCTCGTGGTGCTTGGGCGACCATATGGGATGCTGGGAATCAAATCCGGGCCAGCCATGTGCAAGGCTAATGCCCCACCCGCTGTGCTACCGCTCCAGCCCTGGCACCTGTGCGTCTGACTTCTCCAAGGTGACGGAGAGCCAGAGAGTTAGTGCGGGGGAGGGTGCTGGCCTTGCTCTCGGGTTGCTCTCCAGCACCACAGAGGGTTCCCTGCTCCTCATCAGGACTGATCCCTGAGCATGGAGCCGGGAGTAAGCCTTGAGCACAGCAGGGTATGGACCAAGAAGAGAAAGAAAAGAAGTAGGGCTAGAGAGTAGAGTTGGGAGGACCCCAGGGTGACACATGCCTGTAGTGCATCTCTCTGTCTAACGTCTTTTGGTTTGGGTTTGGGTTTGGGGGTCTTTTTGGACCATGTTCAAGGCTTACTCCTGGCTCTGTGCTCAAGGATCACTCCTGATAGTGTTCAGGGGACCAAATGGGATGCCGGGAATCGAATCCAGGTCGGCAGATTGCTTTACCCACTGAACTATCTCTCCAGGCCCCGATGTCTTTGCCCAGGAAGCCATATTCCACCCAGGGCCCTGCACATTTTCTTACAAGGGCACAACCACACATTGCTCGCTTCTGAAGGAAGGAAGAAAAAAACCCCAGAGCAGAAAATTCACTCACCAATTGCCGGTCTGACCCCTGCCTGAGGTCCCCAATTCTTCATCTCGATTTCGCTTCGTAGACCAAAAAATTGAAGCTTTGTCTCTTTGATCAAATGTTTTAAGGGACAAATAAAAAGTAACAATCCATCCAGGCTAACTGAAAAGCAAGAGAAAAGACCGTCAGGACGGGGAAGCCAACAGCCCCAACACTTAGCCTTGGCTCCAGCTCCTCCTCAGCAGGCCTCAGACATGCGGAGATGCCCCAGGGAGAGTCGCCTCTGCAGCCTCTCATCCGGGAAGGCTGTGACCTTGGGCTGTGAGGAAGCCCTGCAGCCCTCAGAGCTCCCTGCAGCGGCTGAGGCAGCTGCCTGAAAGACAGTGATCAAGGGGCAAAACCACCTGGATGACCGTCTCTGCAACAGATCGCACTGGGGTGGGCATCCAGAAGGGGGCAGTCTGGTCATGAATTTGACAGGGGTCACTTGGAGGGGCCCGGTTACCCACGAGGCAGAGGAATCCTATAGATGGCAGAGATCATGGGGGTGGGGGGGGAGGGAGGACCGGGAGAGGAGAGGGGCAATTTTCAGGGACAATTTTCAGCAACAGGTGGGTCAGGGAGTAGCCATGGAGTTTGGGACGGGGGCGGGGGGAGCTGTGTGCATTTTATTCATTTTTATTTTACATGTTTCATTTAGGGGCCAAAGGTGGCAGTGCTCAGCGCTTACTCCTGGCTTCTGCACTCAGGGACCACTTCTTGCAGGGCTTTGGGGACTGTATTGCAGTGCCGAGGACTCGAACCCGGGTTGACTGCATGCAAAGCCAATGTCCCACCTGCTGTACTCTGGCTCCGGCCCCGGGAATGTGCCCCTGGAAGCTGATTAGCCCCGCCATCTTTGTAGACTGGGCCCTCCCCAGCATTGGGGTGAGCAGATTTGTCACTTTCTCTTCATTCTCTTCAAGTGTGTAAGCTTAGAAATCAATTTCTTTCCCCCCCCACCCCGCCCTCTGTAGAGTGGAGCAAAACGAAATTGGGAGCAGGTTCAAACAGGAGTCAGGGAGGTAATTATGGTGCAGGCGGCAAGGCAACCAATACAGCGTGATTGGCAGTCGCCGGTGGTCCTCGCCTCTGGCCTCAGCCCAGCCTCTGGCAGGGAGGCGAGGCCTGGGTGGGCAGGCCAGTGGCCAGGGGGTCAGCGGGTTTTCCAGAGATCTGCTGATCTCCAGGGAAGACCCTCGGAACCAGGCAGCCCACCTCCCCTGTGGCTTCCATGATCACATTTCCCAGAATCCGAAGCCCCACCGTCTGCCTGAGGTACCGCATCCGCTGGTTTTCTTTTTTCTTTTTCTCCTTTTTTTTTTTTTTTAATGACCCACTTTACTTTCCAGTGTAAATGTTGAGGACATCCATCTCAACCTTAGATAAGAACACAAATCTAGTTATTTAAACTGGATTAAAGATCTCGAGGAAGAAGAAGAGGGAGGACCTTGGCACAGCCCGTCATACAATATTTGGAGATAAAGACAGGCACATCAAGTTTGCAATTAGGAAGCAGCTCCAAATGGAAAAGGCTCCCGCGCTCGGCGATTCTATCAGTAGCCGCAAATGGGTTACTCTCTGATGAGAAAAATTGACCGGGTGAGATTCTGGGGTGCCGGAGGAGTCGGGCCTAGCCCATCCGTGCAGGCGTTGGCCCACCTGGCCGTGATTGGTTCAGAGTGCAGCCTTGGGGTCCACGCCAGCCAATCAGTGATCTTCCTTGGGGTAGCTTTACGTTTAAGTTGGGAGGAAGAATTTTCTTTCTTTCTTGCATTGTAAGTGTGAGATTTCTAGCTCCCCATGGCTATCTCTCTTTTAGATGGGGTGGGAGGGAGGCAGACTAGGGATGGAAAGAGGCTGTATTTTAATATTGAGGAAGGGAGGGAAGGAAAAAGACCAGAGTGGTCCAAAAAAATCAAGTTCTGACAGTGGCCTTGGCCTAGGGTCAGTCTCTTCTTGCCAAAGCTGACTTGAGTTATTACGTTAATGCGTCGTTCCCCAGTTTTCCTAGCATTTTCTCCTCCAGTCCATTTCTAAGTCTTAGGATCCGCAAGGTTTTGTCACGAATCATTTCCTTGTCTTCCTCTCTTCGCCTTGGATCTCAGCTGGTCCCCTGGCTCTCAGTGTCATTTCTGCTGACATTGTCACTTGGAGATCTAAGCCTGACCTCTGCATCACCTATCTGCCCGCCTATTCCCCAGGGCTCCTGGGTTATCTGCTTGTCATTTCGAATGGGACGGTCCAGCACAGCCCTCCCCGGAGCCTTCCCCATCTCAGTAATGGCACTGCCAATTTCATTTTTCAGTGATTCGGGTCAGGAATATAAGCGTCGTCCTTGACTCGTCTCTGCCGTACACTTCCAACACCCAATCCATCACCAGATCCTGCTGGTTCTGCTTCTTCCATAAATCTCCTCTCTGTCGCCTTCTCCACGTCTCTCTCCCACAGAAGCTGCCTTGCTTTTACTCAGGACCACCTCCAGACACTCTCCCTCTCCACACAGCACCCTGGGTGCTCTTCAGAATTTGAATAATGCAATGTCACCTGTGTACCTCATGTTCTTGAGTGACTGCTGGTGTAGCTCATCAAAGCCAAGCTTCTTATCCTGCGCCACCAGTCTCTGATCTGGCGCTTGTCCAGCTCTCTAACTCATCTTCTTAATTAAGTTTCATTTCCTTGGACCTGACAAATGTGTTTTTCTGCCTCAGGGCCCTTGCATTTGCTTATCTCTGCCCAGAATGTCTTCACAACTGTTTCCTTTTTATCACTCAACTATCCAAATCTAAGTGATGTCTGATTCTTCAGCAGCACTTCATACCCTGTGTTACTTAAGTATCTTATCATGATCTGGTATTGTCTTCTCACTCATTCTTTCTATTCACCTCTCTTTTCTAGAATGCCAGCATCACAAAACCTGGGGCCTTATCTCTTCACTACTTTAGCACTAAAAAAAGATTTCTTGGCAAAGAGGAAGACCCAATAAGTGTTTGCTAAATGAGAAATATATATGTAAATATGTTTATATGTAAAATAAAATTTTATATTTATTTTAAAATTTATTTAAATTTTAACTAAAATTATTTAGTAATTTTAGTAATTTTCACGGGAGAGCCTGGCAAGTTACCCATGGCCTATTTGATATGCCAAAAACAGTTACTATAGGTCTCATTCCCTTGACCCTGAAAGAGCCTCCAATTGTTGGGAAAGACGAGTAAAGAAAGGCTGCTAAAATTCAGGGCTGGGAGGAATAGAGACAATACTGGTGCCCGCTCTAGTAAATCAACGAACAACGGGATGACAGTGATACAGTAATTTTAATTATTTCATAATTAATAATCTCTCCCTTGCGAGTAAAGTGGATTTTGAGAGGTGCAACATGTTTCCTCATAATGTCACATCCAAATCAATGATAATAAGTTTGACAGATATGGAATTTAATTGTTTATAAAGCTGTAGTGGCTACTGTACGCCAGCAGTAGTAATGATACTATTTATTGAGCACTTATTATAGACAGGATACAGAATTTTACATTAGTCTGATATAATTCTCCTGGTGACTGGAGCGATAGTAAAGCGGGTAGGGCGTTTGCCTTGCATGCAGCTGACCTGGGTTTGATTCCTCCGTCCCTCTTGGAAAGCCGTTAAGCTACCGAGAGTATCTCGTCCACACTGCAGAGCCTGGCAAGCTACCTGTGGCGTATTCGATATGCCAAAAACAGTAACAAGTCTCACAATGGAGACATTACTGGTGCCTGCTCGAGCAAATCGATGAACAACGGGATGACAGTGCTACAGTGCTAAAATTCTCCTGGAAATCTGAAGATAGGCATCTTAATCTGTTCAGTGGTGGAAACTGAGACCCAGAGAGATTACAGAACTTGTCTAGATTATCTCGCAGATAAAATTGCTGGGCCTTGAACTTGGGAGCTCTGGTACCCTTGCCAGTTTACTCGTGACATGTACACGAGTTCCCTACCTAAATATAATAAAAGGATTTGGAAGATAAATATTTAACCAAGTCAGTGCGTCACTTCATACCCGCTCTGAGGTTTCAAAACTATCTCGGTCGATAGAAATTTCACCGCTAAAACAATAGAATAAAACATGAGACAAAAAGCCCGTCGCCAGGAGAACCTTAGGAATATCAGTTTAACAAACAGAATGTCAGAAGCCTAAAGTTCCTCCCTAGTCTCACATTTTAATATCGCGCGGCTTTAGTTCTGTCTCCTGGGGAGTTGTTCCCTCTGCAGCAGGCGCTTTGACATCTTGGCGATGAGACTCTTCCTTCCTCCCCCACCATCCTCAGTCGCCTCCCCCAATCCAGGGAAGCTTTAGAAGAGATGAAGTAACATCTTCCCGTGGGCCCTCCCGTGAGGCTAAGGTGGTGTGAAAGTTCCTGGGAAGCGTTGCGAGTAAGAGAGATGGTAGCATGCGCAAGGGAGGGTTACCTGTTCTCCTTGGCTCACCCTGTAATCCGAGAGATGGATGTCTTCTCTTCCAAGGAGCTATAAATTTAGGCAGTTTCTCAAAGGTGGGTGGTGCTGAAGGTGGGGTGAGAGAAAGATAGACAGGAACTGAGAGAGGAGAGAGAAGAAAAAGCAAGAAAAGAGGGAGAAGAGAGAAAGGGAAGGAGGGAGCCAGTGGAGGAAGAGGGATGGAAAGAGGAAGATAGGAATGGGTGGAGGGACCAGCCTTCTTGACCTTGCCTGCATCGGCTGAAATCGGGGCTGACCACTGAGGTCCCTCTGTGTCCTGGACGCTGTGTCCATCCCCGCTCTGGCTGCTGCTTCCCCTCTGGGATCTCAGCCTTGCTGCCCACTCTCCCATGTCTTCTTTGGCGGGTGCAGCCCCCCCTATGATTCCGTTCCTGCCGCCGAGGTCCGAGGGTGTGGAGAATGACTCCACCGTGCCCAGCACACGCCGGCTAATTGCCACCCAGGGCAACCCAGTGGCGGGGCTGATTTGGAATCTCGATGCTTCTCCTGGGTCTCTGCCCCTTCAAGGTGTGCATTGGTGTACACTGACTCACACACACGTGATGGGCCTCCTCGGGATCACTCTGATCTTTGATACGTTTGATGCAACTCTTATTTTCCGGAACTCTCCTCCAAACGCTAACTCAGCCAGGATTTTTGCCAGCCTTCTTTTCCCCAGCAGTCTTGACTCACACAGCCCAATTTTTCCTTTCTCTCTCTCTCTTTTTTTTTTCCCCTCTGTGCTCGATTCATCTTCTCCATTTCTAGGACAGATGTTTCCATCTCTTCTTATTAATTACCACAAATACCCAAATAACACCTAAATATAGAGTAACTTATTTTCTCTTCCCTATCAGTAGGAA
Organism: Sorex araneus; assembly: GCF_027595985.1. NCBI lineage: Eukaryota > Metazoa > Chordata > Mammalia > Eulipotyphla > Soricidae > Sorex > Sorex araneus. The sequence continues at coordinate 167,815,273 of NC_073304.1, read as the reverse complement.
TTAAAGGACTGCTATCTGTTCCTTCCCATTACTAGGAAAATGCCTGGGTAGAAAAATAAAATAAAAATAAAAAACACTGAAATTACCCATTTATTTAATTACAAGGCACTTGCTTTTCACCAGCCACATTTCCACTGCTGAGAAGATTCTGATTTGGCAACAAAAGGCAAAAAGCTATTTCGAGTGAGAGCGCCAAGGAGCCGGCGTTAGCAATGGCGCGAAGAGAACCTGCAGAGAAACTTCAATGGCTCTGTCCCTTGGCGGGAGGGACAGGCAGGAGGTGGGGGCCCAGGCAGGGAAGGGAGCGACGCTGAGCGATGCATAAAGTACAGGCAGGAAGATCAAGGGACAGAACAAAATGTTAGAAAGGGAGAGAGGCACAAAGAGAGACTCAATCATAGAGCCAGGGACAGAATCCAGTGCCCAGAAGGAGAGGTGGGAAGAAATGAAGGGAGAGAGGAAAGGGCTGCCTGCAAATCGGGAAGAGATCCTGGGGGCTGGGATGACCTTGGGCCCTCAAGGGCATCTGGAATAGGTCCCTTTCTGGCAAGCCGGCCTCCAGGGAGACCGGTGTTGTCGGCCTGTGATTGGCAGTTTTTGAGTTTATTCAGTGCTGGTGCCGTTTACCCTGGAGAGATTCAGAGCTGGAGAGAATAGGGCTCAGCCTTTGTTTGGTATTTCCCCATTGGGATCACTTATTAAAATTGGACTGTGGGGGGCGGGGGAGGGGTGGGTGGGGCGGGAGAGGGGCGGAGCACTAGTACAGTGGGTAGGGCATTTGCCTTGCACATGGACTACCCAGTTTGATCCCTGACATCCCATATTGTCTCCCGAGTACCACAAGGAGCAATTCCTGAGAGCAGAGCCAGGAGTAACCTCTGAACGTTGCCGGATGAGGCCCCAAAACAACAACAACAACAACAATAACAACTATAGGGCTGGAGCCATAGCACCGCGGGTAGGGCGTTTGCCTTGCACGTGGCCAACCCAAGTTTGATGCCTCCGTGCCTCTCAGAGAGCCCGGCAAGCTACCGAGAGTGTCCCGCCCGCATGGCAGAGGCTGGCAAGCTCCCCGTGGTATAGAGTGCAGAGCCAGGAGTAAGCCCTGAGCACCACCAGAGGTGTCCCCCAAACAAAAACAGCAGCAAAAATCTGAAATCACGGCGTTGGAGTGAGTGGTGCCTTTCAAGCCAACATTCACGTCTGGTACCATGGCTGGGATGAAATGTCTTTGGCTCCTTTGAAAGGTTCCTGGAATCCATTCTGCTCTGGTGCAGCCTGTAGGCACCAAGGGCGAATCATTGGTGAGCAGAGGACAAGCGGCAAGGAGGCTTCGCTGAGAAGTGTGCGTGGAGGGTGGACGCATGCTTGGAGGAGAGGTGCTGAGTACGACTCGCTCGGGGTGCTGTAGTGTGGGAGGTCGACGGTGAGCTGCTTGGGACTTGAGGGCCTGGTGGACCGAACCTAATTTCAGAGCCAGCTCAAGATGTGTGACCCAGACCTCTCCCTCCGCAGGCCCCTTCAGAGAGAAACTTGAAGAACGTTCTGGAACTCACCAGACATACCCAGGTAAGCCCCCACCTGTTGGCTTCTAATTGTTGCTGCTGATTTCATGCTGGTGGATGTCCAGACAGAAAAAGCAGAAGAGACAACCACATTTTTTGTGTGTTTTTTTTTAATTAATTAATTAAATTTTTTATTGAATCACCGTGAGATACAGTTACAAAGATTTTGTGTTTAAGTTTCAGTCATACAATGATCGAACACCCATCCCTCCACCAGTGCACATCTTCCACAACCAATGTTCCCAGTATCCACCCCCGCATCCCAGTCCTCCCCCTACCTCTATGGCAGACAGTTTCCCCCATACTCTCTCTCTACTTTGGGGAAATATGGTTTTCAATACAGATACTGAGAAGCTATCACATTTGGCCCTTCATCTACTTTTAGCACACATCTCTCATCCCAAATGATTCTCTCCATCATTGACTTAGTGATCTCTTCTCTGTTCTAGCTGCCTTCTCCCCCAGCTCATGAGGCAGGCTTCCAACTATGGAGCAATATTCCTGGCCCTTGGAGACAACCACATTTGTTCATTTCCATGCACGTTCCTATCTATCGTATCTACCAGATGCCAGGCTCTTGGCATGAGGGGATTCATATATTATACCCGTGAACACAGATTCCGTAGATTCTCCAATATGTTCTCCCCATAAAACTCTGTGCTACAGATCAGAGCTATGTTCATTTTCTCCCACAAATCATATTCCAATCAACTCCATTCATTTTTCTTTTTGTTCATTTCTACAATTTTTTTTAACTTGTTTTCACATAGACAGAAGACAAAACTGTTGATACAACTCTGGGTTTGAAATGCATTAGATAACAAAGCTCCGATTTTAAAATTGATACATATTTTTAAAAGTCAATGTTTCATGTGAAGATTGTTATAGCTCATCAGGGCATTGTTGAAGTCCTTGTCTAAGAATTCACTAAGCAATTTGTTGGCTGTTGAGACTTCGGTGTCATTGATTACGTTGACTCCTGTGTTACTTTCTCACCTAATTCGGTGTGCTCCTACTTGCATGTCAGTATTGAGGAACTAGGATTGCACGATCCAGAGACTTTTGGATTTATGGTCTGGACCCATGAGTTGTTGACATGGCAGTAGCTGTGGCTGGCTGAAGCTTCCGCCAGTGGGGGTTTGGGGGTGACTACCCACCCCAACTCTGAGAAGATCCAGAGTTCTAGCCTGAGCATTGTGGTACTTGAATCGATTTGCGGTTTGGCGTCACTGTAGAGAACATTAGTGAAGCACTGAAGTTCATGCCCTTGGTGTGACGGCAGCGGTGGGGTGTCGGTATGGCTGCTGGGGTGGGGACTCTGCTCACCCGTCTCCCACGGGCGCCTCAGAGTTTTCAGCCACAGGGACTTGGGTGTCCATGAATTTTTGCTGGTTGGCGTGCATCTCCCCAGAGATTTCATCTGAATCAGTAGAACAGGGCCAGTGGCTGAGCCAGCATAGTGACAGTTGTGGGAGGAGGGCCTCCATTTACTTTTCTACCTGTTGTTTCTGGAATGTTCTTTCATTTCCTTTCTGCCTTCCTTCCTTCCTCACATGTTGTAATGAGAAGTGTGTGTATGTGTGTGTATATGTGTGTGTGTGAGTGTATTCCTTATTATATAACCAAAATCTGGCACAATTCTTATGAGATATTTGCTAGCTGGTTAAATTAAGAGGAGTTATATACACATAAGTAGTAGTTTACTAGGCTGCCCACTGGCCCAAGAAAGGGGTCGTGAGATACTTCTTTGAACCTCAGAGCAGAGAGTTGGTCCTTTCTTGCTCTCAGTAGTGTCAGTGTTTTTGTAAGAATCTCACTCTGGGTCATCACCTAATTCTTATTTTTGGCTTCTAAGCTACAAAATATTAGCTCCTACATATGAAATTGGCCCCTCCCAGGAACATTTTCCATGAAAACTTGGTCCTGGGAGGTTAAAAAGTCTTCAGACTCAACAAATGAAGAGTTATGATAATAAATATGTGCTCAGGACCTCAGCATTTACACAAAGTTGCTCGGGTATTTTTATTTGCTTCCTGAAGTAAACTGAGGCCCAAGAAGCTTAACGAATGGCCCCACGTCCTACTGATGGAGGAAGTGTAGGCACCAGAAAGAAACGAGCAGAAAGCTGTTTGGGCATTTGGCAAGGGCTCACCAGTTCCCACCAAACCATACCATGGATCGGATATCTTCTTCTGCCCACCAGAAAGCTGGCCCCAGACAGAGATGGTCACAACCCCTCTTGAGAGCCCTTTCGTGAGACCCAACCTGGGTTCAGTGTGGGGAACGAGGTTTCCATGGCAGCTTGCACCCAAAGATCAACTGTATCATGGCCAGCAGTGATGGATAGAAACGAAACAGTGGCTGTGAGGCTGCAACCTAACAAAGACCAAGGGATGTAGTGTTGGATGCCCATGGGCAGGAAACTGGGCAGGGTTCTGGCAATGGGGAGGAAGGGGATCCCTTTCAGGATGGCAGTGCCCCTGAGTGCACCCACATGAAGTTGGGCAATGGGAACTCGGGGGAGGGCTGAAGATGTACCTTAGAGTCAGAACCCCCGTAGTATTGGATCTAGGAGGCAGACCGGAACCCAAAAGGCCAGAGCCAGTTATTTCAGGGGAGCGCTGAGGTGCGAAGCACAGAGGAAGGGGTGCAGGTAAGCGTGTGCTGAGTGAGGATTGTCAGGAAAGTATAAACCCTGTGGCCCTGGGAGGGCTCAGCTGGCAAACTGGGAACCAGGAAGCACCTGGAAAGCGGGAGAGGAAGACAGCCCTACCAGTGTCTGAGTCCATCCCAGCGTGCTGAGTGCCTTCTTCCATGCTGGCTGCAAGGCCTCGACCCAGCTGGCCTCCACCTCCCATGTCCGGCCAGTCCCAGACCCCCAAAGTACATCTCCCTCTTCTTCCTTTCCTCCGGACTGGCGAGGCATGAAGCCTGCTGTCTTTCAGCCTTCCCACACCTTGGGGAGGAAACTGCCTTTGATTACAGACCCACCAAATTAAAGCTTCAGGAGACTTAAGTGAGCAATTATTATCAGCCTCGGCATTCGGGAAATTGTTTATCAGGCATCCTCTCGTGGTTTGCTCTGATAGCCTCCTGCCGCGCTGTCTCAGCAGCACTGGAGGTGCTGCTGGCCTCCCCGTGGCCGATGGGGTGGGTCCCCGGGAGGTTGTGGTTGGCACCCGAGAAGGTGCCAAGATCCAGCGGGGACACCTTCATCCCTGCCCCTGTCTCCAGGCTTCAGTGGCATCTGTGTAAAGGAAGTAGATGTGGAGCTGGGGAGAAGAAGAGTAGATCAGGGTCCTCTCCTTCAGAGTTCCCCCGTGAATGGAATTCCTCAAAGTCCCTGGGTCACAGGGGGGACACCTGGAGGGCAAGTTTCCCTCTCCGCCATGGCCGCATGGGGGATGGAAGGTGTCTGTACTGTCTGTGGTGCTCAGCCCAGGTTCAAGGTTTGCCCGGATTCTGGCTTCCAGCCTGGCTCTCTGGAGGTGGGGGGCTGGGAGTGCTCATGAGCCCCAGTCACCATCAGGCGACCTGGCATCTCTGCTGCATTTCCAGCCTGATGGGTGCCCACTCTCCTGGGTGTGCATGGACTGTCACAGGACGCTCTGGAAGCAGGGAGTCACCCAGCTCAGCTGGACTGGAACCCGGGCAGGGCCTGCAGAGGCCACACTGGAGCCATTCTTTTTCATTGTTGCAATGCATTTTATTTTTAATTAAAAACTTTAGGGGCTTGAGCAATAGCACAGCGGGTAGGGCATTTGCCTTGCACACGGCTGACCCGAGTTTGGTTCCCAGCATCCCATAATGGTCCCCTGAGCAACGCCAGGAGTAATTCCTGAGTGCTTGAGCCAGGAGTAACCCCTGTGCATCGCCGGGTATGACCCAAAAAAGCAAAAAATAAATAAGATTTTATTAAATCACAGTGAGAGACACAGTTACAAAGTTGTTCATCGTTGGGTTTTAGTCATATAATGTTCCAACACCCATCCCTTCATCAGTGTATATTTCCCAACACCGATGTCCCCAGTTCCCCTCCCACCCCCCACGTCCCTCCCACCCCACCTGCCTTAGGCAGACACTGCTCAAGCCATTCTTGAAGAACATATGGCATGGCCCATGAGGGGGAAGGATATTCCTAGAGAAGGAGCCATAAGAGCAAAGGCCAAGAGAGTGAGACAGATAATGGGTACGTGTTAGGTATCCCTACACATAATGCTCCCCCAGGTAGTGCCTAGAAGGGAGACTAGGAAAGTAGACTGGAAGCTGGAACCCAGAAGACCGGAAGTAGGACGTGAGCTCAGCCTCTGGGCTGCGTCTGCAGCAGGACCCCTGGAGGAGGAGAGGGAGGGCCGGTAGGTATTTCAGAGGCAGCATCCAGGCAGGAAATGGGGCTCTCCAGGGGAAGGCACTTTTCAGGGCAACAGGGATGCAGGCGAAGGTCATTAAGAAGGAGCTGGCTCCTGCTTAAGTGCACAGAGACAGAGAAGTGGAGGTGGGGGGCTGGGAGCGCTCATGAGCCCCAGTCACCATCAGACGACCTGGGGCTAGAGCAATAGCACAGCGGGTAGGGCGTTTGCCTTGCACACGGCTGACCCGGCTGACCCGGGTTTGGTTCCCAGAAGCTGGGGGTAGAGGAGGGCTGACAGGTCAGAGTCCGAGCGTCCTGCCAAGAACTACTGGGCCATTGAGTAGGCCTTCGGAGCCATGGAAAGGCTGGCCCTATTGAAATGTCCTTAAACCCCATTCAGTCTCCTGGGGTCCAAGTTTACATACTTATCAACCCTCCCCCTGTTGTTAAGGTCTCTCCATTCTCACCCTTCCCTCCCCATCAGCTCCTTTCCCAAATCTTCCTACCCAGAATCCTTGGCACCCGATTGTCCCTGGAACCCGCCTGCCTTGCGCCTTCTAGAGTCCCCACCTAGTCTCCTAACCTCTGAAGCCCAGGTTAAGACATGAGCTTCCAGAAGTTGATCCCTAGAATCCCTGCCAACACTCCCCCCCTCATTTTTCTTCCAAGAAATGCTCAATGGCCCTGGGGCTTGTCCCGGTGATAACAGCCAACCGTGGTTGAATTCTCGGGCCCAGAGGTACCGGAGGCACCGGTCTACACCCAGCAGTTCTTGGTCCCTGCAGAGCAACCCAATGAATGTGGAGCCATAAGCATGCAAGACACATGCTCGACTCTTTGAGCTATCTCCCCGGCTCATCTCCTTCTTACTTGATTTTTCCATCAGCTCTAGTCAGAAGCCACAGAATAAGCAGTTTACTAAATAGATTGCCTTATTATTTCTGATCCAAGAAAACAATAAAATCTTAGCTCTTGGGCAAGGACTTTGTCTTATATGTCTTTCTCTTAGCCTGTGAAATATCACGTAGGAGAGTCAATAGCCCCCAGTACAGGTGGATGTCTAATTAGCATTTACAATGCAATTATTAGAGCCCTACCCAGCCGAGCACAACCAGAGGCAAGTTGGGGCCACCAGGTATCGACAAAACAGGCAGATGGGGAAAAAAACGAAGAAAGAAAGATCATACTTGGGAGATGTTTTGCAAATTTCAAGAGAAACGTTTGGGATGTGGTATTTAGAGAGCTGTCATGTGGGGAGAGAATTTAGATTTGTTCTCCCTTACCCAGATATCAAGGCAGGGCAATTGGATAAAAGTTACAGGGAGAGGGATTTGACCTAGCACAGGCGAGGTGGAGGAGGGACAAGGAGAGATGCCTATAGAAAGTTCTGGAGCAATAGAAGAGGTGTTGATGCAAGATAGTTGTTTTGGAGAGTGGGCTTTTATTCCTAAACCCTTTGATGAGGATGACAGTATTTCCCTTACAGAATCGGTGTCAGGAATAAATGAGATAATACATGTCAAGTGTTTAGCAGATTCTCCTAATTGTAGTTCTCATTATTTTGAAATGACTTAATATAATAAGGACATTTGCACATCATATGGGAAGGCATCAAATTAGATATCTCTGAAGTCACTCCCAGCGCCAAATGTCTGATTGAAAGATAACGAGTTCTGATTGGCAAAGTTGGCTTTCTAGAAACGGAATCTCTTCAGTGGAGACCCGAGAAACTTCCCCATCCCTAGTGAACTACAATTATAATTTAGGGGTTCAGAGTAGCGAGAAGAGGCAAGAATCACCAGAAACACCCACGATCAAGAAGAGCTGTTTTGTAGCTGGAAGTAGAGAGTTGCTAAAATATGGCTACAGACAAAACTAAGTGTATGTGTGGGGGGCGGGATGGGGGAGTCAAGTTTATGAGGCCAAAAGCAAGATGTGAGGAATAAAGGGTCGGAATGCAGACCAGCTGGAAACAGAGCCAGGAGTTTATAGACGAAGATGAAAATCAGGCAGGCGGGCCCAGCGGAGTTAGCATTGATCACTAGGATTTTATTTTATTGTATAAACTTTAAGGATTTTATGGGGCGGGGGGCGCATAGCCAGTGGTGCTTAGGGCTGACTCCTAACTCTGTGCTCAGGACCGGCAGGACTTGGTACTGCGGATGGAACCTGGGTCAACCGCATGCAAAGCAAGTGCCCTCCCCACTGTACTCTCTTTGACCCTACAAGGATGTCTCTTAGGCTTCTAGAGAGCCACTGGTCACCAGCGCTGGGCAGAGGTAGGGAAGGTGGTGGCCACGGAACCTCTGCTGACCTGTCGAGGTGCTCAGCCGTGCATCCCAGTCATGTTGTCTTGGAAACCAAGAACAAATCAGTACATTCTGATTTTTAAAGACACACAGGAGGGATTGGAGTGGTGGCACAGGGGGTAGGGCATTTGCCTTGCGTGCAGCCAACCCGGGTTTGATTCCCAGCATTCCATATGGTTCCCCGAGACTGCTAGGAGTAATTCCTGAGTGCAGAGCCAGGAGTAATCTCTGTGCATTGCCAGGTGTGACCCAAAAGCAAAAAAATTAAAAAATAAAGACATACAAGAGAAAAATAGCCCCACACCCCTCCCCCTGCCTCCCCCCATGACACCTTCCTTGTGGTGTCGAGTGCGGGCGTGCCCACGAGGCTCTGTAGAGACCATGGTGGCCCAATGCCCAGCGCCTTCCCCTCCCTGACCCGTCCTTCAGGCAGCTGCACCCCTGTGCCTTCCCACAGCAGCTCTTTCATGGTGCCCTCCACTCCCCCCCGCCCCCGTCCCTTCTGTCCTTACTCCTAGCTGTGAGGATGTCCTTGTGAGGACACTGCCCCCAGACTGACCTTCCCCTGCTTCTGCGTTGGAGAAGAGCAGGGACCTTTGGAAAGGGCATGACCCTGGGGTTGGCCGGCACTGTGCCCCCGATGCAGAGGGCGGAGGGCAGGGGAGGGGGCTCGGCACTGTCCGAGGGATGTGGACAGGGACATCTCAAGAGTGGAATGGGACAGAGCTGCCACCATGACAGTGGGCAGGGGTCACACAGTCCTGATGTCCTTGCGCCAGCTGCCCGCTCCCCCCACCACCACCAGGCCTCCTCGGGGGACTCGCCTGACCTTGGACCCACGTGGAAGCTGGCGTCCCCCTCCCCCGGCTACAAAGATCCATGAAGAATCTGGAAGCGGCCCTACCTCCACAGGCACGGTGGTGAAAAGGGGGGGCTCACTCCAGGAAAGTGGGGGGGGGGACCCTGTTAATAGCCCGCGCTTCCTTCCCCCGTTCTCTCGCTCTTCCTTTGAAGTGAAATCGTTCTGTTGTCAGCGTCGGGAGGGTGAGCCCGTTTGACTGAAGCGGTAATTTGACAAGACGAGTCTTCGCTGTCACTCAAACCCCGGCACCGTGCGCTGCGCCCTCCATCTCCGCTTTGTGAGCCCTCGGAGAGCCGCCTCCTCACCGGGGAGGATAGGGAGGAAGCCCACGAACCCCGCGGGTCAGGAGGGCACAGGGAGCCCCGGGGACCACGGGGGCTCGGGGTGGGGAGGGGGAGAGCGCCAGGGGCAGAGGCGCCCGCCTGACTCCGGCTGCCCGGCGCCGGGCTGGCTCCCCGGTGGAGGATGTGAACAAAAGGCTTCGGGACCAGGTACGAGGCCGACGTGGTGAGGGCCCAGGGCTGCTCAGAGATCCGCCTGTTGGGGCTCAGGTCCCGGGGGCGTCGGGCCCAGCCCTCTGCCCGGGGCTGGAGACAGCCCCGCAGGCCACGTGCGAGTCCTGCGTGCGGGAAACCCCGGTTCTGTCCCTGGCACCGCGTGGGTCCCTCCCCGAGCTCTGAGCTGCGTGGAGTCCCTCAGCACTGCCACCTGTGCCCCCCCACCCCACCTCCAAAACCCACCCAAAAGCCCTCTGCCCCAGGGAAGACTCCTGGACACCCCGCAGCCCAGGGCCCCCCCAATTCCAGCCCCTCTGGGGAACATGGCCCCGCCCACATCTGGGTTTCGTCCTGACAAAACCCTGATGGTTGGCGGACATGAGCTTTAGCATCAGAGCCTCCCAATCCTAGCAGCCCCCGGAGCAAGGCCCCGGACTTGGCCAGTGGCGTGGGGCGACGTCTGGAGCATCTCCTTTGTCTTCCTGGGGGCGGGGTCTTCCTGGGGGCGGGGTCTTCCAGGGGGCGGGGTCTTCCTGGGGGCGGGGTCTTCCAGGCGGTCTGGGATCGGGGTGCGGGCACCCACGGGCCTGAGAAGCAGGCAGCAGGAAAGGGACGCGGGTGGGGCCCCTGTGTGGCACTGCCACTCCTGCCCTGGGCTCTGGGGGTCCGAGTCAGCACACCAGGAAGTCATCCTGGCGCCCGCAGACGGGAGTTCTGGTTGCTGGGGAGACTGCGGGGTTTTCCTGGGGTCCCTCCGGCTATCATGGTGGCTCCTCTTCGCACACCTGAGCCAGGGATACCGAGGGTCCTCGGCCCTGTGCCCTGCAGCAGTGCCCTTTTGCCCTGCCCACGAGGAGCCTTTCTCTCCCGGCCCTGTGCCCTAGGGTGAGGCTCTTGCTGCGCCTGGCAGTTCTGGGACAGGGGGCAGGGGACAACGGCGAGGTGTGTGTGTGTGTGTGGGGGGGGGGTTGTCAGGCCCCCTGGTGGGTCAGCTGTGGCCTCCAAGGCCCAGCCTGCTCCTTACACTGGGCCAAGATTGTTGGAGCCCAGCTAAGCCAGGGGGCAGGGCAGAGGCCCAGGGAGGAGAAGGCCCAGATGACGTAGCATTTCACGGCCTGTCCCCTGGTGTGGAGGAGCAGAGGGGGAGGAAGGAGGCGCGTCCCCGAGCCTCGGAGTCTGTCCTTGGCGGCGCCCAGCCCTGCTCGAGGCACGTGCTCTCCAACCCAGCCCCGACTCTTGGCACCTTCATAGGCTGTAGAACTCAGACACACGCACACACCAGCCTCTGCTTCTCTCCCCGAGCTCTCAGGGGGAGCCTGGGCCTCGGCGAGCTCTCGGCCTGTCCCTCCGCAAGCCGCTCCCTCTGCCAGCACGAGCCCTGGCACTGACATCTGCCGTCACTCCTGCCCGTCACTCCTGAAGCCTGACGGGCGCTGACAGTTGCCAGCATGCCCTGGTGCCATGACGGGGCTGGCATGAGTCACACCTAGTGGTGCTCAGGGCCTCCTTCTGGCTTGGGGCTCCAGGGACCCCAAGCAGCACCAGGGATGAACCCCACATGCAAAGCGACGCCTGATCCACGGTGCTGTCTCTTCGTACTCAGTCCTTACTGGGGTACACAATACGCCATCCCCGACGGAAGCAGAGTGCGGGCCCAGCCCAGCCAGGCCCAGCAGGACAGCACCTGCCCACTGTCTGGTGGGGTGCGGTGGGGGGGCCTCACCTGATCAGGTGAAGTGACACCCTCTTCCTCCCCCCACTCATGACCTTGGCGCTGAGCAAGTCTCCTTGCAGGACCCAGAGAAGCTTCTGGCTCTTCTCCCCGCCACCCCATGCTCCCTGCTCCCTTCTTTTCCTTCTTCTTCTTTTTTTTATTATTTTTTTTTTATTTTTTAATGTACCCGCTGACAGTGCCATCTCTCAACTTGATAAACTTGTCAGAGGGAACTCGGGGAAAGTGTGACACGGGGTAGGAGTGATTGCTGAGCACGCAGGGAGCAGGGGCTGTGGAGCTGGGGGAGGCGGCTCCGGGACATTAGCCAGAGGGGAGGCAGCTGCCCGGGGTGTCGCTGGCTCCTGGGCAACGCGCGCCCTCCCGCCCTGTGCGGAAGCAGAGGGAGCTTTCCTGGTGCCGGGAGAGGTGGGTGGACAGAGCCCCCAAGTGGGCAGGGGCGTGTGTGTGTGTGTGTGTGTGTGTGTGTGTGTGTGTGTGTGTGTGTGTGTGTGCGCGCGCGCGCGCGTGCGGTGCTGAGGAGGCCTGTGTGCTGGTGAGGGCCGGTGGCAGGGGGCAGGATGACGGGCTGAGTCGGGGTTCTTCAAACGCCGAGCCGCATGTTGTGGTGTGGGTATGTTTCCGGACCCTTTCCCCAGTGCCTTCCTGGGAGATGTCCCAGACACCCCCGAGAGGACGTGCTGGACTTTTCCAGACTGCTCCGGCATAGCCGAGGAGGAAGGTGGGGTGGACCGGGCTGCAGAGCTGGTCCAAAGCTGCCTGAGGTCTGTTGGTACCAGCGGGTCAGGCCTAGAACGGTGAGCGCAAGGAGCATGAGCACCCCACTTCCGCCTGACCTCATTTCCCGGGTGTGAAAGGAAAACGCATTGAAGGGGGCATGGAGGGAGCGGGAGGGGTGGGGGAGAGCTGGGCAGAATGCCGGCTCTGCCCAGATCACCCTCCCCACCCCCTCCCTCCGGCTGCCCCTCTGGGCAGCAGGAAAGCTGGTAATGCAGAGGTCCGGGCCCAGTGTTCTGACTTCTGGGTGAGTGCCCAGACAGTAGGAACGGGGTCCTAGGAACAGGGGAAGCAAGTCTTTTGTCAAGCCCGTGAGAGGCAGCTGTAAGGGGTAGAGAGAGAGTGCAGCGGGCAGGGCCCTTGGGAACTTGCCCCAGACCCATCACTGGCACCACATATGGGCTCCTGAACAGCACCAGAGCACAGGGCCAGGAAGGAGTAAGCCCCGAGTGGCCCAAACAATCCCCTACACTCACACACACACACACACACACACACACGCACACATGCACACATGCATATCCACACATGCACACATGCATGTGCATGCACACATGTGCACATGCACACACATGCACACATATGTGCACATATACATACACACAACACACAACCACACACACATGGAAGAATGAAAGACACGACTCATGTCCAAATGCAAGACGACTGCCTCGCCTCATCAGGATGGACCCCACCCCCCCCCCCACTTCGGGGGCCTTCTGCGTGGATCCTCTCCTGGTGCTGAGAGGACACCCACCTTCACTTGTCTTTCCAGAAAGAAGGGCCTGACCCTCTGCCAATGGCAGAGGGGTCCCCTTCCCTGTTGTGCTGAGCCGTGTGGTGGATTCCCGGCCCCATGCCTAGGAGGGGTTAGAGCAACACACTGCTGCCTCCAAGACTCAAGGCCACACAGCCCACATCAGCCAGGAAGTGGCCTCCCCGCACGGTCGGGGCCCCCCCGGCCTAGGCCGTGAGATTTATATTATAGAACAGGATCGAGGTCTAAAAATAAGGGAATTGTCAGAGCTCAGGATGAGCGATGCCAATGTGAATGACAGCCCTGACAGCTCATGTGAGCAGGTTCCCAACGGGGGAGGGAGGTCAGATGAACAAATTGGGTCCTTGGCAACAGCCAGGGAGTGTGGGAACCCCCCCGCCCAGCGCCCCGCCCACTCACCTTTCTGGCCTCAGCATGAAGACAGTGCGTCTTGGCAGCAGACAGTCGCCAGGTGCACCAAACACAGGCACGGGATTGCGCAGAATCAATATATTGAAAAAGACATTGGCAGGCCCCACAAACACCCATTATTACCCTGTGATCATCTGTGTTCCCATCATTATCCCCCATAGGGTCTGGTTGCTGGAGTGGTGCCATTGTAAACCACAGGCAGGAAGCAGAGACTTGGGTTGTTTTTTTTGTTTGTTTATTTGGCTTTTGGAGTCACACCCAAATGCTCAGGGTTTACGCCTGGTTCTGCACTCAGGAATTACTCCTGGTGGTGCTGGTGGGGGGGGGGGGCCCTATGGGATGCGGGGGATCGAACCAGGGTCGGCCGCATGCAAGGCAAATGCCCTCCTGCTGTGCTATATCGTTCCAGCTCAGGAAGCAGAGACTTGGGGTCTTGTACCAGCCAACCTGCAGATAGTGGGACCTTGGTTCCCTGATCTGCAATAATGAGAAGGGTTTGTACAAGACTTGGAAGGTCTCGAGCAGCTTTGGGTGGGCCAGGGCCCACCCGAGCATTGTTTCCCTGGTCTCCGTGGCTGCAGGGAGCCCGGGGCCACCATGTGGGGGTCAGTGGCCTTTGTCTGGGAAGTTGGTCCGCTCAGAGAAACAGCGGTGGCAGGCTTAGCCTTGCCTTGTTCTTCCTCGTCCGTGGCGTTTCTCTCCTGAGAGAACTCCACTGGATGCTTCAGTTTTGCTCACTCTCATTTTTTGTTGTTGTTTTCTGATTTTTATCCACATCCCCAGCAGAGATTTAGTTTTTCATTTAGTTTCACGGCAGGTTTCAATCCTCCCCGCCCTCCAGCTCCCCCCAAACAATATCTTCTACCCTTGTTGCATCATTTTTTTAAAGAAAAAAAAAAGGGGGGGTCCGGAGGGAGGGGGCTTCCAATTGGCTTTACTTCCTTCGATGTCTGGAAAATTTTCCTCCTCCAGTCTGCAAAAACCTAAATTTGGAGGCCAGCCCTCTTTGCTGATCTCTCTTTGCTTGAGAGGGATCTCGGAGCTTTTTTCCATTTCCAAGTCCACGGGTGCCCCCACTCATGCTCTCACAAAGTAAGTGCTTCTGTTCCCCAACACACACACACACACACACACACACACACACACACACACGCATGTACATGCACACGCACATGCACACACATAAACATTCCCTTAGCAAAAATATACGTTTGTCCCCAGGAAAGAAGAGGGATTGGTATTTTTTTTTTCTCTTCCCCCCTGTGGAAATCTTCACGCTGGCTCCAAAGCCACTCACATCTCTGTGTGAACTCTGCTCCTGCCCCTGTGGTCTTTGAGAGCCAGAAGTGGAATCTGCACAAAGGTAGAAAGCAGCACGCGGCAGAGAGGCGCTCTGCCAGGCCGCCGGGCCGGCCGCCGTCTGAGGGCTGCGGACAGCTGTGCGCTTGGGATGGCAGCAGGCCCGGTCCAGACTCGATGGGACGTGCCAGCCAGTGGGCTCTGCCGTCAGGCCAAATCCGCCTCAGATAATCAACAGAAGAAGGAGTGGGTTTTCTTTTTTTTCTCTTCTTCTTTTTTTTTTTTTTTTTTTTTTAACACAAGGCAGGTTCAGACATTCTGCATGATTTTGGGCAAGAGGGATTGACCCAGGGCCAGACGGTGAAGGCGGGGGTGGGGAAGGCCATTTTTCTCTTTCTCGGCACCCTCGCTGTAGGGTGATGAAAGTACAGCGGTCAGGGGCCGGAGAGATCGGACAGTGGGTCAGGTGCTTGCCTTGCAACGCAGCTAACGGTGGTTTGCTCTCCAGCACTGCACACGGCCCCCTGAGCACAGAGCCCGGAGTAAGCCCTGGCCGGTGCCCCCAAATTAACAGAGCAGTTTATCTGCAGAGAGCCACAGGGGCCCTGGGAAATGTGATCTGACTCGGGTAGACCACATTCCCGGGTGCGGAAGCCTGCGTCTCTCAGACGCTCCAGCTCCATCAGCGGCGGCGTTGGAAGCCCCCTTGGGGACTGTCTCTGGGGCATTGTGGGAGATCCGTTAGCTGCGGGCTGACACGGCTTTCTCATGGACTTTGCTCGACATCGGGGAAGGTGAGGAAGTGGGCCACGGGGACCTGGGCCACCCGGCGGGAACAATAGGCAGGCAGATGGCAGCAAGTGTGTCTGGTGCCCTCCAAACGCTCAGACCTCGGCCACGTTGCTTTAAACTGGGTTTGTAGGGTTCCTCTGGGCAGCTGCCAAGGAGGACTGGATGGCGGTGGCCATGCGGCCAAGCAAGAAGCACGTGTCCCCACTGCATTTCTGATCCAAAGTCAGGTGGCTTCAGATCGACTGCAGGTTCCGAAATGGAAAAAGCTCATTGTCGTGTGGACTCGCAGGGGTCCAGGAGTAAATAATACCTCTCATATAGCTTCAGCCCGGTGCTATCTTAATTGCGATCTCTGGCGAGATTTGGAGTTATGCGTTTTTAACAAGCAAACCATAAAATAAGGTCTAATCTCCCCAGAGCCCCCCGGAGTTAATTTATCTGTCCACAGGCTAAGATCTTTCTAAAGGTTAAGAATGCTCAGGTTTTCTTTCTCGGCATCGGGGCTGGCTGGAACGCCCGCAGACGGCTCCTACAGGCTGGCAGCTGGAACGGGGCTTTCATCAGTGCGAAAGACCCGGCCGGGTGGACCCTCCTGGAGCATCACACGCCAGCCCTTGTCCTGGTTCAGGGGGACTGATCGTCATCAGGCCTGCGACAGTGGTGGGACAGAAGTTCTATTCCACCTCAGAAGGGCAGAGACGGAGTCATTCTGCTGCTAGCGGGAGGGAGCGTTGGAGATGTGACTATCCACCCCTAGTTCCTCGCCTGGAGGAAGGCCCAGTGATCTGGCTTAGCCTGGAGCCGTGCGAAGGGTTCGCTCCCTGAGTGGCAGCTGGGCGGCCGGATTAGTTGTCCTGCTGCTTATGTTTGGCACCTAGACATTCACTCAGATGGAATCGGATGCTGCCAACGTCAAGGAAAGGACTTTTCCAGGAGGCCAATCCCGGGAGGGAAGGGTCCCGGTGTTCTCAGCTCCTGCCTGCTCCAGACTCTGGCTGGCCAGCACAGAGCAGACGTCAGGACCCCACGGAGTGGACACACTTCCGCTGGTCACTCAGCTCTGCAGGGTCCTAGCCCTGGCTGACCTCAAGGGCTATAGGTGTTGCTCTGGGTCGGCCACTTGGGTTCCACTCTCCTCTGCCTGCAAGGCTGCCTGCAGTCTGGGTGGAGGGGGGACAACAGGACCTCTTGGAGAGGCTGGCACTGCCCGTTATTGTGGCCTCTCTGCCCTGCCACCACCCATGACACCTTTTTTCCCCATTTTTTTTATTTTATAAAGTAATTCACAATATTTGGTTACATTTAATATTCAAACACCAATCCTACCACCATTACACCTTCCCACCACCATATTTCCGGTGTTTCCATCCAGAACCCCAATCCCTGCCTCAAAGCAAGAGCCAGAACGATACATTTTGTATTTTCTATTATGAAAAACCACTGAAAATGCTACAAGAAAGTATCCAAAGAGGAGAGTGTGTGAAGATTGGTGTATTTCACCCAGGGGCCATTAAGCCCTTCTGTAAGAGATCACTAACATGTTGTAAAAGGTTGAGCCTTGTGTGCTTTGTGTGTGTGCTTTGTGTGTGTGTGTGTGTGTGTGTGTGTGTGTGTGTGTGTGTGTGTGTGTGTATTTCCCTCTAAGGTTGGTTGCCTCCTACTTTGAACCCTATCAAATGTGGTGCAGTACTCTTGGAATATGGGTAGGGTGTGTGATTTCAAGTATCATTCACAGCCACTCGGTCCAGGAATAGATTCACTTGTGGGTGAGACTCAGCCTGAGGGTGTGCAGAATGGCCATGAACATGGTGGCGGCTTGGTCCTGGAGGTTTTCGGCTGCCAGGGCTGGGTCCCTTGGGGCACCCTGAGTGGAACAGCCTGGCGTGGCGTCTGGCGGCACGGTCATGGCGAGTGATGTTAGGCTCCCTTCCGGGAGAGAAGGACATGCAGTCTGGATGGTGGCCGATGACGAGATTCTCCAGCGCCAGCCAGAGGTACCATCCATGACACCTTTGCGCCCCCTCTCCACCTTCAGGTCTGGCCACCCAGGCCCCACCTCTAGAAGAACCTCTTCCTAGATTGTCACTCCCTTCATCTTCCTGCTGCCAAAGACTTCTCGCTACTACCTATAAGACCCCCATCACAAGGCCACCACTTAACAGGAAGTCTCCCTGGATTGGTCCTCCCCTTTCTTGCTCTTGTCCCCCTTACCCTGCAAGTCTTCTCCGAGTTTGTATAGTTGGTTGGGCTATAACAGTTTGTAATTTTGACTGGGTGATAACACTTCCCACCCTCTTGCTCCCCCACCCCCTTCTCCAGTGCACATCAGCTGGTCCAGGACACAGGGATGGAGCGGTGCTGACTGAGGGACATGGGGGAAAGCTGCCCTGTCCGCTCACTTGGAGGCAGGGAGGCTCCCACCACAGTCCTCGGTCTCCCAGAAGCCACATAGTGAAGTGCATTGACGTGTTCCCAGCATGGAGGATGGGTGCCCCGGTGGTGGGATACAGGATCGCCAGGTGCCAACAGGCAGAGGAAAAAAATTGTTCCTTGGTGGCAGCACTTTGGGGAGTGCCAACTCCTCAAAGCTCGTCCGCCGGCCCTGGGCACCCAGACACAGGCCCAGACCAGAGAGAGCACCCTCCCTGCCTGCCGGCCACACAGCTGCATCCTGGCCCCTGCCCTGCTCGCCTGCACCCGAACACACCAGGGTTCTGCCCCCGGAGCCCGAGCACTGTTCCCCTGGAACCTTCTGTCCATGGTCCTCTCTGCTTCAAGGCTTGTCATTATTGATTCTAGTCACCGTGATTTACAGGACAGTGAATGCTGGGGGGTCCATGTATGGAATGTTCCAGCAACACACCCCTCACCAGTGTCCACTTCCCTCCACCACTGCCCCACAGGGTCCTCCACGAAGCCCCCGGTCCTGTCTCTCATCCTGGCGAGCTCAGTCCTTAGACCGGCTCTCCGACTCGGCTCCCTTCCTCCGTTCCTTTAACTCCCACGCGGAGTAGATGATGCCGCGTCTCTGCCTCTCCTCGGCCACCTTCACCCAGCCCGGTGCTCTCCAGGGCCACCCCTGCAGCGGCCAGTAGCACGAGTCCATCTCTTCTTAGGGCTGAGGAGTTTTTCCGCTGCGTCTCTGCACCGCTGCCTTTATCCAGCCCTCAGTTCTTGAAACACCCGGGTTGATTCTGGACTCGGCGACTGGGAGCTGCGGTGCTCACGGCCGCGTGAATGTCTTTTCTCGAATAGTGTTTTGGAGCACTTGGGGGAGGTGCCCAGCAATGCTCCTCCAGTAGCTCTCTTCTTCCTGTGCATCCGTCTGCCTTTCCCCGACGTGCTCCAGGCTCGGGGGTCCCTGCTGCGAGGCTTCCATCAGATCTCCCCACGTGGACCCCTGCCTGGTGCTCCGGGTGTGGCTGCTACCCGGACAACACGCAGGGCACCTCCTGCGGTTGTTCCAGGCCCAAATGGCTGCTCCAGCCAGGCCCCCTCTCCTCCCAGCCCCCAGCTGGAGCCTGGCATCCAGAGGGAGCGACCTATCTGGAAGGCCCGGTGCCTCCCCTGCCCTTCCTGTCCCCGTCCCTGCCGCTTCCCCAGTGTCATTTCCTGAGCCTGTTTCCCAAAGGCGGGTGGGGTTCAGCTCCGGTCTGTGGCCCCTCCCTCGGGAGCTCCCCTTGGTCCCTGGAGCTACTGGGGAGACCCTAAGAGAGCAGGAGAAGCAGCGACAGTCCCCGAGCTGGTCCTCGCTGGTCCTGGCATCTTGGCAGCAGGAGGAGGTGGGCGCAGGCTGTGATTGGTCCAGCCTGGGATGGGCTTTACCAGCGTCAGGACCAGCTTAAGTTACCAGCCCTCGGTAAGTGTCACAGGGGAGCCCCAGGGGAGCCTGGGGAGTTGTTTCTGGACAGGAAGGGTCAAGACTCTTGTTCTCCCCCGCCTGCCCCTGCCCGGGGCTGGCTTTCCTGCGGGAGGAGGATGGAAAGAGGGAAGCGTGGAGGGAGGGAAGCAGAGACCAGAGCAGGGGGGAGTGGCTGCCAACCCTGTGAGACCTCTCCGGGGGCCGGAGAGATAGTGCAGAGGGTAAGGCCTGGCCGGCTGATCCCTGGCACAGCAGGAGTGATCCCTGAGCACAGAGCCGGAAAGAGCCCCCTGAGCACTGCTGGGTGTGGCGCAGACTCCCCCGACAC
The DNA here is from genome assembly GCF_027595985.1 of Sorex araneus. Classification (NCBI taxonomy): domain Eukaryota; kingdom Metazoa; phylum Chordata; class Mammalia; order Eulipotyphla; family Soricidae; genus Sorex; species Sorex araneus. The sequence goes on along the minus strand of NC_073304.1, from coordinate 167,795,710 downwards.
CCCCTGCTCAACCCCCAGAAGGTTTCTCCAGATAAGTGAGAGTTTCCAGGGCAGAACCGGCTTCCTCTGCCAACCACCACCCTTCCCCACTGGCTGCTTCTTACCCGCCGCCTGCTCCTCCCTCCCTCCCCTCCCCGTTCCTTCTCCCCCTCCCCTGAGAGTGCCCATGGTGATTCCAGCACAGGAATCTCGGGGTGGTGAGGGCCAAGCACTACCCTCGGAAATCAGAGCAGAGCAGCCCCTAACCCCTCCACTGCTCTTTCACACAAAGGACATCAGAGCTCGCCGTCAGGAGAAACAGTTCTTTTTTGTAATATTGGAAAAGGCTGGAAGGGCCAGGGCTCATGTCTGGCATGTGCCGGGCACCCTCCCTGGCACAGCATGGGCTCTGAGCCATGTCGCCCAGGGGCGGGGGGGGGGTTCCCCAAAGAAATATGCAAATCTCATTGTGAAAGTCGGGATGGAGCTGCTCAGTCTCTGAGCAGGTGCTGCCCCCCTGATCCCGCGCCCCTCCCAGAGGTGCCCCAACGTCGTCAGCTCCAGCCCCTCTCCCTGTGGGTCCCTTCCCGCTGGCGGGCAGGAGGAAACGTTTCTCCTGCTTGTCAGAAAGAGTTTCATTCCAACAAGTGAACAGCCCCGGCTATGGCGAAGGGTGAACAGCTTCTCCTGTCCACAGGAATGCAAAGTGTCCCGTGAAACGGTCCACTTAATTGGGGGAGGCAACTGCTGTGAAACTTGATTCATATCACCCCCCCCCCAACATTTCTATTCTGGAGATGCAGGGAAGGAGGGAGGGAGGTAGAAAGGACTGAAGGAAGTAAAAGAAGGGAGAGAGGAGAGAAGTAAGGGAGGGAGGTGGAAGGAGGAGAGGAAGGAAGGGAGGGAGTATAGAAGGAAGGGAGGGAAGAGGGAGGAAGGAAGGAAGGAAGGAAGGAAGGAAGGAAGGAAGGAAGGAAGGAAGGAAGGAAGGAAGGAAGGAAGGAAGGAAGGAAGGAAGGATAGTATTTTGCAGTTTTTATATTATTTGCAGTTTGTCTTTGTATCTTTATGGTTTTTATGTCTCTATGAAGGCGAGTTCTGGGTGGTGTGAAACAGCACGATCCACTTAACAGTCTGGTCCGCGTGGACAAGAGGGGGCAGTGGTAGGGTCAGGCCCAGGGTCACTCAGGGTGAATCCGCTCATCCTGATCATTGTTTACAAAGGGAAGATTCTCCTTCCGAGGGGCTTTCTCCGTGGCTCTGGAGTTCTCGGGACACTGGCGCTGCCCAGGTTGTCTGCCCCCTGGTACAGGAGAGACCCTGCTGCACACCAAACGCGACGGAGCGGGGAGGGAAAAGCCCCCGTTATTTAGTTTGGTTTGGTGGTCACTCCTGGTAATGCTCAGGACTTACTCCTGGCCCTGTGCTCAGCGATAACTCCTGGTAGGCTCTCGGGACCATGTGGGGAGCCGGGGATAGAACCCAGGGCAGCCGCGTGCCCGGCAAATGCCCTCTGCGCTATATGGCCCTGGCCCTGAGGTCGCGGGGTTAAGGGGAGAGGGGCGCTGCCGAGACCCGCCAGCAGGGGGCGCCTGGGCCTGCCCAAGGCCCTGCTGTCCTCCAGGGCGGCCTGTCCCCTGCGGACAGTATCTCCACCGCCCATTATCAGCCTCAGGTGGGGGCCCTGCGCCTCCCCCAGCCTGCTGCTGGCTGGGGACGGGCTTGGCAGGTGGACGAAACAGACAGGATGACAAGCGCTGTCACACAGCCGCACGCAGGGGGTGATGACACACATACAGGGGACCGGCCCTTCCCTTCGTGCCCCTCAAACCCTGTCTCCTCTTGGTGGGGGGCATGCTCGGGTGGGTGCTTCGAAGTCCTGCCGGGGTCTCCCCAAAGCTGGCTCCGCTCTGGGGGAGAGGGAGATAGAGACCGCCCGCTTGCTGCATGGCGGTCTCTCCTGGCCGGGGGTTCTCAGGGTGGTGAATGCATGAGGCGATGCCTGGCAGGCTGCTGGCTTCTCGTGATACAGAAGGGAGGAACAGCGTGTCCTTCAGCCCTTCCTCCCTGCTCCGGGCCAGGGGGCTTCAGAGAAAGCCCTCTATGCCCACCCCAAATCTGCCCACCCGCATCTTAGAGGGCCTGGGGTTAGCAGAAACGAACCCCCAGGCCTCCCCCTGCATTGGAGCCTCCCGTCCTGCTTGGGAGGTGGGTCCCAAATTCTCAGGCCCCAGACTCCTGTGCTCTTCTTGCCCCGGGTGGCGACTTGGCACCACCACCTCTCCACCCCCGTCCCCGGGCTCCCCCAGGACAGAACTACCAGCAGGTTGCGCCTCCCTCGTTTCCTGGGGGCCTGAGAGGCTGGTCAGCAGCTGCCGACGTCCATGCTCCCAGCTGCAGGACTTACTATAATTTCATACAGTTCTGTCGGCAGATATTGAAAAGGCATCTGGAAAAATTGATAGCATATCAAGGCAACGATTTCATAAAAGTCTTTTCTTTTTTTTTTCCTTTTCAAATGTCCAGTCGGAGGTACCAGCATGTGGTCCTCGCAGGCACATTCCAGGGCCCCAAAGGGCCTTTTCCTGATCCTAGAGCGCCCCCTTTGGAAAGGCGGCATCTACTGCACCTGGCCGGGGCTCCTGCACCTGTCAGCTGGGTGGGCTGGGAAAGGTGAGGGGGAGAAGACAGGTGGGGGCGGGGGGAACAGGGCACAGGAGGAGGAGCGACCGCTCAGAGCCCCCCGTGGGACACCCTCTAAGTCACCGTATGTGTGTCTGTGACCTCATCAAGCCATTGGACATTTACCCACAGAATCGGGGTCCTCCCAGTTTACAGACCAAAGGACACCCCAGGAGGGGCCGCCAGGGCCATGCCCACCCCCCAAGTCACCGAACCCCTCTCCTCTGGGTCCAGAAAATGGAGTGGCACTGCCCAAGCCCTGCCCTGCTCAGCTCGGCCCACGGTGGCATTTGCACACTCTCCGCAAGAGTCACAAGGAGACACGGACTCTAGGGGCATCCGGGTGCTGTGGCTGGCGGGGGCCTGTCCCGAAGTGACGTCAGGGAGGTTGTTCTCAGGGTGGCTAACCAGTGGCAGGGCAGAGGCACAGACAGTCCCAGGCCAGCCTGTCCCGGCGCCTCTGCAGGGCCAGCAGGTCATGGGCACACCCCGACCACAGAGGGGGCAGGGGAGCCCCAGGGCAGGAAGCTGAGACAGGAACCGGGAGGCCCCGTGCTGGGGACAGGAACATCGGAAACAGGGTTCCGGGTCCCCTCCCCGACAATAGCGCGGCCGAGGGGGCTCCGGCCAGACCTTCCCCGGACGCGCCTCAGAGACAGGTCCCCGGCCTCGTGGTCAGGGAGGCTCAGAGCCAGAGACGGTGTGAGCACGCCGGCTACAGCGGTGGGGGAACCAACCATCAGCGGGACCACGAGCCCAGGGCTGGCTCTAGGGGCCGTGTTATTTTGTTTTAGGGCCACACCCAGTGCTGGTCAGGGCTCACTCCTGGCTCTGCACTCAGGAGTCACTCTCACGGGTGCCGGCGATCGAACCCAGGTTGGCTGTGTGCAAGACAATAGCCCTTCCTGCTGTGCTATCCCTCCAGCCCCTCGTGGGGCCTCTGTGGAAGGGGATAGGACAGGACAGAGGACGTAGTTTGCTAAGGTACCTCGTGGGCAGAAATCTGCTTCCCCAGGGGGTGCTGTGTGTTAGGGGGAGGCCGGCCGGCTCCCCTCTCTGGCCTCTAGGGCCCGGGAGCCTGTGGTCCCCTCCCTCGTGACTCTGCCTCTGCACCTAGGGTTGTTCCAGGCAAGGTCGAATTCGCTTTGGCTACTAGAGGGGACTCGAGCTCTTCCTGGTGGCTGGGCGAGAGGGGGACAGGCGCGACTTCGGTCCTGCCTTGGTGAAGAGGCCTGGTCGGGTCTGGGGGAGCAGGTGCTAGATTTCAGAACTGCCATGATGCAGAGGCGTAGTTGGATGGACAGGGGGCACCTGGAGCCCCACTTCTGCTTCTCCAGGTGACTGGAGTGGGGAAGCCACATCTGGCACATCTGTCTGGTGGTGGCTTGTGTGAGCTGAAGTGTCAGAGGAGCAGGTCTGTCTGTTCTGCAGGGACAGAGACATGGGGGGCTTCGGTACAAGCCACTGGTTGGGGGGCCAGGCCCAGGGTGAGGGGTCTGTGACATTTTCTCCTCTGTTGAACCCCAGGAACCCAGATGGGCCAAGCCCGGTTTGTGTCAAATGGAAGTTCCTCTGTGGGTGCTCCGTGGGCAGCTCGACCCGTTAGAGAAGAACCTGTCCTTCAAAGTCCTGGACACAGGGACCTTGTCACGCATCCAGCTGTCAAATGCAAGGCAACGAGTATTAGGGAAGAGCCGCTAAACATGGTCTCTCAGCCAGTGTCTCCTAACGAAAATCCCCACAAGAAGTTCCTTTGAGAATTAGGTTCCCTAATGTTGCACCCCACTGATGAGTCAATTTCCAGAAAGAATTCTTTTAGATCTAGGAGTTAATTTTTGTTAATATTTTATTTGATGGGCTGGAGCAATAGCCCAGCAGGTAGGGTGTTTGCCTTGCATGAAGCCAACCCCCGGTTTGATTCCTCCGTCCCTCTCAGAGAGCCCGGCAAGCTACCGGGAGTATCCCACTCGCACGGCAGAGCCTGGCAAGCTACCCATGGTGTATTCAATATGCCAAAAACAGTAACAGCAAGTCTCACAATGTAGGCATTACTGGTGCCCACTCGAGCAAATCGATGAACAACGGACGGCAGTGCGACAGTGATTTTATTTGATGGTTTAGCATTGCGGCAGGGGGTGAGGGGGTGGCAGTAAGCTGTGCTCAGGGCTTACCCCTGGCTCTGTGCTTAGGGAATCACTCCTTCCAGTGCTAGGGAGATCATAGACAGTGCCAGGAATAGAACCTGGGTCAACCACACCCAAGACAAGTGCCCCACCCGCTGAGCTATCTCTCTGGCCGTAGGATTGATTTTTTCCCCCTCCCAAGAATAGGAAACAGGGGCTGGAGCAATAGTACAGCAGGTAGGGCATTTGCCTTGCATGCGGCCGACCCGGATTCGATATCCAGCATCCCATATAGTTCTCCAAGCACCGCCAGGAGTAATTCCTTAGTGCAAAGCCAGGAGTAACCTCTGAGCATTGCTGGGTGTGACCCAAAAAGAAAACAAAACAAATTAAAGGAAAGAGTGGGAGATTTCTGGTAAAGTGCCACATTTCCCTGCTTGGTTTGATTGCTGGGAGGCTCCCGTCAGATTGCTTGTTAATCCCCGTGAGTGTGTGTTTTGGTTCCCTGGCTAAATATGAACTCCCTGCTTCCTCAGCCCCACGGTCCCTTCCTGACCCCCGTTTCTCTAGCTGTGATTGGAAAGAGGCAGATGGTTAGGGAACCACCTGGGACAATAGACATCCATGGGCTCCGGATAAGCCGGGCAAAGGGCACGTGGGTGGGGTCGGGTGGGGGGCAGCATCCCGCACCGTCCAGCAGCACCGTCTTCAGAGATAACGGGCAGCGTCTGCACTGGTCCCCCACCGCCACCCTCGGGGGACACAGCGGTGAGGACCTCTCTGGTCTCCTCTAGTTTAATTGGTGAGAGGAAGTGGTGCCACTCACCCGCGCTCCATGTTGGAGGGATTTAATTAGATCTAATGACCAGATAAACGGAGAATCCCGAGGAAGAACCTTGGAGGACTGATCAGTGTGAAGAGGTTCTGTTGTATTTCCCGGCACTCGTCACTGTGGGGAGGAGGGCACGGCCAGGGGCCTGCAGCAGAGGTTGGCGCGGGTGGGGGCTGGAGGGGGAGCTGAGGATACAGCACTCAGCCCCAGAGTGAGTCAGCTCTGTCGGGAGGCAGGGATGCTCCCTCACATATTCCCCTGCGCTGCTGATGGTTCTTGCCAATCAAACCACCTTGTCTTCTCCTCGGCCTGTTCTCCGGGGCTCCGGCGCCATCACCCCTACATCTCTCTCAGCCTTCCCCGCCAGCCTCTGGGTCACCAGGAATCACAGGTGCTTTCCCACGGCGGGGAGCGGTCCTCCCCTCAGGCACCACCTGGGTGATTCTGGCCCCGGAGCTCCCGGGGGGGGGGGGATTCCTGGAGGCAGAGTGGGGCGCGTGTGCGCCAAGGGAGCCAGGGAATTAAACCAGTTGGGAATTTTGCAGCATCTGACTCATTCCCCAGCGCGGGTGGAAGAAAGAGCCGCAGGCAGCCACGCGCCTGGCGAGAAGAGAGAGTTGCGTGAAGCTCCCCGGCTTTGGTTCGGGATCTCACCTGTGACTTGGTTTCTTCCCACGGCAAGACCCGATGCAGTGCCAGCCCTCAGAGAACATGCAGGACGGCCAAGCCCTTCACTGCATTATCTAAAAACGCGCCCCTGTGCTCGCCTGCCCATGGGGAGTTTTAAAGCTTAGGGAAACGAACAGCTTGCCAAACTTCACTCACCCTCGGAGCGAGGAGTTGACCCTCGGTCTTGCCTTCTGGTGCCCAACATGATGGGGGGGGCGCAGAACTGGCCACAGCCCTTTCTGGGTCCCATCCTCACCACAACCTGCTCCATGAGACCTCAGTGAACTCACCTGTGAAATGGGCTGGCTGGGCAGCGTCTTTGTGGAGATAGAAGTGGCTGTTGCTTTTCCTCTCCCGGAGATCTGATAACGTGGAGTTGATTTGTGGGGAGCCTGCAGCCCACCCTGCCCCCTTTCCTCTACCCCGCAAGCCCTGCACGAGGCCATAAACAGCAGTAATGTGATGTTAACTCTGTTTATAGGCTCTCTGCCCCCCAGGAGATGGATTTACATAGGAGCTAAATGAATTTCACCAGTACCTGGAGCAGTATTTTATTTTACTGCTGCTGGACACCTGGTCTCAGCTCAGCCATTAAGAAAGCATCACACACACACACACACACACACACACACAGGACACACCACAATAGCTCTGGCAACAGGACCACTAGAGCAGAAGGCAGATGAGCCGCCCTCTTCCCACCCATCTCGTCCCAACTCTCCACAAGGCTTCTAGGATGCTCTGAAGGTACCTGTCGGGTTGTCTTATCCCTTCCCTCCTCGGGGTTCTGGTGATAGGAGAGTTTAGGGTCCAAGTGACTTGAATCGTGGTCTGCGTTCTCTGCCTTGCGTTTGGCTTTTGTAGGTCTAGAGCTGTGAACATGCTGGTGAGGAAACCTTATCCTCCCCCCGTGGCTCCTGTCTGCGGACCAGCCCCTCTCCCTGGCTTAGTCATTGTTGACTTTCAGGGACTGACAGCTCACCTGGAATGGCTCGGATAAATGGCTCATCTGGATGGCCCCTGTACCCACGGGTTTTCCAGTAAATAGATGATGGGAACTCCTGGTGGGGGTAAATACAGGATGAGCCAGGGATGAGTTTATACGATCAGGGGACCTGGGGCCACTCGGAAGTTTGGTGCCCAACCCTGGAGGACATTAGAGGCTGCCGGCGTCCACACAGCAGGGCTGCGCCAGCCATGAGATGTGGGGGTGGAACTTGAGGCGCTCCCCGTGCCGGGCTCTGCCTCTTGTGCTTTTTCCACAGTGCCTTTTCTGGTTGTCTTAATAACATTCCCTTCTCTCTGGCTAACTTTATTATAAAATACAGTAGCTGAAAGGTAGGCAGTACAGAATGTGAGGTTGTCAACCGTTCATGCTATCAGTAACGGTTCCGGTCAACACCAGGCTATTAGCAGTTGGGTTGGGGGAGTCAAAAGTTACGCATAGATCGCTGACTGCGCTGGTGGTAATACGGGGGTGTCAATGCCCCTGTCTTCATCCCCGCTTCCCCCACATTCTTAAGGGACCATTAACAGAGCATTACTATACACGGTGCACTTGGGCAGAGGGTTTTAAATAAAGTACCATAGTAATTCATTTACAATTTACCATCGGCTTCTCATAGTCATTCTGAATGTGTGCTAGGATCATACCCATTGTACAGATGAGAAAAATCAAGGCTTAGGAGATGAGTACACAGCCACTAAACCTGCAGATAACGAGCAGAAGAGAAACATGAACCAAGACCACAGACTGGTGAAAGGTATTGAGTTTTGAGGTGCCTGCAGGTACAGGGAAAGAGATGGGGAACTCCGCGGAAGAAATCCTGCCAGTCTTTGTTGTACAACTGTGTGCAGTCTACTGTGGAGGGAGCACAGTAGCAAAGCATCTTGGTTTGTGTCTTCTAGAACAAATGAAACATGTCTGTCCTTTCCTGCCCATCCATCCATCCATCCATCCATCCATCCATCCATCCATCCATCCATCCAACCATCCATCCTTCCATCCATCCACCCATCCATCCATCCATCCATCCATCCATCCATCCATCCATCCATCCATCCATCCATCCACGCATCCCTTAGTTCAGACATGCAGCCAACTGGTGACTGGAGGTAGGAGGCTAATACCCCTGGCGTCTGCACTCAGCCAGCCCACGACTCAGGGAGTGAAGGAGGCATCCTGGGACTGAAAGACTACGGTGCCACTCCCTGTCACCATCACCCTCCCCCAGGCGCCAGGAGGGGCAGCTGCACTGGAAGGAACTGAAAATGATAGGAATAGACTGGAGAGGGGTAAAGGTGCTTGCCTGGCACACAGTTGACCCGGGTTCGATCCCCGGCATCCCATACAATTCCCTGAGCATCGCCAGGAGTGATTATTGAGTGCGGAGCCAGGAGTACCCCCGGAGCATCATGGGGTGTGGCCCCAAGACAAAAAATAAGAAAAGAAAGAACTGAAAGGAACAAAAGCAAAAGCTTTGGACCAATTATTATTGTTATTTTTTAAAACCAGCTGAACCTGAGTTTTTCTCGTATGATCTTGAGCCAGTTCCCCCTCCTTGGAGCTCTGCTACCTCTGCGTATGGACGGCAGAAACCAAATGATATTGCCAGATTCAGAGAGGCCGGGGAGAGGGTTATCCCTGGAAATGTGAAGAAAAGCACATCAGCCACCCTGATGGCCAAGACCGGGAAAGGGAAGGCGGGCGTGCAAAGGCGACAGAGGTGGTGTGAACTTCTCCATCAAACTAGAGCGGATGCCGGGGATCAGGCTAGGCACGGACACCCCCGGGCTCTGCACAGTCCTGGGTCTTTGAAGTCGCCCAGCCCCATGGCTGGAGCCGAACTTTCTCCAGGAAGAAATACTATTTTCTGAAACCGGCATTGTTAACTTCCCAGGAATGAGGTTAAAACACACGACCGACGCTTCCGATCAGATCTCAGAGACATCAGTGGAGCACGTGGCAAGATCCGCTGACCTCCGTCGCGTGCCAACACCGTGGTGATTTCTCCGGAGAGCTTGAAAGCACTAACGAGTTGGTTGAAAATGAAAGAAGAACCGAGAGGAAGTTGGTACCAAACTGCCGCGCAGCCCGGGCACAGCGGGAGCAGGACAGGCCGGGGCAAGCCCGCCCTGCGAGACGCTCTCCGTGCGAGAGGTGGAAATCGAATCCGGAGTTTTAAATTTTGTTTTGGGGGCCTGGTTCTATGATCAGGGGCCATGCCCGATGCTGCTCGAAGGACCAGAGGGGGTGCCAGTGTTTGGACCACGGCCATATCCAAGGTCAATGCCTCAACCTTGATCCTATCTTGCCAGCCCCCAAGTCACCTTTGAAAGTGGGGCTACAATTTGAGAAGCAGATGGGAGGTATTGGGAGGAAGAAGGAAGGAAGGACAAGGGCCGTGTGAACTCAGAGGGACTCCTGGAGGCAAGCCAGGCATAGGGGAGGGGAGGGAGAGACAGCAGGGGAGAAGCTGAGCGTATGAGTCTCGAGACTCTGCGGAGGATGGACCAGGAAGGCTTGGCCGGGAGGTGGCGGCTGCAGAGTCTAGGACAGCGTCTGGAGCCGGGAGGCCACATTTCGCGCTGGGCTGGGGATCTCCAGGGCCTCACCTTAGAGTACTTAGAGGCCACCCTGTGATGCCCGGGGGACCACGTGATGTGGAGGCATCAAACCTGGGTCTGGGCCGTGCTAGGTCTGTGCCCTAAGCACTGTGCTTTCTGGCCCTCCTGAGGCAGATCACTTTAAACATGTGCAGATTAAAAAAGAGAGTGGGGAGGACACTGGGGGAGCCTCCCAGCAGTGGAAATGACAAGGTCACAGGGCCATGAGCCTCGGCAGACTCACACCAGGGGTCTGGCGGCACCTGGAAGAAGGGGCTCGAAAGACAAAGGGACATAGGCTTGCGACGGATTCTGGAGACCCCCTTGCCATGAGGAAGGCCGGGGTGAGGGAAGACAGCACAGAGCAACCCCCAGCATGCAGCACCCCCGGTCCCCCGGGCACCCGCAGGGTGCAGCGGGGGTGTGACCCTGGAGGTCCCCAGCCCAGTGTGAAATGTGGCCTCCCGACTTCAGTCGCTGTCCTGGACTCGGCTGGTACCTTCCAGCCTGGTCCCTCCTCCGCTGAGACTCCGCATCCTCTCAGCTCTCACCCCCCAGCACCGCGAGGGTCTCGGGCGGGCTCCCCGGTCCGGGCTGCAGGCTCAGGAGGAGGAGAGAGTGGTCTGCAGCGAGGGAATCACCCACCGGGTCGCACAGCAGAGATCCAGAGTGACTGGAGCACAGGGACTGAAAAGGAGGTTTGTCCTGCAAGAAGGCACGTTGGTGGGACTCGAGAGCACATGGCAGCGTGGACACACGCCGCATCGGGAGGAGAAAGCGCCTGCAGATTCCGTCAGCTCGGAGGGTTTGGCAGCAGAAGAGAAGAGTTGGGATCAGAAGGTAGGCGAGGGTCATCCTGGGGCCATCCTGGGTCGTTTGAGGAATGCAGAGCCTGGAGCACCATGTGGAGAGAGGTGAGTGAGGGGATGCTCACCAACCAGAGAACCTTCTGGAAGCAAAATCTCAGAGAAGATAAGGGTCGGGCATTCACAGGGAGCAGTTGCCTTAGAAAAGAGGAAAGGAGCATTTTCCTTTGAGGAGGAAGTGGGGGAGAGGGGGTTCCACAGGAAGACGGCTTCCGTGTGGTGAGCAGGAGGGCGTGCACAGCCCTTCAGAGTCTGCTTTTCATCTCCGCCGTCTGATGCGGCTGCGCAGCGTGAGTGAGAGCCTCGAGGCACGAGGTTTGCATTGTGGAATCTGAGCATTGTCCTCGCTGCCCTCCCAGTCCATCCTGCCTGAGAGGAGGACAGCAGGGAGGGGTCGGGGTCCTTAGGAAAGAAAAGGCACCACAACAGCTGCAGCCGCCTCCGGGGGACCCCAAAGGATGCCTTTCTCCAACGTGCTTCCAAAGTTTCAAGCCTGGAGAAAAAAAGTCAGAAACTGGTCAAATGACCATCCCAGGCCTGTTCCCAGACTCGCTAATTGCTCCCCTGCAGCCACCTGCTTTCTGTCCCTGCCTGTGATGTATATGGACACACACCTCTCTCCCGCCCTCCTCCTCTCCCTCCCTGCCCCCTCCCTCCCCTCCTCCCCTCCCTCCCCGCATCACTCCCCTTCTTCCTCCCCCTCCCTCCCTCCCTGCCTCCCTCCCTCCCCTCCTCCCCTCCCTCCCTGCATCACTCCCCTTCTTCCTCCTCCCTCCCTCCCTCCCTCCCTCCTTCCCTCCCTTCCTTCCTTCCTCCCTTCCTTCCTTCCTTCCTTCCTTCCTTCCTTCCTTCCTTCCTTCCTTCTTCCTTCCTTCCTCCCTCCCTCCCTCCCTCCCTCCCTCCCTCCTTCCCTTCTTCCCTCCCTCCCTCCCTCCCTCCCTCCCTCCCTCCCTCCCTCCCTTCCTTCCTTCCTTCCTTCCTTCCTTCCTTCCTTCCTTCCTTCCTTCCTTCCTTCCTTCCTTCTTTTCTCCTTCCCTCCCTTTCTCCTCTACCCTTCTTCCTTCCTTCCTCCCACTCTCCTCTTAATCCCACCCTCTTTTTCTTTGTGTGACATACAGTTGGTGATCACATCTATACAAAGTATGGTGATAATTTCACAGCACATGTGAACAATCAGTTTTGCCATGTACTTGCATCTAATCCAGTGTTACTTGTCAATTGTATCTCAGTAGCAAACAAAAAGTTGATGCCTACAAACATTTTTTTTTTTTTGCTTTTTGGGTCACACCCAGCGATGCTCAGGGGTTACTCCTGGCTTTGCACTCAGGAATTACTCCTGGCGGTGCTGGGGGACCATATGGGATGCCGGGGATCGAACCCGGGTCGGCCGCGTGCAAGGCAAAAGCCCTACCCGCTGTGCTATCGCTCCGGCCCCAACCTACAAACATTTTGAAAGGAAGTTACAGGTATCACATGCAAGCATTTCATTATTTATATTTTCTAAGAACAAGGACGTGCTGTCATTAACTCCAGGGCCATTATATACCCAACTAATTTACTATTGGCATTTGGTTAGAGTTGGTCTTGGTGATGGACTGTTTACTTACGGACCAGGGTGAATCAAAGAACAAGGCCTGTGCTCACTTGGAGAACTCTAAGAGTGAGTTAAGGTATGAGAGATGGAGAAACGAATCTCCAAGTTGAGTGTGATCCTTGACCTGTTTTGACTCACATGCTGGGCTTCGTGCTCGTCTTAGTATTTGAAGATGACCAGCAGGAATGTTGGGTTTCCTTCTGGTAACGTGCACAACAAACTTGAAAAAATATCAGCATTGGGTGGTGCTGGGATTGAGCCCAGGGATCATGAAAAACATGAGCTTAGCCCTTGAGCTCCATCCCCCCTCACCTCCTGTTCTTATTCTCTATCTTTGGTTAGAATCACATAAACTCTTTGAAGCAATAGATTGGATCAGATGTTCCAATAGCAGTAAAGTGTGTCTGATAAAAAAAAAGTGGATTAAATCAATTAATAGTTTTAGTCAATGAGTTTATTTGGAAACAGAGATTTTTAAAAAGGTAATGCGGGGAGGGGGGGCAAATGGCAAGGAATAAGAGATATCCTCAGAGTGAAAAGAGAGAAAAACACTTGGGCTCCAACGCATCATTTTGCGGATAACCAGATTGCCCAAGTGACACGCCCGGGTTCACATAACAGGAGCAGGTAGCAGCAACTCTTTCCAAGCAGCCAAGGTTAGTTGGAGAATAAACTCAGTGAGCTGCAAGGGGTAGGGGTGAGGGGTGAGGGTGGTCCCCAGTATTAGCATGTTGCAAGCAGGGAGGCCAACTAAGAAGCTGGTGCTTCCAAACCCAAAGGGGTGACCGTGCCTGGGGTCCAAGCAGGGTCTGGAGTGCAGCGTGAGGTAGGAGGTGTGTCCAGTAGGCTTCATTCACCAGAGGGACATTGGCATGGGGCGGGGGAGGGGGGCTGAGGAAAAAGCAGCCTCTGGAAGGATGTTCTGCTTCCACATGGCAGCTCCGTCCGAAGGGAGGGCATGGGGGACAGAAGTCGCACAAAGGCAGATGCCAGGACGTGACATCCAAGGCCAGGCAGGCTGAGTCTAGGCTTCCTGTGGGCCCCATTAGGTTTCTCCGTGGCCGAAAGCCCGAGGGAAAGCTTCCGGGTCAGCGGAGTTCTGGGCCAGCCCGAGCCGCCTCTGCTCCAGCCAGACACCAGGGGTCAGTGCAGCCCCGGCAGCTCCGCCAGGAGCCCTCAGGTTCATTACCGAGAGAGTTTCAGGGAACCCAGCACAGCAGATGCGTTTATGAGAGCAGCATTTACAAGCAGTTGTAATTATGGTGTATGGAAAACAATTATTCCCTCCTAAAATTGCTCTTTTAATTTTCTCTTATTTATCCCATAGCGAATGTTAAGTAAGCCTCATTGACTCTCAGTCTGCCTAGAGAGGGGCACGGAGTCCACTCAGATCAGAGCCTCCTTGCTGGCAGATGAGCCGTGGACAGGATGGCAGGCACTCCCCTACCCAGCTCCATCCCAGGTTCAGTCCGCGGGAGACCCCCTTCAGCCTGGCCCAGCACCCTCTGCTCTTCCCAAACCCACCTGAGGCACCAGGCACGTCCCTGTGAAAGCTTCCACCCCTGCACCCCAATAGACTGAGTACCTCCATGCTGAACGTTACCGGAATCCCTGAGCAGACTCTGTGAGGGGCCACTCCCAGCTGTGCCCAGGGCTCACTCCTGGCTCTGTGCCCAAGGAGCACACACCACATTCAGTGCCAGGGACCGAAACAGGGTCAGCCATGTTCCAGACAAATGCCTCTTCCAAGGAATGCGGGCAAGGCAGTAGAGATCAGGAGCTGAACCCCCCCATGCCTGCTGCAGGTTTCTGGGGTGGCCCGGCCCCTCTGTAAAAATGTATCCATGTCGAAGGGTCAGAGAACTGGTGAGATGCCAAAGAGGGACATGCCACTATGAAAATGAGAGTTAGAAATGGTCACTCTGGACAAGAACTGTGAGGTAAAGGGATATGACTGATACCCTACAGTAACAGTATGTCTAAAAGGGAAAATGAGAGAGAGAGAGAGAGAAAGAGAGAGAGGAAGAAGAAGAAGACGAGGAGGAGGAGGAGGAGGAGGAGGAGATGAGTGTCTGTCATAGAGGCAGGCTGAGGGGTGGGTGGCAGGAGGGAAACTGGGGTCATTAGTAGCAGGAAGTATGCACTGGTGAAGGGGTGGGTGTTGGAACATTGTATGGCTGAAACCCAATCATGAAGAACTTTGTAACTGTGCATCTCATGATGATTCAATTTAAAAAAATAGTAAAATTTAAAAAAATAAATGAAGAGGTGTGTATACACTGGGGGTTCTTCATCTCACCTCTGGGGGAATAGGAGTCCTGAAGATCGGGCTCCAGGGTAGATATGAAGGGAAGAGACACATCCCAGATCTTCACCGTCAGAAGCATTGACATTTAGTAAAGCAATTAGGCAGTGATATGAGATCATTTCTCAGGCTGTCGTGGAATGATCACTGGGGGTGGATGGAGGCCAGACTCCCCACGGGGAGGGCTCTTCCTTTGATTAAAAGTGTGCGTATTGCTGGGTGGAGGAGGCTGAAATTTCAGGGAAGTGCTATAATTAATCAGTTCATCTCAGAATGGCCTTGATGTTTTATTATTTTTTTGGATTTTTTTGGGTCACACCCAAATGCCGGAGGTCAAACCAGGGTCAGGGGCTGGAGCAACAGCACAGTGGATAGGGCGTTTACCTTGCATGCGGCTGACCCGGGTCGATTCCCAGCATCCTATATGGTCCCCTGAGCACCACAAGGAATAATTCCTGAGTGCAGAGCCAGAAGTAACCCCTGAGCATTGCCGGGTGTGACCCAATAGAAAAAAAAGAAAAAACAGGGTCAGCCGCGTGCAAGGCAGATGCCCTCCCCGCTATGCTGTGGCTCCAGCCTCCAGCCCCCCGCCTTGGTGCTGTGACATCTCTTCTTCATGGTGGTGGCTTGAATGGGGAAAGGAGTGCTGGTGCCCAAGTCCCGTGAGAATCAGATCCCATGGCTTTCCGACACTTTGGACTTTTCTCTGTCCATCAACGATCCGCTGATCTTGAAATGCCACAGGGATTTCTGTATTCTTTCATTTCACCCCCGCCCCCCACCCTCGTCACAAGGGTAGAGAGAGCACTTAGTGAGAAGCAGTCCTGGAGCAAACGAAGGTCCTTCCCGTAGCCCCGTGCAGCCTCGAGTGGAGGGCGGGAGCCTGTAAGGCGAGAGATGGTGCGGTGGGTAAGGGGCTTGCCCTGCATGCAGCCGTCTCCGGTTCGATCCCCAGGACAGCATAACAGCATCAGAGAAAAGAAATGGGCCCCAGACTCAGACTCTACACGTGGATGGGGTACAGGGGACCAAATTTGCAACCTCCCGCCCACCAGGCAGAAGCCTGAAAAGGCATTCACACTCCCGTGAATTAACTCATTTCCTTTTGCCACACCCCTGGAGGTGAGCTGAAGGTGAGTGCTGAACATAGTTTACAGAAAATATGAAACAGCTGAGGTTCAGAGACGGTAACTTGTCCAGTATCCTTATAAGACAGAGTCTGTGTCCATTTAAGATCTGCAAGAAAGCAGGTTATTATTTATAGGCATTGCAAGTAATCTTCCAGCCCTTCACATGCATTCATTTATTTAATCCTCACAACAGCCTTAGTAGTTCTGTAAGATTATCACACTATTTAACAGATTATAACTTTTAAAAATTAAACTGAGGCTCAGAGAACTGAGGTGCATTGCCCACAATCAGAGCTAATGAGTCCAGTCAGAGAGGTCTGCATTCCTTGGGGCATTCTAGGACAAAAAGAGTACAAAATAAGAAAAAAAGACTACCGAAAAAGGGAACATAAATAAATCATAGCAAATTCCACATTCCTAATAGTTCATACACAACATAACATTCAGAAAAATAATAGCTTTGTTAACTGCCTGACACATTTCTATACACATTTTTCTCTTTGATTTTTGGGTTGGGGGAGGGTGCGTTGTTTGTTTTAGTGGTTGTTTTTGGTTTTTTTTTTTTTGGCTATTTTCTCTCCTTGCGTGCACGCTTCTGTGTGCTGTGGGGTGTGTGTGTGTGTGTGTGTGTGTGTGTGTGTGTGTGTGTTTTATTGTGCCAGAGAGGATTTCCTCTGAGAAGAACCATGTGTGTGTAGATTTGTTGCAGGAAATGGGCCTCCCACAATTGCAGGAGCTGATTCAGCGTTCTAGGATGTTGGTCCTTCGTGCTCCTTGTGCACATTACCAGCCACCAGGGAGGCAAATGAGAAGGGGCAATGGGTCAGGACCCAGGAAGCATTGAAGTCTGCTCCAGGGTAGAAACCCCACGAGATCAAGCCAACGGAGTGTCTGCCGTGGGGAGATACTGAAATATCACACGTAGCCATCGCAGGGACTGTCTGGAAGGACTTTCCCCTTGGTGGTAATTATGCACACCTGCCCAGGTGTTGCAGCAGACATCCCGAGGGTCCACCTGGGCTGCAGACACAGTTGACTCGGCAGGTTCACTTCCATCTCCTGAGTGTTCCACAAGAATCCCCCCTCCCCGAGACTCTTCCACCCCAGAAATACAGGAAAGAGGTTGTAGGAGGTGCTGTGACCCCCAGAAGCTGGCAGATTCCAAAGCAGTGTCGTATTTTTTGTTGGTGGCGATTAGATGTTCAGTAAAGAGCAGCCATGCCTCGTGGGTTTATGGTGTCAGTTCTTGATTGTGATGCAGATTGTGTGTTGTGTCAATGTGCTGTGAGAGGGATGTTGAAGTCCCTGACTCTATTTGTATGGTTTTATAGTTCTCCTTGCTGTGTATTTATTTCAAGACACTTCACCCAGAAAAATAGACCTGCTGCTTATTTTTTTGTCTCAGTAGTTGCTTCCTCTTTGGTTGCCCCTCTTCATATAAAATTGAACTGGAGGGACTGGAGAGATAGTACAGGGGTCAAGATGTGTGCTTTGCGTGTGGCCCACCCTGATTTGATCCCCAGAGCCACAGGGGACAAGCTGTACCCCATCCTCTGGCCTTGCAGCTAACCACTAACTAGCTTGTCCCAAAATCCCTAGGGGCCTCCTAAGCACCATTTTGGAAGACCCCTAAAAAAAGTTAGGGTGGAAAAAGCTATTCTAACTAATTACAAATATTATGAATATAGCACTGTAGCACTGTCGTCCCATTGTTCATCGATTTGCTCAAGCGGGCGCCAGTAACATCTCCATTGTGAGACTTGTTTTACTGTTTGTGGCATATTGAATATGCCACGGGTAGCTTTCCAGGCTCTGCCGGGGGGGGGGGCAGGGTACGCTCAGTAGTTTTCCAGGCTCTCTAAGAGGGACAGAGGAATCGAACCCGGGTCAGCTGTGTGCAAGGCAAACCCCCTACCCGTTGTGCTATTGCTCCTGTCCATTATGGATATAGACCAAATAGAATACCACTCAGCTATAAGAAATATGAAATCGTGCTATTTGCAACAACATAAATGAAACTAGAGGGGACCATACTAAGTGAAGTAAATCGGAGAGAGGAAGACAAACGTCAGATTGTCATTTTCACTGATGGGCTACAAATAAATAAAGCAAGGGAAAGGCCCAAACCAATCTTAGGGTTCGGAACACAGAATTGATATTTCATGGGGAGAGGAGGTGAAAGGCAGAAAGAAAGGATAGGGTTCAAGAGCCAGTGGGGGAGAGATTTGGACAGTTTGGCCCTGGTCACTGTGTCACTGTCATCCCGTTGCTCATCGATTTGTTTGAGCGGGCATCAGTAACATCTCTCATTGAGAGACTTATCGTTAATGTTTTTGGCATATCCATTACACATGGTTAGCTTGCCAGGCTCTGCTGTGCAGGCTCCATACTCTCCGTAGCTTGCCGGGCTCTCCGAGAGGGGTGGGGGAATCGAATACAGGTCATCGGCGTGAAAGGCGAAAGCCCAACAGCTGTGCTATCGCAACTAACCTGTGAAAAGGTGTGTAAAGGCACTTAAAAAATGTACACAGGGACCAGAGCAATAGTACAGCAGGAAGGGGGTTTGACTTACGTTTGGCCAACCTGGGTTCAATCTCTGGCATCCCATATGGTCCCCCAAGCATCGCCAGGAGTAATTTCTGCGCGCAGAGCCAGGAGTAACCTCTGAGCATCGCTGGGTGTGACCCAAAAAGCAAAATAAAATAAAATAAAAGGTACACAAGGTAAAAAACCAATATTATCTTAATCCACATTTAGTATGGATGATAAAATATAAAGATGTGTATGTTTCTATTTAAATATATGAATTATATGCATTTATTTATGAGGTTGTATATATACACATACATACATAGCACTCTCTGTAGCACTGTTGTAGCATTGTCGTCCCATTGTTCATTGATTTGCTCGAGCTGGGCAAAACCAGTAACATCTCCATTGTGAGACTTGTTACTGTTTTTGGCATATCTAATACACCACGGTAGCTTGCCAGGCTCTGCCGTGCGGGCAGGATACTCATGGTAGCTTGCCGGGCTCTCCAAGAGGGATGTAGGAATCGTATATACATATATATATATTCTAAAATATTTGTGTGTATTCATTGCTAGAGCCCCACCCTGAACCTTGGAAGAGGCCCAAGCAAATGAAGTTTCCTGGCTAAAGTTTTCTTCTCTAATTCAAACCCAGATGTGACTCCACAGCCCAAGCTCATCATCCTGCCTCATCAGTAAAAGAACCAGGACCAGAATTCAGGTATGACCAAATACAGTTGCTTGAGGCTCACTCTGAGAAATAACTAGATATTCGGGTCTTCACTATCACCAGAAGATCTCAGTATGTCACTCGAATCCCTCAAAATATCTTGGTTTTTGCTTAAGCTAGAACTTGCCTATTGGACCTCGGCTCACAGACCCACTGCTTGAGAAGTTAATGAACAGATGAAGGAAAGGTTGGCATGTGAGTCCTGATTTTAAGTACGAAGTCAGCCCCAGTCATTCCAAGTTACCTTCCATTTGAGTTTGTGAATTTATTTCTGCCTTCCCCAGCAGAAAGTTCCTGTTTAAGTGGGGTCTGTTCATCTAATATTTATTTATTTGTAAATTCGGCCCAGTGCAGACTCCATCACAAATCAAATTTTTATTTGTCTATTAGTAGCACAGCTGTAGGGCATTCGCCTTTCACGTGGCCAACCCGTGTTTGATTCCTCGCCCTCTCGGAGAGCCTGGCTAGCTACCAAGAGTATCGCGCCCGCACGGCAGTCTGGCAAGCTACCTGTGTCGTATTGGATATGCCAAAGACAGTAACAATAAGTTTCTCAATGAGAGACATTACTGGTGCCCACTCGAACAAATCGATGAGCAACAGGATGACAGTGACAGCAATTTACAAATAAATAAATTACAAATAGAATAAATTTCTTTGCAAATAACTAAACCTAATGTTTATTTCTTTGTAAATCCGGCCCAACACAGACCCATTATAAACCAAAACCTCCAGTGAACAGAGCAAGCACTGTTGTTGGTAAGTTCACACAGGTGGCTTCCACTTACCTGCTGGAGCACGAGTCCTGGGTATAGCTGTAAGATTAAGATTCTCTCCCACCAGCGCTGATGGGAAAGGGAGAAAACAGGAAGAGTGGTGGCAACAACGGTATCCTATGCTTTTGAACGACTGCCATTTACTTTGTTCTCTACCACATGCTTCACGCAAAGTTTCTCATTAAAATGTAACACCAGCCCAGAATCCCCACAGAAATATTTCCAGTCCTCCATGTCTTTATCCACACCATCCTAAGGAAGCAAGGGGGAGATGAGATGATTTCTAATAATCAATGTCATTTAGTGCCAGGGACACACAAACCTTTCTACAGAATTTTTGCCACCACCGCTGGCCATCTTTAATCAAGAAATACACCCCATACCCTCCCCCCAGTCATCCTGGTCTCCATCCACCCACATTAATTACTTTAAAATGGCCTGAGAACTTATTTAATGTCACTGCTTAATCACTTTATTAAATGCCACTGCTTCTGAACGTGGATGTTTGTTTTCCTCTCGTTTCTGACATGTTCCATAGAGCTCTAATCTAAAAACCCCAGCTCTTTCCCCGAAGGAGGAGTGCTTCCCTTTATACGCCTTCTTTGTCCCTCTTGTCCCTCCCCCAAAAAAGACAAATGATGTGAACTAAGGTCTGTCAGAAAACGCATCCTTTCTTGAGGAAATGTACTGTAGTAAAGTGGGGAGGCCTAGATCACCCTTGACCCCAGTGTTTAGAGAGAAGGACAGGAAAGGAAAGAAATCAAGGAGGGGACAGAGAGAATGGGAAGTAATGGGTGAACAGGCACCAGGCTTCACTTATACCGGTAATATGGGTGACTGGTACAGCCATAGATCCAAAACAGACTCAACAACACTGAAAACCTGAGTTCTAAGCTACAACCTCTGAAACTTTGTAATGTATCCGTCAAGGGGACTGGCAGGGATGGGATGGGGGTTCGGGGTGGGGGGAAATATGGGAACACAGGTGGAGGGAAGTTGACACTGGTGGTGGAATTGGTGCTGAAATATTAAATGCCTAAAACTCTGCCATCAATAAGTTTGTAAGTCACTGTTGCTTAGCGGAAATTGAATTATTGGTACGTGCAAGAGAAAACACACAACAAAGTAAACTCATGCTTTTTGATATATTTCCCCTTGATCTTATTACCTAAGGTCCTATCAGAAAGTCAGAGCTACGGCTTCAGTATGTCCTCCAGATCCCTTCTTTGCAGGGGGAATATTTTATATCATAATTTTTTTCTCCTTTGGAGGGAGAGTCACACCTAGTCATGCTCAGGTCTACTCTTAACTCTGTGCTCAGGGATTACTACTGAAGGGGCGCAGGGGATCATATGCAGAGCCAGGGACCAAAATGGGGTCAAGCAGCATGGCGGGCAAGTCCCTAACCCCTGTACCATCTCTCCAGCCCTACCCCAGGGAATTTTATTTTTAATCACTGTTCTCTGTCCCATGAAGGGGCCGGAGTGATAGGATAGTGGGAAGGGCGCTTGCCTTGCACGCAGCCAACTCAGGTTCAATCCCTGGTGCCCCAGATGGTCTCCCAAGCACCACCGGGCGTGATTCTTGAGTGTAGAGTCAGGTGTAACCCCTGAGCATCATCATGTGTAGCCCAAAGAACAAAAGGAAAAGAAATAGAAAAAGGAAGAAAGGAAGAAAGAAGGGAGGGAGGAGGAGAGAAAGGGAGGGAAAAGAAAAGAAAACGAGGCTCAGTGAAAGTGTAGAAGCTTGAGGAATGAGGGGTCACTGAGAGAAAGGAGCCAAGAAGCAAAGTAAAGCCATGTCTGTCCCCCACGGATCTGCCAGCAAAACGGAGTTGTTGACTAAAACTCGGATGTTACTAGGCGGATAGGAGGCATCCGGGCCTTCCCGGGGGAGAGAGAAGCAAGAGTGGAAGATGGGGAGCTACAGGGTTGGTTCGGGAAGACCCTGCTGCCGAGGGCGCCGGTGGTTGTCATTACAGCTGAGAGACGAGAGGGAGAGAAAGAAAACCAAACCCTACCGAGAGCTCCCCTAGGTGTCGGGAAGACCAAATCTGGGGAACAAATACTGGCTGTCCATGGGCAGAAAAGGGGTTTTTATTGTTTGTGAATGTCAAAGCTAATTGTTGGCTGGTGGCTTGCTGCAGCTCTGGGTTCAGAAGGATTCTGAGACTCCCAGCCCAGCTGCAATGAGCTGGAAGCCAGGCTGGGGTGGACAGAGGGAAGATTGTGACTCACTTCCAAGCTGCTGCAGACTCTGTGTGCACGTACTGGTCTCTCCACCCAGTGCTACTACAAGGCCGAGATAAATTCGGGGAGTAGACACGTGATTGCCCTCCCCTCCCCCCGCCTTTTACATTTAAGACTCTTACCCTTAAATCTTTGATCTTCCTGAAATTTTAAACTGTTCATTTCAAAGGAATCTTAGAAGTCCTCTGCAGACTCACTGCTGCCTTTGTGAAGGAGGGAACTGACAGTAAGAGAAGCGATTTACTTATTAAGTTCCAGGCTCCTTAATGTACATTCCTGCACTGGAGATTAGTTTATTGTGCAAACAAAATAGGTTTCTGAAAGGGGCGTTACAAAATAAAGATTTAAGGATGTCATATTTTTCTGTTGACATCCATTTCATAAAGAAGACATTCTTTGGGCAGAAAAAAGGATTTGCCGTGGAGAGAATTATACTTCTGCTTAAGGATTTAGGAAGATGGGCTGGAGTCACATTTTAGCAACAAAAGACTAAGTATGAGATTCAAATGAAGTAGAAAGATTTAGAACTTGGTTTAAAAGCCAGGGGTTGTCTATTTCTACTCATTTTGTACACAGACCTAATAAATAATGTATGATTTCACTTTCACTCCCCCCTTTATAAGGCGCATTCTTCAGAGAGCGGATGGGTAGTGGGTAGGAACTGGCACCCTCTCGACACGCTATGATAGTTCCGGCTTTTCATTCTCCTGCTTTATTTCCTCTTCCCGTGGCCTTTGTAATAATAGCAGCGTGGCAGCCTCTATGAAATAAGAAAGAGAATTCACACGTGTTACAGAAGGCGAGAAACTCATTATGGGCCCAGGAAGTAGAAAGGAAACTATCGCTGGGGCCAGGGAGGAAATGCTGTTCGGTGGGTCGGGGGTGGGGGGGCAGCGATGGGAAGGTGGAGGGAGTCATCGGGGAGAGACTCAGACTCTTTCCCTCTTATCCCTCGTATCCCCACTCTTGGCTGTAAGGAGGGGTGGAGAATGGGGATCCATTCTGGAGGATATTGTCTTATCATTAAACTCGGGGTTCAAGTAGGTAGTGTTTTTCTTTTTAACCAACGTTGGGATTTGAGGAAAGAAACCAGTTCAGTAGACTACCAGAATAGGTTCTGGTTTGGTTTGGGAGGATTTAGGGCCACACCCACTCGTGCTCAGGGTTCTGATTCTGTGCTCAGGGATGACTCCTGATGGGGCCGGGGGTTGGGGGGACCACAGATGAGTCTGGGGGTCAAGTTAGAGTCCACTGGGCAAGCACCTTAACCCCTGTAATATCTCTCCAGTCCCCACCAGAATTGCTTAATCTCTGTCTAGAATGTATGTGTATGTGTGTGAGAGGAAGGAAAGGAGGGAGAAAAGGAGGAAAGGAGGGAGGGAGGGAAGGAGGAAGGAAGGGAGGGAGGGAGGGAGGGAGGGAGGGAGGGAGGGAGGGAGGGAGGGAGGGAGGAAGGGAAGGGAAGGAAGGAAGGAAGGAAGGAAGGAAGGAAGGAAGGAAGGAAGGAAGGAAGGAAGGAAGGAAGGAAGGAAGGAAGGAAGGAAGGAAGGAAGGAAGGAAGGAAGCACGCCAGTTCTCTGCAAAGCTAATATGACAGAATGGAATTTGGTTTCTGGGCCATGGTTGGAGACATTAAAACGTTGGTCTTTGGCAGCGAAAAAAGCTCACACACGTCCAGTAAGTACAGGCTACCTGGGTGCTTATTGATTTATCAAGCTGACTTTACAATAAAAATAGAGGCAGAGCAGGAAAAAATACCAGCAATGAATCAGGGCAGCAACTCTAACAAGGGAAGAGCAAAAGGGTGCCTGGTAGTTTCGATGAAAATCCCAAGACAGACACTGCAGATCCCTGCGGAGCCGCAGGCCTCTGTTAAGCCCTGGGCCCTCTTTAAAGCAGCCTCTCCGAAGACCACCAGCACCCACCCAGCCGCCTGTCTTCACTCCTTCCCCAAGCCTCCATGAATTTGTGAAATCCCAGCATCACATCAGTGTCGTGCTTCCTTGAGGGGACAGTGATGCACACGTCCACGTTGGCACAGCTGGAGGATGGCACGATTCACAAAGGACCCCATTTCCAAGCCTGCTCAGTGCCCGGGACAACCATGCCTAGTCCCCAGGACTCGGTCCCGGTCTTCCCAGATTCCAGAAATTCCAGAGTTAATCCCCTGCAGAGGCTCCGGGAGCCCTGCTCCCACACCAACCCAGACTTGTACTGACCTTGATCCACAGCATGGAAGCCAGTCCTGCCGCCCAAAGGGTCTTGTTTCCTGGCCTTGCTCCCCCCTTATTCTCACAGGTGCAAGGAGTGGGGAGGCTTATCTCTGCCTTGCCCACACTCGCTACACAACCCTAGCGATGTGTGAGGGGGGGTTTTCGGTGTCCACGAGGCGCCTGGAAATTGTAGTCAGGCTCTCATTTTCCAAGAGAAAGCTAGGACATTTGCACATTCGGACATTTGGACAAGGTCTATTGGTAGTAGCACTGTCACCCCATTGTTTATCGATTTTGCTTGAGTGGGCACCAGTAACGTCTCCATTGTTGTTGTTGCTGTTTTACGCCACAGGTAGCTTGCCAGGCTCTGCCGTGTGGGTGGCTCTATCTGGCCTCCAAGGGCTCGGCGTGCTGCTCCCAGTGTCGCCTTCACAAGCCTATGGACAAGTCTAGCCTCAGGGGCACTTTTGTTCAGAAAGGATTGGGAGGGATGGAGAGAACAGGCAGAAGATCAGGGAAGAACAAAGGAATGGAGTCGCCGGTGGGGATCATTTGAGGTCAAGGGTACCCAGATTGTGGGTCGCTATGGAATATGGCCTCCATTTACTTCGGTGG
The DNA here is from genome assembly GCF_027595985.1 of Sorex araneus. Lineage (NCBI taxonomy): Eukaryota > Metazoa > Chordata > Mammalia > Eulipotyphla > Soricidae > Sorex > Sorex araneus. The sequence goes on along the minus strand of NC_073304.1, from coordinate 167,770,810 downwards.
GCTCGTTACAACCCACCAAACTGGGTCTAGAGCAATAGTACAGTGGGTAGGGCACTTACCTTGCACCATGGCTGACCTGGGTTTGACCCCCGACACCATATGGTCACCACAATCCACAGGAGTGATGATCCCTAAGTGAAGAGCCAGGAGGAAGCCCAGAGAACCTCCAGGAACGGTCCCCAAACCAAAATAATAATAACCATTAACCCAGCAAACCTTCACCCACCAGGAGAATCAACAGTGATCACATTACTAATAAAAATGAGATCACAAACTTATAGCATTTTCTCTGTATCTGATAAACAGCAACTCATTTACTTGATGATCATTATAACAGAGAACTGAGACACACAGAGGTCATTTCAAACTTCAAGGGCAGAGCTAAGATTCAAACTCGGTCACGATGGCTAGTTCTCTTAACCGTGATGGTGTTATGCTTCATGTTTGGGCAAAGGACCATGTTCCATCCAATTAAAGATGACAGTCCAAAATGGGTTTCCTGATTGAGTTGATAGTAAGGATTTTTTAAATATACAACAGCTCAGTGATATAAGGCTGAAACATTGGGATGGGCAGCACATTTTGAACGTAATTGCTTTTCAATGGAAGCTAAGAGAATTTGGCACCACGATCTATATTATTGATGTTAATTTGACACTCACAGTTGCCAACAGCTTTCATTTAGCAGGGTGGGGGGTAATTTTGTTTTTTTGGCATGTTTGATGCCGTCCTCTTCATCAAAGTATAGCATAGACAGAAGCATCATTTACTGAGTGAGTGCCTTCTCAAATAAAAGATCACAGCAACAGTTTCTAAAATGTTAACATGATTCGAAATCTCCGGCAATGCTCAACTGCATTAAAGGATAAAGGGGTGGGGGGTTGTTTCTTGTCTACTGTTGTAGATGCATTTTTACACTAATTGATCTGATGGTGCTCGTTAGAGAATACTCTTAATACCCCTTACCTTTCCTGGCAAACACTGGGCCTCACTCATCTAAAAAACATCATCTTAAGGGCCAAGGAGCTGTCTCGGGGGTCAGGGGCACATGCCTTGCTGTGCAGGACCACATTTTAAAATCCCAGCACCACATCATGACCCACAGAATGTGACCCTGGTGGCTCCTAGCACCTTTGGACCCAAGTATTGAATATTCTGGACTGGTTGGCCAAATATTGCAGGTTCCAGCTCCTGACCCTGGAAGCACTGCGTAGGAGCCCGTCACCCCTCACCCCCACCCCCCAAAAAACACCTTCAGTCTATTAAGTCTAGATCTTCTCTCTCAATCTTCCCCCAGTCTCTCCCCCTAAATAATTCCAGACCCATTTCACAGAGGCATGTCATGGCCCCTTACCTCACTTGTCTGATCACTGAAAGAACCTCCTAAAATCTGTTCCCAGAATGCATCTGAGCCTGACCACTCTCCCCTCCCCTGCTCTTCCATCCCCTGAACCTGCTGCCCTCCTCAGCTTCACTCTGGGTTCTTAGCCCTTCGCTCTGTGCTCTCTGGAGCCCACCTGCTCCTCGATGCTATGGGTTTCTAAAGGGCCTTGCCTGCAGGGTGGAGCACGTGATGTTGGCACCCATCCTCCTGGGACTTCCGCCCCACCTGGAGTGCAAGCCAGGCCATGGCGGCCACCTGTGGGCTCCGTCAGGATCCAGCAGTACTTTTCCTGCCAAGGTCATTTTGCCTTCCTTGCCCGTGCCGACCGTTCCGGCACCTTCTGTCTCCCTGGACCAGACACGTGTGTGCCTCGGCTTGTGGTATAACTTGCCACACGAGTTGTACCATCCTCGCATCGTTGTACTCAACTGCCTTTTCCTCCCTTCTTTATTCCGCTGCCACTGTATGACCCACCAGTTCATATTTGGTGTCCTAAGCACACTTCCAGCTGGCTCTTCTGATGATCAGAAGTCCCGAAGCCGGGCTCTCTTCACAGGGAGGTCCTTGCTTGCCTTTGGTAAGTTCAAGGCATCTTACATCCTTTGGATCCTGGTTCCTTCAAAACCAGCAGCACAGAATCTTCAAGGCTCTCTCTCTGATCTCTGCTTTCATCGCCCCCTTCTTCACCTTCCCTGACTCTGGCCTCAGAGGTCCTCATGAGACCTGTGGTGACATTGGACACACTCACAGTACCCAAAATAATCTCCCCAAGTCATTATTCATCACCTAATCACCTCTGGAAGCTCTCTTTTCCCCTAAAGGGTCCCATGTCCCCTGTCCACAGTACAGGCCATCTATATTCACCACTCGACAAACATGTACTGGAACGGGGACTCCTGGGTCAGATCTGGGACAATTTGATTATCCGGATAATATGATCATGAAGTATCATCCATTAAGTGAAAAATGGGGAACATGCATTTTAATACAAAGGAATGAATTCAGATTTTGATGACAAATGGAACACATGCATAGTTTCAAAATATCTTCCCACAATTGTCTTACAAATGGTAAAAAAGCTACTACATGGATGGGGGGTGTGGCGGGGAGGGGAGAGCATAATAGATATCATCTTCGTCACATAAGATGGGAAAGAGTTACAATCGGGTGGGTCAAAGAGAAAGCACAGTGGTTGAAGGACTTGCCTTGCTCAGTTCCACCCCAGCACACATGGTGCCCTGAGGACAGCTAGGAATGACCCCCGAGCACAGAACCAGGAGTAAGCCCTGAGCACTGCTGGGTGTGACACCGACAAAACAAAGAAACAAAAAGCAAAATCAGAGTCACCCCATGACCTGCAAAAAGACTACCGCATAATCTTTATGAGATTCCTGGAAAATGGAAGGCTTAGTCTCATAACAGGGAAAAACTGAAAATTGAGGGGCACAGTGCAGAGTACTTCTAAATGAGGGTCGAGATGGAGAGTGCAGCACACTTGCCAAAATTACAGAAGGTTATTGATAGTAGATTTTGTTGAGGAAAAATACAGATTTTTCTCGTGCCCTGTGATCAAGTGTTGAGATCCAGGGTCAGTTAACACTGAAACTGAAATAAGCATCATAGAAAGGACCTAGTGAGTATAAAACATGCTCTTTGATTTATGTGCTTATAGTATTTGTTGATATAGAATTTTTTAGTTCTCAAAAAATTATTATAAAAGTTTTATCAGTAAACCACAGAAGTGAAATTTTGTTTGCCATGTTGGAGGTACAGACAGGGGCAAAATTCACAGCCCTACACGTGCAAGACACATACTGTACAACGGAACTATACCCTCAGCTCCTAAGCTTGTCATTTGAATACAGAAGCAATATTTAGAATGGCCCATGGTTGAGTGGCCCTACAGAACACGCGTATGAGGCTAATGACTCAGTATAACCAACCAAAGAACAAAACATTGCAGGGACACCAAAATCTTTCTCTAATGTTTATTCTTTAATGGTTTCTACTCCAGCTATCTTTATTACATCTCGCTTTCTGGTATGAGTCTGCAATTTTCCTTTCTCTGAGATCTTGGTACTCACAATGTAGAACTCCTGAATTCATTCATATTGGGTATCAAGATTTACCCAAGCTGGCTAAGATTTCTTGGACGCCCCATTCCTGGCTGAGCGCTCTTGGGGATGGGAGAGGAGGAGGCAGAGGAGGAAATGTACTCGAGTGTTATTAAGCAGAGCTCCTGAAACCCAAGACTACACATGTTGAGCATTTCCCACTGACCACATGTGCCCATGTGTTCTTGATTCAACCCTTGCAAAGTCTCTGTTCTCTCATCCATCAAAGGGGGCTAAATGGAATCCATCCACACGTCACCTGGGGGTGTGTACTTCCTTTCTTCTACTCCACAGGTTTTCTTCTTTTCTCTTCTCTCTCTCTCTTGCTTCCTAAATAAAACTGTGTTGCTTCCCTCAGAGTACTCAGGCAGTAGTAGAAAGCCCTGCCCAGCAGGACAACAGGATGTAGCCCAGAAAAGTGCCTGTTAAAGGCCCAGGAGATGTTGCATCTTTGTAATTCGATATTTAAATTATACTTCATCCTTTATGGTTATCATCCTTTATGGTGGATGTCTGCTATAGAACTGCATTGGCTGCTGCCTCTTAGATCCCTCCTCTAGGTACTGATATCGGCTAATGCCCCACCCCCACCCCCATCTCTACTGGGTCCGTGGAGAGAGGGATTTGAGGCATTAGCCGATATTGGTGAAGATGGGTCTGAGCATTAGCGATGTCAGTGGAGATGGGATTGGAGTATTACTGATATCAACAGAGATAAGTTTGGGGCATTAGCTGATATCACTGCTGAAAGAACTGGTTTAAGAAGAAAACACGGCAGTAAAATTCTAGGGCAAGGATCGAAATTGGACTATTGTCAGAACACAGAAAGTAAGAGAAATCCAATGGCGTAAGGAAGAAACAAGTTTTACCATGTACGTGTGTGTCCTAGGAGCCAGTGCAAGAGTCGGGTCAGTCAATACCTTGCAAATTGCCTGCACTCAGAGGTTGCAGGTTATCGCGTGCCGAGAGAAGGGAATAAGCAGGTTTTAGAAGCACGTTTCCCCGGTACTCTGACAGACACGGACCGTGCCCACCTAGGGCCGCGCTTAGCTAAAGATCAAGCCGATAGAGGTGGATATTTGTCACAAAGGGCAGTGGATCTCTGTAACAGGGTACTGAAGTGCCTTTCCCGTTGGAGCTGCGAGTGTAGGCAGGAGTTTTTACAGGACACAGGAGGAAAGCAGTGGGCATGGGAGATAAGGGAAAAGCTGAAGAGGATGAAGCAGACCGACTCCATCATCTCATGTGTTTGGTGCCTCTGTGCCAAGCTAAGCCAGGTGCATTCCCAGAGGCATTCCCCCCTCGTAACAAACCTGAGATGGGAACAGCTTTAAACGCCTTCATTTTCCTAATGAAGAAACTGGCCCAAGGGGACGAAGTGGGGGCTATAGACCCAGAGCTGGAAACTTGGCAGTTTGGGCTGCAGAGCTGGTTTATCAGAGAAGAGGAGCATTTCACAGAGGAGACTTCAGAAATTTGAAGCAGGCGAGTAGAGGGAGGCCCCTGGCGATAAGTTTCCTGGAGAAAGAATCAAACCAAGATAGGATCTGAAGAAGCAGTTCTGTCAGCAGCCTAGAGAGTGGTCCAAGGCACCAAGACCAGACTCCCAGAACAAGAATATGAAAGGAAACCAACAGAAGTTCCAGTAATTTCCCCTCCAACATCCTGACAACAGTCTCTTCTTTGCATAGAAAGACCTGAATTGGGAAGTTTGGGGGAGACACTATAAAACCGACATTGCAAAAATAAGTGGTCCATATCTTCATGCTTACCTATAGTGAAGCCCGCACTCCCTCTTTCCCCCTCCCCTCCCGTCCACTTCCCCTTCCCTCCCCCGCCCTCTCCCCCTCTTTCCCTCTCCTTCTCCTCCTTCCCCTTCTCCTCCTTCCCCTTTCCCTGCCCCTTTTCTTTCCCCTTCCTCTTCCTCTTCCTCCTCCTCCTCCTCCTTTGTCTTCTTCTCCTTCCCTTCTCCTTCTCCTCCTCCTACTTCCTCCTTTCTCCTCCTCCTCCTCCCTCCTTCCTTCCCTCCTCCTTCCTCCTCCTCCTCCTCCTCCTCCTCCTCCTCCTCCTCCTCCTCCTCCTCCTCCTCCTCTTCTTCTTCTTCTTCTTCTTCTTCTTCTTCTTCTTCTTCTTCTTCTTCTTCTTCTTCTTCTTCTTCTTCTTCTTCTTCTTCTTCTTCTTCTTCTTTTCTCCTTCTTCTTCTTCTTCCTCCTCTTCTTCCTCTTCCTCTCCTCCTCCTCCTCCTCCTTCTCTTCCTCCTCCTTCCACTTCTTCTTCTCCCACTCTTCCCTCCCTCTCATCCCCCACCACTATCTCCTAGGCTCCCCATCACTCCCCCACCCCAAAATCATTTGGTGAGCCATTCCAGAAACCAATTTCAGTTTTTTTTTCTGTGCAAAAAAAAAAAAAGTGACAGAAGGAGCCCATCACATGAGGTGGATGTGGAGCAGCTGAACAGCTAAAGAGACCAAGAGAAATTCTTGTTCTCTTGGAAACAGACATTAGTGTTCAGGCTCTTCTGCGGCAGACCGTTCTAAATATGCTAAGAAAGTTCAACAGTACTGTTCTAGAAAAAGCACAGGAACAAATGCAGAAAAGAGAGGGGGGCTGTGCTGGGAGTGAACCAGCCCTGGGCTGGGAAGGGCGTCCTCCAGCACAGCCGAGAACAGCTTCAAAGAGAGCGAGCGGTGGGGGAGGGGGGGAAAGACTGACACCTGGCAGAGAAGGAGTCGCACCTCAGCTCAGAGATAGCCTAGTTGGTTTCCAGAAAACTCATCCGTGAGAGTGCTCTGCAAGCACGTGCAATTAAGAAACACACAATGAACATCCGTTGCATGTACAGAAAATAGCAGAGAAATCTGCAAGGGGTGATATTTTTGTTTTTGTTTTTGTTTTGTTAGTGTAATGAGGGGTGGGTATGGTGCCGCCAGCAGGTCAACCTGTACCTGTGGGGCGAGTGCATCAGCAGCCTGATGGTGCCTTCAGACTTCCAGATGCCTCAAAATTGCTGCTATGCCTTTGGCCAGACCCCAACAACTTGGGGCCATGTTTACCAAGAAATTAAACGGCCAAAAGTTAGGTATGTGGGAGACACACCCATAAACCACCTCCGGTTCAGTTATAAAAGCTCAAAGCCTCTGTCCCTCTTGGAGAGCCTGGCAAGCTGCCAAGGATATTCCGCCTGTACGGCAGAGCCTGGTAAGCTACCCGTGACGTGTTTGATATGCCAAAAACAGTAATAACAACCTGCTCTTCATGTTCCCGGGGTGAGCAGACGCCACTGGACTACACTAGCATGAGACAGGGACAAATGGAGACATTACTGGCGCCTGCGTGAGCAATCAATGAGCAACAGGATGAGAGTGATGCAGTGATACAGTGTAATGAGGAGCAAGGAGGCTAGAGGTTTGAATGGAAACTTTAGTACTTCTACACCGGCCATTACTTTGGCCAGAGGCGTGAGTTCTTTTATTTTTTAAGTTTTTTTATTTTATAAAGTAGTTCACAAGGGTTTTTTTTTTTGCAATTTTTATACGTTTTATTTTCATAAAGTAGTTCACAATAGTTCATTACAGATAATATTCAAACACCCACCCTACCAGCAAGCATCTTCCACCACAATAAGAGGAAAGTGTGTCAAGGTTGTTGTATTTCATTCTGGGGCCCTTTAAGCCCAGGCCTGAGTTCTTTGTCAGTGCAAAAATATTCACAAAGTTCTTCTTTGTCCCCATCAGAGCCAAGAGAATGCCAGGGGGTAGCTCCTCCCCGGGAGAGGCTGATATTACCCTCCCCTCCAGTCCCAGACCTGTCTGTTTTGTTCCCAGACCATTTCCTGGCCCCAGAGAGTCCTTCGAAATGGGCGAGACAATAATAGTGAGTTTTGTTGAAATATTGTATGCAATCAAAGTGAAAGTAAAGTGAAATTTATTAGTTACACAGGCGGGGGGGGGCTTAGGGTGGGGGGGCTAGGGGCGTGGGGGGGTTAGGGGTGTGGGGGGGCGGGGTGGAGCTATACTGGGATTCTTGGTGGTGGAATATGAGCACTGGTGAAGGGATGGGTATTCGAGCATTGTATAACTGAGATTTAAACCTGAAAACTTTGTAACTTTCCACATGGTGACTCAATAAAAAATTTTTAAAAAAAAGAATTTCTTGGGAAAAGCAACCAAGCACGTTAAAAGCAATTAAAAAAAAAAAACATGAATAATAAAACTCAGGTAGACAAGAAAAAAAAAAAAGAAATGGGTGAGACATGGACGAGACAGGCAGAGGTTCCCCCCTGCTCCCTGTAGTCCTGCAGAGAAGAGACCTGCGTCCCACAGGAACACGGGCCGGTTATTTTTGGAGTGGAGAGGGGCACGGGGGTCGCAGAGAAGCCGGAGCCTTGCCCTGCCTCCTCGCTGGTCTAATCCGGAGATGACATCATCATGAGGTGAGGCGAAGAGGCCCTCAGGCTAACGTGCAGCACTTCCTCCAGCTCCCTGTAGCTTGAAAGATGAAACCGTTTGCTGCAAAGTGAGTGATGAACCACGCACCTGACGCTGGTAAAACATCCCCTGAACCATGACCAGTGGCAGTACAATGCGTGCTTTGAAAATGACCTAAATGGATATATAATGCACGGTGCTCAGACACTGTGGCGAAACAAGATGAATTATCTTTGCCCGGAAAGTTGCTCATTACAGAAATACAGTTTGGGAGGTGCATTTATAGAGCCACGGGAGAGTTTTAATATTCTCAGAATTTACTATGTCAATTTGTATCGTATGAAGGGATCCATGTGAGAAGAATGAGTTTTTAGGTCAAATACAAATGGTGTAAAAACAAAATCACCAAGTTTAAAAAAAAAAAAAGCCTGCAAAAATCTAATATTCAGGGAAGAATTGGCATAGATAATGTCTTCCAGAAATCATAGAACCACCGAAGTGTGTGTGTGTGTGTGTGTGTGTGTGTGTGTGTGTGTGCACGCACAAGTGGGGGCTACTTCCAGCTCTTTTATTGGCTCACATGTAATGCCTGGGATGAACCTGGGCATCTTGCATGAAAAGCATGAGCTCGGTCCAGTGAGCTCTCTCTCTCTCTCTCTGATCTAATCATTTAAAGGGCTTTAAGTTGGCAAAAAGGCAACTCTGAGTTGGGAAGCTAATCACTAGCCGTAAAGCAAGGCTCACAAAGAAGAAGGGGGCGGGCAGGAGAGGTCAGGAGATGGTACAACAGTTTGGGTGCATGCCCAGCACAGAGCCTGAAGCATTGCTGGGTGCCGCCCTGGAGGCCCCAGAGCACCCCCAGGGAAGTCCTGGTGATCCCTACCACCTCTCCAGTCCCTGTCACTGAGCTGCCACGCAGGTGGTTGAGTACCATCGGGAGTGGCCCCAGGATCCCTAAACACTCCCCTCGCCCAAGAAAGAACTGGGAGGTCTGGCTTTATGTCAAGTAAGGTTGGGTGATGCGACAGATTTAGTTTACCAAGAAGTCAACTATATTTACACACAAGGTAGAGAAGGTGGGCATGGCTGAATGAGCATGCAGTGAGCATACATCATCATACATGTGTTCAGAAACCAGTGTGGGGAAAGGTGCTGAGGAGGCCAAGGAGGGCTCCATGGCCCAGTGCTGGCCAATCTTGAGGCCTTCTTGTTCACAAGGGAGTCCCGTCCTGTTCAGCAGGCCCTGTCTTGGTATGCTTGCTTGCCAAGGGAAGCATGGGGAAGCAGGAACCCCAGCTCTCCCACTTGGCCCACCTTGCTCCCACCAGGGAAGTGCCTGGGTAGTTGGGACTGAGTAGGTGTGCAGGAGGAGGGGAGGCATTTCCCCTACCAGAGCACCTGGAAGAAGAAGGTACTTGGGTCATTCCAGGCACCCAAGGCAACCATCAAGTGGTGTCTGCAGTCCACTTGGTCCACTACAGTGGGAGAGTCCACCCCCAGTCTTCAGGGAGCTGAGCCTCTGGCAGGCGGGAGATTTACTTTTGATGAGAGAAAGTCAGTCCTGTCCTCCACCCAGCTTTGTTGTCTACTCCTGCCAGAAATGTTTTAAGAAAAGGTACAAGTGTGAGTGAGACAAAGTACTTTGATGAGAGAAAAAAGAGAGAGAGAGAAACAGAGAATGTGTGTGAGATAGTGAGAGAGTGTATGTGTGTGAGAGAGGAGAGAGTAAGAGTGTGTGAGAGAGAAGAGAGTGTGTGTGAGAGTGTGTGTGTAAGAGAGACAGTAAGACAGGGCTGGAGTGATAGCACAGCGGGTAGGGTGTTTGCCTTGCACGCGGCCAACCAGGGTTCTAATCCCAGCATCCCATATAGTCCCCTGAGCACCGCCAAGGGTAATTCCTGACTGCAGAGCCAGGAGTAACCCCTGTGCATCGCCAGGTGTGACACAAAAAGCAAAAAAAAGAGAGAGAGAGAGACAGTGAGAGAGGGGAGGGAGTGAGAGTGTGTAAGAGAAAAGAGAGAATGAGTGTGTATGTAAGATTGTGTGTGTGAGAGAAGAGAGAGGAGAGCGTGTATGTATGTCAGAGAGGAGAGAGACAAAGAGGAGATAGAGTGTGTAGAGTGTGTATGAGAGAGATTGTGAGAGAGGAATGAGAGAGATTGTGTGTGAGAGAGAGGAGAGCGTGTGTGTGTGAGAGAGAAAAGAGACAGAGGAGACAGTGTGTGTGTGAGAGAGAGATTGTGTGAGAGAGGAATGAGAGAGAGAGAGAGAGAGAGAGAGTGTGTGTGTGTGTGTGTGTGTGTGAGAGAGAGAGAGAGAGAGAGAGAGAGAGAGAAATCCTACCAAGTGAGAGAAACGCCCGGATACAGGATCACCCCACTTGGCTTTACAAAGTTGGTTTTATTGCGTTTCCCCACACTGCCCTTGTCCTGAGACTTTCTGTGCAGCTACGGTCCAGTGCTGTGGACCTGGAGCTCCGGGTGGTCTTTCCTGTTCTCATCGGGGCCTTTTGTCCCTGCTCTCCCCTTGCCTGGATGACAATCAGTTTTCAATCCCAGCATCTTTAAGGGGGAACCAGGCTAAGAACGTCCTTTTCCGACCATGTCTTAGATGCATTAGTTCCTGCCAAAGGCCCCAGCCTGCCTTGTCAGGTCAGAACCCCCAGAGGGTAAGGATGCTCACACACACACACACACACACACACACACACACACCCTACAAGTCTCAGAATAGTGTTTTTGCTTTATTAACCCCAGAGTTTGTTGTTGTAGAGGGGAGTAAAAGGAACACAGAGTTGCAAGCATTTTTAATCATGTGATGAGTCGTTTAACTCAAACCCTATTTCTCTGAGCCAGAGGGTTACTGTGTTAGGTTCTTTCTACAGAGAATGGAAATGCCAAATCATCCTGCTGTTATTCAAACTGCCCGGAGTATCGTTAGCAAATGATAGGATGGCTTGATCGTGAACTCATGACTCTGCTTGCTGGTCTAAATCTTTCTAGATGGGGCACAGATGATATTGATGAAAGGAATGTGCTCCTGGGAGGGCCACAGGGATGCCTCGAGCAAAGAGGCGCTCATGCAGGATGGAATACACCTGCGGGGCTGGACTTACAGCAGAAAACACTGGCCTTGCCAGGTGAGTGGACAGGAAGAGTGGGGATGACGCTTTGGGCACTTCATACTCAAGACATTTGCAAGGGGTGAGGAAGGGTGCCTGGCCAAACACCTGGGTGAGTAAAGAAATATCTTTTGAGGGGCTGGAGCGATAGCACAGCGGGTAGGGCGACCGGGGTTCAAATCCCAGCATCCCATCCCATATGGTCCCCTGAGTACTGCCAGGGGTGATTCCTGAGTGCATGAGCCAGGAATGACCCCTGTGCATTGCTGGGTGTGACCCAAAAAGCAAAAAAAAAAAAAAAAGAAAGAAATATCTTTTGAATGTCCAGGTGGTTGATGCCATAGGATACTGGCACCCCATGGTCTACTTGTTCCAAGAAGCAGCCAGTGGAATGGTAACTCCAGGCTAAGACTGGGACCATGATGCCGGAGAGCTGGCACAGGGGTTAAGGGGTTTGCCATACACAGAGTTCGCCTCCACCTCAATCCCTGGTAACATGGTCCTCAAGAATGGTCAGGAGTGGTGCCTTAGCACAGAGACCAAAGCAAGCCTTGAGCACTGCCCAGTGAGAACTTAGACTAGATTAAATAACAATAAATTAATAAATAAAACTAGGACTGTGGGTGCCCGGGCAGGGGAGGAAGGCAATGTATCAGGCAGTGTACCTTGCAGAACCTGTGCTCCCCCCAAATAGCCTTGGTCCCTGATAGGTCCATGACCTCAGCTGACTCAGGCAGACACAGAGACAAGTAAAGGGAAAGAAGTGAAAGTTTATTGGGAGGTGCTCCCGGGAGGACTCAGGTGAGGCTAGGATAGAGCAGTGCCCTGGGAGAGACTAAGAGGATTTTTAAGTTGTCTTGGGTGGGAAAAGGGAACCAAGAGCAGCGGAATGGGTGTGCTTGGTCTGACTCCCGTTATCTGTAGGGGGTCGATTGTGAGGAAGCGTACAATGCAGCCTGGTGGCCTCCTGGTGCCAGATGGGCCATAAGTCCTGTCTTCCTTGCCGGGGGACCGTGATCCTGGTTGCTGTTTTGTCCGAGCAAACCTTACATTCCCCTCTTTGAAATGAAGCGTATCACGTCAGTACTCTCAAGCCCAAGAGTTGGGATTGTCTCCCCCACACCCAACATTCACTGAAAAGAGAATAGAGAAGGCAGCAAGAAGCATCGAAGCCCCTGGAAATTCATGACAAATAAGCACCCAGCACTGGACTCAGCAGCAGAGCCCTGGAGAAAACAGCCAAGAGAACAACAACAACAACAACAACAACAACATGACAGTTTTTTTAAAAAATTCTTATTGGACACTGCATGTGTTCATAAAGTAAAATAATATCACTGGTTGGAGGGAACGGAAGAAAAATAACTTTACGCACATACTTATTTTTCCCAGTTTATGCAAAGTCCACACAGAGGAGGTTGTGATTCGATGCTGCCACCAGGAGGGTCCTCACCTGCCACACAAAGGGAACTGGGAGGAATTGTCAGCAGAGGGGAAACGTGCGTGAAAGTACTAAAGCAGGGCGGGCAGGTGGGAGTGCCTCGAATCCTGGTTAAGGGAAAACATGCCCCTCTGGGACTGGGGAGGGTGATGTCTTGGAGGCAGAGGCCGTTTCCGGTGCAAGGAGTGCAAAGTCAGAGCAGCCGATGTTTTTGAGATGTGAACACTTGACCCAGTTACTGTCTGTGGTCAGTTGGCATCTTCCTGTCATCTCAGCAGAGGACATGGAAATGGAGAAAGGGGTGCAGGGCTTTTACTCCCTGAAGGGATTCCCCCCACACACACTAGACTTAAAACCTCTGCAATATCACCTCCCCCGTGTATGACATTCCATTATATTAATTCCACAGAATATGACAATATATGGGTCTAGGAATTCTTCCATATTATCGGCACTTGAGGGCCACCACAATGTCCATCTCTACCCTTCACTAGACAGCTGACCTCTCTTTAGTCAAGGCAGTTGCTTCATAGAGATACGAATGAATGTTGCATCAACTAAATAAGAACAGACTAAAAATATGCATGTAGATAGTACCAATTTTTTATAAAGGCCTAGTTGATGGTTGATGAATGGTTTGGAGAACAGAAAACAATTCTCACCTCACCTCCCCGCAGCTCTGGAATTTAGAAGTTCAGGATCAAATGGTGGGGGGGGGCGAGGGGAGGGACACTGGTGTTGCTCCTGAACCCGCCTCTCCTCCGTCTGCAGATGGTTCTCTTCTCCCTGACTGCCACATGGTTTTCCCTCTGTACCCACCCATACCCCAGTCTCTTCCTGTAAGGAGCGATGCCCTGTACTGCTGGAAATAGATTCATTCATGACTTTGAATAGAATCAGGTCAGAGAACCAATTCCAGAAACCTCCAAACTAGTTCAGAAAAGACCTGGAATACCCACAGTCTGTGGGGGAGGCTGTGAGGCTGGAGATACAGGAAGAAATGTAGTTTGAACGCGAAGGCAGTCTGCTGGGAGAATTCCCACATGTTCAGCGAGGATTGGTCTTCTTCCATTGAGGCTTCCAGTTATGAGATGGGGTCCTCCACACCTCCATTAGGGCAACCTGATTTCCTCCAAGTCTACTGGCTTTAATGTTCACAGAATGTTCACAAAAACATCTAGAATAATGTCGATAGCTGGGTGCCAGGGCTTAGCCAAACTGATATATGAAATGAACAGTTGCCAGGAACCAACAGTTTACCTGGTATGTTTGCCGTATTCAAAGTTCTGTTATTCTAATGTAGACTGTAGGAAAAATGTGCGTAAGTGCATAGAAAAGTCAGCCAAGGATGATCAACAAAAACTGGATAACAAATGAAAGTATGAGCATTGTCTACACCACATGAGTCAGTGTGGGGAGTGAAGCGAAGCCCCTTCCTGCTTCCCGAGGTGCCAACATCCTCATCCCCGGATCCTGTCACTCTGCCAATTCCCTGGCAAAGGGGTTCGCAGGTGTGATGAAGTTACGGCTCGTGAGCTGGACAGGGGCCCAGGTGAGCATAATGTAATCACAGGGTCTTATAAGAGAGAGGGGGCAGGCAGGATAGTACCAGAGCGGCCCCAGGCTGCCACCGGCACTGTAGGTTTGGGAGGAGTATGGAACCCCAAAAAAAGCGAGCTGGCCTCTCTAGACTCTGGACAACACACAGACACAGACTCTGCCCCAGGCCCTCGGGAAGGAGTTAGCCCGGCTCGCACCTACTGAATGTAAGGTGATAAATTTGTGTTCATTTGTAGCACGAGTATGTGTGTGTGTGTGTGTGGAAATGGGTTGCGACAACAAGAAACAAATGTGCCTGGGAATATAAAAACCTGAATATTGAATGGAGCTGATCTTTTGTTAGGAAAGGAAAGTGTGTATGTGGGCATGGGGGCACGGGACAAGAGAAACCCTTATGTTCTTAAATGATAAGCCAATTAGTGAGATTTAAAATGAACAGTCACACACGGTGCCATTGATCTAGGGATGCACGTTAGTGTGATTGAAAGGTTAAGCTATATTTAGAAGGTTCCTCAGTTTGTGCTGAGTGAAGCATTAGATCATCTGTGTGACAGCGGAGAGACCTGAATTTGAGAAGATCCATGTGGTGTGATGCAAAGGGAAGGTAGGAAATGAAGGCAGCCCGGGCGTCCGTGTTGATCTGCAAGTCGGGACCCAGGTGCTCTCACTGTAGGTGCTGGGCAAGGCAGGAGAAATGGGAAATTTACTTTGCTGAGCTGCTTGGGGTGAGTTTTTGTCTGGGCAGGCTACAGAGCATGACTAGCTCTGGGGATTCCTGGCTTAATAAAAGTTCATGGTGTATATTTGGCTCTGTCATTCCTTAATACCACCTTTGTCTCTTGACCCTGTGACCTGGCCCCCAGTGCTCCTCATCTGTCTCTGCTCCCCCTCCCCTCTACTCTTCACTACTCCTTCTCCTCACTATATACTGGGGCCAAGGTTGCTCTGGGCATCCCCCCCAAAAAAGCCTTTAAAGCATTGCATTCTCCCATCCAGTCATTCTGAATTGAAATCAAGAGACCCAAACTTAGAAAGGTGCCTGCCAAGAGAGCAAGCTGGAGAGAGGTGGATATGGAGGGAACCTGGGAACATGGGCCGAGGGAAGTTGACGCAAGTGGTGAGAATGGTGAGACATGCAATATTGTATGTCTAAAACTCGACTATGTAAATCGCGGGGCGTTAGTAAGTTTTTTTAAAGAAATTAAAGGTGTAGAGGCCGGGGCCGGAGCTCGGGCTCCGGCCGAGATTCGACCCGGGTGGCCATGCCTCTGCACAGCCGCGTGGATGTGGAACGAGCAGGAACCAGAGACAGCTTTAGGACTTGGGGTTCCAGTGAGTGCTTGCAACCATGTATGGAGACTGTGAACTAAACTTTTGCTACATACTGTTCCAGGAAGGGAAATGATTCATTTTCCAACTTAAATCTCCCTGGACTTAATTACTATAATACAGAAATTGTAAAGTCGCAGTAGCGGCCGCGTGACTTTTTATCTCTTCATTCTCATCAGTGGAAAACTTATTATCAAATATTTCCTTGTCAATAGAGCTTTATTCTTGGGGGATAAACCCCAACAAAATTAGTGAGTCTGTGTTGAAACTCCAACAACAATAGTGAGTTTTGTGTTGAAATCTGGAATGTAATCAAGGTAAAGAGAAAAGGAAGTGAAATTATCAGTCACTCGGGGGCGTTGGGGGGTGAGGGGTGGGAAGTATACTGGTTTTTTTGTTGTTGTTGTTTTTGTTTTTATTGGTGGTGGAATATGGGCACTGGTGATGGGACGGGTGTTTGAGCATTGTATAACTGAGATATAAGCCTGAGAACTTTGTAACTTTCCACACGATGTTTCAATAAAATAAATTAAAAAAAAAAGAAATTAAAGGTGTAAATGATGTTAGGGTTACAGTGGCAATGTGGAATAGAATGTATTCAGACTCGAGACAGTTCTGATTCCAGTGTGGTTCAGTAAGTTTCTATGAAGAAAGCCCTTCCCCGGAAAGGGTGGGGGGGACCAGTCTACAGAATCTTGAGGGAATTACCCAGAGGTACAGGAGAGAAACTAAGGGGTGATTCTGGAGCCAGGTTCACCTTTGGAAAAAGAACAGCAGGTGCTGTGTTTCCTGTCTTCACATGGTGAACCTGAGACGGTCCAGGTGGATTCTCTGCTGGGTGTCCCCACCCCCACAGCAAAGCTCCCACGTTTCTGAAGATCCAGGAAGGGGAGACTCGGCAGTGTCCTGGAGAATGAGAGGAGAATCCTGGAAACGAGGTGAGGGGGGAGTTTCAGGGGTTGTGTCTTCCTACTCAAATCTCTGGTGCTCCCCAGACCTCACATGCGCAGGGCAGGTTGCTGACTGCGTAGCAAAGGGAAAGATTAAGAGGACGTTGTGAAAGCACCCTGAGAAACTGATATTCTCCAGTTTCCACTGAAATGACAGCTGACGTCTTCTTGGGAATAAGAGAGGCCAGTAAATGAGAATAACATCTCTAAAATGCCTAGGAAAAGCTGCTGCCCACCCCAGAATCCTCTGTCCCAAAGAACACCCTTCTCTCGGAATGCAGGCAGAAGAACGATCGAGCAGATGGAAGTAGGTTCAAGCATTTATTGTCAGTAGTTGCAAGTGACAAGCTCTCCATGGTGTATTCGATATGCCAAATACAGTAAAAGTAACAGGTCTCATTCCCCTGACCCTGAAAGAGCCTCCAATCATTGGGAAAGACGAGTAAGGAGAGGCTGCTAAGAATCTCAGGGCTGGGACAAATGGAGACGTTACTGGCGCCTGCTCAAGTAAATTGATGAACAATGGGATGACAGTGGTACAGCGATACAATGACAGATGCAAGTGACACAGGTTTGAACAAACCTTCTGGGTTATTTGGACGTGTGTTGGTGTGGAAGATGCTGATCTAGATGGTAACTGGGGGCCATGTACAGATTAACAGATTCTTTGCCTTCCCCTTTGGAGTCCTGTGGTTGCAGACTTAATAACATCCCATTAGGAATGTCTGTTGGCTGAGCTCCAAGATTGTGTTTGGTTTGGGGGCCACACCCAGCGGTGCCCAGGGCTTTCTCCTGGCACTGTGCTCAAGGATCTCTCCTCACAGGCTTGGGGACCCCTATGGGGTGCCAGAGATGGAACTTGTGTTGGTCACATTGCAGAGCAAGCACTTTACCTGCTGTGCTGTCTCTCCGGCCCAAGACCTCCCATATTGCTGGTGTGGACAAAATACCTATTGGACCATGGGCACAAGACATGGTACAAACGTGCAGCACTGCATTTTTCTCTCTGAAACCTGGCTGTTGTGACCCTGGGGACTGGATCCAGAGCTCTGATCACACATTTAGTAGGGGAGAGCAGTTGCTGCAGGGAACACGATCTAGACTCCTCCGAGAAAAGCTAATGCCTCCATCCCTGTTCCGCAGATCTGCAGGCTAGCTGGTGGGCAGGCCTGGGCAGAAGCAGAGGGGTGGAAGAGGCAAACCAACACTGGCTGGTTGTTCCCCAGGTGCACCCCAAGTCCCAAAATGGGGATGTGGGCGTCAGTAAGGAGCACTGGGCATTCCTGCTGCAGCCGCTAGATTGAGTTAGTGGGAAATGGCAGATGGGTGAGCCTCTGTCTTCCTGGGCATGGGCTAGTAATGTTTGCATGTCCAAGGACTGTACATGGCAAATGGTGGATCGCTGATGGGACAAGGTGGTGGAGAAAGAATTCAAGGAGAGATGTTGCATGCAGTGTTTCTGAGGCAAATGTTGACAGAAACTGTTGAATATCAGTATGGTGATGTTCTCAGATTTTAATGCTCTAGCATGAGCAGGAGAAAGGGCCTCTGTTCTGAAGTTCACCCCGGCATGGGGGAGGAGAGTCTTTATTGGGCAGTGGGTGGTTTTGATGGTGGGCAGGGCAGTATGGGGTCACGGTCTGTTTTAGGGATCATAACAGATCCAGGACTCAATCTCACCTTTCTGCTTTGCCCTTGACATAACCTGGAGTTTTTCTTTTCTTTATATTTTTTTGCTTGTGCTCAGCAGACCTTTATTTCTCTTTTAAAAATTATTTATAAAAATTTATAAAAATTTTTATATATTTTATATAATTTTCATAATTTTAAAATAATTTTTATAAATTTTTATATAAAAATTATTTTATAAAGTGGTTCACAATATTTGATTACATTTAATATTCAAACACCAACCCTACCACCATTGCACCTCCCACCACCATATTTCGGATGCTTCCCAAATCCCAATCTCTGCCCCAAAGCAGAACCAAAATAATATATTTTGTATAGTTTGTTATGAAAATCAAGGAATGCTAGAAAAAAAGTATTCTTAGAGGAAAGAGTGTGAGGATTGTTGTATTTTCCCCAGGGGCCACTAAACCCATTTAAGAAATCACTAACATGTTAAAGGTTGAGCCTTGTGTGAGCAAACCTGTATTTCTTATGATTAGATTTTAATCTTCGCTTATTTAATTTATGGCTTATAATTATTACTGTTACATGCTAATTTTATTTTGAGCCACCGTGAGAGACAGTTACAAAGTTCTTGATCAGATTTCAGTCATACAATGATCCAATACCGATCCCTCCAGCAGTGTCCATTTCCCACCATTGATGACCCCAGTATCCCTCCTGCCACCCCCCCACACCAGCCTTCCTTTATGGTTCTGTGGCAGACACTCCCCCACCCCTTTTGTGCATTATGGTTTGCAATACAGATACTGAGCGGTTATCGTGTTTGTTCATGTACCTATTTTCAGCATGCAGTTCTTACACAGAGTGATCATTTCCAACTATCTTTGTCCCTTCTCTATCCCAATTGCCTTCTCCCCTGGCACTTGAGGCAGGCTTTCAACCGTGGACCAATCCTCCTGGTCCTTGTTTGTACTGCCCTTGGGTGTTAGTCTCATCTTTTTTTTTTCCACGAATGAGTACAGTCATTCTATGTCTGTCCTTCACCTTCTGACTCATTTCACTCAGCATGATGACACTCTCCATGTCCATCCACTTATAAGCAAATTTCATGGCTTCATTTTTCCTTAACTGATGCTTCGTGTTCCATTGTGTAGATGTATCATAGTTTCTGTAACTGTCTTTAACCAAGTTTCTTTAACCAACCGTCTGTTCTCAGGCACACGTATTGTTTCCAGATTCTGACGCTTGTGAATAGTGCTGGCTATTGTGAATAGACGTGCAGATGGCATTTCTGCTGGGGACCCCTGGGGAATATTCTCAGAAGTGGGCTTGCAGGGTCATATGGAAGCTCAATTTCTAGCTTTTTGGGGAATGCCCATATTGTTCCCTGGAGTTTTTCTTTCATCTCTTTGAACTTCAGGTTCTTCATCTGTCAGTGGAGAAACAAATGGTCTCCACCATAGAATATGATTGCTTTTGTTTTCTCCAACCAGTGAGACACGTGATTTGATTTTCTCCCCCCCCGAGAGTAAATGCTAGAAGTTCCTTAGTCGCTGTTTTTCCTCATCTATAGAGAAACTATTGCTAAATTCTGAGATGACAGCTGGGAAGGACTTAAAATAACAGCCAGGAGAGTGTTCTGAACACAGCAATCTAGCGAAGAAAAGCTGACAGTAGGAGCCTGTAGGGGTGCCAGAGTCGCTGGGATTCTTCCGGAACTTCTTTCTTACTTGCCTATTCTAAGATTCATTGTCTGTCTTTAAGTTGGAAGGAAAACCATTGTTTATGATATTGATGTTTGTTCTAGTTGCTTAGATCATTTTGGTACCAAAGATTTCACAAAGCTAAGAAGTCTTTTTGTGCCTCGAAACATAAAGGGAGCAATTTCATTAAAATCCATGTGTCTATGTGGGGCCAAGTAAATCTGTCTCCTTATGAAGATGAGTCAGAGTTGGAGATAGTTTGGACATCCTCAGGGGAATTTCTAAATATGCGCAAATAAAAATCCCCTGGAGTGTGGGGGTGTGAGTTCTCCTGACTCCTCCAGGAAATTTTGTCATGTGCGTTCTCTCCTGAATTCTTCTCTTCTTGTGAAAGTGGATTACTACTCTCTGCACCTTATTTTTCCAACCCTATTCTTTCCACAAATGGGATCTCAAACATAAGGAATCCTTCCCTCACTCTCCCTTACAGTCCAAGCTCCCTTTCATTCCGTCTATCCCTTTCTCCTTCAAATTTGCCAGTGAACTGCAAGAACGCTGTTAAAGTTTCAGGGTGATGTACTGAACACCCCTCTTTTCACTCCCCAGTCTAAGAAACCGCTGAGTTCCCTGTATGTAGCATCTGCTGTCCACCCCACCCCTTACCTCCCACTACCAAAGGCATCCACTCCTGAATTGGGCGCGAGTCATTCCCATGCGTGGTTAGAATTTCACACGTGTGTGTAACCATATGAACACCAACCAGACAGTGCCTGTACACAAACTTCACATGCCCAGTTTCTTGAAAGATAGCCAGCTACACCCTTCTCTCAAAACTTTGAGACTGAGCTTTCAGGTTTCCATTTATTTGACAAATAAGCATTGAAACAAAACCAAAAAAAACTGTTCTTTGCTATTTGGATAGCCACTGTAGCACTGTTGTACTGTCATCCCATTGTTCACCGATTTGCTCGAGCGGGCACCAGTAACGTCTCCATTGTGAGACTTATTACTGTTTTTGGCATATTGAATACGCCACGGGTAGCTTGCCAGGCTCTGCCATGCGGGCGGGATACTCTCGGTAGCTTGCCGGGCTCTCAGAGAGGGACGAAGGAATCCTACCTGGGTTGGCTGCATAGCGGCCCTACCCGCTGCGCTATCGCTCCAGTCCATTTGGATAACCAGCGATTGGAAATAGAAATCTCAGCACTCTCTGCCCAGTTGACTTCTGGTGAATGTCGTGCATTGTGTAGTGTCCTACTTTACATGGCAATGTCATGGCCACAACACATGAGCTGGGCATGGAACCACCATCTTTACAGGCACCCCTGCTGGGCTCTGGGCCTGTGTCCTGGCTGGGAGCTGTGAACCCTCTCAGGGGTGAGAGAGGAACAGCGAGACCCCTCAGGCCCTGGGCTGAAAGTCAGCCTCTAAGCTACCTGGGCCTACATCCCACCATCTCTGTGGAGGGTCCTCGTCCTCCAGAACTGCCTCACCCTCTCCCCTTAACTCTGTGTTGGCCTCACAGCAGCTCCATGTGTGGTTCTGTCCCCCTGAGGCATGAGGGCCACCTCCTGAGTCTGGGGAAGAACCTCCCACAGAAGCTGCCTCCGGCAGGATTCCTGGTATGACCTTGGCAAGTCTCGCTGCACTGATAGTGTTTCCATGTGGGGCCTTCAGGGGGGCCCGAGGCAAGGTGAGGGCTTGAGTACAGAGTGCAGGGAAGAGGCTAGATAGCCTCGATTCTTCGCTCACAGCCCCTTCTTCAGAGAGGCTCCCAGCAGAGGACCCAAGGCCAGGATGAGACATTTATTTATTTACTTATTTATTTATTGAATCACTGTGATAGAGACCCCTACAAAGCTGTTCATGATTAGGTTTCAGTCATACAGTGCTCCAACACCATCCCTCCACCAGTGGACATTCCCAGCACCAGTGTCCCCAGATTCTCCCCATCACCTCCCAACCCCAGTCTGCCTCTATGGGAGGTGCTTTCCATCTCTCTCTGTCTCTCTCTCTGTCTCTCTCTGTCTCGCTCTCTGTCTCTCTCTGTCTCTGTCTCTCTCTCTGTCTCTCTCTGTCTCTGTCTATCTCTCTGTCTCTCTCTGTCTCTGTCTGTCTCTGTCTCTCTGTCTGTCTCTGTCTGTCTCTGTCTCTCTCTGTCTGTCTCTCTGTCTCTGTGTCTCTCTCTGTCTCTGTGTCTCTCTGTCTCTCTGTCTCTGTGTCTCTCTCTGTCTCTGTGTCTCTCTCTGTATCTCTCTCCCCTCGTCTTTTGGGCATTGTGGTTTGCAATATTGATACTGAAAGGTTATCAAGAATATCCCCCTACCTACTTTTGTGTTTGTTTGTTTGTTTTTTGCTTTTTGGGTCACACCTGGCGATGCACAGGGGTTACTCCTGGCTCTGCACTCAGGAACCACCCCCGGCGGTGCTCAGGGGGCCATATGGGATGCTGGGAATCGAATCCGGGTCGGCCGCGTGCAAGGCAAATGCCTTACCCGCTGTGTTATTGCTCCAGCCCCCCGCCCCACCTACTTTTAACACTCATTTCCTGTCCAGCGTGATCGTTCCCTGTCATTATTGTCATACTGGTCTCTTCTCTATCATACCTACTCTCCACCCCACTCATACTCATAGTTGATTCCGACCATTGACCTGTCCTCCTCGGCCCTGTTCCAGGGTGAAACTTTAGTAGAGCGACATTGACACTTAACTGTAGCCCAAGACCTCGGTCCCCACAGCCACCAGAAGCGGACTGAGCCCCTGGGCAGGGTTGGGCTGTGAAATGAAGAGGCAGTAGAGTAGATTTAGCTTCCGTCTCTGTTGTATCTAAGACATCCCCCAAGAATAGAAGCTTGGTGTATTACCTACTATAAACTAATAAAACAGTTACAGAGCCCTGTGCTTACTACTATATGGGGGCAAGTTTCCCAGGGACTAGAGAGAGGGGGGCCGACTGCTTACCTTTCCAGTGGTGCCTCTGTGGTCCTTTCCCTTGGACCTCACTATAGCTGACAAGCAAGGAGATAAACTTGCATTTATGCTATTACCACCTGCTGACTGACCTCCAACAAATGATTAAGCCTCTGGAAGGAGTGGGGGAGGGACAAGTACTTCTAGAGCATAGCATTCTATTGTCCTTGAGCTGGCTTTTCCCAGGAATCTATCATGCTATTTTAAATGTCTCAAATAGAATTCGTGACATTTAGTGCTTGTCAGATGTGCCAGGCACCTAAATTACATCAGTTTCCGTGGAAATTCTGCCAGGTTTGCCCTCTGGTTCTGCATTTCGGCTGACTAGAGAAGGGTAGCAATACTGGGTTTGAATTTGTCTCCCTGAACCAAGGGGCTCTGGGTGCTGCATTCTTCTTTATTTTGAATATTCAAACGTTTATAAAATATAGAACAACATTCAATCCCTATATAACATCTGGCATTAAGTGATTAAGATTGTTGCTGTTTTTCACTCATTTATTTTTTTGTTTGTGTCATAGAATTATAAAGTCAATGTTAAGACTAATAACATTATACCTCCAAATATGTATATATGCCTCTTTTGGAAAATGGCATTTCTTACATGAGGACAGACCATTGTCATTCTAAGATTTCCCCCTTATCATGTAATACAATTTATAGTCATTCTTTCACTTTAATGTCCAGTTCATATTTAAAACTCTTAAGTTGTCCCCAAGACATTCATAAATACAAATGAGGATCCAATAAGTGATCACGTATTCAAATAATTAGATGTTGCATCTTACATATTTCACGCAGCTCTACTGGAGTGTAATTGACGCATGAAAACTCATGTAAGGACCACGATTTGAATTTGGACATGTGTACACAACCATGAAATCATATCCACAGTCAAG
The DNA here is from genome assembly GCF_027595985.1 of Sorex araneus. NCBI lineage: Eukaryota > Metazoa > Chordata > Mammalia > Eulipotyphla > Soricidae > Sorex > Sorex araneus. The sequence continues at coordinate 167,747,277 of NC_073304.1, read as the reverse complement.
GTCACGAACATCCCCACTACCCCCCAAGAGTTAACTTGTACCTCCTTGGGTTGGGTTGGGCTTACGCTTTTAATATTTGTAGTAGCAATACCCATCATGAGATCTACTCTCAGAATCTTTCAAAATTCAAGTCATAGTCATTCTTCAAAGAAACGGATCAAGCAATCCTAAAATTCATATGGAACAACAAACGTCCACGGGTAGCTAAAACAATTCTTGGGAAAAAGACAATGGGAGGCATCACCATCCCCAACCTCAAACTTTACTACAAAGCAGTAACAATTAAAACAGCATGGGACTGGAACAAAGGCAGAGCTGCAGACTGATGGAACAGGTGGAATATCCCTACACACAACCCCAAATGTATGATCATCTAATCTTTGATAAGGGGGCAAGAGATGTGAAGTGGAACAAGGAAAGCCTCTTTAACAAATGGTGCTGGCACAACTGGACAACCACATGGAAAAGAATGGGCTTAGACCTCGACCTGACACCATGCACAAAAGTCAGATCAAAATGGATTAAAGACCTCAACATCAGACCACAAACCATAAGGTACATTGAAGACAAGGTCGGCAAAACCCTCCACGATATTGAAGATAAAGGTATCTTCAAAGATGACATGCAACTGGCCAACCAAGTGGAAACAGAGATAAACAAATGGGACTACATTAAACTAAAAAGCTTCTGCACCCCAAAAGATACAGTGACCAGAATACAATCTACAGAATGGGAAAGGATATTTGCCCAATACCCATCAGATAAGGGGTTGATATCAAGGGTATATAAAGCACTGGTTGAACTCTACAAGAAGAAAACATCCAACCCCATCAGAAAATGGGGCGAAGAAATGAACGGAAACTTTCCCAAGGAAGAGATACGAATGGCCAAAAGGCACATGAAAAAGTGCTCTACATCACTAATCATCAGGGAGATGCAGATCAAAACAACCATGAGATACCACCTCCCACCATAGAGACTGGCACACATCCAAAAGAACAAAAGCAACCGCTGTTGGAGAGGATGTGGGGAGAAAGGGACGCTTCTACACTGCTGGTGGGAATGCCGACTGGTTCAGCCCTTTGGAAAAAAATATGGACGATTCTCAAAAAATTAGAAATTGAGCTCTCATTTGACCCAGCAATACCACTGCTGGGAATATATCCCGGAGAAGCAAAAAAGTATGGTCGAAATGACATCTGCACTTATATGTTCATCGCAGCACTATTTACAATAGCCAGAATCTGGAAAAAACCCGAGTGCCCTAGAACAGATGACTGGTTAAAGAAACTTTGGTACATATATACAATGGAATACTATGCAGCTGTTAGAAAAAATGAGGTCATGAACTTTGCATACAAGTGGATCAGCATGGAAAGTATCATGCTAAGTGAAAGTCAGAAAGAGAGACAGACATAGAAAGATTGCACTCATCTGTGGAATGTAGAATATCAGAGTAGGAGACTAACACCCAAGAATAGTAGAAATAAGTACCAGGATGTTGACTCCATGGCTTAGAAGCTGGCCTCACATTCTGGGGAGAGGGCAGCTTAGATAGAGAAGGGAACACCAAGTAAAATGTGGTTGGAGGCCACGTGGGGGAAGGGTGATGTGTGCTGAATGTAGACTAGAGACTGAACACAATGGCCACTCAACACCCCTATTGTAAACGACAACACTTAATTAGAGAGAACAAAAGGGAATACCCTGCCACAGTGGCAGGGTGGGGTGGGGGAGATGGGATTGGGGGAGTGGGAGGGATGCTGGGTTTATTGGTGGTAAAGAATGGGCACTGGTGAAGGGATGGGTTCTCGAACATTGTATGAGGGAAACATGAGCACGAAAATGTATAAATCTGTAACTGTACCCTCACGGTGATTCACTAATTAAAAAATAAATAAATTTTAAAAATTCAAGTCATAGTATTGTTAGCGAGGGCAGGAATTCTCTCGAATATACTCATCCCTAGAACGATTTATTCGCACTTAACTTGAATCCTTATTGCCCCAGTTCCCAGCACTCCACTATGCTACTTCTTAAATCCTCACAACATTGTCTCCTAATCTTTTTTTGTTTTGGTTTGGACATTGATTCGTAAAAAAAAAAAGTGGGGGAAACTTCTATGGATGATTTCATCTTCTGGGTTTTACTTTCTGCATTCATCTTTGTGATGTTTATTTTTTTGTTTTTTGATGTTTATGTTTTTTGATCTTCTGGGCTTCCTATACATTCTAAGTGAAGATATGAAGTTTATTAGATTCTGACTCAACACTTCATATCATCCAAAAGTACAGGACAGGGACTGTTCCATTGTTACGGATGCCAAGTGGGTTTATGCGCTGGTAGGTTGACTTCCTCCTGTATAGATTCTATTTCCTTACAGTGGAACACTGATCTATGGGTTATTGTGGGGCATTTGTGAATATCTGTATTGACGTGACACATGTTAGTGATGTGATTCAGACAAGCAAATTCATTAGGCGTTTAAGAACTAGTGGATTTCTCATCTTTCCACATTTATTAGTGAAAATGATTCTGTTAAGAAGAGCTTACCTTCAACAATGCAAGATTTTTTTGGTTTTCCAGAAATACACTTCACAGAAGTGTGTTACTGATTTTCTTCATTCTTTTGCCTTCATTACAATCTTGAGACCACGGTATTTCTGAACTAGCTTCTTCCCATGATAAATGAGATTACTTCTCTTTGGGGTACTTCTCCAAGTACCCCATTTTTGGCCAGTGAGAGGCCCCTTGAATTCCTTCTCAGATCCCTCCCTGTAAGGGACCCTGAGCTTTTATGCCAGTCCATTAAAGAGTTGAGCATTGCATGTAAACATTATGTCTAGCTACTGGAAGCCTGAGGGGTGGGGGGCGGCATTGGGAGGTGAACTCAGAGCAACCTCCCAGTGTTTTAGGGAAAGTGTGTGATAGTGAAGGAGGCGAGCTAGGAAAAGCTGTAGGAAGTGTCAGACCTTGCAAGGGCAGAAAAGAATTGGATATAAGTAAGTCAAAAAAGCAAGCACAAATAACCACAGGACGGTTTTCACAAGGCATAGGAAATTTTGACATGGCTGTGTTTAAGCTACCTTTTAACATTTACACTTAATCTACATACCTGGGAGGGAGAGAGGGAGGGGGAGGAAAAAAGGGAGGGGAGGAGGGGGGAGACAGAGGTGGAGGAGTAGCGGGAGACAGACGAGCTCAGTTCCTCCAAACACCCTAAGGTCCCAACATGACTGTCCCCAGACCTATACACCCTTGCAAATCCCATCCCTGGAAATCCCTTTAGCTCCATATCTGATTTCTGATTCATCCGTTACTTTTGAAGTGGACTTTGGTCTCTCTATGAATAAAACGATCACTTCACCTTATCAATGGGGTTATTTCTTCTATTTGGGAGGGGGCAAGTTGGGGCCACACCTGGCGATGCTCAGGAATCGCTCCTGGCTCTGTGCTCAGGAATCACTCCTGGATCTACACTTAGGAATCACTCTGGGTGCTTAGGAATTACTCCTGGCTGTGCTCAGGGGCTATATGGGATGCCGGGGATTGAACCCAGATAGGCCACATGCAAGGCAAGAGCCTTAACTGCTGGGCTATCTCTTTAGTTTCAATTTTTTTCTATTTTTATGGGATTGCAAAAAATGTAAGGAATTAGACCCTGTACCCAAGAATATTGCTGACTAACTTACGAATGGACCAAAAAATTCTTCAAAGGCCAAAGTGATTGAAACAGTTCAACAAGGCCCTAACAGTTAAACAAGCTGACTCAGAGGTATGGCATGCTGAAGAGCCACTTGCCTGCCCTGTCTGGGCCACCACCAAGGGACAGTGCGCTCTGAGTAGAGCAGCGGGGCCTCACAAGGGGGTCCTGGAGGTGGCTCAGATCAGACCAGATGGTATAGCAAGATCAGCTATGTCCCTCTCTTCCAATTCCATGTTCAGACAAGTCCTGTTAGTAACTTGAAATTAGGCATAGGGGGAGAATGATTTTTTTTTTATTCTTGGATATAATAGGAATTAACAAGCATTTTGTCTGAATTATTTTTATCTTTCGACCAATTTAGCACTTAAAAATGGTTGGATATTGATTTTTTTTTTTTTTTTTGCTTTTTGGGTCTCACCCAGCGATGCTCAGGGGTTACTCCTGGCTCTGCACTCAGGAATTACTCATGGCGGTGCTTGGGGGACCATATGGGATGCCAGGGATCAAACCCGGGTTGGCTGCGTGCAAGGCAAACGCCCTACCCGCTGTGCTATCGCTCCGGCCCCGGATATTGAAATTTTAGGTGTTACTGTATATTCTTTTTTTACTTGGTAAAATAGACATAGCATAAAATGTACCATTTTATGTATCAGATAATACAATTTCTAAAATATTAAGCATATTACCATCATATCTGACCATCACTACTATTCCAAATACGACTTTTAAAAAAAAATCCTTTATTACAGTAATTCTCATATATCCTCATGACATTTTGTTGGTGGTTTTCAGGGCTGAACACACCAGGTGGTGTTCAGGGCTTACCCCTGGCTCAGGGAACCATATGTAGTGCTTGGGACCAGATTTGGGTCAGCTACATGAAAGGTAAGGGATTCAGCCCCTCTCTTATTTCTCCTGCTCCGTTGTATTTTACAACTGAACATTTTGTACCTGCTGGTGGTCCTGTAATCCCCCTTTCTCCTCTGGCAACCACAAGTGTTTCCTGTGTGTCTAGAAAAAGGATTTTGTTGACTCCAGTTATAAATGAAAACATAACAGTATCTGTCTCTGCTTATTTCAGTTGGCATTATCCCTTCAAGGTATGTTCATGTTGACTCAATGGCAACTACTCATCTCCTCATCCTGACACTTGCACCAAGTATTTTTCTTTTTTTTTTGATTTTTATACATTTTATTTTCATAGAGTAGTTCACCATAGTTCATTACAGATAATATTCAAAGCCCCCCCCCCCACCAGCCAGCATCTTCCCACCACAATAAGAGGGAAGTATGTGAAGGTTGGTGTATTTCATTCTGGAGCCATTTAAGCCTGTATGTAAGAGAATATAAGCAAGTATATGTTAAAACCAAACAAATGTGTGCTACTTGAGGTACATCACTGGGCTAGAGTGTAAGAGGTTGCACGGCCGCACATATGGCTGCGCACTCTAGGAAATACTGCATTGCTTTCTTCCAGGAGCTTTATTTTCTAGTCTCTGGATCTTGGCCATTGATGAGATTATACGGCACCAGGGGCAGTTTGTGGGTGTGACTTCCAAGCTACTGAAAAACTGGGGAGCTGGGTGGAGGAGGCCCAGTCCCAATCCGAGCAGCACCAAGTATTTTTCTAGGGCTACATTTATTGTGGGAAAATTGCTCTTAAGTCCTATGATTAAATGCAGGTTCTACAATCTAGTAACTAGATTGTGGTCCTAGCTCCGATCACTTCTTTAGAGATTCATCTGTTGCTGAACACTTGGGTAGAGTCACAGGTTGTCTGCTAAGACCATGCTGCAATGACTATGTGGGCACCTAAATATATATACATATACACACACACACACACACACACACACACACACACACACATATATATATTAGATATTTAAGTTTTGTTTGGAAAATAAACATTCCATCTAGAAGTGGAATAAATGGGTGGTTGTTCTGCTTTTTTAATGTATTTTGGGGCTATGGGAGACACCCCTGGTGGAGTTCAGAGGCTGCTTCTGGCTCTGTACTCTGGGGACCACGTGGTATATACTGGAGATCAAACCTATGCAGAATGTGTGCGCGGCCCAATGGACTCTCTTTCGTGCCTTATTTTTGTTGCTCTGGGGAATCTTTTTTCCACTGTGACTGTGTCTTTTTACATTCTCATCAACAGTATACAAGGGAAACCTGCTGGGAACCCGTCATGGCTGACCAGGGTTGAAGCAAGATTAAGAAATCCACCCAGGGATTAAGAAATAAGAAAAAGAAGGGGTCTGGAACTCTGTCTCATGAACTGAGACCCCCAACTGCCCTCCACATACAACATTGATTGCTCTGAACCAGGAATCCTCCTCATCAGAAGATTCTTGGAGTGGACTAGCTATTCCAATCGATCCCCAGGTTAAACTGTCACATACCTGAGGGCCTCAGTCTATGAGGACAAGCATCTTTATAGTGGGTTTATCTCAAGGGCAATTTCCTCTGGGAGAAAGGGCAGAGACAGAGCAGCCACAGGACCCTTGCCTTGATGGCTTCCCACCCCACTACCAGCTCTCTGAATATCAGATTCCTGTTTTCTGCCCGTGCTGCCTTTCTCCTTGTTCCCTCACCCCTTTTGTTCCCAAAAGATCCCTTCTTCACATTTTTCTCAATTCTTTTCTTTCTGATCTGGATATGTCAGTCCCCAGCTGGGACCTCTGAGGCCAACTCAAGAGAGGGGCAGACCAAGTCCCCACCCTGATGAAGCCCTGGCAGCCATACTCTCACCCCAGACTTAAAGATCAGAATCATCTAGGTCCCTGACTATGCTTGTTGGTTCTTATATGGATGTGCTATACAAACCAGAACAACCAGACCCTTTTGTTTTTTAAATTTCTGTATATATACATATGTATGTATACATATATATACACACACATATATGTATATATCTATATATGTGTATATATATATATCTCTATATATCTATATCTATATATATAGAGGGGGGGAAGTACCCACTATAGAAGCAGCCATACGGGGATTGGGGTAAGGGAGGTGGATGGGGGGGCCAGCGGAAATGGGACATTGGTGCTGGGAAATGTACACTGGTGAATGGACAGGTGTTGGAACATATGCTTGAAACCCAATCACAAACAACTTTGTAACTGTGTCATTCACTGTGATTCAATTAAAAAAATTTTAAAATATGTTAAAGTACTGTAGCACTGTCGTCCTGTTGTTCATCAATTTGCTCGAGCGGCACCAGTAACATCTCCATTGTGAGATTTGTTACTGTTTTTGGCATATTGAACAAACCACAGGTAGTTTGCCAGGCTCTGCCTTGCGGGCGGGATACTCTCAGTAGCTTGTCGGGCTCTCTGAGAGGGACAGAGGAATCGAACCCGGGTCGGCCGCGTGCAAGGCAAATGCCCTACCCTCTATGCTATCGCTCCAGCCCAAAACCATGTTAAAATCAAACCAAATCTTTGTATAGGCACTAGGAGAGGGCGCCCTCCCTCTGGTGTTACAAGGTGCAAGGGTCTCTGCAGCAGATTTTTGCACTGAAAATTGTGTCATCAGAGAAACACAGCTAAAAGGTGGCAGGGGAGAAAGACAGTCCTGCCAGTGTTCTTGGAGCATCTCAATCAATGTAACATCTTCCAACGTTTCTACCCTCTCTGCATCTTCAGTTATGAATCAGAACACTTTCTCCCACAAATTCTTAGACTCATTGAAGTGGGTTTTTATCACTTTTTTTTAAGTCTTAAGTTGTGGCAGAGTCTGTAATAGAGCAGGCATGGTGCTTGCTTTGTATGCACCAGCCATTCCAGGTTCGATCCCCATATGGCCCTCCAAGCCCAGCCAGGAGTGATCCCTTAGCTCAGAGCCAGAAATAACCCCTGAGAACTGTCAGGAATGGTGCAAAAGTGAAAAATTGTATGGCTGTGAGGGTTGGGCACTTTGGTGGTGGGTGAGGGATGGTAACTATACATTAAAACCACAAATAACACCATTGCCAACTTGGTACCTGTACTATAATTTTTAAGTCCCATATAACAAGGACTAATACTACCAAGTATCTTATGCAATTGTCAAACAAAGCACACTACCTCTCTGCTATCTATTTTTCTCCAGAATAAGAATCAAATATTGCCTTCCAGTACAAACTTAATGGATTCTATCAAGTTCAAAGGAAAGACTAGAATTGCCAGGGGATCATTCAGCATTACATGCCTCATAATAAAAAAAAAGAGGTAGCAAACCACTGATGAGAAGTTTATAAGCCCATCCCTGAATTAATGACAAATATGGTTTGTACTAAATCAGAAGAAACTGTTGGGAAAATTCCTCCTTTATCAGTAGTGCTATTGTACCAACACAACGTCAACAGCATATAATGTGAATTGAAAGGTGTGTGTCAGAAGACATTTTTATTTTACGGTAAGTTGGAGTGATTGATAGCAGAGGATGAAAAAATTCTTGACATCTGTGAAGCATGTATAAGACACCGGAGCACTTGTTTTTTTTTTTCTTCTGGTTGTCATGGAAAACTCCTGCTGCAGAGGAAGGATTTTTGTGTAAGTCATGTTGTAAATTGTAGTCTAGAATGGATAGGACAATTAGGATCACAAGAACAACTGTGCAGCAAGCATAAGACCCAAAGCCGATTCATATGCTTTATTGACAGAAAACAGGTCTTGATTTTTTTTTAAAGCAATATGTCTCCTGATGTGGGCTCATTATGGAAAAAAGAATTCAAATCATACAATGCCACTGATCAACTGAGACTAGTTCACTTCAGCAGGTTGGTCCAAAACAGGGCAGGGTTTGGGGGACATGCTGTCAGTGTCCCTCAATTGGGGATCATATTCCCGTGTGGGCCCCCAGAATACTCCCAGGGAGCCACAGGTGAAAACTGCATGAAATCACAGGACCACCTAGTAGGGTTGGGGGTCACAGGAGAGAAAGCAAGGCAGGAAAGGGACCACAGTAGGAAAACAGGTGAGAAATTGCGCTTCCTGGGCTCCACGTGGAAAAGAATATTCATTTACACAGGTGTGATTTTTTTTTAAATCAACATTCGCCATAATAACCACTTTAAAGGAAATACTCAATAGCACGAAAACCATTGGCATTGTTGTACAATAGGGATCTAGAATTTTCCTCTTGCACCACTAAAACTCTATACCATCGCACACGTATTCCTACCCCCACTTCAGTTGATAAGCACCTTTCTTCATTTTGACCGCTTAGAGATACTTCCCAAGAATGGACTCATACACTTCCTGTCCCTTAGTGTCTGAATGCTTTCACCCAGCATAATGTCTTGCTATACCAGGTAAAGGGAATTTCTTCCCTTTAAAACGGTTATATATCTCTAGTATGCTTATGCCACATTATTTGTTCACTTGTAATACATATTTATATTGCTTCCATACCTTGAGTTTTGGGGAGTTTATTTTTATTTGATTTGGGGGCCACATCTGGTAGCTTGGTGCTCAGAGATTGCTCTTGGTGCTACTCACGGGACCTTGGGTGATGTAAGGATTGGCTGGGAGCAAGGCAGGTGCCCCAGCCTCCGTACTCTCTCTCCAGTGCCTTATTTCACATATCTTGGCTATTGTGAATAATGTTGAAATGAATGTAGGAATGCATATATCTCTTAGAGATCCTGGTTTTAGTTTAATTTCAGCAGGTTTTGGGTTTGTGGGACTTTTTTAATATAAACCCAGAGGCAGGATTATTGGATCTGATGGTATTCCAATTTTTAATTCCAATTTTTAATGTTTTTTTTTTTTAAGAAGAAGAAGCTTCATTCTGTGTCTCCTAGTGGCTGCCTTTACATTCTTCCCAACAGTGCACTCGGGATCAATTTCTCTGCATTCTCACTGTGTCAGTGTTTTGTTATGTTCTGTCCTCATGAAAATGGTCATTTTGCTGGGTGTGGTATAGTATCCCACTGTGGCTTTGATTTCCATTTTTCTAATGATTAGTGATGCTGAGCATATTTTTATGTGTATTAGCCATTATAATTGCTCCTATGGAGAAATAGCTACTCAGAAATTTGCCCGTTTGAATAGGGCAGTTATTGGTTGTATAAGTTTCTTATATTCTGGATACTAACCCTTTATCAAACTCATGATACATAATTTTCTTCTTCTGTTCTGTAGCTGGTCTTTCCACTGTGTTGACATTATCTTAGACATGCAGAGGTTTCTTTAAGGTTGATCCTACTTTTTTCATTTTTTTTAATTTAATTGCGGTGCTCTGATGTCAGTGTCATATCTTTACCAAACACAATATCCTGGAAATTTTCTTCTGTTTTATTCTAGGAGTTTAATAATTTTGTCTTTCCATTTAGACATTTAATCCACTTTGAATTAATTTTTGAATGCAGTATCATGTAAGCTTTATTCTTCTGCACTTGGATGGCAAGTTTTCCCAGCACCGTGTATTAGACAAACAATAAATTCCTCATTAAGGTCTCGACATTTGACCATGGTAGGAAGGGGTTATTTCTGGGTGCCCTGTTCTCTTTCATTGGTTTATATATTTATACCAGGTCTATATCCATTTTAGTTATTTTTACTTTGTAGTATCATTTTGAAGTCAGGCAGGCTTAATTCTCCAACATTGTTTTTTTTTTAAGGTTATCTGGCAGGAGAGGCAATTGAAAAATAGTACAGTGGGTTGGGTGCTTGCTTTGCACACTGGTGACCCACGTTCAATCGCCAGCATCCCACACGGTCCAGCAAGACCTGGCAGGAGTGATCCCTGGGCATAGTAGGGTGTGGCCATCCCCCCCCAAAAAAAAAGATTATAAGAATACTTCTTGGGTATTATGGGATTCATTGCTATTTCATATGAATTTTGTTTTTTTTATTTTTAAAACAGAAAAACAAAAACATAGCTATTTGAATTTTGATAAGATTAAGTTTGTAAATTGCTATAGGTTGTATAGAAATTTAAACAATATTAGGTTTTCCAATGCACTTGAATGGAATATTTTAAGGTACAAGGTATATTTTTCCATTTAATCCATCTTTGATATTCCAAATAATTTCATCCTTTTTTATACCATAGAAAATAGGATTCTAAAAAAATTTTCATATTGGCCATTGTTAGTATACAGAAACACAACTAATTTCTGAGTGTTGATTTTGTACCCTGCAGTTTTGCTAAATCTATTAGTTTGAAAGGATTTTTGTGTGTAGAATCTTTAGAATTTTCTAAATATAAGTTCATACCATCTGGATAAGGATAATTTTACTTCTCCCTTTATTTCTTATGTATATGCCTTTTCCCCCTAATTTCTCTGAGAACACCCAATGCCAAGAGTACTAAAAGTTATTCTTAATTGTAGAAGAAAAGCTTTAAGTCTTTTTCTGTTAAATAAGATATTAGCTGTTGACCTTTTATAGATGGATATTTTATACTGGGGAAACTTCTTTCTGGTTTGTGAACTGATTTTATTATAAAAGAGCATTAAATTTTGTCAAATGATTGTATGCATAAGTTAAGATAGCCACGTGGTCTGTCATTTTGTTTGGGGTCATCACATGAATTTGTTATGTTGAACTACCTTAGTTTCCAGATATAGTCCAACTTGGTAATAAGGTGATTTAAAAAAAATTATCAAATGGACACGGAGAGTATCATGCTAAATGAAATGAGTTAGAAAAAGAGAGGCAGACTTAGAATGACTGCACTCATTTGTGGAATATAAAATAACATAATATGAGACTAAAGCCCAAGGACAGTAGAGACAAAGGCCAGGAAGATTGCTCCACAGTTGGAAGCCTGCATCACAAGCTGGGGCAGAAGGCAGCTGGGATAGAGAAGGGATCAATAGGACAATGATGGTTGGAGGAATTGCTCGGGATGGGAGATGTGTGCTGAAAGTCGACAAAGGACCAAACATGATGGCCACACATTATCTGTATTGCAAACCATAATGCCCCAAAGTGGAGAGAGTGTAAGAAGGAAATTGCTATGGAGGCAGAGGGAGGGTGGGGTAGGAGTGGCAGGAAGGATACTAAGGACATTGGTGGTGGAAAATGTGCACTGGTGAAGGAATGAGTGTTCAATCATCATATGACTGAAACTCAATCATGAAAGCTTTGTCACTATATCTCATGGTGATTCATTAAAAAAAATTTTTTTTGAGAATCAAAATGGCTCAACAACCAGCAGAGCCTCTGGAGGGTCACCCATGGGGTGAGGTGGAGGTGGGTGAGCAAAAACAAAAATATCATCTAGATGGCACTTGAGAATAGGATCCATATCTGTGACTGAGGTACACATGTGTATACTCTTGGGATCAAGACATAGGGGATTTTTAAAAATTAAGCACAGGTCACCTGAAGTAATTGTTGTAAAACTTAGGGGGCATTTTTGCTTTTGTTTTTAAAAAAGTTTCTAAATGTTTTTATTTTTTAATGAATCAACGTGAGGCACAGTTACAGACTTAACAAACTTTCGTGCTTACATTTCATACAATGATCGAGTACCCATCCCTCCACCAGTGCCCATTCTCCACCACTAATGTTCCCAGTACCCATGACTTTTGTTTTTAAATTTTGAGATGAGTGGCTTACGTCTTGGTGTTCACATGTATGTCATATCTGGAGATGTACCTGTTCAGTTCTTTGAGTCTCAGGGCCACAAGGAGCCAGGGGTTGAACTCAGGGTCTCCCAATGTGAGGCACAGAAGCCATACTTTGAGCTATCTCCCTGGTCCTTTTCCCCCCTTTTCAATAAGCTTTCTTTTCCTTCTTGATGAATTTTGAGTTCTTCTTAAATCTTGGATTTTACCCCATGTCATCTTTATGATGTGAAAATATTTCTCCCCATATGAGACAGTATCTTTCAGTTTCACATGGAGATTCTTTTACTGTGCAGAAGCTTTTAAGTTTGAGGTAGTCCCACTTGCTTATTTTTGCTTTTGCACACTTTCTACTTCCCAAAGACACAGCCAAAGTCAATATTACTGAGGGGTTTTTTTGCCTTTGTTTTCTTATGTTTATTATGGTTTAAGGTCTTACATCGCAGTCTAATCCATTTAAAATTTTTGTTTGTAGTCTAAGATAATAGTGGTTTCCCTATGCAAATATTATCCAGTTTCCCCAGTACCATTTTTTAAAGAGAATTGCTCCATTATATGTTTTTGGCTCTTTTGTCAAGCATTAACTCTCCACATATGTGTAAATTTACTTCTGGGTATTCAGATCTATTACTTTGACCCATGTGTCTATTTTTGTTCCAATACCATATTGTTTGGGTCACTGTAGTTTTGCAATATAGTTTGAAGTTGGGGAAATAGAGGCTTTCAATTTTCTATTTTTCTCAGAATTGCTTTGGTTACTCAGGGTTTCTTTTTTCACAGAAAGTTAAGTAATGTTTGTCCTACTTTATTGAATTCCATTGGAGTTTTTCATAAGGATTGCACTGAATCTACATAATGATTTGACACAATGGTTTGGTTTAATTGGGTTGGGGAGAAACTCTCAGTGATTTGAGTCAAACAATTCAAAGCTAGAACTTGGGATTCAGTGCTGCTCAGGTCATTGGTGTTTGGGACTCACTGAGGCCACCCCAAGCAGTGCCCATGCCTCCAAAGCCATACTTGGTAGTGCTTGTGGGGGACAGTTCTGGAAGACAAGCTTGGATCCTTATGCAGGCAAGACATGCACCTGTAAATTGTCTCCCTGGCTCCCACAATAACCTCCTCCTTTAATCCTAGAGTGTAGATAATGTGCTTACCGTAGTGTTAACCTCCATTGTCTTGATAAACTTCCTTCCCCTTCACCACTGCCAGAGTCAAGTCTCTCCATCACTGTCTCTGCATCTCCTTAATCTGTTTCTTCCTTCCCTTCCCTCGTCTCACTGCTTGGTAATCTGTCCTGCATACAAGGGCCAAGAGTTTGTCCTCATTGGATATTGTCCAGTCCCGGACTTTGTTTTTCTCTATACCACAGATGAATAAGATCATCCAATATTAGTTCTTCCAATGACTTACATCGCATAAATTGATGCCTTCCAGTTCCATCCAAGTTGCAGCAAATTGCACAATTTCATCTTTTCTTACAGCTGCAGAGTAGTCCATTGTGTATATATATACTAACCTGTTAGACACTTGGGCTATTTCTTTATAAGATGGGTATTTTAATAATGTTAATTCTTCTAGTTCATGAGCACAGAATGTCTTTTTCATTCAACACTATAAAGATATTTTGCCTCCTTTAAGTTTTGCCCTAGGTACTTAATGCTTATGGAACTGTAAATGGAGTCATTTTAATATTTATATTGCTTCTTTTACTAATGCAGGACTAGAAGTTTGCAAGAAGTGCAAGGATTTTGTGCATTGTTTTTTTTTTTTCAGGCTTTCACGCTACTAGTAGTTTTTAAGTTGTAATCTCTAAGGTTTCTGTGTATGTTAGCATTTCATTCTCAAATAGTGAGTTTTTCATTACTGCCTTTTATTACTATGCTTTATTGTTATTTATTGCTTTTATTATAACTTCTTTGAATCATCTATTTCTGTGCCTAATTGCTATGACTAGAACTTACAATATTACATTGAATAATTGTGGTAAGAATGAGCAATCTTGTCTTATGCCTCACACACCTTGTACCTTAGAAAGCTGTCAGTCTTTTATCCTTGGATATGATGTTAGCTATGAATTTGTCATAAAGGGCATTGTTTACATTTAGGATTGTTACATCTATCACAGTTTTCTTGATCCTTTTTTATCAAGACTAGATGTTGAATCTTTTCAAATACTGTCTAGTGATATGCTGTTATAGGTTTTATCTTTCCATTGATATTACAGTTTTATTTTGCATACATTGTACCATTGCTGCATTCCTAAAATAAAGCCCAGCTGGCTAGAATGTCGGATTCTTTTAATATATTGTTGAATTTGCTGTGCTGAGATTTTGCTGGGGATTTTTGTGTCTAAGTTCATTAAGGAATATTGGTCTGAAGTTTTCCTTGTTTGATATCTGTGTCTGCTTTTGGCATTAGAATGTTGGCCACATAAGGGGAATTTGGAAGCATTTCCTCTTCAATTTTTTTCAAAGAGTTTGAGGATATGCATAAGGATCTTTGAAGGCAGAACTCTCTAGTGAAGAACTCACTTCTGATTCTGAGCTTTTGTTCTGGGAAAATTTTTTTTTAAATAACTGAATTTCCTTCCTCATAATTGATCTGCTTTAAGATTTTTATTGCTTCCTGATTCAATCTTGAAAGGTTGTAGGATTCTAAAAATCTGTCCACATCTTACAATATTGGTAGATAAGCTTCTTTAAATACGTTGCTGGATTTGACAGTCTAGTGTTTTGTTTATGACTTTGCATCTCAGTATTTATCAGGGATCCTTGTCTATGGTCCACTTTTCTTGTGTTCTCTAGTTTTGGTATCACTATATTGCTGCTTCATAGAGTAAATTTCCCTGTCTTTGGTATAGTATGAAAAGAACAGGTGTCTTATTTAAATGTTTGGTATAATTCGCCAGTGAAATTATCTGGTCCTAGGCTTTTCTTTGTTGGGAGGTTGATTACTGCTTCAATATCTCCACTGAATGAAGTTATAAGTCTTTTCATATGCTTGATTCATATTAGATTGAATGTTTCTAGAAACTTATCATTTCTTCTAGCATGTCTAGCTTGATGAATGATTGTTTGCAGTAGTCTCAACAATCTTTTTTATTCCTGTAACATCAGTTGTTTTTCCAATTCTAACTATTTGATTAGAAAAGTAAAAAAGAACTTTATTTGTTAGTCATTTATTTATCTTTTCAAAGAAAACTCTTAGTTTTATTGATTTTGCTTTTTTTTTCGTTTTGGGGTCACGCTCAGATCAGAGCTTAATCCTGGCCCTGCACTCCAGGCTCATGCATGGTAATACTCGGGGAATAATATGGGATGCCAGAGGTTGAACCGGAGTCAGTTGTATGCAAGTCAAGAGCCCTGCCCACTGTACTATCACTCCAGCCTAGTTTTATTGATCTTTAAATTGATTTTCTATTCTCTTAATTCTTTGGTTTCTGTTCTAATATTCTTTACTTATTTCCTGTTGGCTTTGGGCCCAGTGTTCTAGTTATATTTTCACTTTTTGGAATATCTGTTTGAAAGTTGACTTCAGCTCTTTCTAAAATGTGTTCATGACTATAAACTACCATCTTAGTATTGTTTTTAGTGCATCTTATAAGTTTTTATGTCTCTATTTTCATTTGTGTTCAAGAATTTTCTAAATTCCCTTTGATTTTCTTTTTTGGACACATTCGGTGTATTGTTTAATCTCCACATGCACATGAGTTTTCATTCTGCTATTGATTTTTAGTTTCATCCCATTGTGCATACATAATTTATTTTTGCTTTTTTTGAGTCACACCCAGCGATGCTCAGGGGTTACTCCTGGCTTTGCACTCAGGAATTACTCCTGGCAGTGCTTGGGGGACCATATGGGATGCCGGGGATCGAACCCGGGTCGGCCACATGCAAGGCAAATGCTGTGCTATTGCTCCAGCCCTGTGCATATACAGTTTTTTTAAAGAAGCACTATAAATACCAGTAAAGAATTTTACCTTTTGAAATGGCTTAATCAAGTCATATATTAGCAATAATCATGTGTACAATCATTCAAAGCTATCACTTCAGTTTCAAAACATAATGGAATTTTTAGTAATAAACATAATTACATTAAGGACTAAATCAGAATTGAACATCTTAAATCAGAATTTGACAGAAAAAATGTTTTTGATTTTTTTTCTTTATACAAAAATTATATATCATTAGGCTTCTTTTATGCAATCAGTTCTATCTATCAAGGAACTATGGTTTGGGGATTTAACAACCGCAAATGGCCAACAGCTCTTTTTTGTTTTTTTTTTTTGTTTGTTTGTTTTTGAGTTTATGGTTTTCGGTTCACACCCTGAAGTGCTCTGGAATTCTAGCTCTGGGCTCAGCCCTTTCAACTATCATCACCCACCCATTTTTTTGCTTTTTTGAGCTACCTGAAATAACCCCACTGGTAGAGAAAATAAGAACGATGCTTGGCAGGAGCAGAGGGAGAACGGGAGAAGCAAAAATTACTGTTTAGTAGGGTAGAGAGTTTGTGTTTGGGGTGAAAACGTCCTGGACCTAAAACATGAAACTTACATAGCATTGTGAAGGTACTGATTGCCACTGAATTAGACTCTTTAGATGGTTTAAACAGCGAATTTCAGGTTATGTATATTTCAGTATGTAGCACTGTCCCATTGTTCATCGATTTGCTCGAGTGGGCACCAGTAACCTCTCCATTGCGAGACTTATTGTTACTGTTTTTGGCATATCAAATACGCCACGGGTACCTTGCCAGGCTCTGCCGTGCAGGCGGGATGTATGATTAAAACAAATTTTCATATCATTCCCCCTAACTTAGATTGTACAAAACTATTCCTGTAGTGTAAGCGAAGTCATATAGTGGCTGGTGCTGTATTTTTGTCATTTTTTCCCCTCTGACATGCCTGAAATTATATTTGCTAATCTGATTTCCAGTCATGTAGTTCAATGGATGAGCATTATAAGTGCCATAGGAATTAGTCACATCCTGCACATCAATAATCCCTACATTGAGATCCACAAAACTATCTCCCTCAGAAAAAATTCTGGATATAACCGTGAAGTCACCAAACCACTCTGCAGTGGGAAAGCTCTCTCTAGTAATTTTAGTTTTAAGGACCACTGTGGTCTCCACAATAACAGCTTGTTCAATAGCCCTTTCAACACTGATGATACTGTGTATAAAAGTGTCCATGGGAAAGGTTGTGAAGTGCTGGCCAAAAGTGATGGCAACAGCTATGTCTGAGTCTCCAGTTACCTGGTCAATTTCCCTGGGGATGTAGGTTTCATCTTTCACTGAGAATAGCGTTTTGGTAATGGGAGAATGTCTGTGCTTTTTTCAACTGCATCCAAATATGTCCTCCCACATCCAGAAGCACGTGTTTTTTCTATATTCCCAACTCCATAGGGCTGATAGAAAACACATTAATACACCTTTTAATGAAAGGAATATTATGGGATGGCTTTAACCTGTGAGCAACGTTGATTTGTGAAATTCTAACCAACCTGATTTCTAACTTACATCATCACTACTGGAAGATGGAAGATGGAAGACAGAGGATTTCATCAGCTTAAAAACCTTCACAAGCATTTGAACTTTTTCTCATCACATTGGAATAGGAAGAAAAACATTACTTCTTGTGAGCAAATTGGTTTTGTAATGTTTTATGAAAAACCCAAATCCAAATGTCTTGTCAAATTAATTATAAAAGAAAATTATAATCCTTGCTATAAGATAATCTCAAACATCAGCTGTAACTTCAAAGTAAAACATAAAACACATACTTTTTACAATTTTTTTAGAAGTAGTGAAGCCACAGACACCACGTGGGCTCAACCCATGAGGTTGATCAGTTTTCTTTCCAAGTAGTAATTCACATTTTGTGCTTCACTTAATACTGCTTGCAAAATGCTGTGATCCACCTGCTTTCCACAATACAACCCCCGGGGAAAGGGGTCTTCATTCCAACTGGCAATTCTTTTCTCTGTTTTTCTTCCCTGGAAAGAAAACTTCTAGTAAGAAGTTTTTTTCTTACCACAGCTTACCGAAACAACTTTGAGTATTTACCTCCCTCCTTTCCTTCTCCCTCCCCCTTTCATTTTTCTTTTTTTCTTTTCTTTCTTTTTCACTTTTTTTTCTGGTTTTGTTGCCCCACCCAACGATGCTCCTGGTTCTGCTGCTCTCAAGAACCTCTTCTAGCAGTGTACTCAGGGGACCCTAGGGGATGCCGGGGATCAAACCCAGGTCTGCGGCATGCAAGGCAAGCGTCCTACGTGCTGTACTATCTCTCCGGTCCCTCCCTTCTCTATTTCTAACTTTCCAAAGCTCTTCAGAAAATCCAAATGTAAATTTTAACATATTATGTTAAAAGGATGAATTGAAAGTTCCTGCTGAGTTGTTTTCCCTGGAATGGGGATCATTCCAGGAAAATTTTTCTCAGGTACATCCACAATCTCTTCCTTATGTCACACCTGGGGGGTTTCACCTTGGCTCCAAGGCGACTCAAATCCAGAGGCAATGGTGATAGGAGCTGCGGGACTCTGCTCGGCTGGGGACTGCACTGATGCCATTGGCCTTGATGAACCATAAATCTCCTCAGATCACTGATCCGTAATGACAGCCAGAATGCTGTTATAAAATGGGCGTCACGCGGTTGGTTTTGTGTATGCCAGAATTATGTCCTCTGGTTAATCATACACCTATTAAGTATTTCATTACTGTACTCAGAGTGGAACATAATATCTTCAGTGTGGTCTGATTAGGGCAGACAAAGGGAAGGCCAGTCTCTCTATCCTGTGCTCTGTGATGGAAGTAACCTAAATGATTCTTAGACTCAGAAACTAGACTTGTAGCAAGCTCTTATCCAGAAAATATTAGACCATCTTTGTCTTTTGCCACCTGAAAACTATATACTCTTTATCCTTTAGCTACATCATTGGGATTCAGGATAGAAGTTTAATTATTGGAGTGTGAGTTTAGGATCTTAGATCTGGTTTATAAGAGACTCAAAAACAAAAATACCAGCAGGCACTTTATTCTAAGAAACCATCTAGTTTTATCAGAAATTACTAATTTTTAGGTAAGTGGGAAACCACAGGGTGTTAATAAGAAGCCTCAAATTGCTCAAGAGTATTAAGGACTTTCTTGAGTGTAAAAAGTTGGCTTTACATCATGGATGATGCTTGCCATGCAAAGAAAGCATCTGTAGTTTCTACAACTGTGAACTTTATGTCTGAGTTCCTGATTAATCATATCTAAGCTCTCCACAGGGTTTGGCAAAGTTCTTTGCCTATGGCGAGCTCCTCAATAAACATTTGTGAAATACATTTTTTTTTAAAAAAATAGGGGCAATGGGTAATTGTATACTCCAATGAGGGTTGCAGTGAAAGTCGCTTGCTTTCTGAAATTAACTTTAATTTCAGTGTAGTAGAGACATCATTTTCATGAATGAGATGAATTTGCACTGACCACTGAAAATGATGAAATAAAATATGAAAAAAAACACTAAATTACTAGGGCATGGAACTTGAACAGAGACAGTTTGGCTGAAGAGTAGAAACTACCAGAGATTTCTTAACTCCAAGGCTCATCTCCGTTATTGGCTTTAAAGGAATAAATGTCCAATTTCAATGATAATAACTTGTATCTTTTTATTGTAGGCTGCTAAAATTAAGGGTTTCCTGACTTTTATGTCTGAATGAAAATTGATGGAAATCAATAGGAAAATAATTTCCAACAATAAAATAACTCTTGTAAAAGCCTAAGTAATTGCTACTCTTTGTTCCAGGAAATGAGAGGTTGAAATGGTTAACATAGAACTCTCTCAAACTAAGACTGCCTTTCAAATGGATGTACAACCACCCTGTAGATTTACTTTCACATAAGACCTTGATGGAGGTAAAGTTTGTCATCATTTAACCACCTTACTTTAGATCTTAAATAATGAAAAATACAATAGTCTAATATTTACTCAGATATTAAGGTAAGAATCATTGTGTTAGAGGGCTGAACCACAACTTAGCTCTCTCCAAACTATTCTCTTTTGATGTGTTTAGAATATTCTAGAAAGACTGGAACAGAGAGATAGTTACAGGGATTAAGACATATACCTTTCCTGTGGCCAACCCCAGTTTGATTCCCCAGCACCCCATGGTTCTTCAAACATCACTAAAAATATCATTTGAGAGACCCCACAATATGTGAGGGACACTTAAAAAATTATCTAAGTAGTAGATAACATCTAATACTGTGAGGGCGGGGAAAGAGAATCCTAGTGGGAAAATGTATTTACTGTGTTGCAGATGAAAGGGAAGCAGTATTAGTCCTAGTCCATTATTTCACACAAAGGAAAGATGTCATTGGAACTAAGAAAGGACTCCTACACTAGACGTGTGTGTCAGTGGTAGAGCACTTTCTGAGCATGTGAGACATCAGGTTCAGCCCCAAATTTAATCTAAAACATTTTTGAAACGGAGCTCTAGAGCTAAGCAATAGAACAGAATCACATGTGAAGCCAACCCTTTCTGTTTTTCCACTTCATCACCTGTGAAGTGACTCAAAAACTCTTCCGTGCATTACAAACATATCAAACTGGACAGTTGTGATAGATAATAACAGAGCACCAAGTAAAATGAGGACCAATTGTTGTCAGAAAAGTAACGCCCTGTGAAAGGCATAATGTGACCTAACAGTTATTATTCCTACTTACAGAGAACCTTCTAGGTGTTAGGTATTGTACTAAGCTCTGAGAGAAAAAAAAATATAGTGGCCCTCAATGACATCGTGTTGTACAAAGATGGCCTTATATCCATGTGGCCGCCTCTCTCCCTCACTCATTGCCTTCCAGCTTTGTTGGTCCCTAGGACAATGATTTTAGCTGCCAGCCCATGGCAGTCTGCAAGGGTAAAAAGATTGAAAACCACTATAGCTGCCGAGATGTGACCCAGGTGGCCACACGTTTGTGCGGCCACTCTGCTGCTGATTGACCATGATCTGGAGGCCAGCTAGACTACTTTTGGTACCAGCAGCTGCTTGCAGTAATGTATCAAGACTGTGAACTAAGCCATAGCCCCATGCTAGCAGAGGAGGGGAAAGGTTTTCCTTTCTCGGTTTATTTTTTTTTCCTTTTCGGGGAAAAACAGCGTGGCGTCTGCCATTTTATAAGGACCATTAAGGAGGCATGAACTTGGTGGCGCGGAAGGAAAAAAAAAAAGGTATGAATTTGTAACAGCGGGACACACGGGCGATCTCATGCTGGCGCACTCTCCACCGAGATGCGACCCAGGTGGCCACACATTTGTGCGGCCACTCTGCTGCTGATTGACCACAATCCAGAGACCAGCTAGACTACTTTTGGTACCAGCAGCTGCTTGCAGCAATGTCTCTAGACTGTGAACTAAGCCATAGCCCCATGCTGCCCCAGGAAGAGAAATGGTGCAATTTTTAACATAAATCTCCCTCAACTTAGTTACTAAAATACTAAAATCCAGAACTCCCAAACTGCGCAGTAGTGGCCGCGCAACTTGATATCTCTTTATTCTCAGCAATGGAAAACTAATTATCAAATGCTTTCTTGTCAGCAGGGCTGTTTTGGGGAGGGAAACTCCAACAACAATAGTGAGTTTTGTGTTGAAATCTGGAATGTAATCAAGGTAAAGAGAAAGTGAAGTCAAATTTATCAGCTACGCAGGGGGGGTGGGGGGTAGGAGGTATATTGGGGGTTTTGGTAGTGGAATATGTGCACTGGTGAAGGGACGGGTGTTCAAGCATTGTATAACTGAGACATAAGCCTGAAAGCTTTGTAATTTTCCACATGTTGATTCAATAAAATAAATAAATTTTTTAAAAAATCAAAATAGAGGCAAAAAAAAAAAAAAGAGAAAGAAAACCACTATATAATGTTCCAGGATTCTGTTGTTGCTTCAGGTCCTATTTTCTGTCCTGGGAATGATGTTTCCCTCCCCTACCAAAGTTTCATGGTTCACTTCATTTCATTCAGGTTACTTCTCATTCTCACATTGTGTCCACCACGGACTTTAACTGACCGGACTACTCAAATAGCAGTCACAGTAGCACTTTCCAGTGCTTACTTCATATGACTTTTTAACAAATCCGGTCCAAACACCTGGACCTCTCTAGGCTATAAAAGGTGTCAATCACCATTGGATGGCAGACAAATACTGTTGCCTCAGTGATCTTGACATTTAGCAAAGGATATAAAAACATTTGGGAAATTAATAGAATAATATTATAATTGGGGAAGAACAGAATACAAGGGAAGAGTTATAAAGTAGTAAACATCAGATCCTGGACTTGTGAAAGGCCAGAATGGAGAGGGAGAAAGGTCAAGGTCTGATTTTCAAGAAAACTTGTTAGAGCAAAGCAGCATAGAAGCCAGCCAAGAGGCTGCAAAGCTAAGCTAGACTTTGGGAAACATTACAACGATTTCCTTTTTATCCTTAAAGAAGGATACTGTCCAAGGTTTTAAGCAAGGAAAAGGACAAAGTCTGCTGCATTTCAGAAATGTTAGGCTGGGTGCAGAAGAATACGCCGGAGGAAATCAAGAGTGACCAGGTCTAGAGAATAAGGCAAAACTCTGAGGAGTGATCACTTTCAAATGGCTGGTTCTGAGAGCTGGTTGGTAGGTATAAATCATGGGCTTTGGTTTCATGTGTGGGCTTCCTTTGATGTAAAGGTTGACACTGAACCTTACACCGCTCACCACACTCTTTTCTGCACAACATCCACTAATAGGATTAATGTCCCATAATTAGCAGGATTAGTCATCCATAAACTGTATTCTAAAAAGTACCAATCTGTGAAACATTGCTGAATCTGGCAGTACGACAAACTAGAAAAAACTACAGACATCTGCCAAGTGCTTCATTGGTTATAGTCCTGTTAGCAAAGAGTTCATGAAAAATAAAAACCACACTGAGTATATAACCAGTTCAGCTGACTCCGAGCCTAAACCAGACCAGGTCATTGTTCACTGACTTGATCAGGAGCTTAATTCGGAAGAGCTGGTAAGGGGAGTTTGGTTTGCACCTGTCTGAAGCTTTGTTAGATTCCACCCTTCCTCTTTGGATGTCTGTCTTTGAAGACTTTGTTGTTCCTTTCTCAGATGGGACACAGTGCTCTTCCCAGTGGTCACGTGGGTCAGAGCCTCTCAGAGCAGCTGGTGGTCTCACACAGTATAAAAGCTTCTCAGTCTGAGTGTTCAAATAGGGGCACAGCTCAGTGTTTGAGATTATGGTTGGGCCACATTCAGGAAGACCTGGGAGGTACCACTGACAAAATGGCCCGTGGAAGTCACCTTGTCATAGCCTTGGTTCCTGGCCCTCCAGAGAGTCAACACACCCTCGCTGGGGTGGATGAGCAAGACAGACAGGGAGGCCAGGCCCTCCCAGAACAGGGTGAAGCTGACCAGCTAGGTGCCATTGTGAAAATTGGTCACATCTGGGAGCAGAGATTCTTTGCCCATTCCCCCCCACCCCCAATCTCTGGTGACCCAGGGGTCATGCCCATAAGCCACCTCCTGCCATTGCCAGATAATCTCATCAGCCACCATCCAAATCACACAGCTTTTTCTCCCAGAAGGGAGCAACATGACGCCCGCCATAGCCATGCCACCAGACTCTGCGCCAGGTTGTCTCACTTGGGGCACCCCAGAGGGGGGGCGGGTGAGAGCCTTCCCCGCCCCAAGGGACCCAGCCCCGGCAGCCAAAAACCTCCAGAACCCAACCTCTGCCAAACTCAGGGCTGTTCCCCACAACACGCTTAGGCCCAGCCTCACAAGTGCAGCGTTTGTGGCCACATGAACACATCATACAACACTCCCTACCCATTCTGTGTATGTACCATACCACATTTGATGGGGTTCAAATAGTAGGCAACAAATCATAGAGAGAAAAAATATATACATCATCATCATTATCCCGTTGATCGTTGATTTTCTTGAGTGGTCTCAGTACCATCTCCATTCATCCTAGCCCTGAGATTTTAGAAGCCTCTTTTCACTCGTCCTTCCCATTGGTGCCGCATGGAGGCTCTTTCAGGGTCAGGGAATGAGACCCATCATTGTTACTGGTTTTGGCATATGAATACGCCACGGGGAGCTTGCCAAGCTCTCCCATGTGGGCAGGAAGCTCCTGGTAGATTGCCAGGTTCTCCAAAGGGGAGAAAGGCTATAAGAAGTCGAGCGGCCGCTTTGCAGCCACGCTTCTGGGAGTTTGGTCTTACAGTCTCTGGCTGTTGGCTGTTGGTGGGATCACACGGCGCCAGGGGCAGTTTCTGGGTGTGACCACCTAGCTACTGGAAAATGAGGGATCTGTGCAGAAGAAGCCAGTCCGATCCAAGCAGGCTTGAAGATCTCAGCCCCGGGTCCCACAAAACCTAAAGTCAACCTGCGCGTATATACATAGTTTCAGATATATATACAAAAGTTCACATCACTCAACCTTTAACAACATGTTAGTGATATTCCAAATAATGTCTTTTTTTTTTTTTTTTTTTTTTTGCTTTTTGGGTCACACCCAGCGATGCTCAGGGGTTACTCCTGGCTTTGCACTCAGGAACTACTCCTGGCGGTGCTTGGGGGACCATATGGGATGCCGGGGATCGAACCCGGGTCGGCCGCGTGCAAGGCAAACGCCCTACCCGCTGTGCTATCGCTCCGGCCCCTCCAAATAATGTCTTAATGATTCCTGCCAAAGTAGAACAATCTTCACACTGTCTCCTCTATGGATAGTTTTTTTGTAGCATTGTCAGCGGTTTTCCATAACAGACAATACAAAATATATCATCTCGGTTGTGCTTTGGGACAGGGTTTGGGATGGAAACATCCCAAATTTGGTGGTGGGAAGGTGTAATGGTGGTGGGATTTGTGTCTGAATATTAATTGTAATCAAATATTGTGAACCACCTTATAAAACTTGAAAATTAAAAAAAAATCAGTCACCTTCCCCGAGGCACCGGCCTTCAGGGCTGGGGAGGATATCCGGGCCCTCAGGAAATCCCTGCCATACTCCTTCCTGCGCCCCAAGTGGTCCCTGGCCTGGAGCAGGACATCTAGCCAGTCCCCCTGCAGTCCGTGTCTCAGGGGTGGAGGATGGTGGAGTTCACGTGGGCGAAGGGCCGGGATCAAATTCAGTTCCTCCATGAACCTCCTGACTCTCCGCTCTGTTAGTGAAAAGGCTGGGTCCAGTGATTTCTCTGTGGCTAAGGACTTCCCAAAGATGCTCCATTGTTTCAGGGTGATGGGGCTTCTCCAGCTAAAGAATTGAAGTATTGGTGGAAAGGGCACATCGTATCAACATATGCAGAATCTGTTTTGTATAAATTGCTGCATCTAGTTCCTGTGTATTTTATTTGACATAATCCCAAATCTAAAAAAAAAAAAATGGATTCGAACTGGTTTTCCATCATAGGGCTTGGTTCCATGAAGTGTAACTCCCTCTGCTGCCTACACATTATTCCTTTTGAAATTTTGCTACTTACTTAGCAATTACCTAAATGAAATAAGTATACTTTAGTTCACGGTTGGACAGTAAGTACATACCATTACCATGTCCTCCCGTCACTTTTCTTTATAAAAATCATAAGCCAGGGCCAGAGAGATTCGTACAGCGGGTAGGGCACTTGCCTTGCATGCAACTGACCTGGGTTCAATCCCTAGCAGCACATATGCTCCCCCAGCCCCTCAAGAATGATCCCTGTGTACACAGCCAGGAATAAGCCCTGAGCACCATTGGGTGTGGTCCAACCTCCCCCCTCCCTCGAAAAACATAGAGGTTATAAGCAATAGGGAATACAGCCAATGAAAAGAGAACCATTACCCTAAGTTTTCCTCTCTTTATGGTACTTTTGTTGCTGCTGTTGTTGTGGGTGTCACACCCAGTGGTGCTTAGGGGGCAAAACCCCTCAAGGCAGTTCAGTGCTGAGGTGGGGGGAACATGACAAGAATTCAACCCAGGGCCTCTCAGTGAAGGCATGTACTCGACCCCTTCAGCTATCCCTGGCCCTGTGGTATTTTTAATATTTTTTATATTTTATTTAAACAGTGGGCTGGAGCAATAGCACAGCGGGTAGGGCTTTGCCTTGCATTCAGCCGACCTGGGTTAGATTCCTCCATCCCTCTCGGAGAGCCCTGCCCAAACGGCAGAGCCTGGCAAGCTACCCGTGGTGTATTCGATATGCCAAAAACAGTAATAAGTCTCACAATGGAAACGTTACTAGTGCCCACTTGAGCAAATCGATGAGCAACAGGATGACAATGACAGTGATTTTAAACAGCATGGCTTACAAAGTTGCTCATCATCCAGTTGTTACAGGCTTTCCATGTTCTAACACCAGTTCTACCTCCTCAGTGACCTTCCCTCCACCGTGGTCCCATTATCCCAACTGCCCTCCAAGCCTGCCCCCTTAGGAGGCAAATAATTTGTTTTATGTTTCTCATTACAGCTAAATGGTTGAAGGAATTACCAAACATTCTTCAGTAACTTCATGGAAATTGTTCTATTTCACCACAGGACTGCTAAGTCCTTGTCTAAGGATTTACTAAGCCCCATGTTGCTCGTTGAGCCCTAGTTCTATGTTACTGTCTTTATTTGTTGAATTTAGTTGACTTCTAAGTTACTTTCCCGTATAGTTTGGTGTCCTCCTACTGGAACTTTATTATGGTGGAATTTGGAGATGTGGCATGGTTCAGAGACTTCAGGCTCTGTAGAACTTGGTCTGTGAGTTGATATGGCAGCAACTGTGGGAGTTGGGCATGATTGGTGGGGCTTCCAGAACCCGGGGAGTTGAGAGGGAGGGAGGTAATGGCCTGCCTCCACTTCGGAAATACCCCATAGTTCTCTAACACCCGGGTACCCAGAATTATTGCAGTGTAGTGTCTCTGCAGAGATTCTTGGTGAAGCTGTGGAATTGGTCCTTGGTGTGGCTGCCGGAGCTTTAGCAAGGTGGGGACCCAACTTACCCACCCTCCAGAGAGGGCCCCAGAATTTTCAGTAAGGAGACTGGTGTGTACATGAATCTTAACTGCTTGGCTTACATCTCCTTAGAGATTTCTTATGGCC
Source organism: Sorex araneus (assembly GCF_027595985.1). NCBI lineage: Eukaryota > Metazoa > Chordata > Mammalia > Eulipotyphla > Soricidae > Sorex > Sorex araneus. The sequence continues at coordinate 167,719,913 of NC_073304.1, read as the reverse complement.
ATTCATTTTCCTTCTATATCTAATTTTTTCCTAATCAAATTTAAAATAAATTTTAATTGCTTTCTTATAATGAACACTATATATGAAAAAATCTTCAATATCACAGAATTTTCATAATCACTGTTTTTATTCTTTAATAGCTCATCAAGAGAATGTAAAATAAGTGTATAACCAATGATACTAGATAATACCTGTTTTCATTTTATATCCCACTTAAATATTTTCCAATTTTTTAGTATAATTACTTCTCAAGGTGAATTCCTGGGGATAGAAGTACAAGATCATATATTATTGAAGAAAGCAATCAAAAACACAAACATCTTCTAAATTGTCAACATATTCTGAAGATAAGTTTACATATTGAATCACACTCTTTAGCAAGTGTACTCAGACAAACATTTAGTCATATGGAATATGTGTTCAGCTATTTACAATGAATGTTAATATATTTACCTGGAAAAAGGGTAACAAGGAAGAATGTTACCAACCAATTCAATGTCTTTTCAGATCCCATGAATCTGCCATGAATACCGGAGGAGATATATTTAGCCAGAGGTCTAAGCTGAAGCAAATAACTTTCAGAATAGGAAACTACCTCTGACTTGTTTGGTCATCGGCTTGGATTTTGGTTTTGTTTCATGGTAAACAATACTATTATAGGAAACCCAAATATACTATCCTTCTTTCATTACTATTGACCAAATATATTTCTAGGAAAAGGATCTCTAATAGTGCCAAAGCAATCAATAGCATAACCTATACCTACATTATATTCTAATTATTAGGTAGTTGCCTGGATGATAATTTTATACAAAACTGACTGGTGTCAGAATATAGTCACAGCTCAGCAAGAGAAAGGGTTGTATTTGGTTAAGTTTCTATGACAAAATTCAGTCGTTGTTGTCTTTTGGTTAAAATTATAAAGCATTGTCATGAAAACTATTTGTAAATTTGATGGGTGAAAATAAAAGTTGTTATAAGTTGCATTTATTTTAGCCCTAATGTGTGCTAAGCTTATGTTCTTTCAAATATTAATTTTTTTAAAATGTCTATTCTTCAGAATGATTCTATCTCCTTAGTCCATTTTTTAAAAATTTCTATTTCAACGTGATCCCCCCTACTTTCCCTGTTTATATCTGATCTTTAATAATATCTTAAGATTTAGTCTTCAGCATTTTCAGAAAAGAGATTATTTCATGCCTTGGCATTATTACAAGTACTTAGTTCATGAGACTTAACAGTGAAATTATTGAAAAGTTTTTTTCTGGTATCCCTTTTGTTTTGTTTGAGGACCACAGACCACAACCAGGAGCCAATCCCAGCTCATGTTGGTAATTTCTCCCCCTGGGTCTCTGGGACCATTCAGTGCCAGGACTTCCTATTTGTGGAGCACACACTCTGCCTTGGGGCTCTCTCCCGGCCCTGTCCTGCCATTGCTTTTCCTCTTACACTGCTTCCTTTACCTTTCTAATTGTCCTATTCCATTTCCATATCTTCTATATTTAGAATTGGGGGTGGAGGGGTTTAGGACACATCTTTTTTTTAAGGGAGGACTATTTTATTTTATTATTTTTTAAAATTATTTTTTATTGAATCACTGTGAAATACAGTTACAAAGTTTTCATATTTGATCCACCACCAAACCCCCGCATGCCCCCTGTCCCACTCCCCCTCTGCCAGTGTGGCAGACATTTTTCACCTTACTCTTTCCTTACTTTGATTACCTTCAATTTTCAACAGGAATCTCACTATTATTATTTGGAGGTTTTCCTCCAACAGTCAGACATGCTGGATGGCATCAATAGATTGGATGTTTTCATCTTTCAGAAAAGGTCACGAGGCCACTAATGTGGCCGCACGGTCTGGAGATGTCCAAGTCCTGCATCCCAGAGCCGTGTTAGTAGCTGCTCAGTGTCGCCAGGGCTCCATCTGGAGAAGGCGTACCAGCTGTACCTCCTCCGTCTGGCTCCCCGGTGTTGCTGGCCTGGTCTGGGGTAGGACGCATCTTGCAGCGCTCGGGGGACCATGCAGTGCTAGAGGTGGAATGGGTCCAGAGCCTACACTCAGCCCTTCCAGATCTCCCCACCCTTCATTATTTGTTCTACCTTGATTTAGGCCAGTAGGTACAAAGGTCTGTTTTACCAGTCATGATGGTGATTAGACATACTTTCTTCCCAGATCTGGAGAGAGAGTCTAGGGGTTAAGGGACAGGCCTTGCCTTCAGCTGACCCAGTTCCTGAGCACCAAGTCCTGTTCTGAAGGTGCCTGAGTATCTTCCATGTGTGGCCCTGAGCTCCCCAAACACTATTGGGGTTCCCTGCATCCTCAGCCCCTCACATTAAACCACAGGTCAGGTTGACTGAGAATTTCCAAGAGGGACCCCAGTTGCCCAGACTATCTGAGCACTCTTGAGAGCCAGCCTACCCTGCAAAGATACTTTCTTCCCATTTTACCATCTCAGTAATGATACGCTAAATGTAATTATTACCAGTGAATTATGGAAGCCAGAAATCTCATTATTATGTTCCTTTCATACGGCCAGAAAGATCAATTTAGCAAAAAGGACAAAAGATAAATTTATTTATTACAACCAGTCAGGAATTTGTAAGATATTTAAGCCACACTCCAAAGACAACAAAAAGGCTAGCAGTGGCCTGGGACAGTTAAGAATGACTTGACAATGGGCTGGGAGATGGCTTGCAGGACAGAGAATATGCTTTGTGTGTGGCAACCCCAGATTCAGGCACCTCAGGGTTCCTTGAGTACTTTGTTAGGAATAACCCCAACAGGTACATCCAAAAGAAATTTTTTCTTAAAAGATGAAAGAATAGCTTCTTGAGGACAGAGTGGAAATTAACTTTTTATGGTTACCACTGCTACTTGAAATAATAAAAAGGTTTTGGAAGCAGCACGATGGCTGAGCCATGTTATAAACGTAGTTAAATTGAATTATCTATACTTAAAATTGGTAAAGTGGAAATGTTTTTATAGATAGGTAACCATAAATTTGAAGCATTACTAGAATAAAAATCCAGTAAGTCTTCTACTTAATATGATGGTGAATTGTATCTGAATAAAGCTTATTTGTCATTATTATGGTCATATTAAAAACCATTATCGGTTTATTATAGTTGAGGTAACCTGACTACTATAGTGTCACTGCATCCCGCCCTGCCCTTATGTCATTTGTAATCTGACTTTTCCTTCCTCCTTCCTCCCTGGCTTGTTAGCTGCAGTTCTGCAGTCACAATCCAAGGGTTTGTTATCATTTGATACGGTCCTTTCACTTGCTTTCCTTGTGTACCACATATGAGTGAGACCAGGCAGTGCCTGTCCTTCTCCCTGTGCCTTCTTTCACTGAATATGGTATCCTCTAGCTCCATGCATGCTAGAGTCAAGGACAGGGTTGCAACTTTTCCTACAGCGGCAGAGTTGAATAAGGCTACATTTTTAAGGAAAGGGTGACTTCACAGAGCAATGTCGTTTGATCTCTGAAGATCAGAGGAAGGACCACAGGTGGAGAAGAATGGAAAAAAGTCCTAGGCAGAGCTCTTTTTGACAGTGAGGGAGAAATTGCATTTAGAAGAAGAAAGAAATGCTTTTACCTTTGTAAAGTGTGGGCATAAGCAGGGGGCAATTAAATTTCCCACAAGAACAATTCTTGGAAGGGCTTGAAGAAACACTTCAGATATGAGCCTTCGTTAATAACTGAGCAATCATTCCCATGACTTTATCGTTGGATGTTTGTATCTGTTGACCTCCTAAACCAATTTTCCCCCACCTCAACTCTGTCAAGAGATGGCTCGTGGGTTGTTTTGGGGTTTGATTGGTTTGGGGGCTACATCTGGCAGTGCTCAGGGCTTACTCCTGGCTCTGCACTCAGGTTCAGGGAACCATATGGGATTGTAGGGATCAAACGTCGGTCTTTTGTGTGTAAAGCAAACACCCTACCCTCTGTATTATTGATCTGGCCCAAGATGGCTGTTGGTTTAGTTTGGATTTGTCATATCAGCCATTCTGTATCTTGATTTGAGAATTTAGTCAAATTCCACAAACAGTGATGATTGATAGGTATGAACTTCTGTCGTTTTCATTAGTTTGTTGACTATTTTTGCAGTTCTTAGTTATACTTTTTTTTCTCCCCATGTGGTTTAATGATTTTATCCAGTGATATTCTGAGATATTTTTTTCTCACTTGTCTTTTGCATCTCTTTTGGTTGCTATAGATTTTTTGCTTTGTAGTTATCACAAGGCTTACATATAACAACCTATATTTATACTAGTATTTGAGGGTGATGACCATTTAAGTTTGAATACATTTTAAAGTGATATTTTTTATTCTTCCAATTTAAAAAATTTCCCCTTTAATTAAATATCATGGCTTACAAAGTTATTCATGTCACATTTATTACAGACGTTCAGCATTCCAACAACAGTCCCACCACCAGTATAACCTTCCCTCCACTATTGTCCCCATTTTCCAAACCACCCCCAAGCCTGTCCTAAAAAAATTCTCCCAATTTTGTTTAATTGTACCCTGCCTCTTTATTTTCTGCATATTTTTTTCATATTTGCCACGTGCAGCAGTGCTCAGGAGTCTGGGCTTCTCCGGGTAGAACTTGGACCATTCACGTGGCCTGGTGGTACTCAAGCTGATGATAGTTTGGGGCCACCAGGACCACATCCAGTGAGTTCTGGAGAGTTTTGTTGCATCAGGAATAAAATTCGGGGCCATGTACATGCTAAACACCCACCTGTCTGTGTCTCTGGGCAGCACCTGGGACATCTGTGGCCTCAGGTGGGTATTTGTCAGTGTGCAGATCGTTACAACATGCCAGTCGATCAAAAGCTTACATCCGGTAGACTGGGAACACCTGAACAGGCGATTAGAGCCCACTCCAAAAGCCTCCATCCCTCTCAGAGAGCGCGGTAAGCTACCGAGATATCCTGCCCGCATGGCAGAGCCTGGCAAGCTACCCGTGGCAAGCTACCCGTGGCAAGCTACCTACTCAGTGTGCCAAAAACAGTAACAACGACAGTCCTCATTCCCCTGATCCTGAAAGAGCCCCCAATATGCCATCAGGCTACACTAGCACGAGGCAGGGATGAATGGAGGCGTTACTGGCACCCACTTGAGCAAATCGATGAACAATGGGATGATAGTGATACAGTACATGCTCGGCATATGCTCTACCACTTAACCCATCTCCACAGCCCTATTGTGTAGTTATAAATTAACATGGTTCCATATTTGTTACTACCTTTGTCTTTTAACTTGATACTAACTTTACAGGTGATCCCCTATGTCTTTATGTTTGCCATTCCCATTGATAATTTTTTCTTCTAAGGCTAACTTCATGATGATAAAGTCTTTTAGCTTTTATTTGTCTGGAAAACTCTTTCTCCTTCAATGTGCTGCTTTATACTGGAAGCTTTTGAAAGGTTTTTCTTATGGCATTTGACTCTTCTGTGCTATTCCTTTCTGAACAGCAAAGTTTCTGGCTGGAAAATCTGACAGTCTTGCAGTGCTGGTGTGGGAGGGGGAGACGGGGGTGGGGGGGTCCTAGTATCTAACTAGTTGCTCTGCCCTTGCTGCTTTTCAGATTCTGTCTTTCATTTTTGACACATTAATTATAATTTCCTTAGGTTTATCTTGTTTGGCATCCTATGGGTACCCTGCATCTAGGAAACTCTTTACTGCCTCAGAGTTGTGACAGTTTTTATTCTTATTTCTTCAAATACATTTTCTGCCCCTTCCACTTTTCTTCTAAAACCGCTATCATTCAGCTGTCATTTGGTTTGATGTTGTCCCCTAGGTCCTTAAACTAGCTTTGTTATTTTTATTCTTTTTATGTGCTTTGATTTGGGTGGTTTCCATCGGCCTGTCTTTTAATTTTTTATCCTTTTTTTTTTCTGCTTTATCTCATCAGCTCTAGTGAGATTCAGTATCATAGTCATCAGCTGTGTGGCTTCTGTTTGGTAATTCTCTATTCTCTTTGAAGTTCTCATTTGTTTATCCAACCTTCCCCATCCCCCGGCCCCATTAAGTGTCGTTATGAACTCCATTCTGAAGTCTTTATCGGGTAATTATTTACCTTGTTTCATTAAGATATTTTGATCTGGGATTTATTGTTCTTTCAGAAGAACATTTTCCTTATTGTGCTTGGTTCAGTTTCTGTATATTAGAGATTCTCTCTCTCTCTCTCTCTCTCTCTCTCTCTTGCTCACTCACTCTCACTCTTTCTCCCTCTCCCCCTTTCTCCATCTCTTTCTGTGTTTTTCTGCCCCTCTCTCATTAGTGGCCTTGTACAGAAGATAAACCAATCATTTATCTTCCTGGGTTTTTAAAAAAAATTTTTATTAGTGAATCACTGTGGGATATAGTTACAAACTTATAAACTTTCATGTTTGTATTTAGTTTACATCCCTCCACCAGTGCCCATTCTCTTCCACCAATGATCCCAATATCCCTCCCACTGCCCCATCCCAAACCCCACCATTCCATCCTGCCTCTGAGGCAGGGCATTCCCTTTTGTTCTCTCTCCTGTTGCAGGAGTTTGTTGTAGTTTGCAATAGAGGTATTGAGTGGCCATCATGTTCGGTCTATAGTCTACTTTCGGCATGCAGCTTTCAACCCAAGTGGGTCCTCCCAACATCCTCTACTAGGTGTTCCCTTCTCTGTCTCTGCTGCCTTATCCCCCAGCATGTGAGGCCAGTTTCCAAGCTGTGGGGCAGACCTCCTGGTTCTTATCTCTACTACTCTTGGGTGTTAGTGTCCCATTCTGCTACTTTTTTTCTTCTTTTTTGGGTCACACCCGGCGATGCACAGGGGTTAATTCCTGGCTCTGCACTCAGGAATTACTCCTGGTGGTGCTTGGGGGACCATATGGGATGCTGGGAATCGAACCTGGGTTGGCCGCGTGCAAGGCAAACGCCCTACCCACTGTTTTATCGCTCCAGTCCCCTATTCTGCTACTTTATAATCCACAAATGAGTGTGATCTTTCTATGTCTGTCTCTTTCTGACTCATTTCACTCAACATGATACTTTCCACGTTGATCCACTTATATGCAAATTTCATGACTTCATATTTTCTAACAGCTACATAGTATTCCATTATGTAGATGTACCAAAGTTTCTTTAACCAGTCATCTGTTTTTGGACACTCTGATTTTTTTCCCAGATTTTGGCTATTGTAAATAGTGCTGCAATGAACATACAAATGCAGATGTCATTTCTACTGTATCTTTTTGTGCCTCTCCGGGATATATTCCCAGGAGTGGTATTGCTGGGTCAAATGGAAACTCAATTTCTGATTTTTTGAGAATCGTCCATTTTGTTTTCCGAAAGGGCTGAACCAGTCGGCATTCCCACCAGCACCGGTTTGTTTTTAACCTAACTCAGTTTGCTGGAAACTTTGTGCTACTCCAAGCAACCTCTCTTACTTTTAGAACTCTCAGTTTTGCGGGTGTGCCTGTCAGTGAGACAAAAAGGGTTGGGGACAGGCAGCAGCTCCATTCTGATGACTGAAACCAGAGCCTCACATGCCGTTCTTAACTATGCAGACAGGCGCAGTTCTGTGGCACCATATGCATCACCCAATGTGGGTGCCAGGCCAGTTTATCTGAACGTGAGCCTTGGCGGGAGAGGTGCAAGGAGGGGCTCCCAATTAAGGGACAAGCTCCTTTCTAGGGTATATTAGCAAAGGGTAGCAAAGCCCTGGGGGCTCTCAGGGATGGTGTCCTCTAGCCTGCCAGCCCACAAGCACATTCACCCCAAAGGCTGTGCCCTGGGCAGTGGGACCATTCTCTCTGCGGTGCCTAAGATATGGTAGTCGGGCTGAAGCTTCATTGTTTGGGTTTCCTGGGGTCCAGGAAGACCCTCCCCACATCCCCCAACCCCAACAGCTAGAGGCCACAGACATCAGCTGGAGCTGGAGTGGAAAAACTTGGGGCACCAGAGGCAAGTTGCTCTCTGAGAGAAGCTGGTACTTTGAGGTGTGGCTGAAGAGACCATGAAGCTAGCACCCCCCACAGATCGAGAAGACTATTGACAATTGGAGCACGCTGGTCTGACCCAGTCCAAGGGCAAGGACAAAGATGGCACTTGGTGTTTGGAAGATAAAGATGATACCCGTAGGTGGGAAAATTGCCCCTGGTCCAGGCCTTAGCAGGGTGGGGGGAAGCATGGGAGTGGTGGAGATGATTGTAACAGGCTTCACCCCCCAACCGCCCAACCCCATTCCAGCCCCCAGTGAGTGCTTTAAGATAACTGAGACTTTCACTTACCATAGGGCACTTCTCAAATGGCGATTTCAACTATGAAAAAATATGCAGAAAATAAAGAAGCAGGGTACAAAGAAACAAAATTGGGAGGATTTTGTCAGCTGCTGTGAGAGACAAAAATGTGTTGTATCTGCCCTGCCTGGCTTGGCGGAAAGTAGGGCTCACGCTCACCAGTAGGGATTCCACAGGCCTGTGCCTCATAAGGAGCCATTTTTTCTTCCCCCTCCTCAGGGCACAGATCCAAGGGCTCAGATTTCCAGTGAAGGATTCCTGTGAGGACCTCAGCCTCGAAATTCCACAGAGAGTTTAGGCCCTGTGGAAACTTTATCAGGTGGTAGGGTGCCTGCTTCCTGCTCTCCCTCTGTTCAACGCCGGAAGTGCCTTCATCTTGTGGAGACGTGCTTAGAGTTGCCTGGGCCCTGGTGCGTGTGTTGCCATCGGGCACTGGTGTCCAGAGAGCATGTTTCAGGGGAGCTTTACCACAGGTGGCTTACTGAGGTGGAGAGGAGAGAGAAGGTCATTTTCTCCAGACAGCCCCCCCACCACCACCCCTGGGCTGGCTGGGAATATGAGGACTGATAAAGTCTGGAAAGTGAATCCTAGGCCTTACCTGGGGTCTTCAGGCTCTTTGTTTGTCTCACAGAAAGGAATTTCAGGCATAGATGAGCAGTGAAGTAAAACAGATTTTTTTCTTATTTTTTCCTTTTTTATTGAATCACAGTGTGGAAAGTTACAAAGCTTTCAGGCTTAAGTCTCAGTTACACAATGTTTGAACACTCATCCCTTCACCAGTGCACATATTCCACCACCAAGAACCACAGTAAACCCCCCACCCCCCACACCCTAGCCCCCCACCCCGCCTGTGTAGCTGATAAATTTCACTTTACTTTCTCTTTACCTTGATTAAAGCAACCAGTGTTGGCGAGGATGTGGGGAGAAAGGGACTCTTCTTCACTGCTGGTAGGAATGCCAACTTGTTCAGCCCTTTTGGAAAACAATATGGACGATTCTCAAAAAATTAGAAATTGAGCTCCCATTTGACCCAGCAATACCACTCCTGGGAATATACCCCGGAGAGGCAAAAAGGTATAGTAGAAATGACATCTGCATTTCTATGTTCATTGCAGCACTGTTTACAATAGCCACAATCTGGAAAAACAGATTTTACTTGGAGGTTTTTTAGGAAGGGGAGGAGGGAGAGAGGAAGTGAGAGAATACAAACTCAGGAGAGAATGCAGAATTCTCCAAAGGCAGAGAGAGCGCCCCTACTCCCCCACCGCCCCCAGCAATGGACATGAAAGTACACATCTAGAGAGGGGAGATATGGGTGACACATGTGCTTGGGTACCACGTGTGCTCGGCCATGTGGGAACAGGCAATACATGGGCTCGGGCAGCACATGCCCGCCCTTTGTTCATCCTTCTTTAAATGTCCTTCCTTTGTTCAGGGTGGCTTTTGTAGGGTTTCCCCAACCTGCCCCCATGTGGGGCTTCTAGTAGGTAAGTCTGTTGCTAGGATGGTTGACGAGGGGGTAGAGTTGGGATTGGTTGATAATCTTCTTTGAAATTTCTCTCCTGGCCTTTTGTTCCTGCTGGAGCTTCTCTTAGAGGGTGTCCAACCTTCTCTGGGTCTTTTACTGGCGCCAGGTGAGGGTTTTTTATCAGGTCTTGGTTCCTGTGTTTGCAGCGTTGGCCCTATTGGTTTTACTGCTTCCTAGGAATTTCATTGCCGTGAGCCCTTGCCTGTATACTTGCCTACATCACCACCAGGAGTGATCCCAGAGCACAGAGCCAGGAGTAAGCCTTGAGCATTATCGGGTACAACCCTGAAAGAAAACAAACCAAAAACTTGAGATGTGTGTTCATTTGGCTTGGTTTAAAATACAAAAAAAAAAAAAATTGCACCAACAGCGCTGAGTTGTCACATGCATCAGTATTTGTGTAAGCGCAGCCACCATCAAAATACAGACTGGTTCCATCTTTCCATAAATCAAACACAGTTACACTATCTCTCCTCACCTATCCCCTGGCCGCCACAGATTGATTCTTTTCCATCGCTCTAGCTTCAGAAATCTCTTATAAATGAACTAAGACAGTATGTACTTTTTGAGACTTGCTTCTGTCATAGTCTTCTATGCATCATTTGGCTTTATTGCTGAGCTGTCTTCCTTTGCATGAGTGTGCCATTCATTCTCTGGAGAATATTTGGGTGGTATCCAGTGTCGGGAATAAGAACTAGACTCCTACATCTTAAGAGCATTTTGTGGGGAGAAGTCAAAGTGTGTTCTTCTACACTCCACCATTTTCCTCTTCTTCCTCCTCCTCCACCTCCCCTCCCTGTTCTTTCCTCCCCCCTCCTCTTCTCCTCCTTCTTCCTCTTCCAGATTTTATTTGGAGGTTTTTGAGGAAGGAGAGAAGGGGAGAGAGTAATGTGCTCAAGTGAGAACACAGTCTTCCCCAAAGAGCACCCGTAAGCATCTCAAAAGGGGAGATGCAGGCAACACATGTGCCTGCATGTGGACCCAAGAAGCACCTGGGTTCTGGAATCATATGTGCCTCCCATTCTGTTATTTATCTCTTCATTATCATCGGTGACTTTAATTTTAATAAAGTCCCAGTTCTCATGTATTATTTGTTACTGTTTTTGTTATATGTGATCTCTGACTAATCACAGGCCACAATGATACCTTTATTTTGAAAAGTATTGTACTCTTAGATTTCATTTAGACCATATCAGTTATGAGATCTAGGTGAACATTAACTTTATCACCACATAAACAATTCTTCCAATACTGTGTTGGAAAAAATACATCACTTTCCTAAGGAATTCTTCACTATATTTGTCAAAAATCAAACAGCCATATTTGTATCTACATTTCTGGATGTCCCACCCTGTTCATATTTGTGTGGTCCTTTAATAACTCCATTCAGAATGTTAAGTACTATAGCCTTGTAGTAAGTCCTGAAATTTTATAGTGTAACTTCAACTAGATTCTGTTTTCTGGTTTTGGTTTTTTGTTTTGTTTTTTTGGAAGGGGAGGGAATGGGTGGGTAGAGATATGAGTCCATTGCCTGCTGTACTCAGAGTTTACTCCTGGATCTGTTATCAGGAATCTCTCCTGATGGGGCACACGGAACCCATCTGGGGTGTCGAGACCAAATCAAAGATGGCCACATGCAAAGCAAGCACCCTATCTGCTGTACTGTTTCTCCTGCCCCTTAAATATCCCATTTCTTTCTTTTTCTGCTTAGTTTTTTTTTTACTCTGTAACCACTTAGATATAAATCTAAAGTGATCTGTTCTCCCTCACAAGACTTGCCCTCAAGGGAAACTGTTTCATCAGAGCCTGGATGGCATGGATTTCTCTGAAGTCTAATTTAATTGAGGGAAGGAAAAGACTCAAGTTTGGCTCCTCTCATCATATTTAAAGAGTGAGTGTTTAAGGGGAACTATAAAGAAATAAGCACTTTCAAAAGTCACAGATTAGAGGACTAAACTTATTAAAACTAAATCACAGGTGGCACTAGAGAGTCTCTCTCTCTCTCTCTCTCTCTCTCTCTCTCTCTCTCTCACACACACACACACACACACATACACACATCTTATCACCCATAAATAGGGGTCCAGCATAAAACCAGGCAATTATCACTAAAAGCACTATAAGCCTCTTGTTGCTTTGCACACAGCCAACCCCACTACAATCCCTAAAACCACCTGTAGATCCCAAGCACCACCAAGAGTGAGCAGTGCTAGGTGTGACCCAAACCCACAGAATTTCAAGGGAAAGACAAAGTCCTAGGAGAAACAAACAAGGACACTACAGGGAATTTTTATCTTTTGACACTCTACCTGTAGTAATTAGTAAACACACTCCAATGTCCAGATAAAACCTCACACCGATAGCCTATCTCCCTCAGTTCCAGGTTGCCCAACAAGGCACGTTCAACTTTTAATACAAATGATCAGGCATGCAAGAGGGGAAAAAAGAAAAAATAAACTACTGAGATAGTGGGAACATCAGAACCAGTCTCAGCTGCTGTAGAGACTTTGAGTTTATCAAAGCGGGAATTTAAGCTACAATCAATAGGCCATTAGCATCCTCATGGGAAAAGGAAGCAACATCCAGGGATAGATGGGTAAACCAAGCTGAAATATGGAAATTTGGAATATGGAATCAAAAGTACTGCAACAGAAATGAAGGCATGGGACCAGAGCGATAGTACTGCGGGTAGAGTGTTTGCCTTGCACACAGCCCACCCAGGTTCAATCCCCGGCATCCCCCAAGCACCACCAGGAGTAATACCTGAGTTCAGAGCCAGGAGTAACCCCCGAGAATTGCTGGTGTAACCAAAAAAGCAAAAACAAAAAAAAAAAAAGAAGAAAAGAAAGAAGTACCTTTGATGCAGTAGTCTGAACACAGCCAAGAAAACAGCCAATGAACTTGACATATATTAGTTGAAACTTCCCTAATAAGCAAAGATTAAAAAATAACAAGACTGCCCAGGAACTTTGGGACAAATCCATAAAAGTCATAATATGCCCACAACACAAACACCAGAAGGGCCTGCAGAGAAAGGAATAGAAGGGGAATAAAATGAAGTAATGGCTTTAAATTTCCTGAAATGAAAACCCGAAGATCCAGTAAGCTCATAGAACTTCAACATTTAAGCCCCAAATTCTACACCCTGTAATTCAGTTTCAGGCTGCAGACAATCAAGCTAGAAGCCAGAGGGAGGGGGAAAAAAAGAAACCATCTTCCCTGTTAAATAACAAAGATATCTGTGCTCTAGTCTACAAAACTGGTTCTTATGCCAAGTGATGTGTCAAATGGAAGTTAATAAATGGTGAAGGTATAATTAAGATTCCTAACCAACTAACCTTAATAGGGAGATTATTCTGAGTTTCCAGATGGAGCAAGAGTAATTATATAAGAGCCCTCCAAAGTGAAAGAGGAGAGAGAACCAGACAGATGGCAGCGTGAGAAGGGCTTAGCTCAATGCTGCTGAATTAGAAGGGAGAGAAGAGCCAAGGAAAGCAGACAGCCTTTAGAAACTGCCAAAGCCAAGAAACTTAATTCCCCCTAGAGGATTCAGGAGGGTATGGACTCACCAACACCTTAATTTGGCTCAAAAAGATTCATTCTGAATGAGGATGAATTTTAATTTTTTACAGTATACCAGTGGTGTTTATCTCTAATAGGCATTTTAACAAATTGGAATGAAAGAAATTTTTTGAGTAACATAAAAGATAGCATGGTTCATGATAAAAGAATGTTTACAAAGTGAATTGTCTGACATACAATTCCACTTGCATCCCAAAGTTCTGAGATAGGCTTTTGACCTCCCAACGTGGAAGGTAACATATTTGTATTGCTTGAGTCACTACATTTCTGGCAGTTCATTACACAGAGATGCACAGGTTTATAGTAGAAAATTAGTCATAACTGCTGTTATGATTGATTCCAACATCTATGTTCTTTCAAGGGTTATTGTTTAATCCCTTTCAAGTTGTGTTTTTTTCTGAGCTCTTCACATGCTGAATAGTTTGGGTTCATATTCTATATATTTGAAGTGTTCAGGTCTGAGATTCTGGGTATTATTGAAACCCAAAAGATAAAGTTGTTTTGCTTTTTCTTAAATCAGGCAACTAAGCTAGTTACGGCCACCGTCGTGTCGTTCCAACACACCTTTGGGGGGTTGGAGAAGGGAGGCACCTTCGTTCCAAAGTCTATTCAGTTCTCAAATCCTTTGCTGCGTTGTTCAAATCCCTCCCTTGTGTGGGTCAGCTGAGGGCCAGTCTGGGATGTGAGCAGTGGTCCAACCTGTAGGTCATTCCCAATTGAGGTGCTCCAAGGACAGTGCCAACTCAAGCTCAGCTCAGCACCCGCAAGCTTATCCACCACTCTATGGAACAGCACTTTTGAGTTCATCTCCTCCCTAATTCCCCTCCCTCCAGTTTGACCTTATCTCTAGAGTCCCTATTTTCTTTTCTTTCACCAGAAAAATGGGGCAGTGGCTTCCCGATGCAAGAGAAACCCCACATTGACTTCCCTAGGCTTCCTATCACTGTAGCACTGTCATCCCGTTGCTCATCAATTTGCTCGAGCGGGCATCAGTAACGTCTCCATTGTGAGACTTGTTACTGTTTTTGGCATACCCAATACACCACGGGTAGCTAGCCAGGCTCTGCCGTGCAGATGGGATACATAGAACCTGAAATCAGGCAAAAAACATTTGCACAAAGTTTGACAAAAGCAAACCAAGTGACACATTGGTTTAAAAAAGATCTTTTTAAAATAAAACCTCATTTTCTTTCATTTTCCTTTGGCTTATAAGCTCTTTTGCTATTGTTTTCTATTGAGGGCCATATATGGTGGTGCTCAGGTAGTGCTCCAGGCCACTTCTGACAGTGCTCACAGAACAGGTGCGATGCTGGGGATTGAATCTGGGTTTCCTATCTACGAAGCATGTGCTCCAGCCCATTGAACTATCTGACCCAGATTACAAACACTTAAAGGACATGTCATATGGATGTGATCCCATGTGTGAGAAAGTCTTTCATCTTGAATAGAACACTAATAATTTTTTAATTTAGTCTTAGATTCTTACTGAGACTTGTTGTTACTGTTTTTGGCATATCGAATACGCCACAGGTAGCTTGCCAAGGTTCTGCCATGTGGGCGCGATACTCTCAGTACCTTGCCAGGCTCTCTGAGAGGGGCGGAGGAATCGAACACGGGTCCGCCACATAACAATAAGTCTCACAATGACAGACATTACTGGTGCCCGCTCTAACAAACTGATGAGCAACGGGATGACAGTGACAGTGACAGTCTTAGATTATTGGATACTCAGGTGTAGGTGTTAGCGAAATCTCATGTCTTCTTTATTTGACTTCCCCCAATGGTAACACTTTGTAAAACTATGGTAAAACATCACCAAAGGCCTAGTGACAGTGATAGAATCCAGATTTAGAACTCCCAGTCAGGCAAGACTTCCTCATGTGGCCCCTTTAAGTGATAGCAATTTTCTCTTCTCTCCTTAATCTCTTAGCCCCTGGCAGTCACATCTGTTCCCCATCTTTACATCTTTCCCATTTCAAGAATATTATATAATGGAATCCCATACTGTCATGAATAATGAGCAAAGAAAAACAAAAAATGTGTTTCAGACATTTAAAATGAAGCAGATAGAGATCATTTTTAAAAAGTAGTAGGACTGGAGAGCTTCTACAGTGGGGGAAGCACTGGCTTTGCATCTGGCTGATGCAGGATAAATCCCTGACATCCCATATGGTCCCCAAAGCCAGCCAGGAGTGATCCCTTAGTGCAGAGCCAGGAATAAGTCCTGAGCACAGCCAGGTGTGGCCCCAAGCAAACAAAAATAAGCATTAGTAGCAGAAGCCATGCATTCATGACTTGATTACTCTCCAAACCCAGTGTGTCATTCTTTGAGCAAACTTTTTCAACAGCATACCCTAAGGTCCTAAAGATGTATTAATGTATACACACATTTCAAATACTTATGTGAAGGAGAAATGCAATCTATGTGTGTGTTTAACAAGCATGAAATAGGTATTATACAAGTACACATCCTACATATTTCATACATGTCCTATATAAACCCTCCTCTAGACTGTTTGGGAATCCCCCTCGTTGCTGCAATTCCGAAGCTCCTCTGTAGACACCCAAGTCTCCCCTTGGCCTGACTGGAATGGCGGCATTAGCTACACATCTAGTACCAAATATCTGTTCCTGAACCTTCTTGGCCTTAGGGAACTTTAGGAGGTAGGTGGCATTGCAGTTTTGTCCCCGCACCAAGTTCACTATAACTTCCCCTTCTCTTTCTTGCTATTTGCTTCTGTTAGATGCCTTCCTGGAGAATTCAGGGGTTTTCAAGTGTCCCCTCTCTTTAAAAACAACGTCTAGGGGCTGGAGAGATAGCACAGCGGGTAGGGTGTTTGCCTTGCACGCGGCCGACCCAGGTTCAAATCCCAGCATCCCATATGGTCCCCTGAGCACGGCCAGGGGTAATTCCTGAGTGCAGAGCCAGGAGTAACCCCTGTGCGTTGCCAGGTGTGACCCAAAAAGAAAAAAAAAAACAACGTCTACTTCTCCCTCACCCCTCCCCAGTTCAGCTGCCTAAACATTCTCCCCAGAATCTCTGCTCACTTGCTCACCTGCCATCCCCTCACTGGCTCTCAGGACTGCATCCTCAGCCTCTTTTTCTTCTCACTGAGAGCTCACCCAAGGACATGTTATAGATCCCCATCTCTTGGCTTTCAATTTGATTCTGATGCTTTTAAAATGTTTTTTTCCTGAAGAAGGTCCTTCTGGATATTCAAGTCTGTTGCAATAACATTCCCATTGAACTGCCCTAAAGAGAGACTATTCAGATCTAATTCTGTCTCTTTCTTCCTGACACTATTTTTCATGGTCTGGGAAGTTTCCAACATCACATGGATGCAACCCAGAACAATTCCTGCCTAACCATGCCAGTTCTCCCCCAAACTCAATCACTACTCCAGTGAATTCTATCTCCAATGTGTTGGCTTTTCTCCAGCCTCATTAACAGTGCCTTACTTCAAACCATCACTGCCTCACACTGAACCACTCGATAGGATTGGATGATTCAGTAGTTACTTATTAGGTACCGACAATGTGCCAAAACACACCAAAAATTGAAGACAAACTGGTTTCTGTAGCTCTGAAAAGTGTAAGTCTGTATATTCTATGCAGAGTAACCAGTTCTATCTCTAAAAAGCAGTGATCTTGGTAGTGAATAAGATGTAGAAATTAAAGTGCTGTCTACAGGCATGAAAGATAAAGGATCAAAAGAAGGAACCTGGAGAATTGAGATTGAAAGAAACCCAAGTTAAGGTCTGAGACCCCCACTATTTACTAGTTCAAGTCATTGGCTGAATGTGCTGGATTTGCACTGCTTGTTTGGAGCTGGGAATATGTATCAGACAGAGATGAGAGAGAGACTTCTAAAAGAAGTTGGGTTCGAATTTATCAGGACCTTGTGGGCTGAATGAAGGATTCAGAGCTCATTAATGCTCTCATCAGTGTGAAACCAATTTGAAAAAAAATCAGGACCAGATGAGGATGAAAGAAGACTTCTTTGTTATTGTTAAGTAGGTGGGAGGAGTAGAAAGTAGAAGCAAGATCAATTAAGGAAGACTGGAGAAAAGGGAGAGCAAATGAAACACTGCCCAAACTATGAAAAAAGTAAGAAAACCCTCCGACGAAGGCAGAGAATGAAAAGAGATTTAGTTGGAGTCTCAGAGTTAGAGCAAGTTTTTAGGTAGGATGGTTAACTGTGCCAAATACTCAAGAGGGCGAAAAATCTACCTGCCTCTAAAAATAACTATATTTGTATATAGTCAAGGGGATCCATGCTGAATAGAAAAACCTCTTATTCACTTTTGTCGCTAAGATGACATGCTTGCAGCTTTTGAATTCTTGCCTTGACAAAGGTGAGTATCCACAGTCATGACACTCTCTTCTGGAATTCTGGAAACAGTTTCTGCCTTGGTGTGGTATTTCAAAATCAAGCAAATGCCCCCCCCCCGCCTCTCCCCCCCAAAAAACCTTAAGATTCCCAACAGTAGCAGAAATCCCCAGGTTATGGCGTTCAAAAAGAAAGGTGAGTGTCCAGAAAGAGAGAACATAGGAGAAATAACCATCATGAAGGCAGACAAGTAGGCTTTTGCTCTGTACGCTTTGGCCACTCCTTGGTAACATGCAGAACGGGCTCCTTCCCATACAGCTCATGTGTTTGGGCTTTTCAGAGTTCCATGTATGTTCAATTAGACCTCAGTAGCAAAGGGCCTCCTGGAAGCAGGGACCAAACTGGTGGTGGGAGGGCTCCTGGTTCAGGAGGGCTCCTCAGTGGAGTCCCGTTGGACTCTTGCCCTTGCCCCTCCTCCGGGCCCCTGTGGACACAGCTGGGTCTCAGAAGCTACTTCTATAAAACTTTTTTTCCTGGTGCCCTTCAACGACTCTGGTCTCTAAAGCTCTCCCAGGCATGTGATAACCATTGGGAATGACTATGGGATAACCATTCCCACACACATACATGCCCATACAGCATTCTCTGGTGCCCTTGCTCTCTGGTCTTTTCTGCCTCCCAAGGTTTCATTTCCACCTCTGTTTGCATTTTTAGGCAAATGGTTCCTTCTTTGGGTATTAAATATCCTCGTTTTACAGAAAAAGAATTGTGAAACATTGCCAGAAGAGCAAGAGTAAATTCTTTAGGGAAAGTCATTGTGGTGTGGCTGAAATTTGTTCTCATTCTTAAAACCTGGAATCCCCAAAGTAAGTGACAAAGAGCTAAATGATGGCACTGTTTCTCACACCCATTTTCCCGCAAGGTCACCATTTAAGAAAATAACATAAACTCCTATTGTGGAGTATACACACACACACACAAAAAAAAAAAATCCCCCCCCATCCTTAAAGCATGATTTGGGCTTTAATTTTCTAGTTATTCTACTGCATCCCACCCCATTCTGTTCAATTTTTCGTGCACAAATAAAATCATTTTAGTCGCCACCTAAGGATTCCAATGCACTACTTGAAAATCACCAGCCAGCCTATGCATCCTACTCCTACCTCTGCGGTTACACCTACAGTTAAGCAGTGGGTAGCTCCACAACTATGAAGAACCTCTTCTCCATCATATCAGTGTGTTCTCTCCCGGGAATTAGAACTGCGGTTTCTTGGGTCAGAGCAGTCTTTGCCTTTGATTAAGAAAGGGAAGTTCCCTACTAAGCTTCATTGGTTGGGAAGCTATAATGTCACTTGAGACCACAGTCTCCCCAAGAGAATCATGGACTTGCTACTTGGTGACTCCTGTTCCCTCTCACTCCCCTAGAGACAGAAGCCAGGAGTCAGCGCCCTGGCCTGCTGCAGAGTGGGCACCAGTGATCCCATCCCACAGCCACCAGGCCCCCCTGTTCACATGCAGAGCACTGTCCACTGCCTGTGTCCTTGTTTGTTTGGCTGCCACACAGCATTAGTCAGTTCCATATTGCAGAAGTATCAGAAAATATAGAGGAGAGGGAGCAAAAGGAACCCTTGTCCATAGCTCCTGAGTGTCTGAGAATTGTGAGGCTGGTTCCTCACAATATTTGGGGTGCATTCTTTATCAATTCCTTTCCTTGTTCGCAGCAGCTTACATTATGCCTTCCAGTGGTTTAGAAAAAGACCAACGAGAAGAACCACAGGTCTGAATCCCACTGTAAATTGCATCCATTCCAGGGTGGAAGAGAATTTGGAAGGGCCACCTCTGTGAGAGGGTGGATGGCACTATCACTAAGGGTGGTCCAGAGACATAGTGCAGCCGTCCACCAGATAATCCCTCACCATCATGGGCACTAGTCTTGCTCATGTAGATACATCTGTAAAGATAGAGAATAAGGGCAGCTGCACCAAGATAGAGCTACATCAGGTATATGACACACATAGACATGTAGATTTCTAGAGTTATAGATATGGACATGTGTTGTGTGAATATTCTTTCATTGGAGGCGCAGAGACAAGACAAGTGAGAGGAATGTAGAGAGCGCGGAGGGCCAAGACATTGATCTGGCTTGAGGCAAAGAGCAACTGCCAAAGGCCTCCTTTTATCCTATTTTTTATCAGTTACATCCTAATGACTTCATCACAGAGTAAGACTCACTAACGAGAGCATGAACAGTTATACGATGATCATTCGTCAAAAGAACATGGTGGGGGGCTGGAGCGATAGCACAGTGGGTAGGGTGTTTGCCTTGCACGCGGCCAACCCAGGTTCGATTCCCAGCATCCCATATGGTCCCCCGAGCACCACCAGGAGTGATTCCTGAGTGCATGAGCCAGGAGTAACCCCTGAGCATTGCTGGGTATGACCTCCAAAAGCAAAAAAAAAAAAAATTGGGGTATACATTGTCTCGTCAAAACTATGTTGTCAAAGATATGTTGTAATGATTAAAATGTCAGAGGAAGATATAGAGCTGGACACATAGGCTCTTTGGATTACGTCCCCACATTCTTGTGGTCGGTTACACACAGGGCAAAGAGAAGGCTCATACTGATACTTGAAGGTCAATCCAGATTAAGGATGTGTAAGAGAGGGGGAAACTGCTGCCTGGCACTGCCAAGATAATGTATGACCAGGTGTGAGTATGAGAGCATGCTTTACTCCTCCAGGTCATCCGGACTCATAAGTTTTATCTTGCCCACTTAATGTAGAAGTGGGGCCTCGGTTCTGCTTCCTGCTTGCAGGGCAGCGTCCAGAGTCTCATCCTAATGTCCTGGCTTAGCACCAACAGACGTGTATACACACATGTGTTTACACAGAACACTGTTCAGTCAGTCCCTCTGGACACATCTCCATAAAACTGCATAATCACCAGGACTGTGGCCAGAGCATTTGGAGACTGGCACATAAAAATAACAGTAGATAATGCCTAAGATAATTCATTAACTAACAGGAATGAACGCCTCTGATCCTTCCCCATCCCATCCAAGAAATATCCCTATCTACTACTTCATTGTACAGTCTTGTGACCATTAGAATACTGTGTCCCAGAGTCTTAAGTTGAACCCTGGAAGTCTACTTTCCCTGTGTAAAACTAAGTGGAAATACTTGATTCCACAAATCCTGAACGGTGAGTGCGTGCTCCATGTTGTAATAACCCTGAGTAGCATTGGCTCATGGTTTTCCCATGGGTCATTGAGTTGATCAAGGCTGATATTACTATCCCCATGGAACAAAGAGCGGGGACAGAGAGGCCACAGAACTGGTCCGAGATCACAGCATGAGTAGCTGAGCATAAGTTGTGCTCTAGCCCTCTGTCCATATAGACAGCCCATAGGGATGAGCTTGGGGTTCCAGATATGTTCCACAGTCCTTGGAACTGATGTGCCTGGAAATAAGTGTAGTAAAGAACAGCTTTTTGTTGAAACCACATAGTCCTCATGTGCGCTTTTCAATTATAACATTATTTTGTCTAATGGAGGGATGGTCGGTGTGCAGCCATATTTAGGATGGGGCAAAAGGGTAAATGGTACAAGAGCAGCCTTTAGTATTTTCCTATAGTGTTCATTTTCTCCAATGACTTGGGTGGGGAATTAAAGCTATTGTTAAATAACTTTAGGCATTTTTTCTATCCATCTGAACTTTAAGATACCACAAGGGAAATGCGACCTTGGCATGAGTTTTCCAGACAAAAGACTGCCAAGGAATTTTAATCCCTTAATAAAATATTTTTTTTGTTAGAACCAGAGGCCCTGGAATTTAAAGTTTATTGTTTTTTTAAATTTTTTTTATTAATGAATTACTGTGGGGTACAGATACAGGTTTACATATTCTCGTGCTTGTGTTTCAGTCATATACAGCTTGAGTATCTATTCCTCCACCAGTGCCCGCTCTCCACTGATGACCCCATCATCCCTCCCATCCCCTCCCACTCCGTTCCCCTCCCCACCCCACCTCTTTGGCAGAGCATTCCCCTATGTTCCCTCTCTCCCTTTGGGCATTGTGGTTAGTAATGGAGGTCTTGGCTGGCCAATGTGTTCAGTCTATAGTCTGCTCCGTGCACGCCTCTCCCATCCCGAACGGGTCCTCCCACCACATATTTGCTTGGTATTCCCTTCTCTATCTGAGCTGCCCTTTCCCTCAGCATGTAAGGCTGGTCTCCGATGAACACGGATGCGAAGATCCTCAACCAAATACTAGCAAATAGAATCCAACAACTCATCAAAAAGATTATACATCATGACCAAGTCGGATTCATCCCTGGGATGCAAGGATGGTTTAATATACGCAAATCAGTCAACATAATCCATCACATCAACAAAAGTAAAAATAAAAACCATATGATCATTTCAATAGATGCAGAGAAAGCATTTCACAAGACCCAACATCCATTTATGATGAAAACTCTCACCAAAATGGGCTTTGGAGGAACTTTCCTCAAAATAGTCAAAGCTATCTATCACAAACCCGTGGCAAGCATTATCCTCAATGGAGAACAACTAAGGGCCTTTCCTCTAAGATCAGGGACAAGACAAGAAAGTTTATTCTTTTGTTTGGAGAATGGATGCATTGGGAAGTTTGCGGTAAACTTAGATTCCCCTGGCACACCATGTAGCCCAAGGAAACCCCAGGAAGAGGCTGCCCTGAGCCCATCAGCCCAAGTATCCAGTCTGAGAACAGTGCAGAAAGGAAACAAACCTGTGATCTAGGCAGAACACTAAGAATCCATTCCTGATCATTCCGTCTGAGGTAGGCAGTCAGGTAGGGGAATTTCAGGAAGCCAGGAAAACTAAAATATTTGGAAATTATCCTGCAGCCAGTTCAAGACTGAAGATGCCAACTCAAAGCCTTTGGGCAGGACCCATCAAGAGACCCTGTACAAGAAAAGAGGCCCTGGTAAGATTCTAAATGAAGATCATCAGAATGCAAAGTTATTTCCCTTAGCAACATTCTAGCAAGGACTTTCATCGTCATCGACAAGTATAGAAGAGGCCTAGATATATTCAGCTGCCCAAGGAGGCTTGGAGCCCTCTGTCCCGAATCACACATCTGCACACTGCAGTGTGGGAGTGCAAGTTTCTTTATAATCTCTCTCTTCCCCTTTCTCTCCCCCTCTTTCTCTGTTGTCTCTATCACTGTCTTCTCTGGAAATTCTTTTCGGCATTGAAGACAAGAACCTGGACCCTAGGAAGCACACTGGTGTTCCATTCTTATGCTATACAGAGCAGAACCTTGTTTCAGCCCAAACTCAGGGTTTCCTGAAAGTCTTCATGGGAGGGACCAGCTTCCATGCCACCAACTAAGACCAAGTGGGTCTCAGCTACAGAGTTTCATAGCTGCCTTAGAGAACCAGTGAGGCTTTGGGGTTCTGCTCCTGTAAGGAGCTCAGTCCGGACCACCTGGGCACCCACCTCAGTCGCAGGGGTGAGAGGCACTGTTCCTATTGCAGCCACCTCCTCCCACTCTGGGGCTCCCCTCTGCACCAGCACACGTCCATGAGGAAGGGCTTGATCATGAGAAGATTCCCAGCCTCCTTTGCAGCTTCTTTAAACAGGGAGGCCTGCCGGTCTCACTCTGCCTGTAACATGGGAGGTTAAGTGGTTCTAACTCTGGGCCTCGGTGCAGAGACTACTTCTCCATAGCTACACTCTCCAGTTTCAGCTTTCTTACAAGATAACAGTGAATTGGTGTAGGGGGTAAGGGTAGACAGTCGGGTCCTTTCTTACTTTGCTTTTTCTCATGTCTCTACTTGTTCAGATCCCAGCCTGAAAAAGGAAATCTATTAGAACTCCTCTAGCAGAACCATGAATTTGCTCGGCGACTATGTTTGACCTTTGAGCTTTTTTGTTTACCTGCGTGTTCAACTCTGCAAACATGCAAAGTGAGAAACTATTCACCCCATGGCACCTAGGATGAGAGACTTGTAAAAGTCCGAAGATTGGTTGATATTTGCGTAAGCATGTATGTAGACTGGTGCGTGAGCAGAAGAGAAATGAGGGCCAAAGGCAATGGCTCTAATCCAAAGGTGACCCCTAGCCTGCTTTCTTAAACCTTTATTTAAGCTTTTCTCATTCACTTCCATTCCCTGTGATTTCTTTTCCCTCTCAGTAGCAGAATTGAGTAATTGTGACAGATCAGATTAACTGGGAGTCTAAAGTGTTGACTTATTGGCTCTTGACAAGAACCGCTTGCCGCAGAGACCCAGGATCTCTGTGAGCTAATAGCTGGCTGGATTAGTAAGAATCAAAACTCATGTATTGTCAGGAGAAAAGGAGTTGTCCTTTGCAGAAGAAGAATTATGGGCAATGGCGAGAAGTACTAAGTGTGCATGGTCATTTAAAGAGTACAAAGAGGAGAGTACCTGGAAGGTGGAGAGGTGAGAAACTATGAGGGCAACTCCCGACATAGCTCTTAAAAACACACACAAGAGCACCAAAAAGATAGTACAGGAAGTAAAGTACTTGCCTTGCATGTGGTTGACCCTGGGTTCAATCTCCAGCACCCCATATGGTTCCTTAAGTTGCACCAGGATTGATCTCTGAGTGCATAGTCAGGTGCAAGCCCTGCGAACTGCCAGGTGTGGCCCTATAGTCAAAGCCAAAATCACACACACACACACACACACACACACACACACACACACACACACACACACGAGAGATAAATTTGGGGTGGGGAGGCAGGTCATGAACTCAACTCTAGGCGAGGGGTTGAATGCCAGGCCCTAGTATGTAAGCAGCCTGTTGAGCTATCTCTCTGGTTCCTCAACTTTAAGCTCTCTTATGATGTTAGAGATAATCAGTGGCAAAGAAAGGAGGGTGGGGAAAAAGGTTTGCAGAGGAGAACAGTGCTCACAGGAGGTAGGTTTTGTGTGAAATCCCTCCTGTCTGTGGCATTCTCACTATCCACTGGCCATTTGACCCTTCTGAAAACCTTGATCGCCTTGCCCCACTTTGGGTCAATATAGTTCTGAGAGATCTGATGACTTCTGCAACCTTTGACATCACTAACAAGGCTCTCCAACATTTTGACTTCAACTGTGGTAATAGGAGTGATAGTCTAGGAGTTATTTGAGATATATGTCACTTGAGAATCTCCCAATTTCTGAATGCTGTGGTCACATAAAACACTACACTAAATGTTCATGTAACATAAGGAGAAGACAGCACAGCATGGCCGAAATGTGGATTCTATGCTCTTGGCTCATGTCCAAGGGCACTGGGGTCATCACCTTGTCTGCACTTCTCCTCTGGTGGCTGGGACTTACATTCTAACCTCAAAGACACGTGACTGCACTGAAGGACATTGCAGGGGCTTGGAGACAGATGAGAGTGACATGGTGCCCAGTGCACATTGCACAGAGAGTTCCCTCTAGCCCCAGATAAAGGGACGGGCCTCAACTCGCCCCCACCACAGGAAGCCATTGGCAGATATATTCCTACAGAGCTATAATTTGCTATAGCAGCTTGATTAATATACAGAATCCCAAATCCACCCATTTTAAGTGTACAGTTTGATTGACTGTTGGTTTCATCGTTGGGTTTTGTTTTTCAAAAATCACTTTTAGGACATTTACATTATTCTCCCCCCACCCCTTAAAGATCCCTGGCACCCATGAATGGTCTCATCTCATTCCTGCTTCCAGCCCCAGGCAACCATTAATCTGCTTTCTCTCTGGGTTTTTTTCTGGATGTTTCATATAAATGTCGTCATGCCACATAAGCCCTTTTGTATCAAGCTGTTTTCACTTAATATCAAGTTTTTGAGGTTTCATCTATGTGGTTGTATAAGTCAGTCCTTGATTCTTTTTCTTATGTGGTGGCAGGGGCTCCCGGGGGTCACTCCCAGCAATTCCTGGTCCAACTCCGAAGGCCTGACCATGTGACCAGTCTGTGCTGCCCAGGGCCTTGGTACTGGAGGCCATGCGAGCCACATCCAACAGTGCTGGGGAAGTCCACAGTTTTAGGGATCAAACGGAGGGGGCCTCCACACACAAGGCACAAACCCCAGCCCACTGAGTTCTCTCCCTGACCCTTCGTTCCTTCTCATTACTGATCAATACTGTTATGTGCATTCTTATCATGCATTGCTTATCCATCCATCAGCTGGACCTTCCACGCATTTCGCCGAGAAGGGCTCCAGTTTTCCTTTTTCACCTCTTTCATACACCCCACCCCCACCCACTGACTCTAGAAACCACTAATCCATTGTGTGTATCTGAGACGGTGATGTGTATTTAATTCTGTGTATTCGTGAATCATGCAGCTCTTCGTCTTCCTGACTTACTTAATTGAGCATATTGCCTTCCATATCCATCCACTTTGCCTCAAATGACAGGACTTTTTATGGATAAATATTACTGTGATGATATTAATATATGTATATCTACATATCACATTTTCCTTGTCAGTTTATCTAGTAATGAATACTTGTGAGGGCTCTTATGAATAAAGCTGATAGGAACATTTATCTACAAGTTCTATACGGACATATGTCTTTTTCTTATGTAGGAGTAGAGCTTCTGGGCAAATGGTAATTGTTAACATGTTGAAGAACTGCCAGAATATTCTCTAAAGTGGTCACTTAATTTTATATTCCCACCAGCAATGTCTGAGGGGCCCTATTTCCCTATATTCCCAGTTACACTTGCTATTACTGGTGGAGTTCCTTAAACTAGTGTTGTACGAATATTCATTCAGTCAGAGGCGCTGAGACAGGAATGTGAGAGAGATTATTTTTCACCAAGGACCCAGATTCGCTCAGATCCTGTGAAAAAGGTAGAATGTCCTGAGATATCCTTTTATTACCACCCTAAGGTACACAAAGAAACAGAGAAGTTACAGGAAGATAATGAGGCATTGAGGCATACATTGTTTTGTTATGTCCACAAGCCAGTTAGTTTTGCTTGCCCCCCCCTCAAAAAAATGCACAGCTGTGTTCTGGGGCCACAAGCACCTGGGGTTTGCATATCAAAGACAAGCTCTGTGAGAAGAGGAAGACTGAGTCTTTCAGTATACTAAGATTTAGGTTATTTACTGAAGGCAACTAAAGAGACATTCAGCCTCATCCAAACCAGTCTGGACACACGAATCATGGCTCGCCCATTTTCCCATTTTCTTGGGTCCCTGTGTTCCTGTGAGTTTGTGGGTCAGTCTCCACAGGCTCATCATGACAGTCTAGTCCGGCCCCAGAAAACTAGTATATGTGAAATAGTTTCTTGTGATTTGATTTCTATTTCCCTAATGACTAGTGATGTTGAGAATCTTTTCATGAGCCTATTAGCCCTTTGTTCATTTTTTAAATGCCTATTAATACTCGGTTCATTTTAAAATTGAGCTTGTCTTTTAATCATAACGTTGTAAAAGCAATACGTTCCAGCTACAGGCCTCTAATTGGCTGTGCTTTGCAAATATTTTCTTCCATGATTTAGGCAGTCTGTGTTTTTAATGCTGTCCTTTAAAAGGGACCAGAGAAACGGTACAGCAGGAAGGGCATTTGTAAGATGCCAACCTGGGTTTAATTCCCTACACCCCAAATGGTTCCCCCAAGCCTTTCAAGAGTGATCCTGAGTGCACAGCCAGAAGTTCTGGGCAGGCTGCACATAGCCCCAAAAGAAAATAACAGTAATGGTGTCCTTTGAAATACTAACGTCTTCAATTTCAGTAAAGTAGAATTTCAACCTCTCTCTCTCTCCAGAGTGCTCTGTCAAAACAAAGGTCACAAAGACTACTTTATTTTCTTTCAAAAAGTTTTAGTCTCATATTTAGGGCTACAGTTCACTTTTATATACTTGGTGAGACAGTGTGTAACTGGTTATGCTTGAGGATATCAGTTTTTCAAGTACTATTTGTCAAGAGGCTATTCAGATTAATCTCTGCTCAGATGTATGGGCTTGGTTCCCTCACCCAAAATCAGCCAGCTATAATAAAAGAGTTTGTTTCTGGAATCTGGATTCCCTTACAGTGGTCAGTAAATGTATCTTTCTGGCAGTTTTTCCCGGGCTTAATAACTGTTATTTTTCATATTTTTGAACTGTGAAATATGAATTCTGACATTGGTGTTCTGTTGGGTTTGTTTTGTTTTGTTTTTTAATTACGTGGAGGTTTTTTTTTAATTTATTTAGACACCATGATTTACTACTCAGGCTTGATAACTGTTACTTTGCAGATTTTTTAACTGGGAAATATGAATTTTCTGACATTGGTGTTTTGTTGGGCTTTTTATTTTTTTTAATTACATGGAGATTTTTGTAAACTTTAATCACCGTGATGTACAAAATTGTTCACAAATCAATTGTCTCAGGTATTCAATAGTCCAACATGACCTTCACCACCAGTGTGCCCTTACTTCCACCTATGACCCCAGTTCCCCACCCCCCGCCCAAATCTATGCCTTTAGCAAACACTAATTAATTGACTTCCTATTGTTTATTACAACATATACCCCATAATGTTGTGGCTAAAGTCTGGCCTGAGGATTTACTGAGCTGATAGTGTGAGTTGGGTCTTCTGTGTTATTGTTTTCACTCACTGAGCTCAGTGGGCTTTTACTTAATTTTCCCATTTAATTTTCTTGTTTCTCCTGGGCTGTCAGCATATGTGACTGCATACCTCAGGGGCTTTGGAGCTGGGACGATCCGCTGCAGGCATCTCTCTGAGATCAGCCCTGAAGCTGGGAAGTTCTCTGGCAATAGCAGGAGATGGATGTGTGTGTGTGTGTGTGTGTGTGTGTGTGTGTGTGTGTGTGTGTGTGTGTGTGTGTGTGTGTGTGTGTGTGTGTGTGTGTGTGTGTGTAGCACTGGTCCTTTGGTAGGGTGGCGCCTAGGTCTGCCCCATCCTGCCTATGTGCCACCGGGTCTTCCTGGGGTAACACAGCTGCATTTCTCTGAGGTCAGTCCTGACCCTGAAGCTGGACCTTTTCTCTAGCAATGGTGGGAGTCAAGTGCAGGTGTGACCTTGTCTTTTTTTTTTCTTTTCCAAGATTGTTTGGCTATTCTGAATAGATTCTGAAGTGGGAAATAGAAATTCTTTGACCTTGATTTTGTTGTTTTTATTTTTGGAATTGTTTTAGCTACTCTGGGTCTGAATTTCCACATGGATTTTAGGTTGGCTGGGAAGGAGGAGGAGAAACTGTGCGGGAATTTGAGAAAATTTACACTGAACACAGAAGATCAATTTGGGGAGTTATCTTCACAGTATTAAATCCCCTGAGCATGATTGTGCAGTGCCTCCCCATTTATAGGGTCTTTTTTAAAACTCTATAGCAACTTTATTTTTATTATTCTAAGTATATGTTTTTGCACTGATTGTCATGAAATTTTGTATGGTACTGGGGATCATATATATTTAATTCAGGTTGGGGGAGGTATTTGGGCCACACCCGGTAATGCTCAGGGGCTACTCCTGGCTCTACACTCAAGAAATCACGTCTGGCAGAGTTTGGGGGCCATATGAAATACTGGGATTTGAACCTGAGTCAGCCTTGTGCAAGGCAAGCACTCTCTGAGTTGTACTGTCATCCCAGCCCCAGCCCTTAATGCTGTCTTAAAATGAGTTGTTTTCAGCAGTTTTAGATTATCTGCTGAAAACTTACAGCGATGGAAATGATCTTTGATATATTGATCTCTGCCTTGCTGACATCATTTATTTCTTCACCGATTTTCTTTCCTTTTACAACTGGGGTGACATGGTTTGCAACAGTTTCTATGTTACTGTTCTATACCTGATACACCGCCCCACTCCTGAGGTGCCAGTTACCCTCCAGACACCGTCCTAGAGCCCCTTCTCCCCTCCCTTCCTTCATCCCTCTCTCCCAGGTTTCAGGCCGCTGTTCTCTTGGTATCTCGGGATTTGTTCCCAATGGGGTCTGTCTAATCCCATGCTTTCGTTCTGTGAATTCCGCATATGAACAAGGATTTTCTAGGAGAGTCAGCATGTCACCTGCAGAGAGAAGAGAGCATTTTAGCTCTCCCTTGCCTAGCTGAACACCTCCTTTTTCCTTTTCCTGCCCTCCCCAGAGCCTCTGATTTGATGCTGAACAGTAGTGGGATCCTAAGTAAGTGTTCAGTCTTGCACACCGAGTATCATGTTAACTGTGGGTTTGCATAGGTGTCCTTTATTAAACTAGGGACTTCCCCTTCCATTGCTGGCATGTTGCAGGTTTGAATCTGGGTGCTAAATTTTGAAAATGCTTCTATTTTGGTCTGTTGATAGAATTCATGGAGGTTTTGCCTTTTATTCTGTTGACAAGTTTTGTATTGCACTGCTTTGCATAATAAAATACCTAGAATTCTTGGGAAAAGTCCTGCTTGGACAGGGCATATAATCTTTTTTAGCCACTACTGGATTTCGTTTGCTGATATTTTATTGGATATATTTCTACTTGTTAGCATTTATAAGTTATTTGTCTTTAATTTTCACGTATCTTTGGTTTCCATATAAGAATGATACAGGCTTGAATGTGCCTGCAAGTAGTTCTCCCTCTTCTGTTTTTTAAAAGTTTGTGAAAAATTTGTGTTAATTTTTCTGTAACAAGTCAACAGTTGAAATCACTTGGACCTGGATTTTTCTTTGAAGCTTTTGAAGATTCTTTTCAAACAAAATGTTTTCAATAGCTAATTCCGTCTTTTCACCTGTTATAGGTAATTTAAATTTTCTTACGCCAGTTTTTGACAGTGTCTAACAAATTGTCAACTTCATATTACCTATCAGGTTGCTGGAATAGAGTTAACGCATTGTTTAAATCTTTTCTTTAATAGATTCTTGCACTCCTTTTCTTCATTGAACTTCTATAATTTTCTTGGACAGTTTATATAAAGGTTAATGTTATTGCTAGCTTTCAAATAACTCTCTTCCTTTTTGTTTTCATTGATTTTTTTTCTACTACTTTTCTAGTTGTGAATGTCTTGCCTGAAATTTATAATTCCTCTTTGCTCTTTTTCCATTATCTTAAGAAGTCTGTGGGGTGTGGGTGTTTGTGTGTGTCCAAGCCCAGGGTCTCACACCTGGGCCACAACCCCAGCCCATGAGAGCTTTGGGCTGGATCGATAGCACAGCAGATAGGGTGTTTGCCTTGCACGAGGCCGACCCAGGTTCGATTCTTCCACCCCTCTCGGAGAGCCCAGCAAGCTACCAAGAGTATCTAGCCTGCATGGCAGAACCTGGCAAGCTCCCCGTGGTGCCAAAAACAGTAACAACAAGTCTTACAATGGAGACGTTACTGGTGCCCACTCAAGCAAATCGATGAGCAACGGGATGACAGTAACAGTAACACCACGTACAACTATCCCTCGAGGTATTACTTTATTGTAGCCCATATGCTTTGGTATATTATTCCTTTGTTTTTATTCATCTCAAAGTATATTCAATTTTCCTTTGTGCTTTGACACATCGATTATTACATATGTATGGTTCAACTTCCACTCGTTTTGTGCATTTTACAAATTTGTTGCCAACCTGTTAATTTTATCCTCTGCACTGAGAGAGCATATTCTGAATTCTTTAACTTCAAAAGTATGGGCTTGTGTTGCAGCAGAGTGCATGTTCTATTCAGAAGAACATTCCACGTACACTCCTAGGAAGAATGAGTAGTCCGCTGTAGCTGGGTGAATTCTATGGATATCAGGTATAGCTAGTTGTTATATAATGCTGAAGTTTATTATTGCTGCTTTCTCTCCTGGGGCTCATTATTGAGAGGGGATATGGAAGTCTCTAACTAGTAGTGTTGATTATTTAATCCTGTCTCTTTTGCTTCATACGTTTGGGGCTTCTGTGGTGAGATTGATGTATTCTCTGTTGATGATGCTCTGTTATATGTCCCTTACAAACAGAACCTCTCACTCTCATAATTTAAAAATGCTTACCTCTAATGTCCATTTGAAAAATTATTTTGTCTAATAATATAGTTACTTGGCCTTTCTTATGAGGTTATATGAATGATATATCCTTTCCCATCTGTTCTCTTACACTTTGTCTTATTAAACACAGTGTGTCCTGATGACAGCAAGAGTTGGACTTATTTTACTGATCTGATCATCTCCACCTTTAGATTGAATTACATATTACATTGAAATGCTATCATGGAGAGAGCTGTATTTTGTTTCCAATCTGCCCAGTTTTTTTGTTTTGTTTTTCCATTGTTTCCTCTACTGCTTTGTTCTTTATTAAATACTTTTACCACACCCTGCAGTTCTCAGGGCTTGCTTCTGGCTCTAAGTTCAGGAATCACTCCCAATGGGGCTCAAGGGACCATATGAGATGCCCGGGATCAAACCAGGGCTGGGGCCAAGTATACAGTAAGAGCACTGCCCACTGTACTCTCTTCCCTCCTAACTTAATATTTTCTAGTACGATTCAGTATTTTCTAATGTAATTCTTAATTTCTTTAATATTTGCACTATTTTTAATTTTTGAATAACAATTATCATATCTTGTAAATTTTCATGGCAGTAGCAGCAATTATTTGTGTGTGTGTGAGAGAGAGAGAATTCCAATTATTGTCTAGCTAACTACTTTCAATCTGACGAATTCCCCTTCCTAGTTTTGTAAGCCATGGATTCTGTTTTAATTTATCCTGGAATAGCTTTTTCCCCCCCTTGGGTCTATTTTTGAAAGAAGTTTACTGGATGTGAGATGTGGGTTCGTCCCTCTGTGCTCTGCCTCACTCTCCCTCGTCTGATGAGAACCAGGAGCTGCTGTCTCCTCTCCTCTTCCTGCCGTGACTCCTTGCCAGGGGCCACACACTGGCCTGTGCTGCTCTGCGCACTTGACCACAGGCTCGCTTGGGGCCTTGCGCTCAGGCTTGCCTCTGTCCTTGCTGGGGTCACGCTCCCAGCCATGCACGTTGCTTGCAGGTGTTCTGTTGTGGTGATCACCCACTGGTCGGCGTGGGCCGCACCAGGCACCACACTCATGACCTCCCACATAGGTGATGTTTTGATTGTTTTTTGTTTGTTTGCTTTTTGGGTCACACCCAGCGATGCTCATTGGTGACTCCTGGCTCTGCAGTCAGGAATTACTCCTGGTGGTGCTCAGAGGACCCTACGGGGATGCCGGGGATCAAACCCGGGTCAGTTTCGTGGAAGGCAAACGCCCTACCCACTCTCCTATCACCCCACCCAGTTGGTGTTGTTTTTGAGCCATCCAACCACTCCCTGGGCCATTCCCTTTCTATCTTTAAGCAGCATTAAACACATGTGTAGAATGGTTTAGAGAATTTGGCTATGAAATCTGACCTGTTGGCCCACATTGAAATCGTTTAAGTTGCTTTTTTTGGGTGGGGAAAGGGGGTGAGTCACACTTTTCTGCTCCCTTGTTGGGCTCCTGGTTTTGTTGGAAACTAAACATTTCCAGAAACACGTCGGAGTGACTGCGCAGATCGCCCCCAAGCCATGGAGCTGAATGATGCTCGAGTTTGTCTGCTTGTTTCGTGGCCCCGACAAACAACTTGAATAAAGACCATTTCCCTGGGGCGCAGCCTCCAAGAGTGCTCCTCAGGGATGTTCGACACGCCCAGCAATGCACAGGGGTTACTCCTGGCTCTGCGCTCAGGAATTACTCCTGGCAGTGCTCGGGGGACTATATGGGATGCTGGGAATCAAACCCAAGTCAGCCACGTGCAAGGCAAACACCCTACCCGCTGTGCTATCGCTCCAGCCCCAGGGCTGCATGACCCTGGGCATGTGCACAGCCGGCTTTAGACAAAGACACTCAGTTGCTGCCCAGCTGGTAGACTCCAGGATGTACCGACTTCCTTTTGCCTCAGTTTCCTGGAACAGGCGCTGAGACTGATTTCAGTGGAGAAGGGCTCCCGTTGGCTGCCTCTCGCCCTCATCTCGTGCTGGTGAGCTTGGCCTCTGCTTCAGCTCGTTGCTCCCAGAGGGTACAGCCCCTCTTACCCAGCCACCGCCAGGGTCTCCCATGTTCCCAGTATGCCCCTCAGGCTTCCCCTGCTCCCAATAAGGCTCATCCCTGCGGTAGTCTCCCCAGCCACCCTCCCCACGTTGTTTCAGGACAGAGGGCAAGAATAGTGGGCGCTGAGCTCAGCGTGACACTCCAGCTTTTGGGTGGTGGTGAGCAGGGCAGGTGATGCAGAGGGGAATGTGGGAGGGATTCCCAGGAAGTGCACAAAAGGCCCAGGGGCCACACCAATGGCCTTTTATAAATTGAATCACAGTGATATTCAGAGTTACAGGGTTGCTCGTGATGGGGTTTCAGTCATAGACTATTCCAGCACCCGTCCCTTCACCAGAGGACATTTCCCCCCAAGACTTTTGACCAACCAGGCTGGGGTGAGTGTGAAGCCTGAGGACACAACACTGCTCTCACCCTGAGGTGCCAGGAATTATCTGAGTGCCCCCCCAAGCCATGCTGAGGTCTCCAGGGGTGCCCCCAGTGAAGTGCCAGCTGGGAATTAAACCAGGGTTAACCCTGTACTATCTCCCGGGACCCAGCAGAGATTTGGGCGACCCCTTAGCTTGATTGGGTCTCCACTGGTCTCTCCCTCTTCAGCAAGTGAGCTGAAAGGAAGTGATGGGGAAGCAACGTTATTCACCTGCCAGGGCTGGAATAGGGTTTCTGCCCTCTGAGTTGGGCCAGGGTGGGGAAGAGAGCCCCACATTTCTTAGCCATTCTTTTTGTATTTAATTTAATTTGCATAAAGTTGTTCACAATAATTTATTACATTCAATATCTCAACACCAGTGCCACCGCCATTACACCTTCCCACCACCATATTTCGGATTTTTCCACTCCGACCCCCAAAGCTGGACCTAAAAATTTCTTTTGTATTGCTTGATATGAATAATCCTTCTTAGCTAGTAAAAAAAAACGCACAGTGAATGTATTTTCACTTATCTTCCCACCTCTGCCAGCACTAATCAACATTTTAATTTGAGTTTGTGTCCTTCCTCAAGATGGACCAATCCTGCCAGTTCAATGTCCGCAGCAGAGCCTGGTGTTCCCCTGCTGAAAGTATGCAGACTCCACTTTTTCCCAGGGATCTGCTTGGTCACCAAGGAGAGAGACCTCAGTAGGACACTGCTGGATTCAAAACAACACCTCAGCATCCAGCTCATTGAAGCATAGAATCGAACATTCTGGGAGAGCATGAAAATATCTGCAAAACCCGGTAAGTGCGTGAGAGGAGTGATAGAAGTTATGGCACCCCCCAAATTACTAATTCCTGCATGCCACTGGGAATCTTCCATAGGAGGTTCAAGAGGGAGAGGAAAGCTGGAGAATTTCAGAAGAGCAGCAGTATTTATATCAGCTGGAAAAGAGAACTTGAGATTTCAGGCAGTGGCATAAATTAAATTGTAACCAGGGCAGGTGGTGGTATGGGAAGGCTAATCCCTAAACTTTTACAGAAAGTTGAGTTTTGAAAAAAAAATTTTTTTTTGAGCTTAAGGGGTACTAGGAAAGCTAAAACAAGAAAAGGGTACAGGTCTTAAGGATATTGTCATAAGCGTGCTGGGAAAATCAAGTGACAATAAAAGGCACCCTGGGGTGAAGCGATCACCAGACTCGGTGTCTGTAATTTTGTGTCTAAATCAAGAGAACACAACATCTATGGGGACGCTGCTGGGCCAAAGACTTCCCCTAGATGTGTGCAAACCTGCATTTCTAGCTCTTTGCTGCTGGCATTTCTTGAGAATTTAGGGTGGCTATGTGGCTGGGGCAGTTCCTGGAACAGCAGTAAAACAAAAGCATAAAACTCCTGGGCGCTGCCCTATTTGTTCCTGTGTGTTCAGTGTGCTGTGTGCGCCTGCTTTCACATTGATTCTTCTAGGACCCTCGCCGTGATAATGAATGTGGCAACTCCCAGGTCGCTGTTGATACTCCTGCTCCTCGCAGCCGTCTGGATCACGTACACCGTTTATCAGAAGTCCACAAAGGTAGCGACTGCTTTCGTAGGACATTTTACAAAAGCGCACATGTGGACAGGTTTGGGGATCATGCCAGCAGTGCTCAGGGGCCAAGAGGGAAGCCAGGGATTGAATCCAGGTCAACCTGTCATCCAGACAGGCCCCTTCCCCACTGTCATCCCTTACCAGTCCTACTTGATAATTCTTCCACAACATGAAGGGGACTGTCGGGTGTGCATGAGCTCACATGCCTGTTCTCCCTTTGTTCTTCACACACACTAATTTTTCTCCCAGTGCTACACGTGGCTTTTCACTCAAGGAAACTGCTGAGGAGTAAAATATTTGGGAGTTTACCAAATACAATTCTTTTCCTCTAATGACTTCTGAGCATTAAGAAGAGCTTTCCCCTCTACCATCAGGTTACTTGTGTAAATATTCTACTTAAACTCTTTTGGGGAGATATAGAGAGAGTTTTTTTCCTCGTTTTGCTCTGTGGAACCCGAGAGGCAGCCAGGGCCCCTCACATGTGCATCATCACCAAGGTTCGTCCCAGCCATTTACTTCAAACGTTTAAAGGTTGCTTTAAACATTTAGCCCTGTGACTCGTGGACTTTGGGCATTTTGTATGTTTGTGTGTGTGTGTTTTAATATATCAAAATTTCTAATAAGTCCAGATTCCCTTCTGGGATCTCATTCTTCATTACCTCAAATCAATTGCTTGGCAGTTAATCTTGAAAACTTGTAGGTTAAGCTACTTACCTAGTTGATCCCTTACTCTTTCATGTTTCAAAGTGCCCCTGTTAGAATGGGAGACTAACACCCAAGAATAGTAGAGATGAGTACCAGGAGGATTCCTCCACAGCTTAGAAGCCTGCCTCGAATACTGGGGAAAGGGAAGCTCAGATAGAGAAGGGACCACCAAGTAAAGGGAGGGAGGAGGGCCCGTTCGGGATGGAAGATGCGGGATGAAAGTAGACTATAGACTGAACATGATGGCCACTTAATATCTCTACTGCAAACCACAACACCCAAAAGTAGGGAGAGAGCGTGAAAGGGAATGCCCTGCCACAGAGTCTGGGTGGGGTGGAAGGGACAGGATGGGGATGGTGGAAAATGGGCACTGGTGGAGGGATGGGTACTCAACCACTGTATGACTGAAATGCAAGCACGAAAGTTTGTAAGTCTGTAACTGTACCTTACAATGATTCACTAATAAAAGTTTTTTAAAAGTACCCCTGTTAAATTTGACCCAAAAATCCCAACTTAAAAAATATATAGGCCTGGACTGGAGCAATTGGGTAGGGGCTTTTTTCTTTGCATGCATGCAGCTGACCAGGGTTTGATCCCTGGCACCACATATGCCCCCCACCCCACCCCCCCTCCAAATTACATGGACCTTATGTTAACCATTAGATCAAATTGGAAAAACTAACACTTTAATAGTATTTTTCTATTTAACAACATTCAATATCTCTTTGTTCATTCGGGTCATCTCAAGATCTTTTGGTATATACTATCACTTTGCTTACCATTCTTACAGATGTTTTGTTATATTTACAATGGGCACTTTATTTATTTATTGCTACTATCGCTGTACCCTTGGAAACCCAGTTTTCTGCTTGCACACAGAATGGCAGGACTTTCCAAAATCTCAAATTGACTTTCTGCATACAGTGTCTAGTGTCTAGCATCTCTCCCTGGATGGCCAGTACATCTGTTACCAAGTGTAACTTTTTTACTTCTCTGACCTCTTTGCCTTGGGTCTCTTTTCTGAACTTGACCCTGACTGAATTCACTGTCAGAGAAGTTTTGCTAACACTTGGTGAGTGCCCCTTCTTTCTCCACCAAGAGGTTAAGTGCACAGTGGGGTGAGGCAAGGGAGCTTCCCC
The DNA here is from genome assembly GCF_027595985.1 of Sorex araneus. Taxonomy (NCBI): domain Eukaryota; kingdom Metazoa; phylum Chordata; class Mammalia; order Eulipotyphla; family Soricidae; genus Sorex; species Sorex araneus. The sequence goes on along the minus strand of NC_073304.1, from coordinate 167,682,352 downwards.
CACCCTCCTGTCCAGCCTCACTTGTGGTCTTCACTCACACCTCAGCACAAACAATTGTGATTCTGCCTCATGGCTCCCACAGGGAGTGGGGGAGAGGTGTATGCATGGTTTTCTATTTTAGGGGAGCCAGAGAGATAACTCAGTGGAATGAAGGTATTCTGTGCACAGTGGGAGGCCAGGGTTCGACTCCCCATGCACCCCAGAGACTCTGAAACTGCCCCTGAGCACCAGAGGGTGTGACCATTCACCAAAAAACTGTTTTTTAGGTACTGGAGTGATGACTCAGTCCCAAACACCCCAGCACTAGACTGTCGAGTACAATTGGACAAGTAGTGTTGGGAGTGGTCTTTTGAACACAGCTTGGAAGACCCTCACCACAAATTTTTAAAGACACGTTAATTAAAAATATATATTTTATGGGGCTCTCTGAGAAAGTACGGTGGGTAAGGAGCTCGCCTTACACTCCGCAAAACGCATGCTCCCCCTGCTAACCCACCAGGAGCGATCTCTGAGCACAGCTAGGAGTTGTCCAAAAGACCAAACATATAGTATAATGTAATATATGTAATATATTTATAGCATAAATATGCATTTTTACTTCTCAATAGAGAGAGCAATAGCAAACCTGTGGTATGGGTCAGGTGCATGTTTCAATGCTTTTTATATATTGGCCTATTAATCTTCGCAATAAGATAAGGTATTTCATTTCCTGACACAACTTTAGATGAGGGGAAGGAATGAAATGTCAGTGGGGACAGTGTGGTGGGAAATGCACACCGGTGAAGGTATGGGTGTTGGAACATTGTATGATTGAAACCCAAAAGCCTTGTTACTGTGCATCTTACAATGATTCGGTTAAAATAAAATAAAAGTAAGCATCAGGTACAGAGTGGTCAGAGAAAAAGCCAGGCTTCTATCCCGAACAGAGAGTGCTCTGGGGTCGTGAGAATTCTCACTTGCTGCATGGTGCACTTCTCGGCAACTTCACTGCACAGACCAAGACCTTTAACAAAAGGTCACCACCTTTGCCCAGTGTTTATATTTCTGAGATCTTCCCAAATTGCAGTGCCAGGTTGGCTATATAGAACTCCAACAAAAGCGAAATGCAATCAATACTTGTCCAAAAGATGAAAATAGGTAAGACTACTGAAATGGGCAGGAACAGCACGTAGGTCTTTTTTTTATTTCCTTTAATTGAATCATACTGAGATACACAGTTACATAGTTATCCATGACTGGGTTTCAGTCATACAATGTTCCTCCCCCGTCCCTTCACCGGTGTACACTTCCCACCACCAATGTCCAGTTTCCCTCCAGCCCTTTATCCCCAAAAGCACTTTTCTTCTCTCTCTGGTATAACCTTTTAACAATCCATGACCCGAGGCATTGTTTCTATGCATTTTTTCAACATATAAAAATGCTCATATAAAAATGCAAAGTAAATTTCTCACCCAAGTGGGAAATTTCTTCCCTCTATCTCTCTCTCCTTCCCTTTAGGTATTATGATTGGCAACACAGAGCACACAGGTCTTTGAGAAAAGGTAGAGATGTTTCTTTGTAAAGAGACATACAAATTTGGGGAAATATTGATTTTTTCATGGGTGTAATGCTCAAGGTTGGAACAGGTGAGAATGCATCCTACCACTTATCTATATATCCCCAACCTGAATGGCATTGCCTTTTTCTTAAATGTCAACAGCAATTATCATTGCCATGGCTCTGACTGGTTTTCTGATAGAGCTTTGGCATCCGCTATTTTGTGATTTTGAGGAAAACGAATATTTGGTAAACCTATGTTTTTTGGTTATCTTCTTAGTTAAAACAATCTGAAAAACACTAATTGCATAGAATGTTTAAACAAAGCATAAAAGGTAAAATAGGGAAAAAAGATAATCACTTTTTTTCTCAGGGGCTGGGGCCACACCTGGCGGTTCTCAGAGGCTTATGTGGTGCTGGGGATCAAACATGGGCTGGCCTTACCTGCTGTTTTGTCTCTCTCTCCCCTCTCCTTTTCTCTCTACCTCCCTCCTTCCCTGCCTCCCCCCATTCTTTTTTTTTCCCAAAAAATGTATTCTAGGCTTTAAGTACAAATAGCCTGATGAACACCTGGTTCTCTACTCTGCAGTTCAAACAACCTTTTCTCCCCTGGTTTTCACAGTGGTGCAGAGAGACCCACTTCACCATCGCTGCCTCCCCGCTGGGACCCGCACCCGCACCTGCAGTGCCTGAGCCTAGTGTCAGGAGGATCGTGGAGGAGCTCGACCAGCTCATCCCAGCCCGGCCCTTCACCCACGTGAGCGCCACCACCAGCGCCTCACACAGCACAGCCACCATCCTCCACCCCCGAGACACGTACTGCAGGGGGGACCGACTGGACGTCCTGCTCCAGGCCAGGGACCACTTGGGGCGCAGGAAGGAGTATGGCGGGGATTTCCTGAGGGCCCGGATATCCTCCCCAGCCCTGAAGGCCGGTGCCTCGGGGAAGGTGACCGATTTCCACAACGGCACCTACCTGGTCAGCTTCACCCTGTTTTGGGAGGGCCCGGCCTCCCTGTCTGTCCTGCTCATCCACCCCAGCGAGGGCGTGTCGGCGCTCTGGAGGGCCAGGAACCAAGGCTACGACAAGGTGATCTTCATGGGCCAGTTTGCCAGCGGGACTTCCTCTGTCAGCACTGAGTGTGGCCTGGCTTTAAACTCAAGTGCCGAATTGTGTGAGTATCTGGACGTCCGAGACCACGAAGCCTTCTATTGCGTGAGGCCACCAGGCCTGCCGTGCGCAGCACTCACCCTCATGCATTCCAAAAACAAGGACATTTCTTATCTCAGCAAACAAGAGAAAAGCCTCTTTAAATTGTAAGTATCTCTGGAGACCAACGGGACCAAGTGATGGAGTCCCTTTGCCCCAAAGGAAAGTGCCCTATCAACTTTGGGACTCTGAATTCATTGGGGACCATGCCCCATCTCTAGCAGCCCCTAAACTTTGGGGCCATTTAATCCTCATTCAAAGGGGAAAAGTTAGAAATACTAAAAATTAAGAGGATAATCTAGATGGATACACAAATTATGGCCATTGACCAGAGTCTCTACCAAATGTCCATGGCTTTCATAGTATCTGAGAGTCAAAAGATGAGCCACAGTAAGTCAAGGTCACCTCTACATGTTCTTCCTGCTCTGAAACCAATTGTCTTCCACACCTTCTGAGTATCTGTACTAATAATAGGCAAAGAAGTAAGAATGTGCTCGATGGCCTGGAACTATGGGCATAGTGTCTCTTCTTACCAAGAAGTAACTTGGTAAGAAGTTAATGTAATGGATAACGTGACTTCATGCATTTCCTGAGCTTTGGAACCATCAGCAAATCAATTTCTATCCCTGTCTTTTTCAGGTCAAATATAGGTGTCGAGATCATGGACAGTCACACCACCATTCACGTCTCCACATGCAGCAGTAAGTTTGCCTGGTGTCAGAGGGGGTGCGTTTGGTCCTATAGCACGGGAGAACAAGATCCAGCCTGCAGGACCACGACCAGACACAAAACCATGTGGTCCATGCCAGTTGCTCCCAGTCTACCTGCCTGTATTGTAGAGTTCTTGAGTGTTGTTATTAACTATCCCAAATGGCCCTGGGCAGGAAAAAGGTTCCACACCCTGCTCTAGATCCCCTGAGGTGTGACCTCCTTCCGTTGCAGCTCCTCCCTGTTCCTTGCCTCTTGGTACTCTGCTCAGCAGGCTTGCCTTTGATGGGCAAAGATCCCAGCTACCCAAGTCAGTGAATGAGATCACTCCCGTGTTTCATAACCGAAACTCTCGTCAATAACCGACTGAACAGACAGCAGCATACCTGCTCGTCTAACACAGACTTCACGTGTCAAAACTCTCTCCCTGAGTTCCCCCCATTCACCTTCCCATGCCATCACCATCAACCACTGCACATCAGAGCGACCCCATCTCTGCATGGATTCACTCCCCCTTTCGGCCTTTGCCACCCTTCTACCTATTTTAGCACCTCCATACTCATAATTCTCTTCATTTTTTTCCACCTCCAGATAGCCTAGGAAATCTCTATCAAAAATGATTTAAGGCACTTGAGGAGATAGTACAGGGGTTAAGGCACTTGTTTGGCCATGCAGCAACTCCAATTTCATCCCTTCCACTGTGGGGCCCAAGAAGCATCACATCTTTGTGTCCTTGCACTAAATCACCCACCCAGTCAGCCACAAGAATAACTTGATGGGAACCTGAACACTGCTTGGGAGACACCTGCCTCCACCAATAATGTTCTAATGATTTACGACATGAGATTGTTTGTCTTTCTAAATTCAAAATTAATAGCCTTGCTCGTCATACCTATGTTCACATGAAATAATATATATAATACATCTTTAAAGGTAGACATGGAATTTTGTTTTGCTTGGGGGCTGCACCCATCGGTGTTCAGGGACCACTTTTTGTGGGCTCGGTGGGACTATGTCTATCTGGAACCGAGGTCAGTCATGTGCAAAGCAAGGGCCCTACCTGCTGTAGTATCATGCTGGAGCCTAGAAATGGAATTTTCACCCAACATATACAAGTTCACTCATACCAGCTATTAAAATAATAAACTACTTTATTTGGTGGCTAAATGATCGCTCCGAGTCCTCCAATGTTCCTCTCAGTGCCAACCAGCTCGGTCCCTTGGGTTCCCAGTCTCTTCAGCATTGACTAACCAGTTAATCTTGGCACATCAGGACTCAGCCTCACCCTACGGACACTTAGACTGCCCAGGTCACTCACCAAAAGTGATTTTTCATCACTCCCTGCATTGAACTAAAAGGATTTTGAGTCTGATGGTCGCATTTTAAACACTATGAACTGGGTGTTAGCACACTTTATCCCCAAGCTCATGATATGATAGTTTTCATTAGTGAAAATTGATGGCTTTGTTTTCAGGGAAAGGCAAGTAAATCTTTAAATTTCACCCAGAAGACCCTCCTCCCACTCCCAGGAAAAAACACGTTCTCTTATAATGAGCATTAATGGGAATCATTTAGAAGATTCATATCAGAAAAGAATTAACTGGAAAATAATGATTTCATTAAAAGGATGTTTGGTCAAAGCTTTTCCACCACCCTCGGCCCCGGTCACAAGGACACTTAGGAAATACTGTCGGGTCTAGTAAAATGCTGACGGGTAGCCACCAGTTTTCTCGTGCTGGTTCCTTGTTAGATAAAGAAGTTCCAGTGAAAGAAAAATGCAAGCGTGGAATGGCAGCCGCAGTGCCCAGTGGGCACGTCTGGAGAGACTCATGGAATCCTGTCTCCTGTCACCTGGCTCCAATCCCACCAAGGGAATGCCTGAGAGGGAAGTTCATTCTCCTACTGGGAGATTCCACCATCCGCCAATGGATGGAGCACTTTGTAAGGAACATGAACAGTAAGTACTGCCTAAGTATTCACGTCCCTTCAGAAACTTGTTTTGCTTGGTTCCCCATTACACCACTTCAAGGGACAAAGACTTTTTTGCAGTCACCTCCACTTCCTCTTAACACCCCCAAACAGTTCACAGGAACCATCTCCATCTTTATTTTGAGAGGACTAAACTCACAGAAGGGAGGTATTGTGATGTAATAAATGTTTAATACACCCTAATCCCTGTCAAATCCATACTTCCCTATTTACCCTCCACACTCCATCAGTAGAGCAGAAGATACTGTCATTCACCTTCCCACCCTTGGCATTCTGGCTAAGGGCATGCTTCTGCATCCAGATGGCTTGAGCTCAAACTCTGCCTTTTATATAAGCATTGTGTCCTTCAGTTACTTGACATGCAGAAAGGAAAATGAAAAAAGTTTATCAGCGCCACCCAATAAATCTGAGATAGTAGATGCCATACCCTTCTAATACGATTTGCAATTTTAAGTTCTCTTTGGTGAACTAATACCATTGCATGAAAAAAACAAATGGCAGGAGTGAGGTAGCGATTTCACAGGCCCCAGAGAGAGCTCAGCTGCCAGGGGCACCTGCTTCCCAGGCACCAGGATCCAAGTTCCAGCCCCAGAAGGCCCCCAAAGCACTGCTAGGGAGATCCTCCACACACACACACATAAAAGTATTGGCTTTGGGGTCCACTAAACCGAGACTGTGCCCCTGGGAAGCCACGATCTCACGTATGCTACTGGTTTTCCTCTGCCTCATTTTTTGTCTCATGGTTAACATGCAGTTGGGGGGTTCTGAATATCCTGTGAGGAAGCAGGTCCTATACTAGGATGTTGGCAGGTTCATAGGCACATTGGAAAGTGCCTGATAATCAATGGCTGTTGCAGTGGTTGCCATGAACTAATGTCAACAGTTGGCACTAGCCTCCGAGTCCAGGTTCTTGTCCTACTCAACGAAGCATATAGCGAGAATTCGGTATCCACCCATAGGTCTGCGCTATCTTATTTGGAAATCGTCCCGTCTGCCCCACAACCCATCTTGTCATGGGGACAGTGCATTGACTCTAAGGTGCCACACGGGTCTTCTCACCCCAGCGACCTCACACCCAGAAGGGAAGCTGAGTCCCTAGCACCCAGGGGCAGGCCATGGCTCTTGGCTCTGCCCATCACTCAGCACAAGAGTGTTACTACATAGCCTCTGGAAAGTCACTGGATCCTCCAGACCTCAGGTTCCCGGTGGCAGCCTTGGCATCACCTTCCAAAGCAAAGGGTCATTAAACATACCAAAGAGTCAGGCAGAACATCTGTAATCATTTTGCCACAGTGCACTTTGGAAAAGGACATTGAAATATGATCCGACACCAAGGAAGAAAATCTGTCATTTGTTCTCCAACTCTCCAGCTGCTCTGTTTTCAAAACTCACTTGGTTAAGATTTTGAATCTATCCCTTTATCTCTAAGATGGCACATGTTACAAAGCATTAATGACCTGCATGTATTTTCTTTCCTTTCCTACAAATTTTCCTCAAAAGCCTTAACCACAAAGCAGCTCCCCTGATGGGTGTAGTAAGGATCCAATTAACTAGACTGGAAATGGGCTGGAACAGTAGTACAGTGGGCAGGATGCTTACTTACCTGGCATGCAGTTTAACTGGGTTCAGTCACCAGTACCCCATAGGGTACCCCAAAACCCACCAGCAGTGATCCCATAGCACTGCTGAGTATAGCTCCAAAACTAAGAAGAAGATAGAAAATATTTCTTTTGCTCTGTTCCTATTATCCTTTGTCAACCCATCTTAAAGCTTCTGCAAACTGGCTTTGTAAACTTGAGCAAATCATCGCAACTCTTGGTTTGGTATATATTCATACATATACACACAAGGAGAGAGTGAATCTTGAGGTAAATGAATCAATCCACACAAATGCCATAAATGCACTGTGAACTCTGAGTCCCTCAGTAAAAAATAGTTACAGTAGTATAGACCATGATTATGGTACCACTCCATGTTTTAGGTGAAGTCAAGACAGAAGCAAGCGTAGAACTCAATTCCAGGCTTCAGAGGTCTTAGACCTTTGGGAGCTAGAGGTTTACTTGTTTTCTAAAATGTGGAGACATCCACTCATTCCTTTATCCTTGAACTAGCTTTGTCTAGTTTATATATATATTTTAAAAAACCTGCAGAGATGCTCACCACCCTGCAGTTCACAGGGCATACATAATTTATTTGCATCCCCTTTGCGTTGTTCAAATAATGGTCAGAATTCCTCAACCACAAAGAAGTCAGCCCTGATTGACATGTTCAGCCCTAAACACCAAGCCCTGCCCTCTGTCTTATTTTATATTTATAAAGCAGTTCACAATATTTGGTTACATTTAATATTCAAACACCAATCCCACCACCATTAAACCTTCCCACCATCATATTTTTTTTAATTTATTTTATTGAATCACCAAGTGGAAAGTTACAAAGTTCTCAGGCTTATATCTCAGTTACACAATGCTCAAACACCCATCCCTTCACCAGTGCCCATATTCCACCACCAATAAAAACAAAAACAAAAGCAAAAACAAAACAAACAAACAAACAAAAAAACAGTATACATCCCACCCCTCACCTCCCAACCCACCCCGTACGTGAGTGATAATTTCACTTCCTTTTCTCTTTACCTTGATTACATTCCAGATTTCAACACATAACTCACTATTGTTCTTAGAGTTTCAAAACAGACTCACTATTTTTGTTGGAATTTATCCCCTAAGAATACAGCTCTATTAACAGGGAAATATTTGATAATAAGTTTTCCACTGATGAGAATGAAGAGATAAAATGTCGCGCGGCCTCTTAAGTCCGCGAAGATTTAAGTTTGAAAATGAATCATTTCCCTTCCTGGAACAGCATGTAGCCAAAGTTAGTTCACAGTCTCCATACATGGGTGCAAGCACTTGCTGGAACCCCAATTCCTAAAGCTGTCTCTGGTTCCTGCTCGTTCCACATCCACCGACTCTGCAGAGGCGTGGGCACCCGGGCCGAAAACCCGGCCGGCCGGAGCCGAGCACCGGCCCCGGCTGGGGCTGCCCCGGTATCCTGCGGCTGTTTCAAGTTCAAAGCCCACCACCATATTTTGGACGTTTCCATCCCGAACCCCAACCCCTGCCCCACAGCAGAACCAAAATAATTTATTTTGTATTGTTTGTTATGAATAATCTGCTAAAAATGATCCAAAAAACTTTCCTTAGAGTGTGTGAAGATTGTTATATTTCACCCAGGGTTCATTAAGCCCTTCTATAAGAGCTTGTTAATATGTTAAGGCTTGATTCTTGTGTGCTTATATATATATATATATCTGTAAAATTATATTTCCCTCTAATCTGCCTTCTGTCCATATGATCCTCCTAACGTTCCTCTCTTTCCCTTGTCCGGTGGTTGGTCTGTCTCATTAGCTCTCAAGTCGGTGGATCTGCACGAATCTGGGAAACTGAAAAACCAACTTGCTGTGGACTTGGATAGGAACATCAACATCCAGTGGCAAAAACACAGTTACCCTTTGATCGGCTCCCTGACCTATTCTGTCAAAGAGATGGAGTACATGGCCCGGGCCATCGACAGGACTGGAGGCGGCAAAGACACTGTCATCGTCATCTCCCTGGGCCAGCATTTCAGACCCTTCCCCATTGACGTTTTTATCCGAAGGGCCCTCAACGTCCGCAAAGCTGTCCAGCGTCTTCTTCTGCGGAGCCCTGACACTCAGGTGTTCATCAAGGCAGAAAATATCCGGGAGCTGAAACCTGACGTGGAGCGGTTCACGGACTTCCATGGCTACGTCAATCATCTGGCCATAAAGGACATTTTTCGGGATCTCAATGTGAGCATCATTGATGCCTGGGATATTACCATCGCATATGGCACAAACAACGTCCACCCCCCTGACTTTGTTGTTAAAAACCAGATTGATATATTTTTGAACTATCTCTGCTAGAGAGCACACGTCTCGGAAATCCATTCCCAGACACCACTGAAGTGTCTGCTGTCAAATGCTGCACAGGGCTCTGAGTTCCCGGTTAAGATGGAGCAATGCTGGAGCCATGATCTACCTATTCAGTCAAGTCAGTTATTTCTAACCAGGGCTTCCACTTATAATTTTTTTGTTGTTTTGGGCCACACCCAGTGGTGCTCAGGGGACCATCAGGGTGCAAGGATCAAACCCCCGGTTGGCAGTGTACAAGGCCCAATTCGTTGAACTCTCCAACCCCCAAATATTTTTATATTAAATTAAAGAAGACATAATTCTTGATCAGTGTTTTATCCCTCTTTACCGATGAGAAGTCAAGCCCTAATAGTTACAAGTTCTCTGGTCCATGAAAATGCATGCAAAAAAGTCATTATGAAATTGTGTTTTAATAAGTCACCCCATTTCCACCTCTCGAGACAAGTTCCCAATGAATTCCAAGTGAGGAGAAGAGAATCGTTCTATTGCTTGGGAAGCAATGGAATTCCAAGCAAGGCAACAAGACACTGAAAATCCCAATTTTCCCTCCCTCCACACAGGAACAGCTACGGCTAATCACAGCTAGTCTGATTCCACAGCATTTTTCTTTCAGACCTACAGAGAAACAGAGGGAATTCCCAGAGCTGGGCTTTACTTGGCTTGTGGCCAGGAGTTTTATAACTCTCGTTGGTTTGTTTTCTGGGGTCAGTTTCCCAAAAGAAGCAGTTAGGCTAAGATGAGTGATTTTTCCAACCTTGCTCTGGGCTGGTTGGGGTGCCTGAAATGCTAGTTCTGGTCTTACCTGGCGGGGCCAGAGATAGGGTGCCTGGTGGATAGCACTTGAAGATTCTGTCAATACCACCCGAACCATCAGTCCATTTTACAGATATGAGTACTGGGCTCTGGGACTTGTTAGTTTGGAGAAAGCTTCACTACTTAAAATGTGTTATGTAGAAAATAAGTATTTGTGGCTAAGAGTACATACACATTTTAATTGATAGGTCTTCCCATAACCTTATCCAAAAAGTGATTGATCTGTGCTTGTCAGCTAAGGTAATAGAACTGTAAAGTGACAGTATCAGATTCTTCCTTAATGTTTCCCTCTAACCCAGTCCCAGAGACCACGGAGTCCTGACCTGCTCTTACTTCCAGTAGGAATAAACCATGACAAGAGGAACATCTCAAATGTATTTACTTGTCTCTGGGCAAGGAAAAATAATACATTTTGGCTTATTAGCCCATAAACCACAGTTCATTCACTGGTCAGCATCAGCTTGGATGGTCCGAGCGTGACCCCACACAAGAATGGCCGTGCTCTTTAGAAATCCACCAGTCCAAAAGGACCAGGCGTTCTCTGCCACCAAAACACATGGTCACTGAAGGTGAAAGATGTAAGTGTAAAATAATTCTAAACTGCTACTGTAGTGTGAACAGCATATAAGCAGGGCAGGTGATGGAGATGACTGGCTAGAGCAATTACAGAATCTCAAAGGAGGAGACTTTCAAGTGAGACCAAAACAATGAAACAATTGGCAGGTGTAAAACCCCCGAGAGGCAACAGAGCTGGGTTGTTTAAAGGCCTGGAGAATCATCAAGGAGAGAAACAAGGAGGGGAGAAAAGTTAGGCGGATGGGCTGCATCGTGCATGACCTTCCCATCAGTGACAGGGAGTTTCCATTTTATCCTGATTAGACAGCAAAGCAACAGGCAGATAGAGGGGGGGAGGGAGTAATAGGTGAGAAGGAGGGAGGGGGTGTGGGGAGGGGCTTGTGATCCTTAACTCAGACTTGCCATGAATGGATGCAGTTGCTAAGGTGAGAAGGAGCCAGAGCTATGAAACCACGTGAGACTGGAAGAGTGGAAGAGCTTAATTTCTTCCATTTGTTAGGTACCCTTCACTTACCATTCTGCAGTGTGGTAGAGATCTTAGGAATAGAATTGAAGCAGACTAAAATTAGAGCCAAAGTTTTGTGCATTTCTTTTCTGTGTGGGCAGGGTAGCAGAGGCGGGTGGGAGAGGGGGAAGAGAAGAAAAAAAAAAAAGAACATGTTTGGGCCAGATGAGAGAGTGTAAACTCAGATGGGAGAATGTGTTCAGAATGATTACTCTCAGAAGTTGGCACTCTCAAGAGGAAAGCCTGGTGAAGGATTATTGGGTTTTCAAAAACAGCACCATTACGAATAACTATGGCCCTGTCTATAAGGTGCTCATTATTTCCCATGTGAGATAATTGTCTACCATGTATGTACTAAGTAAAACTTCTCCCGAGATAAAACAGTCAAAATAACTGGCACACAGCCATGTGGACAGATCCTGTTATTATTATTATTACTATTATTAGCAGCAGCAGCATTACGATCACTATAGTTTAGATGACATGGTTACAACAGTGTTCATGTCTGTGGTTTGGACGGACAGTAACTACCCCTCACAGTGCCCATAACTCTCTACCATTGTCAGGCCAGATTTTACTCAAGATGGGCAAATACTCCTCAAGGAAACAGTGGTAACTAGTTCCAAGAGCTTTCCCTGAAAGAGAGCACCTCTTGAACTCCAAATAAGTAGCCTCTGATAGCCACTACACAGGTGGTTCTTTGGCAAGTGTCCAATGAGTATCTTACACAATCCACGGTGGACAGAACTATTAGTATATGCCAGATGCTCTGGATATCACAGACACTACATGGCCCTGGCTAGGAAGGTGAGCTCCCACAGCCTATCCTTTTGATATCAAATAGCTATCTGATTGAGAGGTGAAGCTTGAGAGGTAGCTCTGACTCGGAGCAAACCTGCTTTGCAAACCTCAGGTTTCAAGTGTGATCACCAGGCCGAAATGGAATCCCAGTGTGACACTGAGTGATACCCAGTGAAGACCCACTGAGACTGACTCTGCTGACTGAGCCCGGAATCTCTGCATTTACCTAGCCACCATCTGTGATACCACTACTAGCGGGGTGAGCTCCTCCCTGAGCACCCCAACTCAAACATGTACAAGGACCCTGCCAGGAAGCTTGAACCCTCGACAAACATGAGCACCACAACCTGAACGTACAAACCACAGCTGATGAGTAGGAATCCCAGTGGACCTTTACACAAATCTTACAAACACCAAACAAGTGCCATGATTGAGGAGGTAGGCACCAATGCCCAGGCTGTGTGTGACTCCAGTCACTGACACACAATGAAGGGAAGGGAATAAATAAAGGATTGAGGCCAGAAAGATAGTGGTAGAGAGGGTAGAGTGCTTGCCCTGCACATACCTGACATGGGCTTGATCCCCAGCACCCCATACAGTCCCCTGAAGCTCCACCAAGAGTAAATCCTGAGTACAGCCAGATGTGCTCCCCGCCCCAATCAATAAATGAGAAAGGATGACATGTACGAAAATACATATTTTTGGCTGTCCTCTCATTTCTGGGAAAGGCTCTTCAGAACGTGGACAGTAATGCCCATGCAGGTGGTTCCTGGGGAAGAAAAGTAAAAACAAAGAAGAGTAAGATTTGGTCCCACCTCCAAAATAGGTATAATGCAAGCCAAGAGACAAACTTGCCTAGAAATGAAACAAAGAACACCAGGGCATATGCCAAGTGTTGCTCTCTCACTAAAGTGGCCTTTGGATGTGTTTCCCAATCAAGACTAGGTAAGAGACATAATTTCAAAAATGTAATGCTTTTCCTTCTCGGGAACATCCTGCATAGCTTTGTCCACTCACGGTCACCCTTCAAAGCCAAAGTCTACATCAACATCCTCGTCCACTCCCTCTTCTGCCACATCATGGCACTGTTTACAAATGACTCCAGTGTCAGATGGTTCCAAATGATTCTAAAGTGATATCACAGGTAGCAGTAGACTAAACCGTGTGCTTCATGAAGAAATTAAGTGGTCCCAGTCTTCAGAGCTGAGAACCCAGACATAGATTCCAAGATTATATCCAAGTTCGCAACTGTAGGCAGTTAACTGGCATGAATGAATAAAGTGGAAATAAATTAGAATCCGGTGTATCTCCTGGGGGTGAAAAAAAGTGCTAATTAAGAGTTTCTTGAGAGAAATAAGGAATAATGGAAAATATAAATCCATAACATTCACCCTTTATTCGCATCGCTTCTAGTGTTAGACAATACTCCTAGTTCCAGAGTGCTTCTTTTCTCAGAGAACTGCACCTTCTCCACTTTATATCCAATAGTGTCACCCTAAATCACACAAATCTGCCTCTTTCTGTATTGGACTTGTTTATCAAAGCCCCTGCATAACCAATCGATCCTAGAACCCACTGGATCTTTGCTTTTTCCCGTGTAACAATACAAACTCTGAAAGAACATGAACATCTCATTGTGTGCTCATAAACCCTTCAGACTACGCATGGCTTCAGCTCTACAGAACTTTGTGTACTACAGCATGAAAAGGATCGACCTGAAAACTGATTCAACAGTTGGGCACACAGCTCAGAGAACTGAAGTGTGTGTGAGAGCCTCAGGTTCGATCCCCAGCACCTGAGGGTCTCCAGAGTACTACAGGTGTCACCCCAACATGCCAAAGGGAAAAAAGAAAGACTCAGGAGGGTTAAAAGGTTTAAAAGCATTATCTGAACTCTCAGATGGGTCATTACATTTCTTTTTTCTTTCTAGCTGGCTTAGAAATTGCAATTGGAAACATCTCGGATAATACACTTCTGTAAACTTGCCTCTCAGGATAATACTAGATAACGGCTTACAAACATGTTGTCATTACAAACCATGGGAAATTGGCAAAATTAAAAGAGTCACAGGGTATATATTCAATACCAGAGAGAATTCTCTGCATCTCTGAATGGGAAATGACTGAAATTTCATTCCAGGGGGTAGAAATCCATGGGTGGAGTCACTCAGGACAAAGGTAGGTGATGGAGAGATCAAAAGTTAAATTGCCAACATGGAGATTGTGTATGGATCCAGGGAGCATTGGCCAAGAAGAAATCAGAACAGCCAACTACTGTTTGATTAGTATTTTTTTTTGTTTTTACTTTTGTCAACTTTATTTTTGGTCTAAGGTCCCAAGAGTCATCGCCAAGACCTCACCTCTCCTGCTTTATTCTGAGTGACTACAGCCATTCTCTTCTAGGAGTTTCATAATTTTAAGGCTTAAACTGGAGAAATAGTTCAGTGGGTTGGGCATTTGCCTTGCATGTCCTGGCTGGATTCGATCCAAAGCTCCCAAGATGGTCCTTCGAGTACCACCAAGAGTGATCCCTGAGTTCAAAGCCATTAGTAAGCTCTGAACCCAGCCAGTCATCCAAAACCCAAACCCAAAACCAAAACATCAAGTTCATTTCAACTTGATGAGTTGAAATGAACAACTCATCAAGAATATTCTATCCAGCTAGATAATCATTCAGATTGAAAGGAATGATGCAGTGACAGGCAACAGTTTAGGGAATTCATAGTCTTGCTACCAGTTTTGTAAGAAGTGTAGAAGTTGGGGCCGGAGCAATAAGTACAACTAGTGGAGCACTTGCCTTGCACGAGACTGACCTGGGTTCAGTACCCAGCATCCCATATGTTCTTCAAGCATTCCTGAGCACCATCGGGTGTTGACCCCCTCCCCCCAACAAAAAAAACAAAGTAAAAATAAGTGTTTAAGGAACTTCTTAACACAACTAGTCAAGAACAAATATCCTAAGGCTAAAATAAAATAAAAGACAGACCTCTCAGCACTTTGCCACTGAGGATGGCATTCACTCATAGCATTTACAGTTGCTTCTACTAGATTAAGAAAAATCTGTTTATTCCTAGCTTGCCAAGGGTTTTGTATTTTTTCAATAATGAATTAATGTTTTACTAATATTGAATGTGCTATGTCTATGCAGGTGAATTTCTTATCTGTATAAACTTTCTATTACAATCTTTTACTTATTAATTCAGATAGTTAAGCATTGTCCATAATAAAATGTTTTCTAGCTTAAAGTCAATAGTGCCTTTTATGGATAAAAATACACCTTACTTTTATAGGCCTATTCAGATTTGTCCTTAAAATTATAATTATGCTCTCCTTATTCTTACTGAATCATATATTTTAAATAAGATAGAATTATTAATGCTATTAAGTTCTTAAGTTATATGCCTATAAAAAATAAAGACATTTAAAAAAAATTTTATCAGCTTATTGATTTATAGTTTTATGGGATATCAGGAGTTTAGCTTTGTTCATCTATACATGTAGGTGTCACCACTTCCACATAATGTTCAAAAAGATCTCTCTTGGTCAGAGAGATAGAATAGGGCACTTGCCTTGCACTAGTAAATCTGGGGTTGATCTCTGGCACCCCATCTGGTCCTCTGAGCATCTCCAGGAATGAGCCCTGAGCATAGAGCCAGGAGTAAGCCGTGAGCATCACTATATGTAACTCCAAAAACAAAGATCTCTTCCATAGGTGGGATATAAAGAAACATAGTACAGAATAACAAATGGTCAAAACCATCAGAACTGAAGATTTTGTCTGTGGAATTGGGAGCTGGGGAGTGGCTGGGAGGGACCCTCAGGCCACTGGTAGAAGCAGGTTCTCTGGTGATGAGTGTGGTACTGGAATGATGTACTTGTGAAAAATATATTGAGTACTATTGTAAATTCCAGCACCTTAATTTACAAAAATAGCAACAAAGAGCCACGCCCACACCCCACAGCTGCCACCCTGGTCCAGTTTCACAACTAATCTTCAAAGAGACGCCATTTCATCGAGGAGACACATAGGTACACCAGTCTTAGGACTGAAAACTCTGGAGCGCCCCTGGGATAAGGGTGGGCTGGGAATCATCCCAGTGCTATAGATTGTGGAGCTCAGCGATGCCTCCAAATTCCACAATAGTAACAGCCCAGGAGGTGCACAGCAAATAAGATGGGGAAAGAGTATAGAAGCTAAGTAAGCTCAATTGGCAAAAACAGTAACGAAGAAGGCTCGACTAGCAACAAACCACTCAGAAAATTCTCAATGACTTTTAAACCCCCATTGTGAGAGAGAACAGTTTTCATACGCACACCCCCAAGCCTGCCCCCTTAGCAGGGTACAAAATAATTTATTCTATATTACCTGTTACAACAGGCTTTGGGGGGGGGTGGGGAGGAGGACTGGGGACCACGGAGGAGGGAAAGTCCCACGGATAGTGGGATTGGTGTTGGAACAGTGAATGCCTGAAACAACTATTAGGAACAACTTTGTAAGCCACAGTGTTTAAATAAAGTTTAAAAAATGGTAATAAAATTTTTTAAATTGTTTTGACTATTTAGAGTCTTTGGTCATTCCATACAAATGTTGGGACTGTTCTGAATTTCTGATTCTGAACATTTTGATAGGGATTTCATTGAGTTTTCACATTGCTTTGGATTATGGACATTTTCACAATATTTTAATTTAGGGATACGGAATATTTTTCCATTTCCCTGTGTCCTATTTTCAAAGATACAATTTTTTTATCAGCATCTGATCTTGGATTTCTAGTCTTTGTGACTACAAGGAGTTAAATTCTGTTATTTATGCCACCCTAGTAAAATAATATAGATCTGAATGATAACAGTGGCAACTGGAAAGTTTTATATGCTAGTATGTGCTGTGTTACCTA
The DNA here is from genome assembly GCF_027595985.1 of Sorex araneus. Classification (NCBI taxonomy): domain Eukaryota; kingdom Metazoa; phylum Chordata; class Mammalia; order Eulipotyphla; family Soricidae; genus Sorex; species Sorex araneus. Next base: position 167,665,365 of record NC_073304.1, on the reverse strand, counting down.
CTAAAGTAAAAGTGTGAATTTACAGGATTTATTTTAAACTAAACAACAGCCCATCAAGAAATATTTCATTTTAAGCCAGAAGAGAGAAAAATCTAATGACATGGGAAATGAGAAATCAGAGAAACATGCAATTAGGCTTGAAAAATAAGACAAAGATGGTGGAAATAAGTTTATATTCTTCAACTATTTCATACTGTATAGTAAAAGAGCAAAATTCCCTAGCCAAAAAAAATCAGTTTGGAACAAAATTTTGAGCATGTATTTATTATGCAACTCAAGAATTCCCCTCCTGAACATTTATTCCACAAAAGGGAAGCTTTATGTTCATACAAAAGTCTCTATACAATTATTCATAAAAGCTTTTAACATATACCAAAACTTGGAAGCAACCAAAATGTTCCTAATACTTAAATCTACAAATGTGGCACAACACATAATCTAAAGCTATTTAGCAAAGACAAGAAAGAAACTACTGGTTCACACAACAGCTTTGGGGTAGGGAACATCCAGCTCACAGGCTATATAATATCCACAAGACGTGGCCAGACTCTGCTCTGTGACAAAACAGATACATGTGCTTCTTCTTGACTGCCTGCAGCCCATCTGCCTATCTTGTATGACCCACGAATAGTGCTCTTAATATGCAAGTGGCCCTTGACATAAAAAGGGTTTTGTACCCCTGTCCTGGATCTCAAAGACAGTGTATCCAGTGCATAAACCAACTTCAAGACAGGGCATCAGAGAGATAGTGCAGTGGGTACACTTACCGTGTACATGGCCAACCATAGTTCAGTCCCTAGGACTGCATATGGTTCCCCTAAACACCACCAGGAACAGACCCTGAGCCCAGAGCCAGGAGTAAACCCGGAGCACCACTGAGGCGGGGGTGGGGGGGAAATGCTCTCAAAAGATAGCACATGCAATGTGATTCTATTTATATAATAATCTATAAGTGACAAAAACCTATAAGACAGAAAGCAGCTTAATGACACCCAGATTAGGTCCGGAGAGGGGTAGGATGGCTCTGACTGAAATGGAGCTGATGGGATAGTTTCTACCTTGGTTCCAGAATCTGTGCACAAATCTACCCATGTTAGGTGACAGAGAATAATGACATGACATTATTCTCATGTCAAGTCTCTGGTTTTGATATTGCACTGTTGTCAGGAATGTTCTAAGCACAGGGGGAAACAGGATGAAGAGCAGAGGTCCTCACTCTGTTTTTTCTAAACTTCCTCAGAATCTATGATTGTTTCTTTTTGTTTTGTTTTGGTTTTGGGGGGTGGGGAGCACACCCAGCAGTACTTAGTACTTCTGGCTGCACTCAGGAATCACAGCTGGCCAGCTCCGGGACCTTATAGGATGCTGGGGCTCTAACCCAGGTCAATTGGTACAAGGCAAATGCCTTACACACTGTATTATCTCTCCAGCCTGTCATGATTATTTTTAAATGACAGTTCTCAGTCATTTGTGGAGTATAGAATAACATAACATGAGGCTGACACCCATGGACAGTAGACACAAGGGCCAGGGAATTTCCCCATAGCTGGAAACCTGCTTCATGAGTGGAGGGGAGAAGGCAGATAGAATAGAGAAGGGATCACTAAGAAAAATCAGTCGGGATGGGAGATGCATGCCGAAAGTAGATAATGGACCAAACATGATGACCTCTCAATGTCTGTGTTGCAAGTCATAATGCCCAAAAGTAGAGAGAGAGTATGGGGAATATTGTCTGCCATGGAGGCAGGGGGAGGGTGAGAAATGGGGGGTATACCGGGGATATTGGTGATGGGGAATGTGCACTGGTGGAAGGATGGGTGTTTGATCATTGTGTGATTGTAACCCAAACATGAAAGCTTGTAACCATCTCACGGTGATTCAATAAAATTTTTTTTTAAATTACAGTTCTGAGTGCTTCAAATAATCCTATTCATTTTTAAGTATTAAATAATTATGCCTTAGTCTGTACAGAGACAAATAGAAAACAAAGTAATATGGTTTGACATAAAGAAGAAAAAAAAAGGAAATTCCAGCAAGAAAAGGAAAAACAAACAAATGCACGACCAAAAATGAAAGCTTTTAAATAACAGGAAATGAGATGTCTTGTTACTTGTAGATAACAGGTTTTGAAAAGTGGTTCAAAATTTTTTTAACTTATGAAACTGTATCTCAAGGATTCCATGGCCTACAGCATAAGAAACAGGAAGAAAATTACACCAGATAGTCACAGTTGTTTGCTTAAAACTAGTGATTGTGGGGGCTGGAGAGAGGTAATACAGTGGAGAGTGTGCTTGCCTTGCATAGGGCTGACCAGGTTGGACCCCTGGCGTCCAAATAACCCCCCAAGTGCCACCAGGAGTTAATCCCAAACACTGCCTGTTGTGGCCCCCAAACAAAACAAAATTTAATTGCCTTATAAATAAATGTTGTTAGACAATGTTAATATTGAATTTTTATACGAATGTTTGAGAAGTTGAACTTCACAGTGGATAAAACAATAAAGCACAATATGGTAAGTCATAAAACATAAGTTTGGAGGCTGGAGAGATAGTGCAGCACATAAGACACTTGCCTTGCATATGCCCAACTGGGTTCAATCCCTGTCACTCCATAGGGTCTTCCGAGCCTCGCTGGGAGTAAACCCCAAGCACAGGGTCAGGAACAAACCCTGAGCACCACTGGGTGTGGCCCAAAAACCAAAAAGAAAAGAAAAGGGGGAATAATGAATGAGAAGAAAAGAATGGAAATTTGAAGAGGAAGAACCAGCTCCACAGAAAAACAATCTGCACTCCACCCATTGCCTGTCAGGCAAAGCATATAATCCTTCCCCTTTCTTTGATCTCTGAAAGGTCACCCACCCTCCAGTCTCCCACACGCTGTCCACCAACAGGTGGCGTCTCCTTTGGGGCATCTGGAGAGCCAGGCTTCCAAAGACTGACCAGATGGCATCACCATCGCGGGCATTTCTCCCTACGACTGGGAGGACCAACTAAGGACCAAGAGCTTTCCCTCCCAGAGCCACTGACAGCACATGAGAAAAGAGAAATCTTCCAGGAATTCCCAGATGAGAGAACCTTTGGGACTATTGGGGCATCTGTTTGCATTCAATATTACCTCAAAAAATATATGCCCCAAGATACTAAGAAACCAGGTGAGACTGAGCACATGATCACCAGTCACTCCTCAGGAAAGAAAAACATAATCTCGGCAGCCACAGGAGCAAGCAAGGCACACAGAGGAACCTTACCAGTGACGCAAGAGAAGTCACTAAAAAGTGTGAGTACACAAAACGACGGGACTGTCATTCCCACCTGTAATGCTGCCTGTGAGCACAGCAGGAACAGCTGCAGGTGGAACAAGTGGAGTGAGACTGTTTCTGCCACGATCTCGCATGAAAGAGGAGGAGAAGGAAAGTGAGGAGGGACCTGGGGTGCATATTGGGAGAAATGAACAGAATTCAAGGGGAACCCGTTCGTCCTGCCAACTAAAGTGCCGGGGAGAGGCTGGTTTGCACTGGGCTGCCGCTCAGAGATATTTTTCTAGTAACCAAACAGTGAAAGGGCACAAAGCTCCCTGGAGAGCAGCATATCAACGGTAGCTCGGAAGGGTGCATTAGTGAAGGAAAGAAGTCCCAAAATAGCTGGCATAACCAGTAATTTTCACTTTGATTTTTGGGTATCGTTGTCTGGGTGGAAGACGGTATTTAAGCTGCTCTGAATGTGGGAGAGAGCAAGGTGCTCGCGAATTATTCTGGAAAAGTCTCTGTAGAGATGGGTCTGAAGATCTGGCAGGGGCAGAGAGAAGTATATTGTATTACAAAGACAGGAGCAGAAAGGATTTTCATAAATGTGTTACTAAGTCGGAAGAGCAGAAAGGATTTTCACCTGCATCGGTGGGTGTGAGTGTATCTCTTTACACCTCTTGTGTGTCTTTTTCTTGTACACGCAGAGTTTTTGGAATAAGGATTTGTAATCGTTTCTTTGTTGGCACTGTTACGAGTCTGTGTCTGTAAACCAAGTTGTTCTCAACAGCTGCTTCTTGTTCCACATTACACTTCCACTACAATTTCCTTAACTGTTTAGTAGCTGCCTAAGAACCATAATCACGCACTGATATACAAGCAAGGGAAGTGAAATTGTGATCACTAATAAATAATAAAAAAATGAATATGTCTTTCATTGATGGTTGACACACAATGGGGCCATTATAAACAGTGTACTTTTATTTTCTTTATGTAGTGCTGAGGATCAAATTCAAGGACTTTATGCATGTGGCATGTGTTCTACTGCTGAACCAGACCCCCATCTTTTTATTGCATTTTTATCCAGGATTCTGGGCACCATAAGATTATGCATGAATATAATCAGTTTGGGGAGCAAAGTTGCAGGCTTCTTCTTAAAGCTTTCTTGCCTTAAGTCCCATTCTATCTATTGGAGAGGACATCTGGGACACAAACCTAAGGAGTGGTAAGGTCAGTGAAATAGCGCGAAGAGCTGGGCCGTGTGCTTCAGCACTTCCTGCTGTTGCTCCAAACCCAAATAAGACAAAGTGAAAAAGAACTGCATTCACAATTTCACTTCAAAAAATTAATACAACCACTAGGTGTTTTTTTTTCTTTTGTCTTTTTGAATCACACCAAGTGATGTTCAGGGGTTACTCCTGGATCTGCACTCAGGACTCACTCGTGACCGTGCTCGGGGAACCATGTGGGATGCTGGGGATTGAACCCGGGTTGGCCGTGTACAAGGCAGATGCCCTGCCTGCTGTACTATTGCTCTAGCCCTAAAGAGTGTTTCTGACCTAAGGAAAAAACAAGGTCCTGTGCTTCGTCCACTCTGGTAGCCTTCCAAGTCTCACTCACTCATCTGTCCAGAAGTGACAGTGCATGGGCATCCTGCTCATTCTCTGTTCTGGACCCCGAGAAGGATATTTTTCCTCTCTGGGTCCCATGGGTGAGAAATAAAACCTGCTACTACTTCAAGTTCCTCACTGGGTTCTTTCTGATCAGAAAGGGCTACTTTACACAACAAAACATTAAATGGTTCTTCAACTATATAACAAACTAGGGTATTTAAAATGTTAGAGAGAGAATCGTCCATATTGTTTTCCAAAAGGGCTGAACTAGCCGACATTCCCACCAGCAGTGTAGAAGGGTCCCTTTCTCCCCACATCCTCTCCAACAGCAGTTGCTTTTGTTCTTTTGGATGTGTGCTAGCCTCTGTGGTGTGAGGTGGTATCTCATGGTTATTTTGATCTGCATCTCTCTGATGATTAGTGATGTAGAGCACTTTTTCATGTGCCTTTTGGCCACTCCTATCTCTTCCTTGGTAAAGTTTCTGTTCATTTCTTCGCCCCATTTTTTGATGGGGTTGGATGTTTTCTTCTTGTAGAGTTCAACCAGTGCTTTATATACCCTTGATATCAACCCCTTATCTGATGGGTATTGTGTAAATATCCTTTCCCATTCTGTAGATAGTCTTTGTATTCTGGTCGCCGTATCTTTTGCGGTGCAGAAGCTTTTTAGTTTAATGTAGTCCCATTTGTTGATCTCTGTTTTTACTAGATTGCTTAGTTCCATGTCATTTTTGAAGATACCTTTATCTTCAATATCGTGGAGGGTTTTGCCGACCTTGTCTTCAATGTACCTTATGGTTTGTGGTCTGATGTTGAGGTCTACTACAGGTTGAGCTCCCATTTGACCCAGCAATACCACTGCTGGGAATATATCCCAGAAAAGCCAAAAAGTATAGTCGAAATGACATCTGCACTTATATGTTCATCACAGCACTGTTTACAATAGCCAGAATCTGGAAAAAACCTGAGTGCCCTAGAACAGATGACTGGTTGAAGAAACTCTGGTACATCTATACAATGGAATACTATGCAGCTGTTAGAAAGAATGAGGTCATGACGTTTGCATATAAGTGGATCAGCATGGAAAGTATTATGCTAAGTGAAATGAGTCAGAAAGAGAGAGACAGACATAGAAAGATTGCACTCATCTGTGGACTATAGAATAATAGACTATAAGACTAACACCCAAGAATAGTAGAAATAAGTACCAGGAGGTTGTCTCCATGGCTTGGAGGCTGGTCTCTCATTCTGAGCAACTCAGAGAAGGGAACACCAAGTAAAATGTGGTTGGAGGTCATGTGGGGGAAAGATGATGTGGGCCCAATATAGACTAGAGACTGAACACAATGGCCACTCAACACCTTTATTGCAAACCACAACACCTAATCAGAGAGAGAGAACAAAAGGGAATACCCTGCCATAGTGGCAGTGTGGGGTGGGGGGAGACGGGACTTGAGAGGTGGGGAGGGATGTTGGGTTTATTTGTGGTGGAGAATGGGCACTGGTGAAGGGATGGGTTATCGAACTTTGTAAGGGAGAAACATGAGCACAAAAATGCATAAATCTGTAACTGTACCCTCACGTTGACTCACTAATTAAAAATAAACTATTAAATAAAAAAAATAAAATAAATAAATAAATAAATAAATAAAATGTTAGAGAGAGAGAGAGAGAGAGAGAGAGAGAGAGAGAGAGAAGGGAAGTGCCTGTCAGCCTGTCATAGACAGGCTGGGGGAGGAGGGGCTGCGGGTGGCAGGAGGGAAACTGAGGATATTGGTGGTCAGAAATGTGCACTGGTGGAAGAGTAGGTGTTAGAGCATTATATGACTGAAACCCGACCATGAACAGCTTTGTAACTCAAAAGCTGTTTCAATTAAAATGTATTCAATTAATTGATTCAATTAAAAATTATTTATCTTGGAACAAAAGAACTATGCAGGTACTGCCTTGCTCATGTGACAAAATTTTTTTAAATAAATAAAATGTTAATGACTATACTTCAAGATATAGGATATATGATTGTGAAAAATAATTTTATATTTTCACATGACTATGGTCTGTGGGTACAGTTTCATGCAGCTTCAAATGTATATTTCCACAATACAATCTCCTTCAAAGTACCAATAACCTTCCACCATGGTCCATTTGGACCTCTTACACCTGGAGCCCCCCAACTCCACCACCCCCCCCACACACACACTCCTCTGGTAACCACAGTTCTCTGTCTGTGGTGTGATTCCACGGGTTTGTTTTCATTTGGTTTGCCTGTTTCCTTGTGCTGTATCTCTAGATCCTAGAAGAGTAAGATCAGATGGTTTTGTCTTCTTCCTCCTAACTTTGCTTGACAAACCCTCCTATTCCATCCATGTAACTGTAAAAAGGATGACTCCATTTTTCTTCATGATCAGCAATATTCCTTTGTGTTTGGTGCCACATTTTGTTCTTCTACTCAGCTGTTAGACACTATTTGTTACCAGGTCTTAGTCTTGAAAATAGCGCTGCAATGAACCTAGGTGTGCATATGTTTTGCATATGTTACATTCATGTTTGTGTTCTCTAGGGTTTGAGAATCTTATTTATTTATTTATTTATTTATTTTGCTTTTCGGGTCACACCCAGCAATGCTCAGGAGTTACTCCTGGCTTTGCGCTCAGGAATTACTCCTGGCGGTGCTTGGGGGGACCATATGGGATGACAGGGATCAAACTCGGGTCAGCCGCGTGCAAGGCAAACGCCCTACCCGCTGTGCTATCTCTCTGGCCTCGAGAATCTTATTTATTCTTTCAATATAACAGTTCGCTATACCATTTACTCTGAATAATTTGATTGGCTGCTTTGTTATTGATTTCTGTGTGCAAGGCAGATGCCCTGCCTACTGTTTATAACACACAATGGGGTTGTTATAAAGAGTGGACTTTTACTTTCTTTATGTAGTGCTGAGGATCAAACTTCCTTCCTTTACTTGCTTTGGGGATTGTGTTGTTCTTGATCCAGTTTCACAAACAGTAAAGGTAAGTGGTTTACTTAAACTTCGATTTCGTGACATAAGCCTGACAAAAGCAGTGCTTTTTCTGATAGTTTGTCTTTAGTCTCACTTGATTTAAGAAATCATTCTATTTCTTTGATTTCCTCGTTGACCCAATGGTTGCTTAAAACTGTTTCACTTCCATATGTTAGAGGCTTTTCATAGCACTCTTCATAAACTTAGTTTCTACTGCATGGCATTGTGGTCTGAAAAAATATTTGATATAACTTCCATTTTCATGACTTTATAGACACTTGGTGTAGTTTTCTTTAGCTCCTTCATTTCAACTTGACTGAGTTCTTTCATTTCTTCCATCAGACCTTCTTCAAATTTATTGATTCTATGTTCGGTTGATTTTTTTTCCAGATCATTAATTAGAGAGATATGTTGCTCTCAAGTTGTCTTCAAACGGTTTTTCTTAAAACCCGATGTAGCTGAGAATCCTCTTCCGGGGCTTTCGTCCCTGCCCACTGATTCCACTGAATTCCTTTGTGTGTTGCTCGTGCTTCTGTGTCATCTGTGGGGTTCCCAGGTCTCCAAGTCATCTCCCCTGTAGGGAGGCGTGAGGATGGGGGAGTCGCTCCATGTGTGGCGTGCAGATCCAGCTACGGGAGGCTGTAGGAGACATTTGTCTCCTACAACTAATCTTCCTGTGTCACAATGTGTGACCCCGATACAAACCGGAGGCAGGCTCTCTTGGCGTACCCTCATCGCCAGTCTGTCTTCCCACTGGGTTTGGGCGTGCTGTGGGAGCAGAGGAAAGGGGCACCTTCCGGAGGAAGTGCAATGCCTGCGTTGCTGGGTGTGTTCTCTTGTAACCAGGCAAGCAGCCCACACGGTCCCGGGAAGCACCTTTGCTTTACTTTGCCAGTGCGACTGGAGGCTTGAAAACATCTGAGTCATTTCCATAGTTTCTACCTGTGCTTTTCTGAATGTGCCTTATGGATGCATTCATAACATGCCTAATCTATTTTGAATTGACTTTTGTGATGATTCAGTATCGCTTTTTTGCATGTGACTAACTAGTTTTCCCATTACCATTTCTTAAAGACACGTTTGTTCCTCTATTTTTTAATGCTATTGACTCTTCATCATCAAATAACTGCCCAGGTAATAGAGAGATAGTCCAGGGGTCAATGTGCTTGCTTTGCAATCCACGAGTCCCATACAACATCTAGCACCTATACGGTCCCCTGAGCACTCCCGGGAGTGATCCTTGAGCACAGGATCAGGAGCTATCTTTGCACACAGCCAGGTATGGCCCAACCCCATCACCCCCAAGTAATAATAATTATCCCAATACGGGTGTTTGCTTCTAGGCTCTCAAATACAACAAAGAGTTTTCCCAACCACACAGGTAGTAGGCAGGCCACCCAGATGGAAGTCAACCCAGGTAATAGCTCTCTTCCTTTCTGAACTCCTGTGAGTTTCCAAAGAAAAGGACATGGGCACACAGGGGACTCCAGCATTCAGTGGCCGAGAGCCCCCTCCCCAGGCCAGAGGACAGAAGGGTGGAGGAACGGAGAAACAGAGACGGGGCCCCAGGTCGGTCTGTAAATAGTTTATTTCTCTCTCCTCCCAGCACAGTCTGACCTCTGCCCTTAGGGCACAATCATAGTCGCAGTTGTGGTCGTAGCCCCAGTCACCCTAGTTCCATCATTCCAGTCTCCCCATAAACCGCAAAGTCCTCTACTTCATTATATTTTCTTCCTCGCCTCGTTGTAGTCTCATAGGCTTCTACTTCCAGCCATCGTCATCATCTAGTCCTCCTTCTAGACCTCAAAGTCCCAAAGTCTCAGTTCTCAACTTCCTAGTCATCAACTTTCTCGTCCCCTCTTACCTCTTATGGCAGCGTTATATAGAAATCATGAAGGGACGGGATACACAACGGTGGGGTTGAACATTGTCAAAAAAACAAACAGAGGTAAAGCCACTCTCTTAGGAAAGTAACTCAAGGACAAAATTTCATCTGAGGGTTCAGCACTCCAAATTACTACGAGATTTGCTCAAGGACAAGATTCCATCCAAGGTGTATTGATTTCTCCTTCCCTCGGCTAGTAATCCATTTAAACAATCATAGCAAATTTACTTCTTATAATATTTCTAGTCATTTTTTATGAACACACTTAGATATATATTAAGAGATATATTAAGCTTAAGGGCTGAAGCGACAGCACAGCGGTTGGGCTTTTGCCTTTCACAGGGCCAACCTGTGTTCGATTCCTCCGCCCTCTCGGAGAGCCCGGCAAGCTACTGAGAGTATGGAGCCCGCACGGCAGAGCCTGGCAAGCTACCCATGCGTATTGGATATGCCAAAAACAGTAACAATAAGTCTCTTATTGTTAGAGTAGACTTAAGAATAAGTCTCTCAATGAGAGACGTTACTGGTGCCCGCTCAAACAAATCGATGAGCTGTGATGACAGTGATTAAGCTTAAAGGTTGGTTCTTCAACATCTGCACATGTATTTTCATTGCAGCACTGTTTACAATAGCCAGAATCTGGAAAAAACCCGAATGCCCCAAAACGGATGACTGGTTGAGGAAACTTTGGTACATCTATACAATGGAATACTATGCAGCTGTTAGAAAAAAGGAAGTCAAGAATTTTGTAGTTAAGTGGATGGGCATGAAAAGTTTCATGCTGAGTGAAATGAGTCAGAAAGAGAGAGACAGACATAGAAAGACTGCACTCATCTATGGTATATAGAATATCAGAGTGGGAGACTAATACCCAGGAACTGTAGAAATAAGTACCAGGAGGTTGACCCCACGGCTTCGAGGCTGGCCTCACGTTCCGGGGAAAGGGCAACTCAGAGAAGCGATCACCAACTATATTGTAGTCGAAGGCCATGTGGGGGAAGGGAGTTGCGGGCTGAATGAGGGCTAGAGACTGAGCACAGCGGCCACTCAACACCTTTATTGCAAACCACAACAGCTAATTAGAGAGAGAGAACAGAAGGGAATGCCCTGCCACAGTGGCAGGGTGGGTTGGGGGGGAGATGGGATTGGGGAGGGTGGGAGGGATGCTGGGTTTACGGGTGGTGGAGAATGGGCACTGGTGAAGGAATGGGTTCCCGAACTTTGTATGAGGGAAGTATAAGCACAAAAGTGTATAAATCTGTAACTGTACCCTCACGGTGATTCTCTAATTAAAAATAAATAAATTATTAAAAAAAAAAGGTTGGTTCTTCCTTCGCTATATATTCCAGGTCACAGTCCTCAGGCCAGGCTAGTCTTTCCTAACTCTAACAGGGTCCTTATTCAGTTGCGCCTTTTGGGATCATGACAGAGTTTGTTCCATTATCATGCTCTTAACTTATTATACTTGTTTCTTAAAACTTTGTTCATTTATTTATTTTTAATTTATATTTTGGCTTTTTGGGTCACACCTGGTGATGCTTAGGGGTTACTCCTGGCTTTACACTCAGAAATTATTCCTGGCAGTGCTTGGGGGACCATATGGAATGCTGTGAATTCAACCTGGGTGAGCCGCAAGCAAGGTAAATGTCCTACCCACTGTGCTATTGCTCCAGCCCCAATTAATTGTACTCATGATGCTTAGCTTGTCACCTTTAGATGCCAGGGTAGCTTACAACTTGCCCTGGGTCCATTCAGTTCCTTTGTTGGGACCCTGCTTTTGGAGTGCTAGGAACTAAGGACAACTGAGGCTTAAGTCAGTAAATCTGGATGCCCATAAGTAAATATTATTTGGAGTCCATTAATTCTCAAGTTACAAAGCATAGAATGAACTGTCTTCCTGTGTCTACACAAAAAGGACATTGCTAAATAAACCATGCCAATGACATAAAGGGAAGAGAAAAGCAATATAGGATTATTAGTGCCTGATGGAATTGGGTGTGCCTCGGGGGCACTGTTGGGGGAGTAACTCAATAAACCTTAAGCTCCCTGCAGGAGGAACAAGGACAAACCCATCTTATCCAACAACCCCCCATGGCCTCCCCCACACACACAAATGGATACTACTGTCTTGACGGCTCCTGCTGTGTTTGCGTTTGCTCAAAATAATTTTAATGCCAACAGGGCCTGTTTGGGGTTGCCCTTCTTTGGGAGAGATGAAGACATTTCTGACTGAATGGCTATCTCTGTCTCTGCCTTTTTGTGGGGAGCCAAAGAGAGTTCAAGGAAATGCCACGGTCAGTCTTTTCCAGGGAGAAGATGAGAACAGTCCCCTGAAGGGTCCTCACAGTATCGGACAGTACCTGCATGCCCGGGACCTCAGAATGCCCAGTGAACTATGTCAACCAGTGTCCAGTAGACTGGAGCATCTCTGCTCAGGACAGCTTCTGACCACCCCCAGCAGCCCAGTCTCTCTCAAGGGTCTCTTCAGCTTGTGCCTTCCTCTGCCTTTGCTCTATGTGGCATACAGTCTCCTCCCAGCACAGCCCAGACAGCATTGGTCTTGCTCACTGGACCCCTTCACTCGCCCTATTGGTTCCACTCTCTCCCCTTGCCTTGCCGCCACTTCTGTAAGTATGGAACACCAAATCCACTAACAAACACTTGCAAGTGTTTTCTTTGGCGTCATTATATTTGAACTGAAAAAAAAATTCAGTATGCACAATGCACTTCCACTAATAAGGGCATGGTGGATTGGAGGAGCCTCAGTGTGCCCATCCTGGTGATGTGTGTGCCTTAGGGGAGGTCAGGACTGGGCGGTTCTGCACTAGCTCCCTGCAGGGTTGACAACAGCTAAACTAAGAGAGCTGTGTAAGAGCTCCTAAATGCAATCAAAATTATATGTTAAAAATATGTGTACTGCTTAAACATACGATGCCAACTATTTCCCATGTGAGAAAATTGTTAGGGAATATCTCATAATACCTCACTGGCAGACCTCCACTACCTCCACTACCCAGCCACCACCACGCGCCAGGACGCTTTCCGGACCACGCGGCCGAGCCTCACTCATGAGTGAAGCACACTGAACCAGGTAAAGCAGAACTTTTAGACCTTATACTCCAGAATCAATGGGAATGGGAAAATCCTACAATCTCCAGCGCCCTGCCCCAGGGATAAAACCCATATGACCCACCCTACCAGAGCCAGATAAATACCTCACTGGCAGACCTCCACTACCTCCACTACCCAGTCACCACCACACTCCAGGATGCTTTCTGGACACAGCATACATAGAACACTTAATGCCCATTTTTCATAATTTCCGCACCATATTTGATGGGCTTCAAATATGGTCTGAACCATGGAAACACCAGTAAGGGCAATTAGAGGCCGCCCTTAAAGCCTTCATCCCTCTCGGAGAGCCCAGCAAGCTACCGAGAGTACCCCACCCAGAGCCTGGCAAGCTACCCATGGCATATTCAATATGCCAAAAACAGTAACAACAATGGTCCTCATTTACCTGACACCAAAAGAGCACACAATACGGCAGCATTAAGAAGGATGAGCAAGGAGAGGCTGATCAACTCTCAGGGACAAACTAGACTGCCATAACGAAGGAGTAAAATGACTGTCTGTCCTTTCAACGCACGTATGCTGGCATCAGAAGCATCCATCGAGGACCTGATGGTGCAAGCACAGAAGATCAACTATGACATCATTGGTCTGACTGAAACGAAAAGGCATCAATCATATCACACCATTTTCAACACTGGAGAACTATTCCTTGGAACATGCAACAACAGAGGCATCAATGGTGTCGGTGTCCTTGTCAACACAAACTTGGCCATGAGCATTGATTCATTCGAATGCCTAACAACCCAAATCAGATGATTACACTTGAATAGAGGTGGTTCACTGCTAGCAGTTTCTATCTTCGTGGTCTACACACCAACATCCAACTACGATGAAGAAGAAACTGAGAAGTTCTACATGGAGCTGGAGAAGTTCTATGAAGAAGACCACACCTTCTACAAGATCATTGTTGGTGATTTTAATGCCAAGACAAGACTGAGAAGGTCGCCCAAAGAACTCCACGTTGGGTCCCATGGACTAGAATGGAATGAACAGGGTGAGAGACTGTCTGAGTTCATCATGTCGACCAAGATCATCCATGGGAACTCACAGTTCCAGAAGGCCGAATCTAAACGTTGGACATGGGAGTCTCTCAGTGGACAGTTCCACAACGAAACTGACCACATCATATTTCAACCAAAGGTTTTGCCTGACTGATGTCGCTATTGTCCTAGAATTCCAAACGGGATCACACCACCATCTCCTTCATGCAAGATTCTACTTCACAGAGCGGGGAGAAAGGGCTGCAAAGTTTAAGTTTAAGAAGAGAACTCCCAGAATGACCACCAACTGGGAGCTCTTTGGCACTATTGTAGCAATGTGGGAAGATGCCATCGCTGACAACATCGACGAGGAATACGATTGACTGGTTCAGCACCTCCATGATTTGTGCGAAAAATGCCAAGAGTGGGAAAGCCACAGATGCCTGTCTTCGGAAACTCTCGAGCTCATTAGCCAACGTGGTTTGGCATAAGCCTCAGGCAACAACAAGCTAACATCCAAGCTCTCAAAGCAGAGAAGCAATAAAAGAAGACCTCAAAGAGAGAAGAGCAGCAGTGTTGGCTGATGTGGCAGAAGCAGGGAAAAGTATTTGCAATGCTCACCTATCCTTTGCCAACTGCAAGACCAAGATGACTGCCCTCTGACGTCCTGATGGATCTAGCACATCTTCCAGAAAGGCAATGGAGAGGATTATTCACGACTTCTACTCAGATCTCTTTGACAGCCCACATACCAAATTCCGCAGGATGGATATGTCGTTCCCAACGTCCTCCCTTCAGAAATCCAACATGCCACTTTGTCAGTAAAGACACGTACATCACCCGGTCCAGACAAGGTCTGACCTGAACACCTGAAGAATCTGCTGCCAGTACTCATCAATACAGTGGCTTGGCTCTTCACATGCTACCTGCCTGAATGCAATGTTCTGTCTCAGTGGAAAACCAGCAGGACTGTTCTGTTGTACAAGAAGGGAAACATCCACGACATCAGCAACTATCGCCCAATCTGCCTGTTATCCGTCGTCTACAAGTTGTTCACTCAAGTCATCCTGAATAGAATAGGCAAAACACTAGATGAAGGACAACTATGCAAGCAAGCTGGGTTCCGAAAAAGATTCAGCATGATCAACCATATCCACATGGTGACCAAACTTATCGAAGTTTCGCAAGAGTTCAAGATGCTGCTCTGTCTAATGTTCATTGATTTAAAGAAGGCCTTTGGTTCTGTTGACACTGAAGCAGTCATCGAAGCCCTAGCTAAGAAAATGCGTTCAAACTCAGTACATCAAGATCCTCCGCGAGCTATATTACAGATTCGCCACAAGGATCTCAACATTCTACAAGGAAGTGATCATTGATGTAAAGAGAGGGGTTCGGCAGGGTGATACCATTCCACCGAAACTCTTCAGTGCCACCCTTGAGAACATCATGCAAAGACTGGAATGGGAAGGAATGGGAGTGAAGATAGATGGTCGGCAACTGCACCACCTCCACCTCGCTGATGATATTGTTCTCATAACACCAAACATTAGCCAAGCAGCACAAATGCTGGCTGACTTGGACCGCAAGTGTGGAAAGGTCGAAATGAAGCTGAATCTCACGAAGACAATGTTCATGAAAAACGAACTAGTCCCTGACGTTCCATTTGCTCTCAATGGAATGAACATCTCCAAATGCAGCAGCTATGTGTACCTGGGTCGAGAACTCAACATGAGAAACGACTTGGTGCCAGAACTGTGCAGGAGGAAGAGAGCAGCATGGAATGCCTTCAAGAGTGTCGAAGAAGTGGTTTAGAAGACGAAGAAACTCTGGCTCTGGGCACATCTTTTCGACTCCACCATTCTTCCTGCACTAGCATATGCCTCAGAGACCTGGGCCCAATGAAAACAGGATGAGAACGCTATTCTGGTATCCCAAAGAGGAATCGAAAGAGCTATACTAGCAGTATCGTGTTTCACTCAAGTGAGAGAAGGAATCTGGAGTTCTGACCTCCGTCAAAGGTCAAGAATCAGGGACGCTGTCTCATTTTCGAAGGCGTCAAAAATCAGATGGGCCGGACATGTAATTCGATTCAGAGATGACCACTGGACTAGAGCTGTTACCGACTGGATTCCACGAGACATCAAAAGACCGCGTGGCCGCCCACCAACGAGATGGTCAGACTTCTTAGTCAAAACCCTGAATGAACTATTTGAGGCTCTTCCTGTTCCTGGATCAAACAGATATTATTGGGCTACACTAACACACGACAGGGACAAATGGAGACGTTACTAACACCTGCTCGAGCAAATTGAGGATCAATGGTATGACATGTGATACAAGTAATCTCATAATTCATGCACTACAAAACTCAGTTGAAAGGGATCAGGCTCTACCGTGTTGGGTGAGGGAGAGAGTCCTCACCTCAGGAGTTTTATGACCGATTTTGTGCCCTATTAATCATGCTAATGGTTCACTCTGAGAAGTGTGGAGTTTCCATGGATATACAATAAACGTGGTCTGAAAGTCAGGACTGATTTTTAAATGTTGTCATTCAGATATGTGTGTTGGGTACGATGCTAGGTATTGGCCATACAAAGCTACAATAATTATCCCAATTCTTTAGCATTTGGGTAATGAGACTTTGAGGGGAGTGCCGGGGGGAGTAAACACACCCAGCCATTCTCAGGGCTTACTCCTGGTTCTGTGCTCAGGGATTTCTCCTGTGGGGCTCAGAGAACTGTATGTGGTGACAGGGATTGATTTGGGGTGAGTCACTTGCGGGAAAGACTGCTTCCAAATTTCAGCTAACCATCAGGTCCAATCTCACCCCTAGTTAGCACAAAAAACATTCCATAAGGCTGTGGTTGGTGACACAGCATATTCTTATGATCTGTCCTGTCTTTTCCCCAAAGACAGGCTAATTTTCTGTTTCTCACTGTCCTTTGCGATCAGTGGCACACTGAACAAATGAGCAAAGAGAGCGTAGATAAGGGATCTTTGACTCCCATTTTCAGGTTCTGGAAGGAGAAAAACTGTCCCGTCCCGTGGGACTAAGTTATTCCAGGGTCTGAAGAGGCGCTACCTGAAATAGCAAGGGCGAGAAAGAAGAGGGAGACCAAGCAAGGAACTGTTGTCAAGGTCTCGTTTATTGAAGGAAAGTATACAGAATATATAGGCTGAGGGGCAAGGCTTTTGCGAGGGGGTCAGGGTGGATCACGCGGGGCATTCGCGGGGCATTTGCGTAAGGGGGATCAGCAGACTGGAACATGATATGCCTGTCATCTTTGTGGGTTTCGCCCTTGGTACAGGATGTCTGTTTGGTAGGCACTCCCTGTCTGGGGAAATGGCTAAGTTCTCCTTTTCCTAGGGTCCCGGTCCCCCACAGAAAACTGTTGGAATATAGCTCTAAATATGTTAGGCCTGACTTTGGTTTGTCCTTGCTCCCCTTGCCCCAAGGAGCTTAGGTTTATCAGTCACACCCATCAAAGTGCTCCCGAGTCACTCCCATTCCTTTGTTTATCTGCAACCACTTCTACCAGTTTATCTGCTCTTCCTCTAATCAAACTCTGTTAATTGGTAAGGTCAGAACTTCCTAGGACACTGAATATTATAACATTGCCTTTCTCTCCTCTTTATGCCTTTTGAATAATTTACTTTAAATCTATGTCTTTTTTGTATAGACACAAGAAGACAATATTATGTTTTTGTAACTTGGGACTTAATTGGCCTCGAATATTATTCCCTCCCGGGCATCTGCTTTCTCCACTTAAGCCTCAGTTGCCCTCAGTTCCTAGCACCCCAAAAACAGGGTCCCGACGAGGGACAGGAAGGATCCAGGGCAAGCGGTGAGTTATGTGCTACCCTGGCATCGAGATGGGCCTGGCCAAAGTGCTTAATTCTTAACTATAAGTTAAGAGCTTGATCATAGACAAATGCTGTCATGATCCAAAAGTAATGATGAGACTAGGACCCTGCTAGGGATAGGAAAGACTGTTCTGGCCTGAGCAATGTAGTCTGAGATTGAGATGGCCCTAGGAGAGCAATTCTATAAGCTTTAATGCATCTCTTATTGTGTCCATACAAAATGATTAATATTATGAATTCTTATATGTTTGCTGGCTGAGGAGAAGAGAAACACATTCATGGGACTCTGCCCTTGGATGGATCCTCCTGCTGAAAGAGAGATTCTGTCCTAGTGAAGGCATTCCCCTAAGGGATAGAACTTTACCCCCTATGGATTGTAACCACACCTTTGCATAAGCCCCAGGCTGCTGGGGGATGCGGGAGATTTAAGGTAGCTGTGTGAGGGGGAAAGGGGAGAGTTCCAGTGGAGAGTGTATAGAGGGAAGATCGGAATAAACTGCGAGTGAGACCAACCATCTTGGCTCCGTTCCTTCCTTCGCCTGCCTCGTCATTGCCATCAACCTCCCCGGGGTGCGGGAAGCGGCCAGAGGCTACCGAACTCGGGTGGTGGGAGAGAGAGCTCTGCTGCCTAGGCTCTGTGCCTGGCTCGGTGCGGTGAGGCGCTCTCGCCCATGCCTTTCTTTTTATTTTTGTGTTTTACACAGAAAACAATAATCCTCCAACAAGGATGAGTAGCTACCAGGTGAGTCAAAGAGTTGGAGGTTCACACTATTAGTTCTGAGAGGCAATGGGGGTGGTCTGAAGGAAGAATGAAGTCTGGAGACAGGTTGAAAATGGAGCAAAGGGGCCAGAGTGATCGTATAATGGGCCAGAGTGATTGTATAATGGGAAAGACATTTGCTTTGCATGCAGCCAACCCAGATTCAACCCCTGGCACACCCTGTAATCCCTGAGCCCACTAGGTGTGATCCCTGAGTACAGAGCCAGGAGTAAGCCTTGAGCAAAGCTACATGTGATCCCCCCCCCCACACACACACACAAAGTCTCAACTTTTTTAAAAGAAAATAGATGGGCTGGAGTGATAGTGATAGCACAGAAGGTAGGACATTTGCCTTGCATGCAGCCAACCCAGATTCGATCCCCAGCATCCTATATGGTCCACCTGTGAACCGCCAGGAGTGATTTCTGAGTGCAGAGCCAGGAGTAACCCTAATCCCTGAGCATTGGTGGGTGTGAGTCCTCCCCCCCCCAAAAAAAAGAAAAAGAAAATAGAGTGGAATGAGAGGGAGAGTGCAGAGAAATTCACTACTTTTCCAATTCCCTAATGGGTCCTCTCTCCTAGGGTGCTCCTGATGGCCTCGTGCACACTGTTTAAAAAATTGCTACTGCTGTTGCTGTCCTTCTCGGCAGTCTCCTGGATTGTTCTGATAACTACTCAGAACTCCACTAAGGTAGGAAGCCTTTCCTCCAGTGCGAGGGCAAGGTCACTCCCGGGCTCCATCTGCTCAATCACAAGCCACCTTTCCTTTGCCAGCCGAGTCTACCAATGCTTCTCCTCCTCTTCCCCTTGTTTCTCAGAGATGCTAGACACCAACTATCTCTATACCCTCACTGGAGCCCCCCTCTCCCTTGCCCCTGTGCCCCAAAAGTGGCATCTGTGGTAACATTCCTCTCATCCAGTGTGGGATGCATGTATGACTTAGCCATGGAAATTCAGTTTTGTGTTTTGTATTTCTGCTTTCTCTAGAATCTTGGGATGGGGGAAAACGAGATTGGACGCACCTAGCTGTTCTCAGGGTTTACTCTTGACTTTGTGCCCAGGGATTATTATGCTCAGGACTAGAATAAACCAGCAGGAGTAGACAGATGGGGGCAATAATAAGGAAATAGAATATAATTATGAGTTAATATTGATAGAGCAAGAGAGCTAGTACAATGGAAGGGTGTTTGCCTGCAGAGGCTGACCTAGCACCACCCGTGTCTCCTGATCTCTGATCCCTGCCAGGACGATCCCTGAGCACAGAACCAGGAGTAAGCCCCAAGCACAGCCAGGCATGATGCACACCCAAATTACTCTGTTGCATTAATTATGGGAGGCGCTCCTGGTGAAGGGTAGGTGGGCAAGACAGTGCCATGAGTGACCCCAACTGAACAGTTGAGCACTGTGCTCAACCACTTCAGCCACATCCCAGGCTTGTCAGTCAAATAAGAGGAATCGTTATCATGCTTATATTACTACTACTTCAAGTATTAAAAAGTTTTATCCAAACTGAGGTTTCATATTTTCCAGAGACACTTAAAAATTATTTGGAATTTTATTTATGGAGCAATAGCACAGCGGGTAGAGCATTTGCCTTGCACGTGACTAAGCCGTGTTCGATTCCTCCATCCCGCTCGAAGAGCTCGGCAAGCTACCAAGAGTATTCTGCCCGCATGGTAGAGCCTGGCAAGCTAGCCATGGCATATTCGATATGTCAAAAAACAGTAACAAGTCTCACAATGGAGACGTTACTGGTGCCCTCTCGAGCAAATCAATGAACAACAGGACGACAGTGCTACAGTGCTACAGATGTTTGCCGGTGACATAGTGCCACACCTTCAAATGTGAAAGACAACCTAGCTCTGACAAATCTATTTTGGATGCCTATTTTGTTCATGTGTTAGACATATCATAGCATCAGTTCTAGTCTGTAGGGTTTCATCTGAGAAACCTATTGTGAGGGATCAGAGATACCTGCTGAGGGATCAACCAAGGGCTGCTCTCGTAGGAAATGTTTGTTTTGCTCTTCATACTCCTCTATCTCTAGCTTTGATTCTCACCATTTTAATGATGTCTTGCTTGGATGTATGCTATTTGGAACCTTAGAGCTTCCTGGATCTAGAATGTATGAGAGTCTGGGGCTGAAGCGATATACAGCAGGTAGGGCATTTGCCTTGCATGCTGCCGACCTGGGTTCGATCCCTGGCATCCCATGTGGTCCCCCAAGCACCACCAGGAGTAATTCTTGAGTGCAGAGCCAGGAGTAACCCCTGAGCATCACCGGATGTGACCCAAAAAGAAAAAAGAATGTATGAGTCTATTTTCAGATGGAGAATGGTAGAATTTCTCCCACCCAAGCTTCTTCCCCACTCTCTCTTTCCTCTCCCGTTGGAACCCCTATAATTAAAATAATGTTTCTCTTTAAAGAAAAGAACTATAGGCAGCTCTCTGATGTAATCTTCATTGGTGGGAGGAGGGGAAGAGGTGGGGGCTTGGGGCCATATCCCACAGTGCTCAAGGCTTACTTCTGGATCTGTGCTCAGGAATCCCTCTTGGCAGTACTCGGGGATCAAACCCAACTTGGCCACAAGCAAGGCACATGCCTTATCTGCTGCACTAGCTCTCGATGTCTCTTCCTTTTAAATTTAGCTTTTCATATCTGGGATGTATGGTTTTCTACGTCTTGTCTCCATGCATACTGATCTGCTCCTCTGCTTCTGTACACATTTGCTGCTTGTTCCCTCCATTGTGTTTGTTGCTTCTCCTCCTCTGCCCTCCAGTTCAGACCTTGTTGGACCTCTCCTCTACTTCCTTCAGTGAACTGCTTATCCCCAGTCACTATGGATTCCTCGTCAGGGAGATGAGGTCCCCTATGTGCTCCTTCCCGGGCTTTCTGGCATCATCCCCTAGTTCAGGTAAATTCCTCATGTCTGCAGCAATGTGTACGGTCAGAGTGAAGGTCCAGTTTTGTGCAGCCTGGGCTGTCCTGTCTGGTTCCCATTCACTGCTGGGCATTCCCTGTTTAAGGCTCCCTGGATGCACAGGCACCCTGCAGACAGCCTCTGAGGCTTTACATGCGCCAATATTTTACTGATACCTCAGCTTCCTCCCTCTAGTCTGGACCCATGTACCCACCAACGCATGAGTGTGCCCAGACACCCATGATCTGGGTTGGCCTATGATCATCCCTGCATTTGTCTGGGTCACATACCAGGAGACATCCACTGCTGAATTCTGGCCAGATGTTGGATGTCTCCTCCAAGAACAATATGCAAAGGGGGAGGAAGTGGCCCTGTTGCACAGGCAGCCACAGATACCCTTCAGTTCTGTGCCCTGGGGAATCCCCAACTCTGAAGTGGCACAGGAACCCACCACCGTCAGTCAGCACTCACCTCTGCCCAGGCCTCTCCTCCTTCCTGTCTGGATGGGACCGTGCTGGTCAGTAGGTGCAGCTCGGCAGACAGAAGCAAGGCAGAGGCAGAGAGCATGTCTCAGCAACCCACGGTTCTAGTTCCAAATGGAAAGCATGAAGCATGCTTCCCCGCCCCCGGGCTGTTTTTATTATTTAGGGTACAAATAAGTGTCAGGGTCCCTCTTCTATGACTGTAAATTATGGGGTTGGGATTTTTATGGGGTTTACATGGGACTGGGATGCAGCTTTAGGCCATATGCCATCTGGATGGTACTGTGTCTATTTCTGTGAGCTTTGGGGCCACACTCAGTGGTGCTCAAGGTTTACTCCTGGTTCTGCACTCAGGGATCCCTCCTGGCAGTGTTAGGGGGGTCATACAGGGAAAGCACCCTACCCACTATACTAGCATGCCAGCAAACACCCCTCCAACTTTTTTAAACAATAAATTTTCAGTGTATAAGTCTATTACTTCCTTGTAATGAGGAAAATTAATTGACAAATCAGCAGAACTGAACAAGTGACTACTAGAATCCAGGTGACAAATGATCATGACTGAACCCACAACTGGGAAGGAAGAGATTGGGGAGAAAAGTAGAACTTGTATTTAGTGATGACTGAATATAAAATACATAAGGGGGAAAATTTAATGCACAGAAATTCACTTAATACCAATTCATTTGGTATTTAATTCATTTAATTATTTAAATGAATTCACTTAATAAAAGTATTTTCTGAGCAGTGTCATTTGGAGTCAATGTCTTTATCGATGATGTTTATACATTCACTAACATTGAGGTTAAGAGATAAATCTTTATGTTCCATGAAAAAAGTGCCATGACTGTAAAAAACAAGGCAGTGAGTCAATAGCTAAAGCCCACAAGAAAAATGAGTTGGCAAGGCCCATTTCATAGCCCGCCACATTCCTTGTCATTTCAGCTTTGGTCTACTATAACCTTCGGTGACTCCAACACTTTCAAGAGCTCCTCAGACGCTGCCCTACCAGTCACGGGGATGTCACTGACAGAATCTGAGCTGAGTGTCAGGAGGATCGTGGAGGAGCTCGACCAGCTCATCCCAGCCCGGCCCTTCACCCACGTGAACTCCACCACCAGCGCCGCACACAGCACAGCCACCATCCTCCACCCCCGAGACACGTACTGCAGGGGGGACCGGCTGGACGTCCTGCTCCAGGCCAGGGACCACTTGGGGCACAGGAAGGAGTATGGCGGGGATTTCCTGAGGGCCCGGATATCCTCCCCAGCCCTGAAGGCCGGTGCCTCGGGGAAGGTGACCGATTTCCACAACGGCACCTACCTGGTCAGCTTCACCCTGTTCTGGGAGGGCCCGGCCTCCCTGTCTGTCCTGCTCATCCACCCCAGCGAGGGCGTGTCGGCGCTCTGGAGGGCCAGGAATCAAGGCTACGAAAAAATTATTTTCACGGGCAGATTTGTTCACGGCACCTCCCATGTCTTGGCTGAATGTGGGCTGACCCTCAACTCAAGTGCTGAGCTGTGTCAGTACATGAACACTCGAGAACACGAAATTTTCTACTGTGTGAGACCACCGCATGTTCCCTGCGAGGCCCTGACCCACATGTCCACCAAGAACCGTGCCATCTCTTACCTGACTGCTGAGGAACAAAGCCTCTTCATCAGGTACGTTTGCTTTCCAGAGTTGTGGCTGGTGGTGCACACACGTAGGGCGTTACTACCTGGTGCCAGAGACATAATACAGTGGGTCGGGCACTTGTGTGCTTGTTGCCAAATTGGGTTCAGTTGCTGACACCGCATATGGTCACTCCTATCCCCAAACATGATAGGAGTGATCCCTGAGCACAAAACAAGGAGTTGACTCTGAGCCATTGGATGTAACCCTCAAACAAATACAAAATAATAGAAGGGCGCTGTCATCTCAATACGCAGCATGATGCCCCCTCAGGTGCTTCTGACGCTTAAGTGCCATCATTCACAGATACCTCCCTCCAGCTCCTGACTCCCCTGGCCAAGGTGAACTTTATGCCACAGGTGCCCACACTTCCCCACTAATGGCCAATACCCTCCCACTGGGCCATGTCCACTCCTCTAACCCCCTAACACTGCGAATACACTCTGCAGGGCTAATAGCAGTTACATTGAAAGAGAAAAAGAATAAGTGTGCAGAAATATCTCTGTTCCCGCACTCACACCCTCATGTCATACTTGGCAAACCTGCCCCTTAAATATATTTTGCTTTCACCCATTCCCCCCCCCCGCTATGCCTAGAGCTGGAATGTGACTCAAAATCATTCCCCCAAGATCACCTCTGCCAGCTCTCTCTCACCACTCATACCCTCTCTAGTCCATTCTGCAGAATGCAGTCGATTCATCTTCCCCAAAGCCAACTCCTGAGACTGGTTCATCTCAGGATCAGACATTCCTCAGTAGGTACAACTATGGGAGGTCAGGGGGGAGGGAGGTGGGAGAGAGCATTCTTCATACACCCTGGGCTGTGGGGTCAGTGGACAGGGCCTCACAGATGGGAATGTGAGCAGCCTTCTCAGTCAGTGGTGTGTGTGTCCATGCCATCCTGTCTCACTTACTGACAACAGTCTCTCCCCCTTGGTCGCCCCTATCTATGCTGGAAAGCCCTGCCTTATACTGAACAACCAGTGTCTCTACCAGAGCTATTTAAAGAACTGCAAAGGGTAATTAAGTACCACTCCCCATCTGAGACCACCTCTTGTTTTCAACTTCTTTAGAGCTTATGATAATTTTCTATCATCTCAAAGGGACTCCATCCATTAACTTTTCTTTCTCTTTTATTTTCCCTATGATCTACTTTATTTATTTGTTTATTTATTTATTTATTTATTTTTGAATCACCGTGAGAACAGTTACAAAGCTTTCCAGTTTAAGTCTCGGTCATACAATGATCAAACACCCATCCCTTCACCAGTGCACATTTCCCACCACCAAGAACCCAGTATACCTCCCATCCCACCCTCCCCCTGCCTATGTGGCAGATGATTTCCATTTTACTCACTCTCCACTTTGATCACATTCAATATTTCAACAAAAGATCCACCATTATTATTTGGAATTTCCCCCCAAAACCAGACCTGCCAAAAAGGCATCATTAGATAATTTGTTTTCTATTACTTATTATAAAGGGCATATGATGTCACGCGGCCACAAAGCGGCCATGCTATTTTGGATTTCTGATATCTTAGTAATAAGTCTGGAGGGATTTCTGTCAAAAGCCTCTGGGTTCTGAGATTGGTTTGTGTGTCTCTGGGATCATGGCCATTCAGAAGTCAGGAGCCATTCACGGGTGGCAACTCGGAGCCTCGTCAGGGTGGGGAGAGGGGCTGGCTCCAACCCCCTTCCTCTGAGGCCTTGAGTGTCACATCACTGCAGTCTCACACCTGGCTGTCCAATAGACTCTGAAAAGGTGGTGGCCACCATGCCACCAGGGAGAAAAGGCAGAAGGGACAAACACCTTTCCCTACCTGGGGTGGCACAGCGCCATAGTACAATGCTCAGTACAGATGCATTTCTGCCAAAAGCCACTGGGTTCCAAGATTGGTCTGTGTGCCTCTGGGATCATGGCTGTTCAGGAGTCAGGAGCCGTTTGTGAACAGCAACTCGGGGCCTCGTCAGGACAGGGAGAGGGGCTGGTTCCACCCCCCATCCTGTGAGGCCCTGCGTGTCACCACTCTCTCTCTAGTTTTGGGCAGGGGCAGATACTAGATCATTTATTTTCCATTGCTCACTTTGCATATCAGGACAGGTCATGTGGCCAGATAAGCAGCCGTGAGCTTCAGAGGAATAGTCCTGATAGCCACACACCAGACCCAAGCTTGTAGAAGCTCATGGTTGCCGGGATTCCATCTGGAGAAGGTGGGGAGACTGCACCTGCTCCATCTGGGCCATCCTGGAGATATTGGCTTGGTATGGGGCCCGGAGGATTCTCCAGTGTTGTGGTGTCCACCGGGTTTCTTCACTGCTGAGTATGTCAAGATGGCACGGGGGGTGGGTTGTGGGCATGACTTCCAGCATCAGGGGCAGACTGGGAGCCGGGACAGAACTGCCCAGTTCCAGTGCCACCATGCGGTTCGGAGGAATAGCCCTGATAGCCACATACTGGAGCCATACTTGTAGAAGCACATGGTCGCCAGGATTCCATCTGGAGAAGGCAGGGAGACTGAACCTGCTCCATCTGGGGTGTCCTGGAGATATTAGCTTGGTATGGGACTTGGAGGGTTCTCTGGTGTTGTCTACTTTTTCTACCCTACGATCTACTTTATTCCTGAGATTCAATTTACCAAAGTTTGGCTACTGGGTTTTGTTGTTTGTTTTTTTTTTAACTATGTTCTCAGTAATCCATCCTTTCCCCAGCCATTTTCAAAGCCAAGCAAACAGTTTTTTTCTCCTTCAATGACATCACATGCACATACGGATCTGAATATGGTTTAGTAGTTTCTAGCACTTTCTTACAGCACAAACAAATGCAAACACCAGCACCACCCTCCCACACCAAGGCATTCCTGCTGCTCTACTGTTGGGATGCCGGTGAGAAAACGCCTCGGAAGATATTTCAGTGGTGTCAAAAGCACCAAGGGCGACTCCGCCTACCGACCCGAGGGGCACTCTCCCACCAGTTCCTGCTGTGGGGGCTCCCCTGGAACCCCCGAACTCCCTGCGCTGCATGGACACACCTCTCCGCTCCTCTGTAATGCCCGAACTCCCAATCAGGTACTCACAAAGAGGATCGGGACTCCGACCGACCCGAGGGGCACTATCCCACCCACCTACCCCACCCTGTCCCCCAAGAGATTACTGGGGGTGTGGCCTGTCGTTCAGGGGGTGTGGCCTCAAAAGTGGGCATGGCCACTTTCCAGAGCGTCGGCTGCTTATGCAGCCGCAGTTGTAATTTTTCTTACATTATATACTCTATAACCTATTTCTTCGAAAATCACCCTGGCCACCTAAATCATGTTTTGCAAAATAGTCCCTTAACTGACTTGAACTTCACAGAAGCTGTCCGTGAACAATAGAATCTGTACAAACTCCTCATAAAGACAGCATAGCCTTAAGTCATCATTAAAGGCCCCACATAAACCAAGAGGAGAGCTTGAGAATAAGGAAGCATTCTGGAATTAGAACAAAGCCACCATCATCAACTTAGCACAAACTGAATCCCCCCACAGAAAGTGGGAATAGGGATAGACAACTAGAAGGCTACAACTCTAGACTTCCATAACAATATGAAGAAACAGCGAAAATCCCCTCCACTAAGAGAAGATAAAGAGAAGATTCCAGAAATCTCTACAGGGCCTAACCACATACTAGACCTCTCCGAAAAAGAATTCAGAGAAGAAATCTTGAAGAGAGTCAATGTACTCAAAGCAACCATGGAACAGACATCCAATAAATTAAAGGAGGAGATGAATAATGCTTTGGAACAGTCAACCAAGAAAATGCAAGAAGAAATGAGATCAGAAATTTCAAAGCTTCGAACAGTTGTCACAAAGCTACGAACAGAAGTCACAAGTCACACAAGTCACACAACAGAAGTCACGGTAGATGAATTAAAAATCTCAGTAGGTGCCCTCAACAGTAGAATGACTGCAGCCAAAGACAGAATCAGTGAGCTTGAAGATGAGCTGCAGAAAGCTTACAGACAACAAATAATGGCAAAAGATCTCAAAATGGCTATAGAGCGAATCAGAGTCCTTGGGGATGACTTCAAGAGGAACAACATAAGAATCATTGGAGTACCAGAAGCACAGGGAAGTAACCCCAATGAAAAAAACACAGTGAAAGACATGATTGCCAAGAAATTCCCAGAGCTGGAGAAGGCAGGCATCCAGATCCAAGGAGTCCGAAGAGTACCAGCAAAAAGAGACCCGAATAAAAAGACTCCAAGGCATATTATAGTCAGAATGATGGATGCGGTGGATAAAGACACAATTCTGCAAGCAGCAAGGTCAAAGAAGGAAATCACATACAAAGGAGCACCCCTCAGATTTACAGCAGACCTATCAGAGGAAACACTCCGAGCCCGAAGACAATGGTGGGACATAGTGAAAAAACTCAACGAAATGAACACCTCACCAAGAATACTTTATCTAGCTAAACTCTCACTCAAACTCGAAGGAACCATACACTATTTCTCGGAAAAACAACAGCTCAGGAACTTCATAGACTCAAAACCAAACTTAAAAGAAGGACTAAAGGGGCTATTGTAAGTCAAGGAAGAACCCCACAAGAACAACAAACCCCACAGAAAGATGACACAAAACCCCATGACAATAATCTCTCTTAATGTCAATGGCCTAAATGCACCAATTAAGAGACATAGAGTGGCAAAATGGATTCGCAAACTAAACCCAACATTCTGCTGCCTGCAAGAAACACACCTGAACAGTCAGGGCAAAAACAGACTCAAAGTCAAAGGGTGGAAAACAATCCTGCAAGCAAACAACTCCCTCAAAAAAGCTGGGGTGGCAATACTAGTATCCGACAACATAGATTTCAGGTTGAAAAAGTTTAGGCAGGACAACGAAGGTCACTTCCTATTTATCAAGGGATATGTGCAACAGGAAGAAATCACACTCTTAAACGTATATGCATCTAATGAGAGACCGGCTAAATACTTAAAACAATTCCTAACAGACTTTAAGGAGGACATCACTAATGGCACAATAGTAGTCAGAGACTTCAACACTGCCCTATCACCTCTGGATAGATATACAAGAACAAAACTCTGCAAGGAAACATGGACTCTGAGGAAAGAAATAGAAGAGAGAGGCCTAATAGACCTATACAGGGCTTTACACCCCCCAAAAAAAGAATACACATTCTTTTCCAGTGCACATGGAAAATTCTCCAAAATAGGCCATGTACTGGGCCACAAAACATACCTCAATAAAATCAGAAAAATAGAAATTGTATCAACTATCTTCTCAGACCACGATGCGCTGAAGATAGAAGCTAATCATACACAGACGCAAAGAATTAAAACAAACACCTGGAAACTAAACAGCTCAATGTTGAACAATAAGTGGGTCAGGAAGGAAATCAAGAAAAAAATCAAGAGGTACCTCGAAACAAATGAGAATGAAGACACAAGCTACCAAAACCTATGGGACACAGCTAAAGCTGTGTTAAGCGGAAAATTTATAGCTCTGCAAGCATTCCTTAGGAAGGAAGAAAGGGCCTACATAGATAGCTTGACTTCACAGCTCAAGGCCTTAGAAAAAGACCAGAAAAAGGAACCCAAACCAGACCGAAGGAAAGAAATAATAAAAATCAGAGCAGAAATTAACAACATGGAAACCCAGTAAACAATCTGAAAGATCAATGAAACCAAAATCTGGTTCTTTGAGAAAATAAACAAGACTGACAAACCACTAACAAGACTCACAAAGAAAGAGAGAGAGAGAGAACCCTAATAAACTGAATCAGGAATGAAAAGGGGGACATCAGAACAGAAACCAACGAAATTCAAAAGATCGTCAGAGACTACTTTGAAAGCCTGTATCCCACGAAACAAGAGAACCTAAAAGAAATGGATGAATTCCTTGATTCCTACAATCTCCCAAGACTGAACAAAGAAGACTTGGAATACCTAAATAGACCCATTAATATTAAGGAAATTGAAACTGTAATCAAAAATCTCCTCAAAAACAAAAGCCAGGCCCAGATGGATTCACTGGTGAATTCTTCCAAACATTTAAAGAAGACCTGTTGCCAGTTCTCCTCAAGCTTTTCCAGGAAATTGAAAAAACAGGAACTCTCCCAAATAGTTTCTATGAAGCACACATCTACCTAATACCAAAAGCAAACAAAGACACCACTAAGAAAGAAAATTATAGACCAATATCCCTGATGAACACCAATGCGAAGATCCTCAACAAAATATTAGCAAATAGGATCCAGCAACTCATCAAAAAGATCATACACTATGACCAAGTGGGATTCATCCCAGGGATGCAAGGATGGTTTAACATTTGGAAATCAATCAACATAATCCATCATATCAACAAAAGTAAAGATAAAAACCATATGATCATATCAATAGATGCAGAGAAAGCTTTTGACAAGATCCAACATCCGTTCATGATGAAAACCCTCACCAAAATGGGTTTTGGAGGAACTTTCTTCAAGATAGTCGAAGCCATCTACCACAAGCCTACGACAAGCATTATCCTCAGTGGGGAAAAACTAAGGGCCTTTCCTCTAAGATCAGGCACAAGACAAGGATGCCCACTCTCATCACTTCTCTTCAATATAGTACTGGAAGTACTTGCGATAGCTGTTAGACAAGAAAAAGAGATTAAGGGCATCCAGATAGGAAAGGAAGAAATCAAACTCTCACTATTTGCAGACGATATGATACTATATCTAGAGAAGCCTAAAGCCTCTACTAAGAAACTCTTAGAAACAATAGACTTATACAGTAAAGTTGCAGGCTACAAAATCAATACCCAAAAATCCATGGCTTTCCTATATACAGACAATGAGGCAGAGGAAAGGGACATGAAAAAACAATCCCATTCACAATCGTGCCCCAGAAAATCAAGTACCTGGGAATCAGCTTAACCAAGGAAATAAAAACCGTCTACAAAGAAAACTATAAAACGGTACTCCATGAAATTAAAGAGGACATGAGAAAATGGAAACATATACCTTGCTCATGGATAGGGAGAATCAATATTGTCAAAATGGCAATACTTCCCAAAGCATTATACAGATTCAAAGCGATCCCTATAAGGATACCCATGACATTCTTCAAAGAAACGGATCAAGCAATCCTAAAATTCATATGGAACAACAAATGCCCACGGATAGCTAAAACAATTCTTGGGGAAAAGACGATGGGAAGCATCACCCTCCCCAACCTCAAACTTTATTACAAAGCAGTAACAATTAAAACAGCATGGTACTGGAACAAAGGCAGAGCCGAAGACCAATGGAACAGGGTGGAATATCCCTACACACAACCCCAAATGTATGATCATCTAATCTTTGATAAGGGAGCAAGAGATGTGAAATGGAGCAAGGAAAGCCTCTTTAACAAATGGTGCTGGCACAACTGGACAACCACATGCAAAAGAATGGGCTTAGACCTCGACCTGACACCATGCACAAAAGTCAGATCAAAATGGATTAAAGACCTCAACATCAGACCACAAACCATAAGGTACATTGAAGACAAGGTCGGCAAAACCCTCCACAATATTGAAGATAAAGGTATCTTCAAAGATGACACGGAACTAAGCAATCTAGTAGAAACAGAGATCAACAAATGGGACTACATTAAACTAAAAAGCTTCTGCACCCCAAAAGATACAGTGACCAGAATACAAAGACTATCTACAGAATGGGAAAGGATATTTACCCAATACCCATCAGATAAGGGGTTGATATCAAGGATATATAAAGCACTGGTTGAACTCTACAAGAAGAAAACATCCAACCCCATCAGAAAATGGGGCGAAGAAATGAACAGAAACTTTCCCAAGGAAGAGATATGGATGGCCAAAAGGCACATGAAAAAGTGCTCTATGTCACTAATCATCAGAGAGATGCAGATCAAAACAACCATGAGATACCACCTCACACTACAGAGACTGGTTCAGCCCTTTTGGAAAATAATATGGACGGTTCTCAAAAAATTAGAAATTGAGCTCCCATTTGACCCAGCAATACCACTGCTGGGAATATATCCCAGAAAAGCCAAAAAGTATAGTCGAAATGACATCTGCACTTATATGTTCATCACAGCACTGTTTACAATACCAGAATCTGGAAAAAACCCAAGTGCCCGAGAACAGATGACTGGTTGAAGAAACTTTGGTACATCTATACAATGGAATACTATGCAGCTGTTAGGGAAAAATGAGGTCATGAACTTTGCATATAAGTGGATCGGCATGGAAAGTATCATGCTAAGTGAAATGAGTCAGAAAGAGAGAGACAGACATAGAAAGATTGCACTCATCTGTGGAATACAGAATAACAGAGTAGGAGACTAATACCCAAGAATAGTAGAAATAAGTACCAGGAGGTTGACTCCATGGCTTGGAAGCTGACCTCACATTCTGGGGAGAGGGCAGCTTAGATAGAGAAGGAAACACCAAGTAAAATGTGGTTGGAGGCCACATGGGGGAAGGGTGATGCGTGCTGAATGTAGACTTGAGACTGAACACTATGGCCACTCAACACCTTTATTGCAAACCACAACACCTAATTAGAGAGAGAGAACAAAAGGGAATACCCTGCCACAGTGGCAGGGTGGGGTGGGGGGAGATGGGATTTGGGGGGTGGGGAGGGATTCTGGGTTTATTTGTGGTGGAGAATGGGCACTGGTAAAGGGATGGGTTCTTGAACTTTGTATGAGGGAAACATGAGCACAAAAATGTATAAATCTGTAACTGTACCCTCACGGTGACTCACTAATTAAAGTATAACTAAATAAATCTAAAAAAAAAGCACCAAGGGCTAGGGAGGTAGCTCGGAGGCCTAATATGCAAGGTTTTCCCAAGGGAGGCCCAAGTTCAACTTCCAGTGCCTCATGGACTTGTGACCACAGTACAAGAAGGTGCCCCGACCAATGTCCAGTATGAACCGCCATAAAAGAGAGGGGGGAGGGGGTCTTGGCTAGCATGAGGCCCTTAACTTAACCTCCAGTGGTTCCACAAGTCCCCAAGCAATCCTGACAGCTCCAGAGGCTGGGATATACCCAACAAAGGGGGACAATGCTGAGAAAGCAAATTGTGGGTAGCAGACATGGGCAAGAACACCCAGAAGCTTTTCTCCAGTTTTCCCAAGAATATGTTGACATGTATCACTTGTATAAATTCAAGGCATATAGCATGATTGGATTTATACATACTGCAAAATGATTACCACAACAGGCTCCGCTAACATCTGTCTGCTCACAGAGATTCAATATTAAGGAATGAAATTGTCTGCCTGTGATGAGAGCCCTTCAGATTTACTCTCCGAGCTTTCTTGTGTATCATATTGTGGTGTTCGCTGTAGTCATCCCTTCACTCATTACCTCCCACTTATTTATTAGAACTCAAAGTTTGTCCATTCCGACTACTTCCCTCTACTCCCCCCTCCTTGCTCCAGCCACCACACTGATTTCTTTTTCTATGAATGTTTAAGACTTCCTATAAATGGGATCATCACAGTATCTTTTCCTATCTATGGAACCTGGTATAATGGCTTCAAAATCCATCCACCTTGGAGCTGACAGTAGCATGTCCTTGTTTTTATGGCTGAGTTCAGTATTTCACTATGCCTGGCCCATCTCTGTCTATTCATCAAAGGATGCTTAGCTGTGTCGGCTGTGCTGTGTTTCTAAGATTTTAATCCATTTCTATTTAAAGTCATTATCGATAAGTTAAAGACTTCTCATTGCCGTTTTGTTGTTTCTAATCCTCCTTGTTTGCGTCTTGATGTCTTTGGTATTATGCTTTGTTATGTTTATTATCCTTCAGTGAGTTCTTGTAATTAGTATATAACTTTCCCTTGTGGTTACCATGAGGCACACATAAAATCATAAACTCACAACAGCCTGCTGAAAACTGATCGTGTCAGAGACCAGCAGGCAGTACAGGGTTAGGTTCAATATCCAGCACCCTATGCCCAGCCAGATGGCTGAATGTCACTGAAAGTTGTCCTCTAAAAAGAAATAATACTGACCATTTCAACAGAGTTCATAAACTTTATACTTTTACTTCTTTTTCTCCTCGTGCTATATTAATTATTTTTCCTGGAATTTGTCTTTATATTGTGCAACTGAAAACAATCTGTAGTTAAGGTCATAATTATTACTTTTTTAATCTTTATGACTGAATAGTTACCATTTTCAAAGTCACATTTATGGTTTTATAATGTTTCTATTTTCACTTTCAACTCATGGAAATCACTTTAGAAACACAGACCAGGTGAGAATAGACTCCCCAGCTTTTGTTTGTTTAGGAATATCCTGTTCCTTCTTCCATTTATGGACAGATAAGCAGTCACAAACTTCTTAGTTGGCAATAATTTTTTTTATTATCTTGATTATGTTGCCAAACAATCTGAAAATACGAATTTGCCAGTCGTAGTATGAGTGACCCTCGTATAGTTTCCTCTTTGCTCTTGCTGAGGTTTTCGTCTTGACACTGGGCAAGCATTATGTAGATCAGTGAGGCCCTATAAAGGGTTCATTCATCTGGGTCCTTCCCAGGTTCAGGAATCTTTCAGCCATGAAAAATACTTTCTGCTCCTTCCCTTGTCTCTATAGCCCTCATAGTGTGTTGGTTCTGTCATTAGCACCCTAATTCCCCTGAACTTTCTTTGTCCTTTTGCATTCTTGTATTTTCTTTTTGCTCCTCTGACAGTTTCAAATTTCCTATGGTCCAAGCCACTGATTATTATTGGGGTTTTGTTGTTGTTGGTTTGGTTTTTGGACCACAGCTGGCAATACTCAGGGGTTATTTCTGGCTCTACACTCAGGAATTACTTCTGGTGATGCTTGGGGCACCATAGGGATGCCAGAGATCGAACCTGGTCAGCTGTGTACAAGGCAAATGCCCTACTATCTCTCCAGCCCCAACCACCGATTCTTCTGCACAAACAAAGGATCAGTTTTACATTTGAAAGCCTGCTGAAATCTTGGGTTCAGTTCATAGAGTCGAAGTCAATTCCACTTCTCTAGAGTCCACTACAAAGAAGTTTGATTCCCTGGTACTGTCTTATTCACCTGATATTTTTACGACCCTTGCTTCCTGATCCTAATACAGGTACATCGGAGTAAACGACTTTATTTTCAGAAAATATAGATTTGTTTGGGCAGAAACAACCCCACCTGAGTTCCTGCCACTGTCTGGGGTGAGACAACTGTCTCCCCGAGAGGGGGCCAATGGGGATGCTCCTTGCTCGCTTAGGTCAGGATGAGCTCTATGGGTTCCTGGATTCTCTGGCCGCTTTACCAGATGTTTCGCACTGGGGATATGCTGGATAATAGATGAGACTAAGAATTAGCTGTTCTAGCCTAACAGGACCATAGGCCTGGACCAAGATCATATGAAACTCAGCGTTGAGGGTCAGAGTCAGACCTAAGACTGCACCCACTTCCCTGACTGCTGAGGACCCTGGGTTCGCCCTGTAGACAGGAAAGCACAGTTGTGCTCTGTCCACCCAGCACAGCTTTTTGCGCTCCATGCACCTTTGGGCTACATTCCGCTGTGAGTGGACTAGAAACCAGACCTCTCTCTTGGGCAGAGCAAGAGAAGCAGTTTTCAAGCTGAAAACACTTTGTGATCTCAACCAGAATCAGTCATACTTGCAGGGTCCCTAACCAACAGGGCACTTGGTTCCGTTAGCCCTTCTCTTGGCTTGGGCACTGCTGGACCCTCCAAGTATCCAGGGGGTCATCCCCAGATCTGCAGGTCAGCGGAGCTGCAAGGCGGAACTGCATACTTCAACAACCTGGGAGGCCTCCGGGTCTGCTGTTGGCTGTGCAGTCATTTATCCTGCCTCTTATTAGAGCACCCCTTGGGCATCTGGAACCAGAAGACACACTTGCCAGTAGTTAGGGTTAGTTCTCAGCACCCTTGCATGGCCACGGACACACCAGGTTCAAGAACCAGAAAATAAAATCCCCTCCAAAGGATCCAAACAGGTGGATGGGCACCCACCATGTTTCCTGCTCAGAATGTGGGCGTGGCATAGATGATCCAAATCTGTCCTGATCCCATGCGCAGTCTGTCCCTCTTACCTGTCCCCTTCCCTGTCACAGTCACATTCCCGAAAGCTGACCCTGGCATGTGTCAGGGCTGTCCCTATGGGGCAAGATCAGAGATACTACTTGCCCCACAGTGTCTGGCTTCCCCCTGCCCCACCAGGGCTCCATGCCATGGATCTTGCAGACCTAGCAAGGAGTTATATCTCCTCTCCTTCTCGCATAGTCTGTCTGCAGTGCTGAGGTGGTCCAGCCTCACCTCTGTGTTCAAGACTTTTCCCGGCGACACCTTGTTCTTCAATAGCCATTGTCCTCTTACACATAAGTTGAGAATCCATTCTGGAATCCTTCTGAGTTCCCCAAGCTCTGGCTCCTGAGCTATATGGTCTGATTCCCTTCAGCAAGAGCTAGTAGCACTTGGATGTCTGTTCTGTTCCTTTATCATGAGTGATTCCAATCACCAGATCTCCTCTGAGCCCCCTAAACCAATTCTGCTCCCAAATGCAGAGCAGGAATGTTCCTCCCCTCCCAGGACTGAACCTGACAAGCACATCAAAGAATCAAGTCCCACTTAGCTCTGCGGGAACCTGGGTCTCCCTTTCACCCCTGAGTCCCCTTTCTGTCCACCACCAACTTACCCCTAACATGACTCAGAGCCATGCAAAGGGAAAGCAAAATCTCTGAGGCAGTCATCACTTCTGGAAGGCAAACATATCCTCTCTATGCATGCATCAGATTGAACAGGACTTCCTGTCAAACACTCACAGATATTAGGGTAACAGCAATGGATGGAGCGCTTACCCATCCTTCTGAAAGTATCTTTATAGGGGAAAATTGCAGAAAAACATGGCAGGAGTCATAGATTTAGAGGAAAGCAAGTGCCCCAGGATAAGAGGGTCTGGATGTCCTGTTCAGAGGCCTGAACTCTTTACTGAACAGACAGTGTGGGTTTTAAAAAGTACTTCAGGTTTTTTCCAGATTCTGGCTATTGTAAACAGTGCTGCAATGAACATAGAAATACATATGCCATCTCTACTATACCTTTTTGCCTCTCCGGGATATATTCCCAGGAGTGGAATTGCTGGGTCAAATGGAAGCTCAATTTCTAATTTTTTGAGAATCGTTCATATTGTTTTCCAAAAGGGCTGAACCAGTCGGCATTCCCACCAGCAGTGAAGAAGAGTCCCTTTCTCCCCGCATCCACGCCAACACCGGTTGCTTTTGTTTTTTGGGATGTGGGCCAGTCTCTGTGGTGTGAGATGATATCTCATGGTTGTTTTGATCTGCATTTCCCTGATGATTAGTGATGTGGAACATTTTCTCATGTGCCTCTGAGCCATTCGGATTTCTTCTTTAGGAAAGTTTCTGTTCATTTCGTCACCCCATTTTTTGATCGGGTTGGCAGTTTTCTTCTTGTGGAGTTCAACCAGTGCATTGTATATCCTTGTTATCAACCCTTTATCGTATGGGTACTGCATAAATATCCTTTCCCATTCTGTAGATTGTCTTTGTACTTCGGTCACTGTTTCTCTTGAGGTGCAGAAGCTTCTTAGTTTGAGATAGTCCCATTCATTTATCTCTGTTTTCACTTGCTTGGCCAGTGGCGTGTCAGCTTTGAAGATACCTTTGGCTTCAATGTCGTGGAGGGTTTTGCCGACCTTGTCTTCAATGTACCTTAGGGATTCTGGTCTGATGTTGAGGTCCTTAATCCATTTTGATCTGACTTTTGTACATGGTGATAGGTGGAGGTCTAAGCCCATTTTTTTGCATGTAGCTGTCAAGTTTTGCCAGCACAATTTGTTAAACATGCTTTCCTTGCTCCACTTCACCTTTTTTGCTCCCTTATCAAAGATTAGGTGGTCATATATTTGGGGGGATGTGTCAGAGTATTCAACCCTGTTCCATTGGTCTGCCGCTCTGCCTTTGTTCCAGTACCAAGCTGTTTTAATGACTACTGCTTTGTAGTAGAGTTGGAAGTTGGGGAGGTTGATTCCTCCCATTTTCTTTTTCCCAAGAATTGCTTTAGCTATTCGTGGGGGCTTATTGTTCCATATGAATTTCAGGAGCGCTCGCTTCAGCCCTTTTGGAAAACAATATGGACGATTCTCAAAAAATTAGAAATTGAGCTTCCATTTGACCCAGCAATACCACTCCTGGGAATATATCCCGGAGAGGCAAAACGGTATAGTAGAGATGGCATATGTATTTCTATGTTCATTGCAGCACTGTTTACAATAGCCAGAATCTGAAAAAAACAGATGACTGGTTAAAGAAACTCTGGTACATCTACACAATGGAATACTATGTAGCCGTCAGAAAACATGAAGTCATGAAATTTGCATATAAATGGATTAACATGGAAAGTATCATGTTGAGTGAAATGAGTCAGAAAGAAAGAGACAGACATAGAAAGATTGCACTCATATGTGGAATATAATGTAACTGAGAAGTACAAGTTGGCAACGATGCAACTTCTGGCAGATATCTCTCTGGACTTAGTTACTAAAATACTAAAATACAGAAACCCAAAACCAAAAGGCCGCTAAGTGTGGTCACTCGACCTCATACCTCTTCATCCTCAGCAATGGAAAACAAATTATCTAATGCTTCCTTTTCAGCAGGTCTGACTTTAGGGGAGAGACTCTCCAAACAATAATAGTGAGTTTTGTTGAAATATTGTATGCAATCAAAGTGAAAGTAAAGTGAAATTTATTAGTTACACAGGCGGGGGGCTAGGGGTGGGGGGGCTAGGGGCGTGGGGGGGGTTAGGGATGTGGGGCTGTGGGGTGGAGCTATACTGAGATTCTTGGTGGTGGAATATGTGCACTGGTGAAGGGATGGGTATTCGAGCATTGTATAACTGAGATTTAAACCTGAAAACTTTGTAACTTACCACATGGTGACTCAATAAAAAAATTAAAATTAAAAATAAATAAATAAATAAATAAATAAATAAATAAAAGTACTTCAGGGGTTGGAGTGATAGTTCAGTGGGTAGCGCACTCGCCTGCATGTGGGCAACAAAGGTTCGATCCCCAGCATCCCACATGGTCCCCTGAGCACCGCCAAGAGTAATTTTTGAGTGCAGAACCAGGAGTAACCCCTGAGCTTTAGCAGATAAGCCCCCAAGTCAACATTATTTTTTAAAAAATAAAAGTACTACAGTTTAATTAGGGTTCCTGGCAATTGTGTTGAATTTATGGGGGATAGAATGGAAATGGTATGTCCAATTAGCAGCTCGTAGTAATCCAAGACAAGGTGTTTGAACTGAAGAGTGATAAAGCAGGATGAGACATAATTTGTGAATTAAATACTCCGAAGCTCAGAGTTTAGGACACAGTGATGGCAGGGAGCAGAAGAGCAGAACACTGTTAGATCTTGGGGAGTCCCAGGAAGAAAAACAATCTTCTAAAACTCGTCCTCCATACACAGTGATTTATATCAATACCAATACATAAATACACACTTTCAGTCACAGGGGAAAAAAATAAATCCTTTATTCTGGAGTGAATGTCTTCTATTCTCCTCATGTCTGGACAGACATCAGACTAATTCATTGTCCTGTTTTCCAAGGTCCAAAGTGGGAGTGGAAATGCTGAAACAACTTAAACCCATTAGTGTCTCCAGATGTGACGGTAAGTCGGCTCTGTCCTGTGGCAGGTGGTGCCGGGCGCAGGCTCTAACCACAGGAGAGTAAGCTCAAGTGGGCATGTTGTTCCTGGACCACCACTTCTACCAGATCTCTATGGTATCAATCCCAATGAACATCAAAGAGAAATTAATCCAAGGAAACAGTTGCAAACTGTTGATAAGTGATTTCATCTCAAGGTATCCAAGAGGAAGAAAGTATTAGTGTCCTGTGTGTTTGGGGACCACACCCGATGTGCTCAAGGATCATAGCTGCTGGTGCCAGTGGACCATAAGTGATGCCAGGCTTCTTCAAATTTGTTCAACTGCCTGCAAGGCATTTTCTTTCTTTCTCTTTCTTTCTTTCTTTCTTTCTTTCTTTCTTTCTTTCTTTCTTTCTTTCTTTCTTTCTTTCTTTCTTTCTTTCTTTCTTTCTTTCTTTCTTTCTTTCTTTCTTTTTTCTCTCTTTCTTTCTCTCTTTCTCTCTCTCTCTTTCTCCTATTTTGGGGACTACATTCAGCAGTGCTCAGGACTTGCTCCTGGCTCTGTGCTCAGGAATCACTCCTGGTGGGGCTCAGAGGACTGTATATGGTGATGGGCATTGAACCTGTGTTGGTTGAATGCAAGGACTCCTTGATTTCTTTCTTATTTCTCTTTCTCCCCCTTTCCCTCCCCCTTTCCCTCCCCCTTTCCCTCTCTCTTTCCCTCTCTCTTTCTCTCTCTTTCCCTCTCTTTCCCTCTCTTTCCCTCTCTCTTTCCCTCCCTCTTTCCCTCTCTCTTTCCCTCTCTTTCCCCTCTCCCTCTCTCTCTCCCCCTCCCTCCCTCCCTCCTTCCCTCCCTCCCTCATCTACATCTGCAAGTGCACTTCTAGAGCTAGTTATCCCAGAGATCCTCAAGTACAGAGCTCTGAGGCCTACTCACCATGTTTGAGTAAAGATGTTTTGGGTTGGTTATCCAAGTTCCCTGGACAGGACTTCCTAATCCTCACCTGATGCGACTTAGCAATTTTGTATGAAGCTTTCATTTTGTCAAATGATCTTTGGTGGAAACATACAACCCCGTGACTTCAAAGGAATTATAGGTACAGGACCTTACCTTGGAAACTATGCTCCCTAAAGCCTCTGGGTTTACCGGCAACAGTCATGGAGCAGCTGTAATTGCTCCTCTACTGACTGAGCATGACAGATACTAAGAGACTAAGAGACACTAGAGGCAGAGAGAGGCCTCAGTTAGGTCACAATTTGACGTCCACTCAACTGGCCAGCTAGGCGTAGTGGACACTCCCACCTCACTCACAGAACAAACACCCAGTTAGAAATGGAACAAGAGGGGAGGGAAGAGCATTAGTACAGCGGGTAGGGTGTTTGCAATGCACGCAGCCCGACACAAGTTCAATCCTCAGCATCCCATATGGTCACCCAAGCACCACCAGGAGTAATTCCTGAGTGCAGAGCCAGGAGGAACGCCTGAACATCCCTGGGTAGCACTGTAGCACTGTTGTCCCATTGTTCATCAATTTGCTCGAGTGGGCACCAGTAACGTCTCCATTGTGAGACTTGTTGTTACTTTTTTTGGCATATTGAATATGCCACGGGTAGCACAGCAGGTAGGGCATTTGCCTTGCATGCGGACAGCCAGCCGACCCAGGTTCAAGTCCTCCATCCATCTTGGAGAGCCCAGCAAGCTACTAAAAGCATCGTTGGGTATGACCCAAAAAGAAAAAAAAAAGGAAAGAAATGGAACAAGGGGGCAGAGTGATAGTCCAGTGGGTAAGGAGTTTGTCTTGTATGCGGCTGACCCGGGTTTGATCCCCGGCATTCTATATGGTCCCCCGAGCATCACTAGACTTCAGAGTGGAGAGCCAGGGGTAACCCCTGAGCATCGCTGAGTATGACCCAAAATAGCTAAAGGGGAAAAAAAGAAATGGGACAGAGCTGGGAGAACCCCACAGCACGCCCTGCACCTGCGCAGTAGGGAGGAGAGGAGAGGAGAGGGGTCTGGGAGGACCAAGGCAGAGGAGCTGAGGGGCTCCACACAGCAGAACCCCGACAAGACATCCAACCCCAGTTCCCTCCCCAGCACTGCATATGGTACCCAGGTGTAAGCCTTGAGCACAGCAGGGTGTGGCCCAAGCACCAAAACAATAGAACTGAACCTCGAGGAGGGGTGCCAAGACAGACTGCTGAGGCTCAGATCTGGAACAATGAAGAAGCAAGGACAGTGGGGTCACACCCACAAAATAGCCCCCCTCCCCAAGCTCTCTGCTGCAGCCCTCTGCTTCCCTGGCACCTAGAATGGCCATCAGGAACCGAAAATGAAGACATAGCACCACCTACTGGAAATGTCAAAGATGCACAACTTAGTGCTGACTAGGTGAACTTCTAACGCTTCCATTTTAAGCCCAAGAGTCAGGGATGATTTAAAACACTGAAACTCGACTACGAATAAATCACGGTGCCTTGATTAAAAAAAAACAAACTTTAAAAGATAGGCTAGTAGCCAAATGGCCAAAAAAGACAATAGCACTCGGGACTTGAGGCTGAAGATAGTAAGGCCTCCCAAGGAGAGGACGCTTCTCCAACAACCAAACTAAAAGACAGGAACAAACCTGGCCTAAGGGATGGGAAATTCATAATGGCTCTTGTGGATCACTCAGAGATACAAGGAAGCTCTGGCAAAGCAATTCAGTCAGCTCAGGAATAAGTTAATAAGCAGAAGCTAGAAACTGAAGCTAGGAACAACCCAATTCAGGATGAAAAAGACAAACAAAAGAGTGCTGGAAAAGCTAAGGAGAGTGAGCCCGGGAGGGGTCGGTGAGACCACAGACTCAGGGATAGACACAGTTCCTGGAGATGAGAAATAAGATTGTGAAAAAGGAATACTGTGAGCGGTATGGAAAACCACTAGAAAAGGCACCCCCACCCACCCACCCACACACACACACACAAAATAGCAGGAAGCCCAAATGGGACAGGGGGTGAGAGAGAGGAGAACGAAATTACTCAATGGAATAATAGCTATGGACAGCCCAAAGCTGGGGCACAGCTGCTACGCGAGGCTGGGAAAGGCCGAGAAAGGCCAGCTGACCTCGAGACAGAGCACTTAGACCAATATACATGCTAATGGAAAGATGTTTAAGTCCACAACAAATAATACAAAAAGATGTCCAGGGAAAAGAAGCAGGAAACATAGAAAGGTGCTTCCATCAAAGTTATCACCTAAATTCTCAGCAGAAAATTCACAGACTGGGGGAGAGTGGAGGAATATTCAAAATACTCAGAGACAAAAACTGCAACTTGACAGCAGGTAACAGAGTGTACGCTTGACCCCCAACTCCCTCCCCTAGCACAGAGTAGCCCGCCCTGATCAGTGCTGGGTGTGACTGACACATACACACACACACACACGCACAAACACACACACACACACACTGTAGTCAAGAATACTCTACCTTGCAAATCTCTCTCTAACTTGAGAGAAGTAAAGGCTTTCACAGGCAAGCAAAAGCTGCAGGATTCACTCTAATACCTCCAATACAATAATTGTAGTAATGAAATTATCTATTGAAAACAATTTCAGGGGACCAGAGCAATAGCCAGTGGGGGGAGGCTGTTTGCCTTGCACATGGCCAACCCAGGTTTGATCCCCAGCATCCTATATGGTCCCTGAGCACTGCCAGGAGTAACTCCTGAGTGCAGAGCCAGGAGTAGCCCCTGAGCATCACTGGGTTTGACCCGAAGATTCTAAATAAATAAATTATTTTTGAAAAATTATTAAATGAAAGGAAATCCACACAACAACAACAACCACAACAACAAAGTATTAAATGGCTCCAGCAAAACCTCATATCAAAAATTACTGTTAGTGCTTCTTGATTAGTAACTCATGCCATTTGCAATGATTAGTTGTTCAGTGCCTTTGGCTCTAAATAAAAAAAAAAAGGGCAGCTGAAATTTTATAACGTGACATGCTACCTCGAGAGACTCACTTAGGCATCAAAACAAAAAGATTTGAAGTAGAGAGGTGAAAGTGGCACTCCAAGCCAAAGGGAATATTTTTAAAGCAGGAACCATGTAACTTAGAGAGTTACATATAGAGAAGTTTGATAAAGGGATCCATGCAGCAAGAAGACATAATGCTTCTTATGCAGCGCAGGAGCACCCAGACCTATAAACAAATCCTAACAGACTTGAAAAGGGGCATGGAACAGGTTTGAGCGCCTTACTTCCACCACAGCACAAGAAATCCCAAAGGAAACACTGGCTGTAAGTGGCAGAGGACCTGGACTTCTACCCCGGACAGAACATGCATTCTTCAGTGCACATGGATCAGTCTTGGGAATACAAGATGGACCCCAAAATAGACACTAACCCTCAAAAAATCAGGCTGGTTGTTCAAAGGTCTTTAGGATGTGCTGGAAACCCAAGTT
Source organism: Sorex araneus (assembly GCF_027595985.1). Lineage (NCBI taxonomy): Eukaryota > Metazoa > Chordata > Mammalia > Eulipotyphla > Soricidae > Sorex > Sorex araneus. The sequence continues at coordinate 167,621,693 of NC_073304.1, read as the reverse complement.
TGAACCCCAGTATCACAGGTCCCCTGGGAACTGCAGGGTATCCCCCCTCAAAAATAAAAATCAGAGCATACATGAATATGATCAGAAAGAAAAATTACAAATCAAATTTTAAAAGGTCAAACACTACATAAACACAAATGATTCAGAGAATTTTAGAAACATCTGTATTACAACAAATTAGAGAAAGCAGAAGTGGGTCAATTCCTAGAAACACATTTTAAGATTGAATATAGGGTTGGGAAAAGAGCTTAAAGTTCAGAAGCGTGTACTTTGCATGCAGAATATCCGGGTTCAATCCCTGGCACCTGGGCCAGAGAGAGTGCAACAGGATGAACACGTGAATCCCTGTCACGGAACGGTCCCCCAGGGCAGGGAAGCAGACCCTGCTGGCAGTAGCCCCCAACACTGCTTTGTTCCTCCCCTGCACCTCACCTTCAATAAACACTCCCTGGCATGAGATGAAGTTCCTGAGCACCTCCCTGTGTGTCAAAACAACAATAATGATGAGATGATGATGATGAGGAGGAGGAGGAGGACACAGAATTTGAAAGAGAAACTCTACACAGACAATTGTGGAAAAGAAAAGAATAATCAAAAGGGTCCCATGAAGCAAAAGACAAGGGTCAGGTGGCTTCTACTGTAAAATTTACTGAGCTTACAAAAAACAGCTTATCCTTCTAATATTGCTTCCAATAAGTTAAAAAGGGAAAACAGATTACCCTGATTCCAAAATCAGAAAGGAGACACACACACACACACACACACACACACACACTTACTATGGAAATGCAAGGCAAAGCAACAATGAGATGTAATCTCACATCTGTGAGAATGGCTATTATCCAAATGATAATAGTAAGTGGTAGAGAAAGGGAAATTCCTGTACACCATAAGAGGGGCAATAGATTAGTAGTGTAGTCATTATGGAAACAATATGGAAGGCGGGGGTGGTTGGGTTTGGTTTCGTGTGTGTGTGTGTGTGTGTGTGTGTGTGTGTGTGTGGTGGTGGTGGTGGTGGTGGTGGGATAAGCTGGGGACATACCTAGCAATGCTGAAGGCTTCCTCCAGCTCTGTTCTTGGAGTCATAAAGTGAATCAAACCCGTGTTGGCTGCTTGCAAGGAAAGCATGTCTTAACTCTCGCATTATCTCTCTGGCACAGTATGGAAATTACTGTTTTATAAAAACTAGAAATATAAAAACATATGATCCAGTTCTCCTAGCTCCAAAAATGGTTTTATAAAACCATTTATATTGCCTAAATATGCACATTCATGTTTATTGTAGCATTACTTACAATAGCCAAGAACTAGAAAGAACTTAAGTGCTCACCAACAGAAGAATAAATAAGTAATGAAGACACAAAAAAAATTTTGTAAACACTCTGACAATGAATCCAGGAATTAGAACAAAATCAATGTACAAACATACATATTTTGGAGGAAAAAACTGTTACTGATATAAATAGATAATGATAGTAATGACTTATAAGAAAAAAGAAAATCTAATTTACTAACACTACAACAAAATCCCTAAGTTGAAGATGAGCAATAGAAAATATAATATTAATGAAAGAAATTAGAGAGAAGATACAAGTGGAATATTCCATACTCATGACTGAATATTGTCAAAATACACATTCTACCCAAAGCAATCTATACTATACATACAGGTATATCAATATGATACCTGTATTTCAATGCCTTTCCCAAAGGAAAAAAAATGCAACAATCTGTGTAGAACCATAAAAGACCCCAAACAGCTAAATATTCAGAAAAAAAGGAACAATGCTATAGGCACCAACATTCCTACTATCAAATTATATATAAAAGCTAAGATTTAATCTAAACAGTATAGTACTGGCATTAACAGTGACAGAAATCAATGGAACAGGTAATGAGTCCAAAAATAAACACAAACATATATATTCCATTTATGACCAAAAAGCCAAAAATATACAATGCAGAAAAGACGGTCTCTTCAATAAATGGTGCTGGGGAAAAAGTGTCACATGCAAATGAGTAAAACTAGACAATTATATAACACCATCCCCAAATATTAACACACAGCAGCAAGAGGTAATTATGTAGCAAGGCAGGAATACATGAGGAAACAACTGATTTCGAAACATCCAGCCACACACATTTAAAGGATCTAGAAAAGGAAAAATTGCAGTCACAAGTCAATAGAAAGCAAATAATAAAAATTAGAGTGTAAATAAGGAAATGAAACAGAACTAAAAAGACAATAGAGAAGATCCATGACACCAAGAGCTAAGTTCTTCACAAACAAAACAAAACTGGCACCTAGGTGAGCTCCCTGAGAAACAAAAGGGAGAAAATCCAAATTAATCTATGAAAGATGAAGGGGAGAACTTCAGCACTGCAGAAATTCAAAGGACGCTAGAGATTCCTACGAATGACTTCATGCCACTACACTGGAAACCCTAGAAGACATCGACAAAGATGATATGACCAAGAAATGGAAGCAGAACAAACACCCAGTGACAGATGAGTAGTTAAAGGTGAGGTCCCAGGAGCAGTGGGCAGATGGCTCAGGGGGGTGGCATGCAGGCTTGCACACAGGAGCCCCAAGTTCGCTCTTGGCACTGCAAGGTCTCACAAGCACTACTGAATGTGACACCAAAAAGGAAACAAAAAGAAAAGGAACTATAGATTCACCCCAAAATGCATAATAAGGTCCCCCAAGCACAACTACAAAAAATACAAAAGGAAAAGAAACTATAGGTTCACCCCAAAATGCAAAATAAAATTGAACACCTTGTTTTTGAACAACTTGATGGAAACTGGAAGGGGAAACTAAGTCAATAAATCAAAAGGAGAAAGACAGGTATCAGATGCTCCCACTCCTCTATGGGATACAGATCAAAGCTGCATTTTGTCTGTTCCCTAACAAGCAAAATTAAATAAACCAAACTCTGTGTGCAGACCACGTAGCTGAGGTCACAAGTGGGGCAAGGGACAAGGGTCTAAAGCAGGTGGCAGTGAGTAGCGGTGCAGCAGGATATGTACCTGATGTTGGTGGTGGATGACAAACACTCGAAGAACGAATGTTTTAAGCATATATCCCTAAAATTGGGATTTGGGGCTCTTGTAAGCAATGGCCCCATTTTTAAAAATTTTTATTTATTTGTTTATTTGCTTTTTGCATCATACCCAGTGATTCTCAGGGGTTATTACTCCTGGCTCTGCACTCAGGAATTACTCCTGGGAATCGACCCCAGGTCTGCCACATGCAAGGCAAACACCCTACCTACTGGGCTATTACTCATCCCCAATGACCTCAATTTTAAAAGAGATTTGTTATGTGCCAGGTCTTATCCACTCGCTGCTCCTGAGATGCGTTATGAGCGAATGCTGCCAGAAACACTTTAGAATCATTACATTTTTTTTTTTAATTTTTGGTCCCTGAATGTCCAGAAGCCATTTGCTGTTCCCAAATTTTTCACAACCTCCACAGCAGTTTCATAATCCCTGGAGATCACACTGTATACCCATTTCACTGAATATACTTCCCCGTTTCACAGAATCGAGTCCCCTCTGAAGCTAGAGCAGCTTCCATGGAATATTATTCAATCATGATAAAGAATAAAATATGCGTGTAACATGGTTGGACCTGGAGGGTATGATGGTATGTGAAATAAGACAGAAAAAGTCAAATATCAGATAATCTGTTACATGTAGCATCAAAACAATTTTTTAAAAAATGAACAAGTTGGTAGATACAGAGATCAGAATGGAGATTGTGTGAGAGATGGCAATGGGTGTGAGAGAGATGACGACAAAGGGCAGAAGGCCCCCGCTTATATAGCAGAAACGACATCATGGGGATGCAGGGTGATGACTAATAAACTGTTGCATACTTTTTCCTAATTAGACAACCATGATTTATTTACAGAGTGCTTGAGAGCTGAGTTTTAGACATATAAAGTTCTAGCACCAATGTCAATTTCCTGCACCAGCATCTCCAAGTTCCCTCCATCCCCCACCTACCAGGCCTGCCACCTTGACAGACACATTCTAAAGTTTGGTGGTCATATGTGGGATCTCACGTTTCCAGTGGTATTGAGTCTGTGGTGTGGATACAGAGTTATCCCACTCCCCTACATTACTAATGTACCTGAGACCCCTGACCCCATTATGTCCCCTTCTCATCTTCTTCCTTCTCCCCAATCTCTTTCCACCTCTGTTCTCCTCCCTGTACCCTGCATATCTGAAAGTATTTTAAGCTATTTGTAGTTTTTAACTTACACACCTTTATATTGTTTAAAACTTTTAACAATCGGACAATAAAGGTTAAGACACTTGCCTTGCATTCGACCAACCCCCATTTGATCCCTGGGACAGCATCAGGTCCCCTCAGCCTCACCAGGAGTGATCCCTGAGCACAGAGCCAGGCATAAACCATGAACACATCTGGGTATGGCATCAAAATAAAAAAAAATCTTGATATTCTTACAAAGAATTATAGGGAAAAAAACATCATTGCCTCAGTAATGAAACTCAGATGCAAGGACACAGCTGTTAGGTTCAGGAAGAGACAAAGCAAATCAGCACTATGGCAAAGACAACAACAGCAGGGCAGTGAGCAGACCTGGGAGGAAATGAATTGGGTGGCATCACCATGACACAAAACATCTCAAAAGAAAGACCAAGCCTGAGTTGCTCTCCCTTGCGCACAGATCTCGCTTGCTTGTCTGTGTCTCTGTGCTGGCCTACTTCCACTCTGGAGAAGCCCGTGTTCTCTCTTGAGCACACACTTCCCCCTTTCTCTCCCTCACATCTTTCTAAATAATTTTTATTAAAAATACTATCTTGCTTTGAAAAATAAGATTAGAAAAGATCAAGAGGGCCTTGAGGAGAGGTTCCCAAATGTATTTGACAGGCCGGTGATGAAGAATAGCAGGAATATTGGGAGGATTTGGATTTAGGGGAAAATCTAAGTGGAGGGGCCCTAGAGGTTCTCTCACTTCAAGCAGGGAGATTTCTAGGGTTCCACTGAGTGATTTGTTTTCTTCAAAGCAGGTAGTAGGACAAAGTTAATTTTTGTAGACAAAGGTAGAATCTGAGTTAGAGCTAAGACAGGCCAAAGAGAGAAGGAACAGATGTTTAACTTACGCTATCCAAGCACTCACATCTGGCACCTCTGTCCTCAGCGCTATCTCTGTCCCCGGAGAGACAGAGAAAGAAAGAGAAATGCCGCATTGGCATGGAGGTCACCGTCCCCGGAGGCTACACTTTGAGCGGAAGGTGGGTGATGACATTCTGTGACCAGACTCAGTTTGACACCACTAAGGCAACTGACTGTTTGAAAGGAAAACTCGTTTATCTCCTGGGAGACTCCACACTGCGCCAGTGGATCTACTACTTCCCCAAAGTTGTCAAAAGTAGGTGAATTTTCCCTTCTTCTGGGAATTCAGGCCAACTTTGAGGTATTTTCACAGAGGCTTCTAGTCCCCTGTGTTGGCTGTTTTGAGTTGTACTTCACTTAGCTTTCTAGGTGTGAGCCTTTACGCTTAAAATACCACTGAAGCCTTCTTTCATGGGAAGTACTGGTTTCTCTTTATATATTCCAATGATGAATTTACATTTTGGTTGACATTTCACACAGAGGAGCAAGTACTTTTCTTAGCATTCTCCCCCTAGAAATGATCTCATTGGAGAGACAGAGAGATGGTTCAAAGGGATGGAGCACATATTCTGCATGTGGGGCCCCAGATTTGATCTCTGAGCACTGATCTGGGAGTAGTCCCCAGCCCCCAGCAGTAATACAATTCAAACAAAAAATTAACAAGATCCACCCCCAAAAGAAAACAAAACAGTCTAGGTGAATGAGAATTTGCAATGGTAAGATTTTTTGGTTGTTGTTGTTTTCTTTTAAATAATCACTGCTTCCTAGTAAAAAGAAAATTCTTTTTATCAGAACTAAAATATTTTGATATTCATGGAATTGGAAAGTTTAAGAAGCTTCAGCTTCTGGATGCTGACAGGCACACTCAAATTCGGTGGGTAAAGCACAGTTACCCTTTCGTCACCCAGGAGTTCTACTCTGTGATGGATGAAGCACACATTGGTCAGGAAATTGACCGGATTTCTGGTGACCAGAACACAGTCATCGTCATCACCATTGGCCAACACTTCCGACCCTTCCCCATTGACATTTTCATTCGCAGGACCATCAGCATCCGAAATGCTATTGAGCGGCTGTTCATAAGAAGCCCGGCCACTAAGGTGATTGTGAAGACAGAAAATATCCGAGAGATGCACATCAACACAGAGTGGTTTGGAGACTTCCACGGCTACGTTCAATATCTCACCACAAAGGACATTTTCAAAGACCTCAATGTGGGCATTATTGATGCCTGGGACATGACCATTGCCTACGGTGCCAACAGTGTTCATCCACCTGACCAGGTGATTGAGTATCAGATTAACATGTTCCTGAACTACATTTGCTAAAGCATAAGTATCCAAAATCCCTGGGGAACAATACTCACAGATAACCCTCCTTGTCTTGTCAGGGAAGTTTTATTTATGTTACATAGAAGATTCCAAACAATCTGTCTGCAATGGAAGGGTATTGGAGAACAAAGACAGCCAGTATGATATGAAAAGCCAATAGAGTCCCCAAGAGTAGTTAGCCAATGTTTCAAACTTGTCCATATTGTTGCATGAAGTGATATATATAGGTCAGAGGCACAGAGATAAGACACACGAGAAGAGTGTAGAGAGCACAGAGGGTAAAGGTATCGATCTGGCTCCTGACCAAGAGCAACTGCCAAAGGCTTCCTTTATTTCTACTTTTTTATCAGTTACATCCCAATGACTTCATCACAGAGAAAGAATCACTAACGAGAGTACAAACAGTTATAGGATAATTGTTCATTAAAATAACATCAGGGTATACATTGTCTTGTCAAAGCTATGTTGTCAAAGTTATGTTGCAATGATTAAAACGTCAGAGGAAGATATGGAGCCTATGGACACATACGCTCTACAGGTTACATCCCCCACATTCTTGTGGTCGGTTACACAAAAAAACAAAGAGAAGGCTCATACTGATACTTGAAGGTTAAACCGGATTAACAATATGTAAGAGAGGGGGAAACTGCCGCTTTGTACTGCCAAGATAATGTATGACCAGGCGGGCATATGAGAGCATGCTGTACTTTTCCAGATCATCGGACTCACAAGTTTTATCTTGCCCACTTAATGTAAAAGTGGGGCCTCAGTTCTGATTCCTGCTTGCAGGGCAGCATCTAGAGCCTCATCCTAATGTCCTGGCTTAGCACCAACACCATGTGAATGAGAACTGTTCTGATTCGGGGTTGGAGCAATAGGAAAGTGGGTAGGGCATTAGCTTGGCACACAGCCAACCTGGGTTCCATCCCCAGCATCCCATTTGGTCCCTCAAGCACCACCAGGAGTGATTCCTGAGTGCAGAGCCAGGAGTAAACCCCTGAGCACTGCTGGATGTGCCCTACCCACCCAGGAAAAGAGAACTGTTCTGAGACTTTAAGCAAGTTTAATTTCTCTTACTCATGACGGGAAGCCTCCTTCCTAGTAATGTGGTTGCGTGAAAGGATAAATGTGTGATCCCATGAAGGTCTGAAGGAGCCATCTTGTTTTCCGTAAAGGGCAAGATAGTAAAATTAATGTTTTTGACTTTGCAGTTCACTCTTTCTGTCACAAATGCTCAGCCCTGCCAATGGCGGGTGAAAACCACTAGCATTGAACAGCTGAGTAAGGACAGGTCTGTTCACACAACATCTGTGGACAATAAAGTCTGGATTTCACAGAATCTTCACAGGTGAGGAAAGATGGCTCTTCTTGTGATCTGCCCCAATTTATTTAACATGCAACAATAAAAATAACCCTTAGATTTTGAGCTTTAAGAAAACATATCAGGGGCTGGAGTGATAGCACAGCGGGTAGGGCGTTTGCCTTGCACGCGGCGGACCCGGGTTCGAGTCCCAGCATCCCATATGGTCTCCTGAGCTCAGCCAGGGGTAATTCCTGAGTGCAGAGCCAGGAGTAACCCCTGTGCATCGCTGGGTGTGACCCAAAAGCAAAAAAAAAACAAACAACATATCATACCATGTATAACTACCTGTCAAAGTTTGCCAACACCCAGTTTTAACTAAATGAAAATGTTTTAGTAAAATTGGACATAAATTCCTTGGGGTGAAGAAAATACTAGTAGTATTTTTAATGAGCTAGAATTTATTTAATCAATTAATTCTCACTAACTGTAAGTAGGAGAAAAATGTCCATAAGTTGAAAATGTTTAGCTATCAGAAAATTAAAACAGACGCCACTTAATAAAACCTAAACATTTCTTCCTAAACCCAGGAAAGAAAAAAAGGTAAAGTTTATTTAAAGAACAGAAGTCCTGTTTATGTGACTATTTTTTAAATAAAAACCTAAGAGTCTAAATAAAAATTACAAGGAGACATAACACACTCAGTGAACAGAGCTTGATCATTTCCCATAACAATAGATAAGGAGACCAGTGATCTTTGACCTCTTAACTGCTAGAGCCTGGCAAAGCCTATGGACCAATAGTTGAAAACCAGTGAAGTGGAGCACAGAATGAAAACAGCGTACTCTCAGTAAGGATATGCATATGTATATGCTTCATTCTATGCAATCCTAGCACCATGGTACTTTGATTATTGTAACCAAGTTCTTCACATTTTTTGCCATAGTAAAACATACAATATGGTTAGCACTGTGCAGAAAACATGGAAGAACAGCTTAGTGAGTGATCTCAAAGCTCACTTAGGACAGGACTGGCCCTCCTCCCTCCAGCTCCTCAGTTTTCCAGTAGCTTGGAAGTCATACCCAAAAACTGCCTCCAATGCCATATAATCTCACCAATGGCCAAGATCCAGAGACTATGAAATAAAGCTCTGGACAGAGCAACATAGAATGTCCTTGTGCACGTGGCCACGTTTGCGGCCGTGTGACCTCTTTTACTCTAGCCCACTGATGTACCAAAAGTCGCACACATTTGTTTGGGTTTGACATACATGTTGGTAATCTCTTATACAATGGCTTAAATGGCTCCAGGATGAAATACAACAATCTTCACACACTTTCTTTTTATGGTAGTGGGAAGGTGTGTGGTGGTGGGATTTGTGTTTGAATATTATCTGTAACGAACTATTGTGAAAAGCTTTATTAAAATAATATAAAATTTAAAAGAAAAATAACAGCTCAATGGGCTCTCAAAAACACCAAAGTGATTAGGAAACGCTGCATCTAATGTTGGGTCAACCCACATACACACCCCAGAAACTGAGATTACGTAGACCTGCACAGTTCATGCAATTCCAGTCAAATCTCAACAGGTTGTATGTGTGCGAGTGTGACAACATGGTCAAATTTCTAAGGAAATTCCAAGAGTCAAAAACAATAAAGACACTGATTTAGAAAAAAAAAAGTCACGTCACTAGACTTACTTTGCCAGGCATTATTTTACATAAGCAGAATTACAGCAATGATGCTCTGGTGCCAAAGAAACCAAAGTGCTTCCAATAGGATGAAAAGAACAGGAGTCCTAGGGTGGGGTGGAGAGATGGTACAGTGGGTAGTGTGCTTGCTTTGCACAGACCCAGGTTCTATCCCCAGCCCCTCATACGGTTCCCCAAGCACTGCCAAAAGTAAGCCTTGAGCAATGCCAGGTGTAGCCCAGAAATAAACAACAACAAAACACAACTCCTAAGGCATGCTGAGAAACAGGCACTGCAGAGTAGGCAGGGAAGGACACGCCTTCCAGCAACTGCCTCGGGGATGACAGATATCCATATGGAAAATGCAAAGCCTAGCACAACATGACACTACACACATAGGCATGCATCCAGAATGGTTATGGACCTACATGTGAAATGCAAAGCAGGGAATCTCCGTCAAATGTTCACTCGCAGGGGCTGGGGAGGTGCGGGGGGGTGGGGGGAGGTTTACTGTGATTCTTGGTGGTGGAATATGTGCACTGGTGAAGGGATGGGTGTTCGAGCATTGTATAACTGGGACTTAAACCTGAAAGCTTTGTAACTTTCCACATGGTGATTCAATAAAAGAATAAATTTTAAAAAATAATGTTCACTCACATGCTCTAGACCCATTCTGGGAAAACTCTCCCCACTCTCCAGCATTCCCCTGCTCGATCCCACTGCACATGACCAGGATATAGCTGGGCCTCCTGAACCCCTACCACCCACCACTCCCAGGGGCTGGGCAGCTAGGATCAGTGAGATGAGTCCACTAGTCACACACTTAGCTGCCGTGGGCAGGTCACATTTCCCTAAGAACCTCTGAATGGGTTTTGTTGGTGGTGCCACAGCTGGAGGTGAGAGAAAGCTTCTCACACGTGGGGTGTGCGCTCTAGCGCTGAGCCACACTCAATCCCAGTCTGATCACACACCAGTAAGAAGCACAGTTTTTTTTTTTTTTTTGCTTTTTGGGTCACACCCAGCGATGCTCAGGGGTTACTCCTGGCTTTGCACTCAGGAATTGCTCCCGGCAGTGCTTGGGGGACCATATGGGATGCCGGGGATCGAACCTGGGTCGGCCGCGTGCAAGGCAAACGCCCTACCCGCTGTGCTATCGCTCCAGCCCCAAGAAGCACAGTTTAGAAACCGGCTTACAGACTCAGATTATTTTTTATTTCCACAGAATTAACAATACTGCTGAAGAAAAGATCTTCATGACATCAAGTTTATGTGACTATGCATTTTTTAAGACAATGTCAAAAGCATTCAGGCAAAAACATGCCATGTGTTTAGTATATTGAAATCAGGATTTTTTTTTAAAAAATCAAAACATGCCATTTAAAAGAAAAAAAATTAGCCAAAACCATGAAACAGCATTTGTAATACATTGGGTAAAGAATTCTCTTTCCTTTGTACTTAGGCTAATAAGTTCAAATCCATTTTTGATGATAAACTGGACTCTATAGACATACATTACATGTTTTTCCCAAACAATAAGCAAAGTCAATAATAAACGGCAAGTAAAACATCATTATAGCTAGTGTCTTCAACAATAAACTTGCATATCTATTAAAAAGATCTCTTAAGAACTTAAAAGAAAGGGCCAAAGAGAGTAAGGGGGTAAAAGCACCTGCTTTACATGCAACTCACCTGGATTTGATCCCCAGCATCCCACGGTCTCCAGAGCCCATCAGGAGTGATCCGTGAATGCAGAACTAAGAATATACCCAGAGAACATTGTGTTTTCGTTTGTGGCCCAGAAACAAATGAACAACAACAAACTAAAAAGAAAATGGCCCAGCTTAAAAAAAATAAGATATGAATAGACAATGATAGGTCTCATTCTCCTGACCCTGAAAGAACCTCCAATCGTTGGGAAAGACAAGTAAAGAGAGGCTGCTAAAATATCAGGGCTCAGTGTAATAGAGACATTACTGGTGCCCGCTCGAGTAAGTCAACCACGGGATGACGGTGAATCAGTGATACAGTGATGAATAGACAAGTGAGACGACTATGTGAATTAAAACCGGACCTTAATACAGGAAGATACATACATATTGAAGCTATATTTCTTCCTCATCTATCAAGATGCCAAAAATTCAAAAGTGTGAAAACATACGATTTTGCAGAGATGGCAGAGATGGGCATTTTCATGCACTGCTTCTATGAATCCACACTGGCACAGCTTCTGTTGAAGGAAGCAGGGCAAGTCTTAGATAAAAGTTGTCATTGACCTCACACTGTGAGACAGCAGCAAGTAAAGGAAGTGACTATGCACAAGATTAGTCATTGGTGCTTTATGCACTGGCAAGAGTGGTAAGGAACCCAAATGCACATCAACAGAAGGCCCATCAAAAAGGCAAGCCAAGTTGGAGAGGTTGCTTGGGATCGGAGATGCATGCTGAAAGCAAATAAAGGACCAAACATGATGGCCTCTCAGTATCTGTATTTCAAACCATAATGTCTAAAAGTAGAGAGAGAGTAAGAGGTAAATTTTCTGCCATAGAGGCAGGGGGAGGGTTCAGGTGGATGGGGGGAGACTGAGGACATTGGTGGTGTAAAATGTACACTGGTGGAGGGATGGATGTTTGATCATTGTATGACTGAAACTCAAATATGAAAGCTTTTTAGCTCATGGTGATTCAATTTTAAAAAATGCAAATCAAATGCACATCAAGAATATCCATCAAAAAGGCAAACCAAATGCATATCAACAGAAGACCCATCAAAAAGGCAAACCAAATTCGCATCAACAGAAGACCAACCAAAAAGATACTTCTGCAGGAAATTCCAATGCCATCATAAAAGGATTAAGAGCAGCTCCACAACCCGAGATGCTCTAGAGCCCAGGATTAACAGAAGAGCTGGTGGGCTTGTTCTAACTGGAGTGATAAACAGAGAATATATGTTAGTATATATCCTGACATATGCAACAGCAAAAAAAATCAAAATTTTGAAAATGCTATCGGAAACGCCAGAAAGTGTCGATGTAGAAGGGACATGAATACAAACAAACGTCTCTTAAGATGGCTTGTTAGATTTTAGAAACCATGTGCATGATTTACATAGGGAAAGAAAGTAATTTTGAAAAACAGACCAACTAGCAATCAAGTTGATGACATCAAACACTTCCTCTCTTTTTAAGAGACTCTGTTTAAAAGACACAGTTTGGGGGGCTGGGGTGATAGTTCTATGAGCTGAGCATGTGATATGTAGGTTTAGATTCTTAGTTTTAGTGGGATCGGTCCCAGAATACTTCTGCATATTAACTCCCCCCCACAAAAAACACAGTATTTAGGATGTTTATATGTAGTAGAATATAAGAATAAATGAAGCTGATAAACATCCCCAAGTATCACATAATAGTCATCATTATAGGTAATATTAGTATACATGACTGGTGCAGGGGTACAGTTTCACATGTTTACTCTTTAAACATGTGACCACCCCACAAATACTACCAAAGGTAGTACCAACACCCTTCCACCACCCTTTGGATGATCTCAGCTCCGTGGTCTGAGTTCAAAAGTCTAGTTTTTGTCTGTTCACTTGCTTGGCTTCTCTAAACTCCAAATCACAGGTAAACTGGTATTTTTCTATTGCTTTCTGAAATATTTCATCTAGCATGATTAATGTCAAGAAAGGCAAGATTCCACCCCCACTAACACATAAACATTAACTCCAGAAGATCTATGCACACCCGTGTTCATGGTGACTCTTAGTAAGACCGCCAGGACATGGATGCAACCCAAAGGTCCAATAACAGATGAATGGATCAAGAAGTCATGGTACACGGACACAATAGAATCTCGTGCAGCTACAAGGAAAGACAGTCATTCAGTGTGTAAGAACTTGGACAGGACTGGAGGGTACTGTGCTGAGTACAAAAAGCTAATGGCAGAAGGACAAATACAGGATGACCAACCTCATCTGTGTAATATAGAGAAACCAAGGGTATGGACAGTATCAATCCATAATAAACCTTGGCTCCTTTGGATTATAGACCTGAGAGTGTCAAGTTTGAGAGAGGGTCTAGGAGAAGGGGAATGAAGGGGTTGTTGGGGAGTAACAAAGGAACATAGGTGGAGAGTCTGGAGCAGATGGGTGGTACTAAGTGCAGTTCACACTTAAGCCATAACTATCAACTAACAAATAATGGAGGAGGGATGAATATCAGACTGGAGGTGACAAATAGGGATGGGGGCACAAGAGGGTAATGGACACTTTGGTAATGGTGGTATGCAGTAACTTTGTTGATCAATAAATTTCAACACTGTTTTTTCAACAGTTGAGCCACAGCCATGCTCAAGGTCACTCTCCACATGCTCGGATAAACCTCATCCATGAGGGAACTGATAGAGGAACCCAGGTATGCGGGACCCTTGGCTGAGATCTCCAAGCCTGCTCGGATTGGGACTGGGCCTCCTCCACCCAAGTCCCTCGTTTTCCAGTAGCTTGGCAGTCACACCCACAAACTGCCCTCGGAGCCATGTAATCTCATCAATGGCCAAGATCCAGAGACTATAAAACAAAGCTCCTGTAAGAGAGCAATGCATAATCTCACTCGGCAGAGCCTAGCAAGCTACCTGTGGCATATGAAATGCCAAAAACAGTAACAGTAAAGGGCCTCATTCCCCTGACCCTGAACACAACAGGGATGAATGAGATGTTACTGGCACCCACTTGAGCAAATCGATGAGCAATAAGATGACAGTGATATAGTGATTTGGGGGCCACAACCAGCAATGCTCATGGTTTATTCCTGGCTTTGGGCTCAGGGATCACTTCTGGCAGGGCTCAAAGGACCATATGGGGTACCATGGATCAAACCTAGGTCAGTGTACAAGAATACTATCTCTCCATAAAGTTTTTTATTTTTTTATTTTTATTTTTTTTTCAAATTACCATTTTATTTTTTATTTATTTTTTTAAAATTTTTATTGAGTCACCATGTGGAAAGTTACAAAGTTTTCAGGTTTAAATCTCAGTTATACAATGCTCGAATACCCATCCCTTCACCAGTGCTCATATTCCACCACCAAGAATCCCAGTATAGCTCCACCCTGCCCCTCACACCCCTAACCCCCCCACACCCCTAGCTCCCCCACCCTTAGCCCCCCCCCCCGCCTGTGTAACTAATAAATTTCACTTTACTTTCACTTTGATTGCATACAATATTTCAACAAAACTCACTATTATTGTTTGGAGAGTCTCTCCCCTAAAGCCAGACCTGCTGAAAAGGAAGCATTAGATAATTTGTTTTCCATTGCTGAGGATGAAGAGGTATGAGGTCGAGTGACCACACTTAGCGGCCTCTTGGTTTTGGGTTTCTGTATTTTAGTATTTTAGTAACTAAGTCCAGAGAGATATCTGCCAGAAGTTGCATCGTTGCCAACTTGTACTTCTCAGTTACATTATATTCCACATATGAGTGCAATCTTTCTATGTCTGTCTCTTTCTTTCTGACTCATTTCACTCAACATGATACTTTCCATGTTGATCCATTTATATGCAAATTTCATGACTTCATGTTTTCTGACGGCTACATAGTATTCCATTGTGTAGATGTACCAGAGTTTCTTTAACCAGTCATCTGTTTTGGGGCACTCTGGTTTTTTCCAGATTCTGGCTATTGTAAACAGTGCTGCAATGAACATAGAAATACATATGCCATGTCTACTATACCGTTTTGCCTCTCCGGGATATATTTCCAGGAGTGGTATTGCTGGGTCAAATGGAAGCTCAATTTCTAATTTTTTGAGAATCGTCCATATTGTTTTCCAAAAGGGCTGAACCAGTCGGCATTCCCACCAGCAGTGAAGAAGAGTCCCTTTCTCCCCGCATCCATGCCAACACCGGTTGCTTTTGTTTTTTGGAATGTGGGCCAGTCTCTGTGGTGTGAGATGATATCTCATGGTTGTTTTGATTTGCATTTCCCTGATGATTAGTGATGTGGAACATTTTCTCATGTGCCTCTGAGCCATTCAGATTTCTTCTTTAGGAAAGTTTCTGTTCATTTCGTCACCCCATTTTTTGATCGGGTTGGCAGTTTTCTTCTTGTGGAGTTCAACCAGTGCATTGTATATCCTTGTTATCAACCCTTTATCGGATGGGTACTGCATAAATATCCTTTCCCATTCTGTCTACAAAACGCTACTTCAGGAAATAAAAGAAGACATGAGGAAATGGAAAAATATCCCCTGCTCATGGATTGGAAGAATTAATATTGTCAAAATGGCAATTCTCCCCAAAGCATTGTACAAATTCAATGCAATCCCTATAGGGATACCCTTGTCATTCTTCAAAGAAATGGAGCAAGCGCTCCTGAAATTCATATGGAACAATAAGCCTCCACGAATAGCTAAAGCAATTCTTGGGAAAAATAAAATGGGAGGAATCAACCTCCCCAACTTCCAACTCTACTACAAAGTGGTAGTCATTAAAACAGCTTGGTACTGGAACAAAGGCAGAGCGGCAGACCAATGGAACAGGGTTGAATACTCTGACACATCCCCCCAAATATATGACCATCTAATCTTTGATAAGGGAGCAAAAAAGGTGAAGTGGAGCAAGGAAAGCAT
This sequence comes from Sorex araneus, assembly GCF_027595985.1. NCBI lineage: Eukaryota > Metazoa > Chordata > Mammalia > Eulipotyphla > Soricidae > Sorex > Sorex araneus. Next base: position 167,605,600 of record NC_073304.1, on the reverse strand, counting down.
GTTTAAAAAATTGTGCTGGCAAAACTGGACAGCTACATGCAAAAAAATGGGCTTAGACCTCCACCTATCACCATGTACAAAAGTCAGATCAAAATGGATTAAGGACTTCAACATCAGACCAGAATCCCTAAGGTACATTGAAGACAAGGTCGGCAAAACCCTCCACGACATTGAAGCCAAAGGTATCTTCAAAGCTGATACGCCACTGGCCAAGCAAGTGAAAACAGAGATAAATAAATGGGACTATCTCAAACTAAGAAGCTTCTGCACCTCAAGAGAAATAGTGACCAAAGTCCATAAACTTTTTTAAAGCAAAGTTTCCTCTTATAGTGAGTAGTACCACATTTTATACATAAAACATCTTTACCAATTCGTCTGTCAATGACACATGTTTGTGTGTCTTGACTATTGAACTAGCACTGCAACAAACATAGGTGTGTATACATCTTTCTGCACGTGTTTTCATGTTCTTTGGATAGATACCAAAGAGTAGAGTCATAGGGCAGATAACATTTTTAATAGTTTGAGGACTCTCTATGCTCTTTTCCATGGAGGGAGACCAATTTACATTCCCACCAACAGTCAACAGTGTCTGAAGGCATTTTGGTTGTTTTTGCAGTGCTAGATTTGGACCTAGAGCCTCACATATCTATATTCTGTGCTCGACTGGGGGGCTGCACCCCCATGTCAAAGTTTTCTCTTTCGGAGAAACTCCAAATAAATAATAGTGAGTTTTTTATTGAAATATTGAATGTAATCAAAGTAAAGTGAAAGTAAAGTGAAATTTACCAGTTACACATGCGGGGTGGGGGGCTGGGTAGTGGGGGGAAGGTGGGGTATACTGTGATTCTTGGTGGTGGAATATGTGCACTGGTGAAGGGATGGGTGTTCGAGCATTGTATAACTGAGACTTAAACCTGAAAGCTTTGCAACTTTCCACATGGTGATTCAATAAAATAATAAATTAATTTTTAAAAAAAGTTTCCTCTTTCTCCACAAATACAACCTCAACAACTGTTTCTGTCCTTTTGATGTAGGACATTCTCACAGATGTGGGGTGATATTTCCTTATTGTTTTCATCTAGGGAAGGGGGATTCGAGAGAGTAGAGGCCCCATGGGCTGGTGGAAGATCAGTATAGTGGAGGCCGATATGGTAAAATACTCTGACCAGGTGTGAGATTGTATCCCTACAACATATACACCCATGCAAACTTTTTACAACAACAACAAAAAAGTTTTAAGTTATCAAAGACAAATTGAATCATGTCACAGGACACAGAAACGGACACAAAAGGGCCTCCTTACTGACTACAGCAATTTCAGCACCAGGAAGGAGGACAGCGGTTGGGGAGCGGCTCTGGAAAGGGTGGAGCCTCACAAGCCGGAAGTTGGAGTTGCTGCAGCACTGCACAGCTCACCAGCCCCCACTCTGCCTGGGCCCCGCAGCACTGAGGTCTGAGCCATCTATTGTCACTCTTTAGAGTCCAGCAGAGGGCATAATGACCCCGCACCCCCCTCACCGTGGGGTAGGCCCCGGAAAAAAATCACTGCATCGGTTGAAATACACTAAGGATGTAACATGCATGAGCTCATCATAACCGTGGGGACCTGCAAAAAGGAAAAAAAAAAAAAGAACAACTGTCTGGGGCTTTGGGAGTAACTGGGATATTAACTCCATGGTCTGGAAATTGGGGATCAAAGGGAAACGTAGGCAAAGTTTATCCTCTTTTCTGTTAAACTAGATTTAGTGAAAAATATAACTTTAAGAAATTAAAACAAGTTCCTTGTAGAACAATGGCAGCCTATAAAGGTGGGAAAGATTTAAATTAGAAAGTCATCATTTCAAAATTTCTAATTTAGAGGGAGGGTATCATGTTCGGCAAAGTTAGAGAGAGGAGGACAAATAACAAATGGTCTCACCTATCTGCAGTTTATAGAAAACCAGGCAAGGTAAATAAAGGGATCACATGATGGCAAACCCTTGGCCCTGGACTGCAGAATGGAGAATGCCAAGGAGTGAAGTAGGTGGGGGTGTGAAGGTATGAACTGGAGGTAGCACAGGCACATCAGCCAAGTGTCTTAAACGTTTTGATGGTATACAAGTGTGCAAGGAGATTGTGTCCAGCTAGACCACAAGCATCATCCCTATTATAAATGCAAGACCCAAACCATAATAATTTTTGAAATGTTCATGAATTTATTAAGGATGTAGGGAGTGGGATGAAAACCATGAGACAGTGGTGGTGGCTCTGGATTTGACACATCCTAGACCTGAAACTCTTTTATTAACTGTATTGTAAATCATGGTGCCAAAAAAAAAATCTTTATCCAGTCATCTGTTTTTGGGCACTGGGATTGTTTCCCGATTCTGGCTATTGCGAATAGTGCTGCAATGAACATAGGAGTGCAGATGGCATTTCTGCTGTGTATATTTGGGGCCCCAGGGTAAACAGAAACTATGGTCCATCTATACAATGGAACACTATGCAGCTGTTAGGAAAAATAAAGTCATGAAATTAGCTTATATGTGGATGAATATGGATAGTATCATTCTGAGTGAAATGAATCAGAAGGAGAGGGACAGATATAGAATGACTGCACTCATTTGTGGGATATAAAAAAAGGTATGAGACTAATATCCAGGGTCAGGAAAAAAAGGACCCAGGAGGACTGGCCCACGGGTGGAAGATTGCCACAAATGTATGGGGGACAAAGGACAGTTAGGGTAGAGAAAGGATCAGTATGACAATAATAGGTAGAGTGATCACTCTAGACAAAAACAGTGTTGGAAGCAGGTAAAGAGATATAAATAGTAATATTTCAGTATCTGTATTGCAAACCATAATGCCCAAAAGGGGGGGAGAGAAGGGGTGAAAGCCAGCCCGCCATAGAGACAGGCAGAGATTGGGATGGGTAGGAGGGAAACTGGGAACATCGGTGATGGAAAATGTACCCTAGTGAAGAAAAGAACAGGTGCTGAAATATTATGACTGAAACACAGTCATGAACAAATCTGTAACTGTGTATCTCACTGTGATCACTGTATCACTGTCATCCTGTTGCTCATCGATTTGCTCGAGCAGGCACCAGTAACGTCGCCATGGTGAGACTTGTTACTGTTTTTGTCATATTGAATGCGCCACAGGTAGCTTGCCAGGTTCTGCCGTGTGGGCGAGATACTCTCGGTAGTTTGCCGGGCTCTCCAAGAGGAGCAGAGGAATCAAACCCGGGTCAGCCAGGTGCAAGGCGAATGCCCTACCTGCTGCGCTATTGCTCTAGCCCCTCACTATGATACAATTAAAACAAAGAAAGAAAAAAATGTAACTGCTAACTGGAGGTGGCCCTAGAAGGGAAAAAAGCAAAAATTCTAATTGAATCAGGACAGATTGTCAATGGATAAAAATCTAGGCAAGTTTCCAATAGCTGTAAGTAGGGGGTCAATGCTGAGCCCACTAACTCAGGCCAGTTCTAGACTAATAATAGCAGGATAGTGGTCACTACCTGCTTTGGGATATGCTGCAAAGTACACAGGGCATCTCTGTGTCCAGCATGACTTTTCCCCTTGGATGGTCCTATCCAGTGACCCCAGGTCTTTCACTTCTCTGTCTACACACGTGCTTTGCATCAGTCAGCTCTGCTGGGCTCCTTTACCCATGCTCAAGTCAAAACACTACCAGTAGCAGTGTTTTTCCCCTTTTCCTACAATTTCGTTTTCCTTTTTATCTCTTGACCCATTTCATGGCCATTCTGTTTCTTTGATCCCATATTCCACTTCTTGGTCAGTGACATGAGCATTAACCTCGAAGCTAAACTAATAAGAGTAATAAAACTGAGTCATTCCACACTCATGGAGCAGCTGTTATGGACCCGTGCATGAGTCAGTCTGAATAGTAAGGAGCAAGACCGAGTCTATTGCCCGTCACATGAGCAGATCAAGGAGGGGATATTGCACTGGAAATTCTGTGGCCAAAGTTATACTGAATTGGCAGGAAAGCTAAAAGGCTGGAAAGGTTTTTGAGGACATTTATGCTGAGCACACCTGTGAAGTCAGGCTGATGAGCAGAGAATGAATGTAAAGGGTAGAGCCATCACATAGAAAGCCTCATACAGAGAATGAAGAAAATTTAGGAAGAGGAAGAAGTTAGGAGGAAACAGAGGGAGGGAGACAGTGCCAAAGTGGCAAAAGAATTTATAGACCATGCCAAGGAATTGGAATTGCACCCAGAAAGCAATGGAGTGTGATTACATAATATGAATATACTAATAGCATTAGATATAGGATATCATTAAATTTGTGTTTTAGAAACAAGGGCTCAGAACTGCAGCCAGTGTGGTAGCAATGGAACTTCTATGGAGACTGAAGTCAAACAAAGTTTTGGTTCTTCATTTAGTTCAGTGGAGGATTCCATTTCTTAGCTCCAGTTAAAGTCAGTGCATTAAACGAGATCATACGCAAAGAAAGCTTGCCTATTTCACATGCATATATTCAATAATTTTCCCCATAAGGCAACTACTAGAAACCTGACATGGTACCTAAAACACGGGCACGAATGGTATGGAGAGGAATCTCAATGTTACCAAAGGTGACGTTGTGGGAAGAAATCGAGAAAAGATGAATTTAGAGTGTAGTCATGAGTAGCTGTGGTTCCTGTACACAAATCAGTTGGTTTCTGGGGTTGCACTATGCAGGGAACTAGGTCTGGAAGGAAATGTGTCCAAGTTGAAAGTCATCAGTCTCTACCTGGTGACTGACGATGATGACGAGCCATTAGTATTCTCTAACGGTTCCAATACACCCCCACTCTCATCTTAGAACTGTGCCTGTTGACCTCCTGCCTCCCATCAGACTCCTTTTCAACCTTCAAAACTCAGTTCATTTTCCATGTCTCCTGCATCACTTTGCCCTATAACCCAAGAAGCATGTTTTGACTGTGTTTTGAGAAACTACATGGGTGAAGGGTGCCAACTGTAACATGCAGAAGTCAGCAGAGAGCGCCATAGAGAGAGTACAGTGGATAGGGGCCTTGCCTTACATGGGGCTGACCCAGGTTTAGTCCCCAGCAACCCACACGGTCCCCTGAGCACTGCCAGGAGTAATTTATGAGTGCAGAGCCAGGAATAACCCCTGAGCACTGCCAGGTGCTGCCCCCCCCAAAGAAACAAAAGGAAGGAAGGAAGAAAAGAAGGAAGGGAGAAGGGAGAGAGAAAGGGAGGGAAGAGGAAAGGGAAGAAAAGGAAAGAAGGGAAGTACAGAAAGGAATGAAGGGAAGGAGAGGAAGGGGGAGGGGAAGAAGAGGGGAGGGAAGGAGGGAAAGAAGGAAGGAGGGAAAGAAGGAGGGAAGAAAGGAAGGAAGGAGAAGGAAAAGGAAAAGGGAAAGGGAAAGGGAAAGGAAAAGGGAAAGGGAAAGGGAAAGGGAAAGGGAAAGGGAAAGGGAAAGGGAAAGGGAAAGGGAAAGGGAAAGGGAAAGGGAAGGGAAGGGAAGGGAAGGGAAGGGAAGGGAAGGGAAGGGAAGGGAAAAAAGAAGTCAGCGTACAACATTTTGGGGCATGGGGCATGCGGGGAGGAGGGTGCAGGTTTGGGCCACACCAGTAATGCTCAGGGCTTACTCTGGACTCTGGCTCAGGCCTGGAAGTGCTCAGAGGACTTTACAGGGTACTGGGGATTGAACCCATTTCAGTTACATGCAAGGACTCCCCCAAGGTGATCTCTGGCCTCGGCACAGGACTTTTGACTGCCATAACTTGAATAAGAGCTTGCTATAGACCAGAATTGTATCCATAACAGTCAACACATTGTTTGTGATATGTGTATCACACACTATATTCTTAGAACAAAGTGGGCTAGTGAACAGGCTAGAAAGACTGGAAAATCTTGAGGGCCAGAGGGCTTAAACACACATCTTGAATGCTTCTGACCTGGGTTCGATCCCTGACACCATATGGTCCCTGATCAGCAATGCCATGGGTCCCCCTGCCCCCTCCCTGCCCACAAAATTAAAGGTCAGAAAACCTTGAGAAGATGCATTTATATACTGTACACATTTGTCAATAATTTAAGTTTGTGTCCCCTGTTTTCATGCAAACCCCCCTTTCAATGGTGAGAGCCCCTTCCCTGCAGTGGGGGGCTGAGAGCCCCAACCCTGGGCAGGTCACAGGTGACCTCTGGCTGCAGTGTGGGGCAGGCAGGTATTTGCAGACCAAGGATGTGGTCACAAGTGAGTGTGGTAGCAACTCTGTGTGTGCACGCGCGCGTGTGCGGGGGCGTGCGCACCAGTGACTGAGCTGAAAGTGACCCTGGCGGGTACTCCAGTCAAGGAGTGTGACTCTCACAGGTCCTTCCACATGTTCTTCCACAGAAAGCACCGTCATGACCAAGCATGGGCTCGGCTCTATCTTCAGGACACCAGGGGGACAAAGAGAACAGATATCAAGGTATGGACATCTTGAGGCATCAATGCAGAGCACCCCTTTCAAGATTTTAATTTAAAAATATACTAAGATCTATACAGAACAGATAAAACCCCATTTTCCAAAAAAAAATCAGGTGACTCTTCAGCTTTATATGAGGCAGTAGCACTATCTTTAAGGACAAAGGTTGGGCAGAGCAGTAGTTAGGGCACGTCCCTAGCATGTGGTGGAGCAGAGTTCAATCCCAGGCACCCCATATGGTCCTTGAGCACAGAGCCAGGAGTAAGCCCTGAGCACCGCTGAGTGTGGTCCAGAAACAAAAAGATGAGGGTTTACCTTCTTCAAATGTTCTTCCAGGGGCCAAAGTGATAGGACAGTGGGGAGTGCATCTTCTTTGCCCGCAGCTGACCTGGGTTCCATCCCCAGCATCCCACATGGTCCCCTGGACACCGCCAGGAGTAATTCCTGAGTGCAGAGCCAGGAGTAACCCCTGAGCACAGGAAAGAAAGAAAGAAAGAAAGAAAGAAAGAAAGAAAGAAAGAAAGAAAGAAAGAAAGAAAGAAAGAAAGAAAGAAAGAAAGAAAGAAAGAAAGAAAGAAAGAAAGAAAGAAAGAAAGAAAGAAAGAAAGAAAGAAAGAAAGAAAGAAAGAAAGAAAGAAAGAAAGAAAGAAAGAAAGAAAGAAAGAAAGAAAGAAAGAAAGAAGGAAAGAAAGAAGGAAAGAAAGAAAGAAAATAAGGAAAGAAAGGGAAAAAATGAAGAAAGAAAGAAAAAATGTTCTTCCACAGAACTCTGGTGATAAGTACCTGGTCTGACCTGTAAACAAATCAGGAGCAGCCGCTTCTGGGCTGCAGGATTGAGCAGAGCTGGGAGGGACAGGCTGAGGGCTCTGAGCACCATCACTCCAGCCACTGCTCCTGGTCTCAAAGCCTGTTTGGCTCATGGCAGCACTTGGTGTGGAATGGGGAGCCACCAGGAGGTGACACTGAGCACTGAGGAGCTGAGCGGCACCTTCAGACTAAGGCCGGAGCAGGAGGGAGCGTGTGTGTGAAGGGACCAGAGTTCCTGAGAGCTCCGGGATGGTGAAAGCCCCACATCCTTTTGTTCCTGGTGGAGGTGGTTTGGGGGCTACTCCCAGCAGCGCTCAGGGCTTACTTACTCTTGGGATCACACCCAGCAGAGCTCAGGGGACCATCTGGGGTGCCAAGGATTGAACCTGGGCAGGACGTGTGTCAGTGCCCACCCCCCTTCCCCACTGTATAATCTCCTCAGCCCTTTAGCCTCTTCCGGCCCCACCATCTTCCCAGCGCTTGGCTTGGCACAGAACGTTGGAAAAGGAATGTTTCCAGGCCACGCCTGTGAAGACATGGACTCCCCATCCCCGACACACACACACACACACACACACACACACACACACACACACACACTTTCCTTATCCAGATATTTAGTCTAGCGGCCCCAGGCAGGAAGATCCAGTCCCCTGTGAAAGAACAACAGTGACTTCTTTGTGCCTCCAGGTCATGGGTTTACAACCTAATAAGAAAATCATTTTTTGCAGGTAGCTGTCCAGTTTTCCCAGCACTACTTGCTGAAGAAGCTTCCCTTGTTCCACTTCACATTTCTTGCTCCTTTGTCAAAGATTAAGTGTCATATATTTAAGAGTCTGTGACAGAATATTCAACTCTGTTCCATTGATCCGTGGGTCTATTTCTAGACCAATGCCATGCTGTTTTATTACTACTGCTTTGTAGTACAGTTTGAAGTTGGGGAAGGTGATGTCACCCATCTTCTTTTCCCCCAACGATTGCTTTAGCTATTTGTGAGGGGTTATTGCTCCATATGAATTTCAGGAGTGTTCTGTCTATTTCTTTGAAAAATTTCCTGAGTTTTTTGATAGGGGCTGCATTAGGGTGTATGATCATTGTATGACTGAAACTCAAACATGAAAGTTTCATAACTGTATCTCACAGTGATTCAATTTTAAAAAGAGAAAGAAAGAAAGAAACAAACAAACAAACAAACAAAGTATAAACACACAAAGCTTAACCTGTAAAAAAAAATAAACAGAAACATGCCAGACCCCAACAGCATGGATGTAAACACCCAGACATCTGACCAGATGACAGAATGATTCAAGTCAATATAACAGGATGTATTAAACGCTCTGTTTTACTTCTGTACCTCTGCTTGTTCAAGGTCGTGAGAATGCACCTGGCAAGGGGCACCTGGGCACCTCAACAGAAGGGCATAAAACCTCTCCCTGAGGGCAACTGGGGTTCCGAGCCCAGGAAGTGGGTCCTAGCCTGCAAACCCCTCAGTGCTGAGTCCCTTGCATGAGTGTGTTCGGGTGTGTGAATAAAACCTTGAAAATTCTGCCCTGTCTCTGTATGTCTCAGTCAGTCACGGACCTCAGGCTTGTGGGCACTTAACACTCTGCATCTGTAACCCAGTCCCCATCACCCCCAGTGGGGGCCTCAGGCCTGCCTGAGGAACAGCCCAGGTTCTTCTCTCCCACCAAGCCTGTGAAGCCCTTGCAGGTGGTCTCCTGGGGCTTCCAGCTTTACTTTGATTCTCCATCGGGTCCCTAAGCCACTGCTGCCTCCTAATGTCCTCCGAGCTGTGATCCTCTAGATGACAGCAGTGCCGGCTTCAGGCCAGGACAATACTACTGCGGGTAAGCCATTTGTCGACCCTGGTTCCATCCCCAGCACCCCAAAGGCTCCCAGAGCCCACCAGGAGTGATCCCTGAATGCAGAGCCAGGAGGAAGTCCTGAGCACTGCCAGGTGTGACCCAAGGAGCATAAAAGAAATAGTCAGAGATGCCGTCACACCTCTGTCATGCAGTCACAAACAGCCAGAGCGGATCCAAGCCTGGAACCGACCACCACCCCCATGACCTTGCGGATTATTTCCAGCCCTTCTGTCCTTCCCCACATCCAGGCTGAACTCAACTTGGATTCCTCAGGCCTCTTCCTGATTGCTCTTGCCTCTTCTGACCTCTGTTATTTGGTTTTCTCCTTTTGGACTCTACCTCCTAGAAATGCTTTCAGAGCCAGTCCCTGTCTACTACCGTTTATATTTCAGTTTTTTTTAAGATGTGTGCACAGATTACTAGCATACCTTGTGAATAACTATGCATAAACAACCCTCCACACCAGTGTTGCTCAGCCCTTTCTGTTCGACGGCTGCCCCTTCCCACAGTCGCTCCTCCTCCACCCTGGCCTACCGTTGGCCCCCCTGGGACCTATAGCCCCACTTGAGAAATGCTCTATCTCTTCTATTTTGTTTTTTGGGTTTTTTTATATTTTTTTTCTTTTTGGGTCACACCCAGCGATGCTTAGGGGTTACTTCTGGCTCTGCACTCAGGAATTACTACTCTTGGCGGTGCTCAGGGGACCATACAGGATGTCAGGGATTGAACCTGTGTTGGCCATGCGCAAGACAAGTGACCTGCGTGCCTATGACAAGTGACAAGTGACCTGCTCCATCCTACATCTTCTTCTTCTCACGGGAGTTGTTTTCTTCATCTCTCAGCAGGTTTTGACTCGTTGTTGTTCAGGAAACTACCTGTTTTGTTTGCTGCCTCCTGTCTCCTCCCTTATCCACTCTCATGCCCCACCCATAATATGGATATACACTTTCTCTTTTTCTCCCCACCCCCCCAAAAAAAATCCTTTTGATTAATCAGGCATTCCAGGTGCATTTGTTTCTTAATGATGCCGTAACACTACCACAAACCAGTGCCTTCAGTGAACAAATACCTTACCTGAAGTTCAGATGTCAGGGTCAGTCTCTCTGGGTCAAGACAGGGTGTGAGCAGGGCAGGGAGAGTCTGTGTCCTCTTACTGGCCAGTTCTCCCTTCTCCAGGTCCTCTCCTGAACCGGGGCAGCCTGAGCGCGTCCCGCAGCAGCCTTTGCTGGGCTGCTCTGGCACTAACTCTTCTCCTCCTCCTTCCCTCATAAGAGTCCGGTGATTCCCCAGGGCCCCTGACTCACTAGCATCTCAAGAGCCTGAAATTTGACACACCTGCGAGTCCCTTGCGCAAGCCAGTTCACGCAGCTGCAGATCCTGAGGGTCAGGATGCGGACATCTGGGGGGGGGGGGCGGGGGGAGTGGTGGGAGTGGGTATCATTGCACCAATTCCCTCTAAGGCCATGTCGATATTTCTCGATGACTCATATGGAATAGACCATAATTCCCTTTTTCTTTTTTCTTTTTTGCCTTTTGGGTCACACCCAGCGAAACACAGGGGTTACTCCTGGCTCATGCATTCAGGAATTACTCCTGGCAGTTTTCGGGGGACCATATGGGATACTGGGAATCAAACCCAGGTCGGCCGCATGCAAAGTAAACACCCTACCCGCTGGGCTATCGCTCCAGCCCCATAATTCACATTTAACCTAGACTTTTCTCTTTCTTCTGTAGGTGTTGATTGCTGCATTTTTCATGTGCTTACACAACTCTTTCCTACCTTCGGCTTTCAAATACTAAAACTCTTCGTGTGCCAAACATGCCAAAAACAGTGGCAAATTGTTCACTCCTATACAGGTTCATTTTGTACGTCACCTTGGCGGGGTCATGCAACCCAGGTGCTGTGATCAAATATATTTTTAGATATTTCTTAAGTCAGTAGATTTTGATAAACACAGGTTGCCCTTATTGACATGAGTGAGTCCTGTTCAATTAACCAGATGTCTTAATAGAACGAGACTAACTTTCCCAGAAGACTCAGGAGTTCTCTGGGCCTTTGAACTCGGACTCCACCTCTTCCTGGATTTCCAGCCCAACAACCAATGACCAACCTTGCAGAACAGAGGGCCCCAAATTTATTTAGCCTAAAGTTCCCTTTTCATTATTTTTGCTTTTTTGTTTTAGGGCCTCACCTAGCGATGCACAGGTGTTACTCCTGCTCTGCTCTCAGGAATCACTCCTGGTGGTGGTCGGGGGACCAGAGGGGATGCCAGGGATTGAACCTGGGTCAGCCGTGTGCAAGGCAAACGCCCTGCCTGCTGTACTATCTCTCCAGCCTAGTCTTTTCGAGGGGTGTGGGGAAGGATTGCTCAGAGCTGCTCCAGAAATCCATCTTCTCAAAAATAACAAACAGAAATGCCCCCAAATGGCACCAGAGACTACTACCCCGTCTCCCCCCTCCCCCTGCATCCCCCTCCCCCCGCCACCATCATTCCAGTGACTCCAGAGGGTGATTTCCACCCGCTTCAGAAAACTCTATTGTTGATTCTGGATCTTTCAAGGCTTTGCAGCTTAGGGAGCCAGTTTCTTCAGCTTGACACTTTGACTCCCTCTGAAGGCATGTCTGTCTGTTTGGAGTCTGTTTCCTCCAAGGAAAGCAGCTCTGATTCTTCATTCGACTCGTGGACATTTCCAGCTTCTGATGGTTAAAGGAATAATTGGTTCTTCCACTATGGTGGAGTACGTACTCCTGAAAGCCACAAGTCAATCTTACTGCATATCGAACAAATTTCGATCATTTACAGATTCAGTTCTTTCCTTTGAATCTATGACAACAAACCCAGGATGTCATTCCTGAGGGCCTTTCTTTTAAAAATGCGGAAGGTCAACTTCAGCTAAATATCATTTTTATCAATAATAAATATAAATATCACTTTTTATGTGCATATGAAATGCATGTTTGCACACACACACATAGTTCTAAAGCTACATGGACATCTATGTTCTGGAAATAATCCACGAGCCCAATAAGTGAGTGGGAAAAAAGAAGTGGGAAAAAAAGAATTGGTCCAGGCTTGTTCTCCCTTTGAGAAGTCCATATTCTCTCTTGAACAAACATTCCTCTCTCCCTCTCCTTTCACACTGCTTTTGTTTTTGTTTTGGGGCCACACCTGGCAGTGCTCAGGGATCACTCCTGATGGGTGGGGGTGACAATACAGGATACCGGGAATGAAACTCAGACTGGTCAAGTGCAAGGCCAAGGCCAGCCACACTCTCACTTCACCTCCCATTCACACTTCTTGTAAGTAAATTTCTTTCAATAAAAACTATTTTGCATCACATTTCTGGAAAAAATTAGAATTGATACATGTACACAATAGACTACTATACAGATGTAAGAAAGTATTGCTTTTTTGTGACAACAAAAATAGAACTGGAGGGGGTCATGCTCAGTAAGGCAGAAGAAGACAGATATCAAATAATATCAAATATCAAATAATCTCATTTATATATCAAACATATCAAATAATCTCACTTATATATGGGATATTAAAAATAAAAGCAAAGGAATGGTCAAAGTCAAATGAAAACAAGCCTGGAATTTTGAGCAAAGAACTGAAGGGTGATCCCTGCCCCAAGGGACCCAGCCCTGGCAGCTGAAAAACTCCACAACCCAATCGCCACATCACTCCAGGCCGCTCCCCACACGGTTTGGACGAGCCTCACATATGAGTGAACATATTCCTGGAATGTGCGGCCACAAAAGTGGCCACACAACACATCATAAGACACTCCCTACCCATTCTCCATAATTACTACACTATATTTGACGGGGTTCAGAGAGCAGGCAACAAATCATAAAGAGAAATACCTATGTATGCAAATATACATATTTTCAGACATATATACCAAAGCTCACATCACCCAAACTTTAACAACATGTTAGTGATATCCTATAGAAGGTCTTAATGGCTCCTGCCAAAATAGAACAATCTTCACACAGTTTCCTATACAAACACTTTTTTGTAAGCATGTTCAACAGTTCCTCATGATAGACAATGCAAAATATATTCTTTCGGTTTGTTTTGGGACAGGACTTGGGGCTTGGGATGGAAACATCCTGAATTTGGTGGTGAGAAGGTGTAATGGTGGTGGGATTGATGTTTGAATATTAAATGTAATCAAATATTGTGAACTAACTTATAAAATTAAAAATTTTTTTAAAAACCTGAAGGGTGATATTATAGCAGGTAGGGCATTTGTCTTGCATGTGGCTGACCCAGATTCTATCACCAGCATCCCAGATGGTCTCCCAAGAACTGCCGGGAGTAATTCCTGAATTCAGAGTCAGGAGTAACCCCTATGCATCACTAAAAACAAACAAACAAAACAACCTGTACTTCCCAAAGGGGCAAGGCAGCATGTATGGCATGCTTTTGAAGAGGTGTAAAATTGAACCTCCAGACACATTGCAGTCTTGTAAACCAGTGTTTTTTCAATTTTTTAAGGTCTTAAAGGAAACATAAAAAACAATGACCACAAAGGAAAAAATTTCCCAGTATTCCCTGAGAACTGCTGGATGTGGCCCCTATGAAAAAGGAAAAAAGAAATTAAAATTTAATTTTTCAAAAGAAACTCTAAATAGAAGACCACAGATTAGATTTACAATACACGAATCTGGCAGAGATTTTATATCCAGTATATATGAAGGACTTCAACAACTCAGCAAATAATAAATAAGGTGCTTTGTTCGTTTTATTTGTATAGCAAAAGCAAGTTTTTCTGTCAAATAAAAATAAGACATGAGAAAAATAATGAACGGACTAACAATAACAATAAGTTATCAAGGACGAGTTTCAAGAATCCAAGAACGGGTATCACAAGCATTTCTGTGTGGATGGGATAATGACAAATCACTAAAGAATTTGATAAATTCTTACAAAATTAAACATAATTTTGTTTATGACTTAGCAATTTCACTAACTTTTTACCCAAAATAAACAAAATGAAAATGTGCTCACAAAAATAGCACTTTTTCCCCTAAGAGCCTCACACATTTATTTATTTTTAATTTTTACAAAAATAGTTTTTAATGCACCATCCAAACAGCTCTAATTATGATAACCCCAAATTCCATCCAGATCTAGTTGTGATACCCCAAACATCAAGTTATGAACATCTAGTGGTGACACCCCAAAGCCCATCCAGAATAAATACGATAAACAAAGTGTGGTCCCATCAAACAATGGGATTTTTTAAAGAACTCAGCAACTGAAAAACAATGAATTGCTGATATAAATAATCTGAAGCTCACTGTGCTGAAGGAAGGAAGTCAAACATGGGAGAGCACAGACTGTAGCATTTTATTAATATCAAGTTCAAGAACTGACAAAATGACTCACTAAAGAGAGGGCTCAAGATGGTGGCAAATGCGATGGCCCGGAAGAGACATCAAGGAGGAGAGGGACAGTTCAGGATCTTTCTCGAAATATCACCTAAATAAATAACTTACCAAACTGTATACTTCAAATTAGTTCATACCATTTTCATAAAGCAAAAATTTCTTATACCATTTTTATAAAAACTAAAATACCATTTTATACCATTTTTTAAAAGCTGCAGTTGCAGTATAGAAACCAAAATTATAAGTTAAAGTTGAAAACAACTGTATTCAAAAGAAATTTTGCGGCCTAAAATATGTTTGTCTTGAAAAATTAGAGAATGAGAGTAAATTTGAGAAAAGGAAAAGAGGCTGGTCAGAAAGATAGTGCTTGTCTTACACACGGCCCGCTCCAGTCTCGTTCCCAGAACCACATATGACTCCCGAGCACTGTGAGGACAGGCTGTTGACAGAGCCTGGCAGCTCCTGAGTACCACAAGGGGTGGCCCCAAAACCCACAAAAAGATTAGGACTGGGGGAAGAAGACTAAGAGATGGGAAGAAATGAAGAAATAATATGTAAGCAGAAATCAGAAAATAAAATAGAAAATAAAAAATTTGATCAACAAATCTCACAACTATATATTTTAATGTATCAGTGAAATAGCCAAATTTCTTATAGGTTTAACCAACCAAACAAACAAGAAAAAACACATTTTGGGGTTGGATCGATAGCACAGCGGGTAGGGCATTTGCCTTGCAAGCGGCCAACCCAGGTTCGATTCCCTGCATCCCATAAGGTCTTCGAGCACCGCCAGGAGTGATTCCTGAGTGCAGAGCGCCAGGAGTCAGTCCTAAGCATCACCGGGTATGACCCAAAAAGCCAAAATAAATTATATTATTAAAAGTTAGAGTTATATTTTTTCAGGGGAGGTCACCCCCAGCTGTGTCAGGGATCACCCCTGGTGGGCTCAAGGGGACCAGGCAGGGCGCTGGTGTTCAAACCTGGTTCAGCCACATGCAAGGCAAATGCCTCACCAGCTGCACTCTCTCTCTGGTCCCAGAATTAGACTTTATCCACAGATAGAGAAGTACTTTATCATGCTACCAGAAGCGTTGATGTACCACTCTAATATGAACACATAAACTTCCAGAAGTGACTTGCAGAGAAGTCCATCTGGATAGCAACAGTGATGGGAGAAGCAGAAATGCTCACCTGGGGAATAACTCCAACTCCAGCACCACATTTAGACAATTTTCCTAGTGCGTTCCAGCGGAGCTTCAAGGAAAGATAGTTCATGTATCATTTTAACTGTTCCAGAGCACAGAAAAGTAGGCATTTCTCCCAATTCATGTGCCCCCTCAGCAATGATGTTCAATACCCAGGAGCCCAGCGCCCAACAAAGTGAGTGCACACACGTGCGCGCGCACACATACACACACACATACACATTGAAAACTAAGCTCCCTAATTCAGTAGCATGTTAACTAAGCCAGTCAATTAATTAATCATGTCAATACCTCAGAAGATTAAGAATTAATTATTTTAATAAATGCAGGCATTAAAATAATTTAAATCAATGCAACACTAAAGTATATACCAAATCTTCCTGATAATAGAAAGCCTCCTTAATCTCTTACAGAGCAGCTATTGCATACAGCCGGCCAATGTGTGTGTGTGGGCGGGGGGAGCTTCCCGAGGAGAGCTCGGGGTACTGGACCGCTCCCAGCAAGCCCCAGCCTTGCTGGACAGGGTGATGGTTTGGTGCTGAGGCTTCTGCCCGGTGTTGTCCTACCCAGGGACCACACTCACCCTGCACACATGTGCCTCAACCTCTGAGCTACCTCCCATGACTAATCATTGAGGAAAACTGAAGCCCACTCCCATTCAAGTCATCAACAAGGGGCTAGAGAGATAGCACAGCGGGTAGGGTGTTTGCCTTGCAAACGGCTGACCCAGGTTGAATCCCCAGCATCCCAGAGTCCCCTGACCACCGCCAGGAGTGATCCTGAAGTGCAGAGCCAGGAGTGACCTCAAAACCAAAAATAAGTAAATAAAAACAAACTCAAGAATAAGAACACTGTGCTCAGATTATTTTGGCATTTTTCTGGAGCCAGAGCAATGGAGGATGGGGGATTGATTTTTATTTTTTAATCACTGAGATGGTTTAGAAACATGGCAGTCAAATTAACTAAGTATTCAGAAGCTTCTTTATATGGCTGAAGTGGATAAAATGAAAATTTTCTTGCAAGGAAACTAAGGTAACTAGCACAAAATATACAACATTCAAAGGCGTGGAGCACAGCTGCCCTCATGCTTGAGGTCCCGAGTTTGATCCCCAGCACCTACGGGTGTGGATCTGGTGGCACCCACCAGACCCTGTCAGCCCTGAACCTGGAACTACTGACCCGGTGTGGACACTCAGTCCCTGTGTGAGGGAGGAGCTGCCAACCACCACTCAGGGCTGAGACACAAATGGACACTTCCACTGGCCCCTGAGCGCGGACATTCTTCTCAGGGACCCCAAGCAAGGGAGGATGGGAAAGGATCTGATTGTCGGGGTGCTTGTGAGGGTGGAGGGGGCTGTCGCCGGGAGAGCGGTGCTGATGGTGCGGGATGCAGGGCGTCACTTAGAGAAGGGTTTGGGGGGGGGGGCGGGGGGATGTCAGGCAAGTAGTAGGCAATGTGCTCATCTGCTTATCGGTCAAAGGCAGGCCCCAGTTTAATTTCTCAGGAAACCTGGTCCTGAGCTGTTGGGTGTCCGGCCAGAAGCACAGCGGTGAATCTGATGTATCAGGAACTTGGACTATCTGAAGGCCTTGACAGGCTGACCTGCTGG
Organism: Sorex araneus; assembly: GCF_027595985.1. Taxonomy (NCBI): domain Eukaryota; kingdom Metazoa; phylum Chordata; class Mammalia; order Eulipotyphla; family Soricidae; genus Sorex; species Sorex araneus. The sequence goes on along the minus strand of NC_073304.1, from coordinate 167,588,279 downwards.
CCAGGGCTACACCCTCCGTGGTCTGGGCACTCTGGGGAGGATACAGCCGCCAGCGGGATACAGCCAGTGGGATACAGCCACCAGCTCAGCAGAGCCTGACCTGGGGACACATGCCCCACCCTGTGTCTCCAGACAGCTGGCACAGGGAGGTTTCCTCCATATTATGAGAGAAGGAAGAAGGTGTCTGCGTAGGGCAGGCTGGGAGGGAAACTGGGGACATTAGTGGTGGGAAATGTAGACTGGGGGATGGATGGGTGTTGGAATAATGTATGAGTGAAACCCACTCATGAATAGCTGTGTAACTGTGTATCTCATGGTGATTCAAGAAAAAATAATAATAAAATCACTGTTTGAAAAACATCCCTAAGGTTACAGATGTGATGTAGTGGTGATATTTTCCCACATGACATACATCTAGTAAGTACTATTAATATTTTTAAAAAATAGGGGCTGGAGCAATAGCACAGCAGGTAGGGCATTTACCTTGCATGCAGCCAACCCGGATTCGATTCCCAGCATCCCATATGGTCCCCTGAGCACCGCCAGGAGTGATTCCTGAGTACTGAGCATCACCGGGTGTGACCAAAAAGCAAAAAAAATTTAAATAAATAAATAAATAAAAGCAAACTTCACTTTGCCACCAGACTGAGCCCATTTGAAAGAAAACCTTTCCTCCCAGGGGGCCTGTGTCTAGATTTACTGCTTCCCAAATCCATTTGATGAGGGGACACACCTGTGGTGCTCAGGGGCCCGTGCAAGGCTGGGGATCAAATTCGGGGCCAACACATGCCAGGCATGTACCTCAGCCCTTTCAGTGCTCTTCTCAGCTTCTTATTTTGATTTTTTTTTAAAGTTCAAGCTGAGTTTCTGATCTATGTTCTCTGTCTTGTTTGGGTTTAGATTCACCTGTTCAATGTGTAATATTTTAACTTTTTTAAAAAAAATTGACTTCCGCTATCAAAAAAAAAATCAAAAATTCACCCTCTTCACATGATCTAGTGAAAACATCTGGTGGCAGGTATAATTCACTTGCGCTAGTGCTCAGCCCTTCACGGACAATAATGCTTTACGTGTGAAGATCTTTACTGTGGATCCTCGGGATATGGGTGGGGGTGTGTCTGGAGCCACACCTGGTGAATGCTCAGGGGAGTAATGATACCCTGAATCACCCAGGTTGGCTGCAGGCAAGTACCCAACCCTTGTCCTCTCCCTCCGATCTTTATTGTACTTCCAAACCTTACCAGTATCAGGGCCCCCAAGATGTGGCAGAATGCCTGCCTGGCATGAGTGAGGCCTTGAGTCTGATCTGGTAACACTCCTCCAGCAAAACGTAAACACACACACAACCGAAACCACAACCACAGACACACACACAGCTAAGTTCTCTGTATCCCCACAAATGTACAGCTCCTGGATACAACAAAAACAAATTTCACCCAAGTCTGGGATAAGTCCCTTCTTTCTGTGCTCACTAGGAAGTGTGTGGAGTGATGAGATGGTCCTTCGGGACACCGATGAAACGTTCGCACCTGCCAAAGCAACGCCAAGTAGCACTCAGATCCTTAGCCTTCTGACACCAGTGAGCTGCCTGGGGCACAGCCTACACAAGCTGAGGAACACCCCATTCCGGAAGTACAACACGGTACCCCCCAGCCCCCAGCCAGTGGCAAACCCACCAAACCCAGAATATTTACCGGAGTTTGATGCTTGACTCTGTCCCTGTGTGCTGAGTGTGACCCTGGTGGCACTAGCTACCGTCTGTGATCCCCAGTGCAAAAGCAAAAATTGTGTGTGTGTGTGTGTGTGTGTGTGTGTGTGATCTCTAATCAGGTGGGGGTGAGCATATAACTCAAAGTGCAGCTCGGCCCAGCCACCAAATCTGCATGGGTGCGACCTCCAGTCACACCAGCACAGGAGGGGGGAGGGGAGAACCTTGAAGGTGTTATAGCCCCGAGAGTGGCCGGAAGGGACAGCTGCGACTCACTGCACTGCAGGGCCCAATAGGGGTCCCTGTTAACTGTCGATGGGGGCTAGAGAGACAGGGCAGTGGGGAGGGGGCTTGCCTTGCACTCGACCAATCTCAGTTGGATCCTGGCATCCTGTATGGTCCTCTGAGCACCACCAGGAGTGATCCCTGAGCTCAGAGACAGAAGGAAGCCCTGGGCACAGCCAAAGAAACAAAAGCAACAAAATGTTGACCAAACCCAAAGGAAATCTCTAAAAGAGGCCCAAGACGCTGGATTTCTATTTGTTCTGATTATTATAAGCCATGCCAAAGCTGTATTTGTGGGACTTAAAGATTAGGAGTGGAGGGGCACTGAGCTGGCACAGGGGTGAAGGCGCTTGCCCTGCATGTGGTTTGAATGAACATCACATACGGACCTCTGAGCACCACCAGGGGGCACTGCTGAGTATGGAGCTGGGCCTCACCCCTGAGCATTGCCAGGTGCAGCCAAACCCAAACCAACGAAAACTCCAGGTTCATTCTCCCGCACCTACAGACCCACCCACGCATCGCCTGGAACAACCCCCAGCACACACGGCCTGGCGGGATGGGTACATGGGTGGGCCCCTCAGAGCGTGCATGCCCTGTCCCGCAGACTTGGGGTGGGTGCAGTTTCCCCCGCCAATGACTGTTCAGCGCTGGCGGGGCTGAGTTGTGGGGGCAGGCACAGGTCTGGCTCTTGGTGGAGGGAGGGGTGCAGGGGTGAGTGAGGTTTTCTAAGCCTGCGTGGCCCAGTCCCCCTGGGGTACTTCTGGAACTCCCAGCCCAAGATCCACGGAGGGAGGTGACAGCTTCCATCTGATGTCCAGGCGGCCCCTCACCCCCCAACCCTGCAGAGCCACCGCACAGCCCACACTGAACTTCAGTCCCCACCACTTGTGGCTCCCAGGCCAAGCCAGGGCAGGGCTGAGCCTCTCCCTCCCAGGGCCCCTTCGAGTAGCATGTGTCCCGAGTGGCCAGGCCCGGGGCTGGCCAGCATCTGCTGCTGGTGTTTGTTTGGCTGAACAGGAGCGAAGAGAACGGAAGGGCGAGGCCTCCCCGCACAGCGGGGCTGGATCAGCAGCCCGGAGACGGCTTCATTTGTTGGTGGTGTTGAGAGCAAGAGAAGAGAGGGCTCAGATAGCAATCATTCGAGTAATTAATTAGTGGCCCGGAGGAGAAAATTTAATCTGCAAAATCAAAGTCATAATTTGGAAGCTGCTAACAAGCTCCTCGCCTGTCTCCAGTGAGATCAAGTGATGGAAAGCAGCTTCGGACTGCATGGAGAGCTTCCGATCAGCGTGGCCGTGTGAACACAGGTCCTATGGGCAAAACACAGCAACTTGTCTCTGGCGGGTCAATGGACATACACACAAGTGGACACACACACACACACACACACAAACACACACACCTCTCTTCTTAGAGCTTTTCCCTTAGAAAACTTGGTTTTATTATTTGTTTTGGGACCACACCACATCCCAATTATTCCTGGTGGTGCTCAGGGGACCATATGGGATGCCGGGGATCGAACCCTTGTCCTTCATGTGTAAGGCAACTGCACGTACCTGCTGTATTCCAGTCCCAGACCCTGGAAAACTTGTCACTGTCAATTCTTTCTCAGTGTTTCAGAGATGTATGTAGATCTCTTAACCATAAAATGAGCCTCTAGCCAGTTCCCCAGCCCAAGAATGTCTTTCCCTAGGGTCTAGATCGCTAGAATGTAGGAGGGAATTTGTCACCCACCACCCCATCAGCAACTGCCGGAGAGGTGTCTGGCACCAAACCATCACGCCCACATGACACAAGGAGCTAGAAGCTAGTCCAAAGAGGGTCACCCCAAACATCAGGTGGATCCAGGAGGCAGCCCGGGTGACCAATGGTGATGCTGTTACGTCCACCTACCTGAGGACTGGCAGGAGATGGCCCTGAAGGCCAGAAGACATCTGCCCCCAAGGAAAGGCCGAGGGTCCTTCCATCCTTCCTCTCCCCTTTGCTGATGGCCTCCCAGACTCAGTGCACTCTGGATTAATGCTCGTTTGATTAAAAAAATATTTTGTCTGCCACCTTCCTGCAGAGGTTTTCTGCGTTGGCAGGAGGCTGTGTTCTAGATCCTATGCCCCCAACAGGAAGTTCCAATCATCCGCCATACTGGATCGAAGGTGCTGAATTCTCAGCCCAGTTGAGCTGGGGCAAGAATACCTTCTTCCCTTTAAGCTCACCCTTTCCCAGGCGAGTGGCGTCTGCCCACCACCCTTTTCTCTTCTGGTTCCAGCATGCTTCATCATTTGGTGGTTGTCCACAGCTGGAGGAGAGGGTGAGGGGAATGGGTGACCAAACCCAGGACATCACACATGCAAACCACATGCCCTGCCGCATACCTGGCCCTCTCCAGGCTTTTACATTTCAGTCAAGCTTTTGCTCACAAAATTGCTTCTCCTCAAATAAAAACAATTGCTGGGGCCAGAGTGATAGTACAGTGGGTAGGGCGTTTGTCTTGCATGCAGCCGGACTTGGGTTTGATCCTGGCATCCCATATGGTCCACCCATGCAATGCCAGGAGTAATTCCTAAGTGCAGAGCCAGGAGGAACCCCTGAGCATTGCTGGGTGTGACCCAAAAAGTAAAAAAAAAAAAAAAATGAAAAAACACCACCCATTGCAGAGTGGTTAAATCCAACAACCACCTAAATCTTATTTGATATAGTAGCTAGAAGCATTTCACTCAACAAGCTACAAAGGGGGCTGGTTTCTGAACAACATGCTCCCACTGGCTTCCTCCTGCTGCCCACACTGGTTCTTGGCAATTTTGTATGTAAGTCACTCCCCTTTTTTTCTTCCTTCCCCCCCTCTCCAGTTCTCTCTCATAACACACACACACACACACACACACGCACGCACACACGAGTTGACGTCACCACTTATGCACTGATAACTTTGTTTGGTAAAGACAAGCAAAGATCCTGTTCTGAAAATAAATCTAACAAATCCTGAACAATGAAAACAGCAACCGTTGCTCAGGAAGCAACACCACCACATAGACTTGATCTAATGGAATCAGACTTGAGACTTGATCTGCGGACTTAGGGCAGTTGCGTCTTGTGAGACCCTCAGCAGAGCTCCCGCCCCTCCATCTGATGATGCTTTGGCGAGAAGAAAACAAAATGGGCACCCGGGAAGCTTTGTCCGGGACGCTTTGGTTAGACCACTGTCCGTCTGCCCTTCCCCAGGAGAAAACAAACAGTACCTCAGAGTCGAGTGCTCAAAACCCTCGTCGAAGACTGGAGGGTTTTCAGAAAATCACATCGTGCCCTCAGGGCCAGAGGGAGAGTGCTGGGTAACGGTGCTTATGCGGGTCACTCAGTTCTGGTTCATCTCCGGCGCTGCGGAGTGTTCCAGAGTGCTCCGTGAGCCCAGAGCTAGCACTAGGCACCATCAGGTGGGGTCCAACCCCACAAAGCACACGGGAGGGCAGACAGACAGACAGCTTGGGGCTGGATATACGGGGCTTTGCGTGCAGGGTCCTGGGTTCACGACCTTGCTTACCTCCAGGCAGAGCCCGCTGTTCCCCCCCATTGCCATGGTCTGAATGCTGATGTTCCAATTCTGATACACTTGTATGCTGAGCTACCAGTTCCCTGGAACGGTGTTAGGAGCATGGGAGAAAGCTGCTCCGGTCACCACAGTAACCATCTCATGAACGGGCTTCGCGCCCTGACCAGAGAGGCCTTGGAGACCTGCTTGCCTATCCACCACGTGAGGCTGACCTAAAAGAAGAGAAGAGGTGATCCCACCAGGATCCACCCCTATTGGCACCTTGAACCTCGGCGTCCCCGCCTCCAAACTGAGAAACCAACGCTCTCTTTGTCTCGGTACCCAGGCCCTGGGATTTTCTTCTTGCAGCCCAAACAAAGACAATGACACACCGATTAGGACATCACAATCGGCATGGCAAGGGCTACTGCAGCTCTTGGACGCTTGGGAGTTTCTGAAATGTCAGTCAGCAGACACTCCAACCACCCCATTCCTGGATATCCATCCCCTTCAAACCCCAAAACCTACATCCACAAGATAATCCTGAACATTCATGAAATCCTTCTCTCCAAGAACTTCAGACCAGACACACCCCAATCAGGAGGCAAATGGGGCAAACCAATTGTGGTACCTCCAAACAACAACATGCTCCAACATAGATGGACAGACACACACCAGGATCCACACATCATGTCTGTCTGTTCACAGAAAACCCTAGGGTAGGGCTGGTCAGTCTTCCTTCTGCCCAGGGCTGCTAGGATATTTAGAAAATCATCCATGGATTCTGCAATGCAGGCATGCTGACTGCAGGCAGCTTACAAGACACATGTCTGTCCCATCATGCACCAAGGTCAGACCCCATGAAGTTGTGGGTCTCATATGGCCTGTGGCATCTCGCCCACGTGTTCTCCACCTTAGCTCTAGAAGATGCAATCTAGAGTGTCGGAGGTTAGCAAGGGGTCAGGATTGTGAGGGAGGAAAAGGAGAGTTAGAAACGGGCAGGAGAAAACTTCTGGGGTGATGACATGTCTGGGTTTTTTAGACATTTTTGAGTGTGGTGAAACTATCATCGTGAGAAACATTGATATGTATACACTTCACATCTGTTCCAGTTTGTTGTATGTCAATTATGTCAGTAACTAAAAACTCCCCATGCCATCCTGGCCTTCAACTACTCCCTCTGGTCCATCAGTTGTCTTAGGTATCTGAGGGATAAATGTAGTGTCCAAGGTTTCCATGGTGAGGACCAGATAGCCCAGGGCTGAAGACACCTGCCTTGGACACGGCTGGCCCTAATTGGATCCCTGGCACCAAATACGGTTCCCTGAGCCCCATCAGGTATGACCCGTGAGCACACAGGCAGGAGTAAGCCCCGAGTATGGCCAGGTGTGACCCAAAAGAACCAAAGTTTCACAACTGAAATATTTTCTCCTTGTAAATTAAACCTTTCCTTCAAAGGGGGAGGAGGGAGAGAGAGAGACAGACAGAGACAGAGACAGAGAGAGAAGCAGTCCCTAGGTCACTTCACCTGGTCCTCTGAAGGCTAGCACCCTTCTCTTCGGTGTCCTCACACCGCTCCCGCAGGCCGCCCCCCAGAGGGATGGCGCTGACTGCAGATCCACGACCTATCTGAGCTGTGCATGGCAGTGATCCTGGCAGTCCCTGGCTTGGCCATCTCGACCCCCGAGTCACCCCAAGATGTCTAGACTTCCCCCAATGACCGGTGACCACAAACTCACCCGGCTGAGAACCGCTAATGCAGGGCAATGCCAAGAGCCCAGCAGACGAATCTGTCTAACACATCAGGGGCTCTGCCAGGCTGCTCCTCTCCCCTGGGGTCCCTGCGCCAGAGGGCAGCCCCACTGACTGCGTGCCCGTGTCCGTTTCTGGGCCTCCCGGGAAACTGAGGCAGCTCTCACCCCTCTGCCCTGAAGGGCTCTCATCGGGGAGCCGCCATCATTCCCTTCCCCCTTCCCCGTGATTCTTGAAATAAATCCTGCCAACAAGTTCTGATGTTTCCTTTCAACCTCGCTCCTGCCCTGTGTCGCTGGCCGTCCGGTCTCTGGGTGTCTTCTCGTCCCATTCCCAGAAGACGTTAGCATTTGTCCTCTTTCGGGGGGCCTTCAGTCTGTCCTGGGGAGGGGGGTGGTGAAGCATGCGTGTTTCCTACAATCTCCCCCTTCCCACAGCTCCTCAGAGATGCCGCCTCGTCTCCCCCAAAGACTTCTCTACCCATCAAAAATGGAACAGAGAAGCCGGAGAGATGCCGCCGGGGTGAAGCACTTGCCGTGCCCGGGGCTGGGCCCAGCCCGATCCCTGGTACTATATTAGGTCCCCCAAGCACGGTCAGGAGAGACCCCTATGTACTCAGAGAGCCAGGAGTAAGCCCTGAGCACTGTCAGTGTGGCCCAGCCCCCTGACCCCCAGAAAAAATAAAAAAGGGAACAGATTAGGGCTGAGAGATAGAGCAAAAGGTGGGGCACTTGCCTGCTTGTGGCTGCAAGGGCCACGCCCCGGGGCTGAATCCCCAACAATGCATATATAGGTTCCCTGAGAGCCACCAAGGGTCAGACCTGAGCATCAGCAGGTGTGGCCCGGAAGTCCAAAACAAAAGCAACCAAAAAAATTAAACAGATTTTAGTAAACAAACAACGTAACTAAAATGTTTATGTGGGTTGGGGGAGTGGGGATACTACAAAAAAAATTTTTTATACCCCTATAGAACAATATTCACACTTTAGATGAGTAGTGCTACATTTTAGCTCTGACCCTTGGCCAGTATTGCTGTCCACCTTTCAGCACAGATAGGTGGTTTGGTCTAGTCTTTAGTCAACGAGACAGTAGGCTGAGGTTTCTCGATGTGTTTGAATCTGAGGGCGCTCCCGCACCGTGAGGCTGAAGCCTGAATCTCAGGGTTCCCCATGCTCCGAAGCTGTCTGGGTTCTTCACGGACAGGCAGAGCCCACGTGCCGGAACCTCTGACCCAGGCGCCACAACTCCTCATGGAAAGAGAAGACGTGGTGCCTGTCCACGAAGGAGAGGGAGAAAAGAAGGAGAAAAGAAAGAAGGTGGAAAAAGCAAGTTGAAAGTAAAATACAAAATGCAAATTCAGGGAGGTATCATATAAATTGTATCCTAAATCCATAAGTAGGATTTAAAAATTAAGTTGGGCGGGGTGGGGGAGAGTGGGAGAGATAGCTCAAAGGAGCACACATTCTGCAGGCGGGAGCCCCAGGCTTGGTCCCTGACGTCACGCTGTCCCCTGAGCACTGCTGAAGGAGACCCAGAGGACCTGCCAGACAGTGCCTGAACACTCCCAGCTGTGGCCCCCAAACTAAACAAGCAATTTTATAAATTGCTTCTAAAAGAAAAAAAACAATCAGTTTTGTTCCCAGCACATAAAATTAGCAAATACAAGTAATTCAGAATGACAACTGGACGATATATAAAACTAGCAGTCAAGCTTCATTTATAAGTCAACGAATAAGGTATTTTTATCTTTCAAATTACTGGAGAACTGTCGAGGGAGGGGGCAGGGAGCAGGCACCCTCATAGACTGCCGCAGCGGTCTAACCCGACACACAAGTAAGAAGCAGACAAAACCAGTCTATCCCGTAGTATCATTATGGCTCCCACAGTAAGAAACCTCGGGTGATCAAACACGAGCTATAAAAATCAAGGCTGTAACGAGGAAAGGAGAAATGGAGGAGAGGGCGGCAGGACTGAAACACTAAAATTATTTTCACTGCAGGAATTTCAATAAAGGCATTTTTATTCATCTAAGTACATTGTGTTATTGCAAGCCTTAATACAGATTTATTCAATAAATGTCACACTACCTTCAGAGAAACTGTTTTCTGGATATAGTGCAGCACTGTTATGGAACAAGAACAAGGGATTGGACAACCCTGTGTGTTTGGAAACGAAAATAGTCTCTTAAATATTTGTTTTAGGAGAAAATTAGGAAGGAATTTTAAAGACTTCAAGCTAAATAAAAGCACTCCGTAAAAATTTCAGGAACTGCATCAACGTTTAGAAGGGCACATTTGGTATCAAGCAATAGTAAAACAATCGTGAATAAAATATAGAGCACTTGTTATATGCCATGCACTTACCAATCTTTCCATATATCATCACGGTTAAGCTTTCTAACTGTATTTTTATTATAAAATATATGCTGATTAAAAATGCCCATTTTTTTTTTCCAAAATAACCATTTTCCGGAAGCCAGCACCTAGGTAAACACCACATTTTACATAGTAGCAGGACTGCCAGAGACGCCAGAAGTTTCTGCTATGCCTCTTCCAGCCATGTCCTCCACCGCCCGGGATCCCCACGGAGCCCGAGCTGACTCGGGGACTTGCTCCATCCAGGTGTCAGTGCTCAACGAGACGCTGAGCGGCTCCTCTGACTTAGCTCGGCGTGTCCGGAGCGCCAGGGGACAGCTGTCACTGCGGTGCCCTTGGGGGCGGCCTCCAGTCCACCCTGCGGCAGCTCAGAGCCGCAGGGCTCAGTCTGCTGGCTGCAGCACAGCCACACGAAATACTTACTCACAGCCCCGGGTCCCTGGGGGCGGCCTGGGGGTGCCACTGGCTTCCTCTTGGAGATGCGATGAATAGGCTGACACCTGGTCTTCAGGATCGAACACAGAGAAGATCTAGGAGAGGAACCGTGGGTCTCAGTTATGCAAATATGGGGGGGGGTGAGTGTTCAGAGGAGTGGGAGAGGATTGCGGTGGGTGTCACTCCTACCAACATCAGGCCAACTGGACAGGAGCTGGAGGCACCAGTGCCGCAGCCAGTGGTATTCGTGATACGCGTATCTAAATTTACTGATGGATGACAAATTAGTAGCCCAAGCGACGGAGCCAATTTACCTCCGCAGAGAAATGCCTGACTGCTCCAACTAAAACTCATTCTTAATCCCACATTATTGTCAGGCTTGAAAAGAGGGCCAACCTGGTGGGAATATTTTTAACAGTATATTTGAATTTCCTAATCAATAATGAAACTGAACGTATGTCTCAGGCTGATTGACATTCAGATCTCTTCTTTTGCTTACGTCCCTTTTCTCATGCGTCCACCATTTTTTTTTTCCCTGCTAGGCACCTTTTGAAAACTTTCTGTTATTTGACAGGATCTTTATATAAGAGATAATTGGCTTTTGTCTGTTATCTGATTAGCCATTAGCTGGTTTGTGACTTGGATCTTCTCTTCTGAGGCCGTTTTTCATTTTCGCCTAACTGATCGGAGGGTGCGGAGGAATAGCTCAGTGGCTCACAACGGCTGCCCCGCAAGCATGCGGTCACAGGTTCAAGTTCTGGTGCTGCCACATGCATAAAACATGACACAGGCATCTCTGCTATAGGCCATTTCCAGCCACACTGCGGCCAGGTGTGTATAAACCCCACAACAAAGGGGAGTGGCCCGCCCCCTCCCCCACCCTGCACCACAGCAGTGCCCGGCAAGCAAGGCGGCAGGGCAATGCACAGCCGCCACTGCAGCAAGTACAGGATCTAGCGCAGGCAACAGGCATGACCGTTACAGTACCTGCTCATGTGCTACCAACCCCTGTTGGGTCCCCGGCACTGCATATGGTACTGCCCCCCCTCCCAGCACTATAAGTCACTCTTGAACCACAGAGCCAGTAAAAGATCTGCAGCGTTACTGGGTAAGGCCCCCAAGCCCGTGCACTCGTTCCCCTGCATACACACACGCACGCATGCATGCACACACACACCACAAGGAGTGGAGAATAACTGCTGGTGAGCCCCGTAGATGAGGGTCTGACCTCCGTCACTGCAACATCCAAGGGAAATGAGAGGAAGGGAATAAAAGAAATGACCGTTAATAAGATGCAACAGTCTCTTCCCTCGCCCCGGGGGTCCACGCATTCGTGTGCAGGCACACATACGACGTGTACTTTCTTTTGTTTTTGGCATGCATGTGTGAGCGTGGTCTTGTTTAGAAAATGCTTTCTGACCTGGAAAATACAAAAATAATGTCACAAAATTTAGTTGTGGGGGACTGAAGTTGGGGCCTATTTTCATTTTTGACAGTTGAGCACCTGCAGCTGGAGCTAGCCAATGGCAGGGTATTTGCCTTGGGCACAACTAACCCTAATTTGGTACCCAGCACTACACAGTGCCGCCCAAACACCACCAGAAGTGATCTCTGAGCAAACGCCAGCCCGTAAATACTGCCAGGCATTGAAAACAAATTTTTTTTTAATTAAAAAAAAAAACAAAATTCGGGGCGGGATAAAAAAAAAAACAGAATACATGGGCACTCGACTGTGCCATGCAATCTACTGAAAAATGACGATTCTTCTGTGGCTAGAGAGATAGGGCACCTGCCTTGCACCTGATGGACTGGGTTGGATTCCCCCGAGTGCAGGATTCCTTGGAGTTAAGCCCTGAGCACCACTCCGTGTGACCCGAAACAAAAACAAAACTTCTTCTTTCTCCAGCAGCCAGGAAACTGGTGTGGTTTGCTCTGGAGGCCCCCGGTGGCGCCGGAGCACAGCAGGGCCTTGGCCGTATGCACGTGAGACCTGGATCTGAGGCCCAGCACCACGAAAGGAAAGAGGAAGGAGAAAAAATCCTTGACCACGTGGCCCTGTGTCCTGAGTCTCAGCTCTGCTTGCGCTTGTCCCGTGCCGCAGCTTTCCAAGTCTTGGCCACTGGGCACTCGTCTGCTCTGCCCGCCCGTTCAACGGTGTCGGCAGCTGAAAATCTCTCTCGCCAAAAGGCCACAAAGTAAGAAGCTGGGGTGTATTTTTAGGGTCGCACTGTCCATGCACACAATTCAGGAAAGCCGAGTTCCTGGCCCTTCCCATCCCACTGGCAGTTTGTGTGAGAACCCCGACTTCCGTCCACACAGCTTTACCGTGTTCTCCGTCTGAGGTCGGGGGAAGACGTTCTAAGTTAAGTGCTATGTCGGTCATACTTCCCGATGCTGTTCCAGTTTTAAAAGTTCACATTCAAATCGATGATTGCTGGTACATAAAAGTCATGCAACCCGGGCCGGGAAGACATGCACGTAGGTGCCAGGCCCTGGTTCTTCCCTGTCAGAGACCCCCACGGCCGAGCCCTCTCGGCAGGCATCACTGGTGCAGCCCCAGAGGCTCCTTGAACACCCCTGGAATGATCTTGGTGTTCCCCAGTACAGCAGGGCCCAGCAAAAGCATAAATAAACAAAAATGAAAATCCAACTTGTTTCTCTGTTCAGCATTTTTGATATTTCTGTTAGCTTGGGAGCCTCGCCCAGTGGTGCTTAGCGCTTACTCCTGGTTCTGTGCTCAGGGATCACTCATGGCGGGGCGGCTTGGAGGCCATATGTGGCCATAACCCAGGTACGTCACCCCTCCTGCCCTATAAAAACATTTTAATAGTACAGTGGGTCAGGCACTTTCCTTGCACACGGCCGGCCTGAGTCCGTTCCCCAGCATCCCATCTGGTTCCCTGGGCCTGACAGGAGTGATTCCTGAATGCAGAGGCAGGAGTAGCCCCTGAGCACCGCCAGGTGTGGCCCTACCTTAAAAAAAAAAAAAAAGAAAAAAAGAAAAAAAAAAAAAGAACCCCCCCTTTTTAAAAATTTGGAAGAAAAATTTAAGATACATACAAGCCCCAATTAAAAAGCAAAATTTTAAGGAAAAAATATAAATAAATAAAGAGTGGCAGGGGCTGGGAAGAGAGCGCAAAGGGAAGACACATACTTCCTGCCTAGAATGTGTAAGGCCCCAAGCTCCATCACCATGCACCAAAGACAAGGCCTGAGCATGCAGCTGTCCAATCAGCACTGCCGGGTACAGCCCCTGGGTCCCTTAGCGCAGTCCAGGGGTGGGGATGGGGGAGAGGAATGTTGTTTAAATAGTGTACTGGATCAAAGAAAGCCCAAGGGAGTAGACTAAAGAAGCCGGGTAGAAAACCCATGAGCATACTAAACATTCTGTTGGAATCCGGGTGGACCCAGGCACTGGGCAAAACCAGTCACCTAGCAGTGCTGAGGGGCTATTCCTGGCTCTCTGGTTCAAGAGTGGCCGGGGACTTGACCTGGGGTCAGCGAGGCCAGCCCCAGGCGGGACTGGGTCCTTTCACTGCACATGCGCATGCACTGGCGGGGCTGGCTCTCCGGGCGGGCGTGCGGGTAATCAGTGCACCCTCGGGAAAAACAATGTTGTCCTTACCTTCCACAGTCTCCGAGTGTGAACTCCAGAAGAGTGAGAAAACATGAAAAGCAAAGTTAGAATTAAAACAGAATGTTAAGAAAAGATACAGAGGAAAATTTCTTTGTGATCTTGAGGTATAGAACTATACAGTAACAACAAGTCTCACAATGGAGACGTTACTGGTGCCCGCTCAAGCAAATCGATGAGCAACGGGATGACAGTGATATATATCATCATCATCATCCCGCTGATCGTTGATTTTCTCGAGCGGTCTCAGTAACGTCTCCATTCATCCTAGCCCTGAGATTTTAGAAGCCTCTTTACTTGTCCTTCCCAACGGTGCCGCATCAGAGGCTCTTTCAGGGTCAGGGGAATGAGACCCATCATCATTACTGGTTTTGGCATATGAATACGCCACGGGGAGCTTGCCAGACTCTCCCATAAACTATAAATATATATATATAAATAAATCAAGTGTCAATATATATATACACAAATACATATATGCACATTGTAGCACTGTGAGTTGGTCAACAAGATACATATAAATATGTGTGTGTGTATATATATATATGTATATATATATATATATATATTTGTAATTGTCTCAAAGCAAACTGGTATTCAGAAAATTTCTGGGCCACAGAGCTACTCCAGTAGTTCAGGAACTTGCCCTGCAGGTGGCTGAGCCCTGTTCTCCCCATGGGCACCTCATGGTCCCCTGAGCACTGCCGGGAGCGACGCTGGGGCACAGAGGCTGCCAGGAGCGGGCCTGAGTCCCGCCAGGTGTGGCGCAATCTCCATCCCAGGGGAAAAACAAAGGAAAATTCAAATAAGGAAATACTGTATGTGTATAAAAGTGGCTATGAATCCACTGCTGTAACATACACAATGCCACAAGTCACTGTCACCTCGATTGCAAAAATGGTTTATGGCCCGGGAGATGGCTAAGTGACGGGATACAGGCTCTGCTGGGGGTGCCTCTCCCTCAGCACCACACAGCCTCCCCCCCCCCACCCCACCCCCCCAGCCCTGAGCCACTCACAGGCTCCTCAGCACAACTGTTTGGTCATACCGCCACAGACCCAAACAATAATGAATAAATGGTAATCCACCCACACAATTTACAACTGTAAGCCCCTGAGCACGGGTGGTTAAGCCCCCCATAAGCCTTCCCCAAATAATAAATGAATAAATCAAAACAGCCATGAATTCAGACAATTTCAAGTGTGAACAAAGATCTACAAAAATGGCAACACTCCATTCCAGGCCAGCGCAAACATCGCTGCCTGAGAGAGAATGGTGCCAGTACTCAGCAAGGAAGCACAGGGGACGGTCAGCACTCGCAGAGAAAGCCCCGTAAGGGTCCCAAAGCAGGTGTGCACGAAGGTGTGTACAAAAGCCGCCTAGCTAGCGCAGTCATGGAAAGCGCTACATGTCTCCTCGGACATCCAGAGCCTCCAAGGCGTGGTGTCACATGAAAAGGACACACAGACACACCAAGGTCAAGCAGGTCATCACTCTGCATCCGAATGCACACACAAGATCATACACAACGAGAACGAGAAAATCCAAGGAAGGGAAGAACTCAACTTCTCCAGGCTGGGCAGGGGAAGGAACGGAGTGGTGGAGAGAGAGAGAGAGGGCTCCTGCACCGACCAATAAAAGTACTGTGCAGGGGACGGAGCAGTAGTACCACGGGGAGGGCCCTTGCCTTGCACTCAGCCAAGCCCGAATCAATCCCCGGCACCCCATCTGACCCCCAAACTCCGCCAGGAGTGATCCCTGAGCACAGAGCCAGGAGGAGGCCCTGAACACTGCCAGGTATGACTAATAATAGTAATAATAAGAGCAATGTGGCACTGTCGTAGCACTGTCATCCCGCTGTTCACTGATTTGCTTGAGTGGGCACCAGTAATGTCTCCACTGTGAGACTTGTTGTTACTGTTTTTGGCATATCGAATATGCCACCGGTAGCTTGCCATGCTCTGCCGGGTGGGCGGGATATTCTCGGTAGCTTGCTGGGCTCTCCGAGAGGGACAGAGGAATCAAACCCAGGTTGGCCTCATGCAAGGTAAACGCCCTACCCGCTGTCCTTTCACTCCAGTCCAGTAATAACAGCACTATCATAGCATTATTGTCCCGTTGTTCATCAATTTGCTTGAGCGGGCACCAGTAACATCTCCATTGTGAGACTTGTTACTGTTTTTGGCATATCGAACATGTCAAGAGTAGCTTGCCAGGCTCTGCTGTGTCCAGTGGTAATAATAATAATAACAATAACTTATAATTTATAATAATAATAAAACTATATAGTTTAGTTTTAGTTTTGTTATTATTATAAATTATTATAAAACTATGGCTGGAGCGATAGCACAGCGGGTAGGGCGTTCGCTTTGCACGCGGCCGACCCAGGTTGGATTCCTCCGTCCCTTTTGGAGAACCCGGCAAGCTACCGAGAATATCCCGCCCACACGGGCAGAGCCTGGCAAGCCATCCATGGTGTATTTGATATGCCAAAAGCAGTAACAACAAGGCTCATGATAGAGACGTTACTGGTGCCTGTTTGAGCAAATCGATGAGCAACGAGATGACAATGAATAAAACTATAATAATAATAATATGCCAGGGTGAGCTGAGATGGAATTCATCCAAGTAATGTAGAAACAAAACAAAACAAAGAAGCAAGCAAGCTAGCAAGCTGTATCCCAGGGGACCTGAGGAGCACGTGGAGGCCGAGCGCCTGCTGTGCAAGGCTGAAGCCTCAGGCTCAATCCCTGAAGTGCCTGACAACGTCCCCACCTGTGTCCCAGCCCTCCAGGAAGCAGTGGCCCTGTGAGGGTCCTCAGGGCCGCCACCAAGTGGGAGATCGTGACTCAAACCAGGAGCGTGTGAGCACCTCAACTTAGAGAGAGGAGTCCCAGGGAGCACTGCACAGAGAGTCACAGCCCCGCATGAGGCCCTGGGGAGCACCACGGGGAGCACCACCAGCCAGCATGCGCCAGCCCCAGACCCCAGCCCACAACAGCAGCCATAGGGCAGGACAGGGATGAGAATGAATTTTTTTTCCCAACTACAATAAAATAAAATTCTGACTGTTTGTCTGGAACTAGCAATGTGGTGGCGGTTTACTCTTCCCTCCACGAGGAAACGAAAGAACAAGAGCCCGTTACATTCAAAAGCCTCGGGTGAGCCCGGTAAGCAGAGACACCAGAGAGGCGCTTGGTTTGGCTGCAGGCGCCGGGTGACACGGGTAACTGCCCCTGTCACCTGCCAGCTGGCTGCTTTCTGCCATCCCTCGCGCCCCCACCACCTCTGGGGCCTGTTCTCCCTTACGAACACTTGGATGTGATGTAAAGTACCCCCAACAAGATCTACGTAAAGGCAATCAACCCTCTTCTTTCGCTCCCCCTAAATTCGACTCTCTCCTAGCACCTGGGGACTCCTGTGAGGGGGCACGCACGTCTCGGCGGCACGTGTCACCCATCCCCGATGACCGCTGTCCTCCAGCGGCTCTGAGAGCCCAGAGGTGGCTTCACTCGGGTGCCTTCACTAGCCCAGGCTGATGCCAGAGCAGGCAGTTCCAACAGCTTGTTCAAGTGGCACATTGCAGGGGTGCTGGAATACTGAATGTAGTAAACTGCTGTGAAAAACTTTATAAAAATAAAATTAAAAAATAAATAAAATGCACTGCTACAGGCATAACAACAAATGACACATCTCCGGGGCTGGGGAGCTAGTGCAGGGGTGGTGGGACTGTCCCTGCACCCGCCCAGCCTGGGCTGGAACCCCCAGCATCCCCCCGACCGTGAGCACCACTGGGTATGGCCCAAAACCCTAAACCAATAAAGTTATGAATGTTGGCCAGAGGAGGCTTCCAAGCACCGGTCAGGGCACCAGGGGCCAGTCCCAGCCACACTCAGCTAACCTGGACAGACAGTCCGAGCACAGCCCCAGTGATGCGATGATATCAGCCAGATGTAGAAGGAGGAATGGGGTGAGCCCAGCAGTGCTCTGGACACCATGCGGTGCCCCCAAATCCAACAAGGGCCCTGCAAAAAGGAGACCCGATCCCTGATGCTGAGCCGACTTCCCGGCCCCCAAGCCTCAGGAAAGAGTATTTGGAGGGGTCAGAGAGATAGCATAGTGGGTAGAGCTCTTGCCTTGAATGTGGCCGACCTGGGTTTGATCCCGGCATCCCATATGGTCCCCTGAGCACTGCCAGGAGTAATTCCTGAGTGCAGAGCCAGAGGAGAGACCCTTCAGCATCACTAGGTGAGACCTCCCCCCCAAAACAAAACAAAAAGGCACCTAGAGCTTTCACTCACACTTCAGGATTGCCTCTGTACCTTCTTTTCTGCCTCTGCTTTCTTCCACCTCTCCCTCGACCAGCCTCCAGGAGAATAAAAGCCATCGCTCCAAACCAAGGCTCCTGGCCCCCTCCTCAAAGGGGAATCACACTTAGTAACTAACAGGATCCAGAGAACTTTGAGGATGGGGAGGAGAACACCTCACTGACCCGTTGGGTAAAACTCTAGTGAGACACGAAGAACAGGGACACATCGACATTTGCCATGTGATATTGAAAACCCACCATTAATTTTGTTGCTGTTGTTTTGTAATCTTTCTCCCTCACCGGGGACCCCAGAAGGCGAAGTGGTGGGAAACTCCCCCTAGAGCCCACACAGCACTATTGTTTGGGCACTTTCAGCACCACAATCCACCTGCCAGGCCCTTCTCCACAGGCAACACAGGAGACTGTCCCGATCACCTCCACGCATGTGGTGGCACCAGGGCTTGAACTCATGACCTCTCACTTGCCAAGCAAGCACCTTACCCCTGAGCCACCTTCCAGGCCCCTAATTGCAAAAAAAAAAAAATAATAAAGGCAGTAATTCTGTGGTCATACCCAATGGCGCTCCGGGTGCTACTCTTGGCGCAATGCTTGAAGGTCTCTCACAGAGGTGCCTTTAGAACCACAGGGTGCCGGGGATTAAACTAGGATGAGTTGCATGTAAGGCCAGTGCCTTAATCCTAGTGCTATCCCTCTCCAGCCAAGATTGCTGAATTTTAAAGCAGATAAACATACATATAAACAAAGTCAGCATTTCACTGAATCTGTATAGAAACAGTAAAAGAATGAAGTCTTCATTCTAAAAAAATGCTGTTTTCTGACAATCAACTAAATACCTAATTCAATTCCCCAAGAGCAGGCAGGTGTAGCAAGACGTTTAAGCCATTCAGGCTACAAGTCTTCAGAGTCGAGGATTCCAAAGCACGGGCCATTCTCCCATGTCATTTTAGAACTGGTTTTTTCTTTTCTTTAACCACAGCCCATCATCAGGTCCCCAGAGCCTTTCCACAATTCAGTGTTGCAAGGATCTGTCCTGCGTTTTCCCAACATCAGTATTAAGCCAGCACAGGAAACGCTTCCGATCTAAAGATCTAAACTAGATTTAGGATTTAATCCAATTGAAGTCAACTTTTTTTTTTTCTTTTGGTTTCTGGGCCATACCTGACTGTTCTCAGGAATCACTCCTGGTGGTACTCAGGGATGATATACAGGTGCTGTCGATGGAACCATGGTCAAATGCAAGCAAGGAAAGCGCCTTGCCCACTGTACTATCTCTCTGGCCCCTGAGTTACTCTTTAATTGTTCAGAATCTGGGCCCCAGCGGGTGGCTCAGGGGCTACGACTCTCAGCCCTACAAGACTGAGGCCTCAAGTTAGACCCCCAGTGCTGCTCCCACGTGCTGAGCAAGGTCTCAGAAAGTCTGTTGTCGGGGAAGTCAGGTGCTACCCAGTCAGGTGTGTGTGTGAGCACCCCAGTTAAAGTATGCCCCCCCGTGAGCACCCCACTGAAGAGGCACGAGCACTGCAGCCAAGAGTGTGACCTCTGAGGAGCACGAGTCAACAGGTGGGAGCACCACAATGGAAGTGTCCCCACGCCCTCCCGGGTGCCACCCCAACTCCGTGGGCTTACCCCGTCACCGCATCATCAACAACGGGAAGGGATGCAGGAAATCTTTCTGAAAGTCTGAAGTAAGTTTAACACCCGTCCCCGATACCCCGCTTCTCCACCACTTCTCAAATGCAACGGCTGAACATCAAAACTGCTACAGCTAAAGGTCACACATTGGAACTGGAGCAATAGTACAGTGGGAAGGGCGTTTTGTCTTGCACGCAGCCAACCCGGGTTCGATCCCTAGCATCCTATACGGTCCCCTGAACACCGCTAGGAGTGATTCTTGAGTGCAGAACCAGGAGTAGCCCCTGAGCAATGCCAGGTATGACCCCAAAATAAATAAATAAATAAATAAATAAATAAATAAATAAATAAATAAAGGTCACACACCAACAAGTTGAGGATGTCCAAACCGGAAGACCAAAGTTTCAGGAAGAGGCTGCACCATTCCCAGAATCAGCTAAACTCAAGACTAGACACACCATCCACAGTGATGTGACAGGAAGGGGCACGGTGCCATCCTTCGAGCGGGGGACTGGCACACCATTTCCACTAGACCCCTGCCAAGCTGGCGTGGGTGCACAGCAGCCCGCACAGTCGCCTGGGAAATAGCTCTCGCTGGGAATCCCAAAGCCTCCCCCCACCTCCGACGACCAACTGCGGAGGGAGGGAGGAGGCTGGAGGTACCTAGTGGGGATCTATTTATGACATTTCCTTTGACTAGAAATAAAACCAACACTCCTTATACCACGACACTGACACTGACATAACAGAAAGAACTGCCCGAAAGTCCCCACTTCCTGCTGGTCCAAATTGAGAAACTTTTATAAGTTCCTTTTCCCAAGGGCACAAGTAAAGTTCCTGAAGTTCAGCAACTCCGAGCCGGCTCCCATGACATATGAGCTCTAAGACAGAACTACTCCGGAAATGGGTCCTGGCAAACTAGACCTTATTATTTATGGTAAAAAAATAATAATAACAAAATATGAGACCGGAGCAATAGTATAGTGGGTAGTAGATTGGCCTTACAATGTAGCTGACCCGAACTCAATCCCTGACATGCCATCTGGTCCCCTGAGCACCACCAGGAGTGATTCCTAAGTGCAGAGCCAAGAGTAACCCCTGAGTATCGCCAGGTGTGGGGCAAAACACAAAACAAAAACATACATCTCATCAAGTGTGCATGCAACTCAAGCAGCATTAAGTACACGCGTGTCACTGTGATTCAGCAATATGTTTCCAGAGGCTGTACAAGGACATACATCTGCCCCACGTGCCCACACTTCTAGCGCCGACTCTACATAAGACTCTTGTCTTCTGACTCAGGAAAGCCTGTGAGATTTCAGCCACGGTGGCAAACAGAACTTATCAGTTATTCTGAAGAAAGCCTAGCTCCTATGCAATCAACTGAACAAGGCAGTTACAAAAGCGACTATCCCATCGGCCTGCGTTCTCATGGAATGAAGACTCCCAATTCTGTCCTTGAGGTGTCCTCACACCTACCTAGAAAAAGACAGATGCATGTGAACTTTTGAGATTCCCTGACATATAAAAAGCGTGCATATGTGACTTGGAAAACATTGCTAAAATCAAGCCAAAAACCTTATCCATTACTTCCGCAATTAGGGGAGGCAGGGAGGGAGGGAGGGAGGGAGAGAGAGAGAGAGAGAGAGAGAGAGAGAGAGAGAGAGAGAGAGAGAGAGAGCGCCTGCCAATTGAGATTTACATTAAGATGCACCACCATAGGGCAGGAGAGACCGTATACAGATGGTGAAGGTGCTTTTCCTTGCAAGTGGTCAACCCTGGTTTGATTCCCATCACTAGACAGGGACCTGCAAGAGCATAGAGCTAGGAGTAAGCCCTGAGCACCACTGGGTATGGCCCAAAAATGAAAATAGGGGGATGGGGGGAAGTATGATAGAAAATGTCAACTATTACTCTACTCAACAGAAAGTGCTCAATTAGGGAGGAAGTCTTCATTTATATTACTGCCATGGCTATGGTTTTATCAGGAGCCACATAAAACAAAAGACCGTGCTGAAATAACTAAAACTCAATTAATTCCAACAATACAGACCCAACGCAGATCGATAGATACAAAGCATAATAGCTTTTGTCTCATCAGTAGATACAGAATGTAATAGCTTTTGCCCTCATCAATCTGCTACATATAGCTTATCTAAGCAACAAGAGCAACAGCTAATTTTCCACCGTCCCTGCTGTTTATTAATTTTGCAAAACACTAGGGCACTTGCATATCCCTAAAACTTCCATAAGACGATCAATGTGTCAAAATTTCTTTAATGACAAAATTGCAGTTGACTATTACGACTAGCTGTTCTTTTAGGTTTTAAGGCTCACGCAGATGAGAACAGTTCTGCTAAACAAAATATTTCCCGATCAACCAATCAACTAGCTTACTAATAAAATGGTAGCTTTACCAAAGAGAAAGCCTGGGTGTCTCATTTCTTATCTCCATGGCTGAACTGTTTTTCAAGGGCGTGGAAGAGACCAGAGAGATAGTGCAGGGGGTTGGGCACTTGCCTTGCACACGGCGATCCCTGGCCTCCCGACGGTTCCCCAAGTCCACCAAGAATGATCTGAGTGCAAGAGCCAGGAGAACTGAGCACTGTCACACCAGAAGATAAAAATGAAATAAAGAAAATACAGAGGGTGGAGAAGTACCTTTCTTGTCCACACATTAAAAACATTGCTAGACCATCAAGGATCCGTAAGGCTACCGCCCACCACAGCATGGAATGTTGCCTCCTGAACCCAAAGCTGGAGAAATAACCCTGGGTGGGAGCAAGAGCAGAGTCTGCAGGATAATTAGAGCACAGAAGAACCCCCCAAGTGAAAGCCACCAGGAGCGGTGGAATGACAAGCTCCGCTACACAAATCTACTGATCACTTTTAATGCAGCAGCCACCTACTGAAACCAAATTGCACTCGAAATTCATTTCACAACTTCCTAGCTTCAGGAAGGCCCCTGTGGAATCAGTGTCGAGCTGTGTGTGTTAAAACTTGTTATTTTTCAGCAGCCTTCAGAACCAACAATGAATGGGTCCCTGAGCCACTGGTCCCTACACCAGCCCTCCCATGCACCACCCCTGATTCCGTTTGCTTGACTCGCAGACGGATGGTTATCTTACTAAAAAAGTAATCATGCTCCAGGAGGGACTAAGTCCTGCTATGTAATGAAGATATGGGATAGAGGATTAGACCCGTACGACAACCCTTCGTGCGATCAAAGGTGTAAAGGGAGCACTGTGAGTTGGAATTCTTAAGAAAGCACAAGGCAAGGGCTAGGACAATAGGACAGGAGGAGGGTACTTGCCTTGCATGCAGCTGACCTGGGTTCGATCCCTGTCACCCCATATGGTCCCCAGAGCAATGTCAGGGGTTATCTCTGACCACAGAATCAGGAGAAAGCCCTGAGCATTGCTGGATATGGAAGGGAGGGAGGGAGGGAGGGAGGGAGGGAGGGAGGGAGGGAGGGAGGGAGGGAGGGAGGGAGGGAGGGAGGAAATAAGGGAGGGAAGGAGTGAGGGAAGGAGGGAAAAGAGGGAAGGGGAAGAAAGGAGAGGAAAGGAAGGGATGGGGAGGGAGGGAGGGAAGGAAGGAAGGAAAGAAGGTAGGAAGGAAGGAGGGAGGGAAGGAGGAAGGAAGGAGGGAGGGAAGGAGGGAGGGAGGGAGGGAGGGAGGCAGGGAGGGAGGGAGGGAGGAAGGGAGGGAGGGAGGGAGGAAGGGAGGGAGGGAGAGAAAAGGGAGGGGAGGGGGCGAGCAAATGCAAGGGTAGGCCCAGCTAACCTGGGGACTCCCTGGGAGGGAAGCAGGGGGAGGAATCCTACAGCCTTCTGAGCCCGGGCTTCCCCACCCACCTCTCCCAAGAGGACAGAGCTGCAAGGAAGGACAAGGACGCCTGCCACCTTTCAGCTGCAAAGCAATGAACTCGAGGAAACGCGGTTGGGGGAGTGGAATCAATCATTCCACTGTGGAGTCAGCCACACGGATTCCGTGGACACGGCGAGATGATGCCCCTGACCGCCTCAGCTCCCTCCCTCCCACTGCCCGGCACCTGGGTGGCTCGGCTCCAGCCCTCAGGGGCCAGGGCATCTGTGCCCAGTGCTGAGTCAGCAGGACATGGGCAGTGAAGCGAATTCTCACCTTTCTGTGATACCATCTTTTTTACCTTACAAAAAAAAAATGGTGCAGCAAGGTAGACCACAGGGCCAGGTGCTTGTCATATATGCAGCCTCTATCCCTGGAACCCCATGAAGTCCCCCCAGCCCCATCAGGGACAACCCCTGAGTACAGGGTCAGGAGTAACCCCTGAGCACCGCAGCATTTTTGGTTTTAGCAAAAACTAAAAAAAAAGAAAAAGGGTTGATCAAACAATGACAGTTGGACTAGAGATCACTCTGGACAAGAACTGTGTGCTGAAAGTAGGTACAGGGGCATACGTGATGACCTTTCAGTGCCGTATTGCAAACCATAATGCCCAACAGGAAAGAGGAGAGAGTGCAAGAGAAAGAAGAAAAATGGGATGGGTGGTGGAGGGGTGGAGGGTTAGTGTCAGGAGGAAAACTGGAAAGGGTGGTGGTGGGAAATGTACTCGGTGAAGGGACAGGAGCTGGAACACGGTATGACTGACACCCAATCACGAACAACTTTGAACTGTGTATCTCACTGTGATTCAATTAGACAAAAGAGCAGCTTTTGTCAGAGACACTCAGTAGTGAGAGAGCTCAGAGAGGAGGCCAAGGCTTGACTCAAGCAACCACCAACAGGGCCAGAAAACTCTGCTGACTTCTGTGCCCATCAAGTCACATCAACTACACTCATGACCTAGAGCGGAATGTACATGTTTGGAAAAAAAACTAAGACACTGGGAGACTCTCCACCGCTAAGGTTGCACAGGGACAACCGTTTAGCAAAGGCAGTGCCTCGCCGATTTCTGACGGGCAGCCCGGGACACGTGGGGCACAGTTGACCCATGGCCATCCACGCCGGCCAAGGCCAGGTGGAGGGGCGGAGCAGGCTGAGTGCACCACGTGGGTGCCTTGGGGCAGAGCTTCCGGGAGCGGCAGTCCCAGGGGGCCTTCCCCAGCTCTGCTGGACTTTCCCTTTTTCGGTTTTGCTTGTCTTGTGGGGCGGGTGTCAAACCCAGGGTATCACACACACAGGCCAAGCACTCTCTGGCTGAGCCACATCCTTGAGCTCCCGGCTCGGCTCTCTCTTGAGGGGACAGGCAGACACAAGCCGTGAGGAGGCAGGACATCTGCAGACACAGGCCATGGCGCTCTCTGGCCCGACTCACCGTAGCACTAGGGGCTGCATGGCACACTCACGACACTCACCCCAGAACCCTCCAGCACACACGTACCAGCCACCAGCCACTGACATTCTACCACCCCCCTGAGCGATGCCAATGGCCTGTACAGCACCACATCCATCCATCTCGCCCCCCGAGGCTGCGTTGCCATTTCTGGCACTGCTGCCTGGGCACTCACTCAGACGTGGTCCAGAGCAGCTACTCCAGAGTCCGTCAGGGCAGCACAGGCTTCCCCGGGTGGCCCCAAGCAGAACCGTAGAATGTTCCGACTGGATATGGCATGACAGGTTATATTATGGGTCTGGCAATGAGCAACTTTTTCCCTTCCATCTGAATGAATGATGTTCACATCCCCTCAAACACACACACACAGACCCCCTCAGCCCGAGACAAAACCCTCACCGAGTCATGCCAAACAGGACTTATCCAATAGTGGAATGGCAGAAATCAAATAATGAGCCTCAATTTTGCTTCGTTGACTCTGTCTCCAGTTACTCTCCTTCTGACTTACAAAGCAAAACAAAGCAAGTTTCCGTGTAACATAAGAAACTCAATCCGTTCCCGATAGTTAAGAGAATTTAAACATCAGCCACACTATGAAAAAATATATATATATATATATACATATCATTACGCAATGATTAAGCCACTAAAGAACAGATGGTACAAAAAGGTTTGCATTTCAATAGAACTAGCTTTATTATTAATAATTTTTTTTTTAAACAAAAGAAAGTCTAAAAGCAAATGCAGGTTATGTACCAAGGGGTGAACGTGGCCTGGTACTTACAAAGGAGCGCTGTGTCAGAAACGGGAACAGCATGTTAGGAGAAAAATACTATTTCAGGTGCTGTCTGCTCGAATAACCTGGAGACGCGCGTTAACTGAGAGGCGCTCAGCCAAGCAATCAGCGTGAACCAAAGAGGGAAAACAAATACCACCAGCAGTCGCTTCCAGAGAACTCTGTGGCCGCGGCGTGAGGACCGACATCAACTCACAGTCTTCTCATTTTCCCCATTCTCTATGATTTTCCTCTTCTTCTCATCTGTTTTTTTCTTGAAGATGTTATTTCGGTAAAACTGAAGCTCTTTGATGCTTTCACTAATGTCATCGAGCGCCCTGCGAGCAAACACACCGAGCTGAGTGGGGTGCCGGGAGGCGGGGGCACTCCCTCGGGGGGCGGCACTTTGCCAGGCGCTACCGCACGCAGCAGCCGGCCAGGCCAAGGAGACGATTTCTGCCAAGCAGAGGTAAGGAGGTTTTGTTTTGCTTAAAAATAAAGGTTTGATTAAAAAATAACCTCAAGCGTGACAAGAGTCAAGTTTCCCAAACCGTCCCCTACGGTGCTGGGCTGCCCCATGGCAGGGGGCAAAACGAACTCCAAGGTCAAAAGGTTTAGGAGGGACAGAGCAATAGCGCAGCGGGGAGGGCGTCTGCCCCGCACACAGCCGACCCGGGTTCCATTCCCGGCATCCCCGAGCATCGCCAGAAGCGATTCCTGCGTGCAGAGCCAGGAGTAACCCAAGAAGCCAGAAGAAAAAAAACAAAAAGTTTAGTAAAATCTCAAGTCTCCTTCCAAACTGCAGCGTGGTGTGGGCACCGGGAGAAGGGAGCCGGGGGTCCGGCCATGGGTGCTCTGAGCCTGCTGTGACCACAGTGCTGGACTCTGTGATCAGCCCATGGGACAGGGTTCTCCTGCACAAAATGGGACCTGACTCAAGCCACCAGCACTGGCTGAGAGGCTGACCCCCTGCTGTGGGGTGCCCCTCCCCCGCCTCCACTATCCTCCCATCTCCCATCTCCTAGTCCTCCTCCTCGGCCACAGCCTGCTTCCCCTGCTAGTCTGGGGAGTGAGGGGAGCACTGCACAGTGAGGGGGCCAAGCACTGAGCGCTGAGCAACAGGGGCCAGGGGCCTCTCGTGGAGAGCAAGCGGCAGGCACTCAGCAACAGTCCCACCACGGTTACTTCTGGGCTGCAGGCAACGGCCTGGCTCCTCCCATCCTTGGGGGGAGTCAGAGCCCTCAGGAACGCGGGCTCCAGGTAGCCGAGGCCTGAGACCCCTAACCCCTGACCCTGAAATCCCACAGGCCCGAGAGTCCAATGTACTTCGAGAGCACGGTGTGCGGCCAACCGAGAGCCCGTGGGGCCAGGGCGAGCCAGAACCACACTGCAGGGGCTGCATCAGGCATCAACGTGGCGGGGGAAAGGCTGCCTCAGACCTTGTCCGGGGACGGTGACGCCATGAGCAACACTAAAGGGCCCCTACGGCCTTTCTGAAACGGGAAAAGATGACCAGCTCTCCCAACCACCGACTGCTCAGGCCCGGCACCCCGGACTGGCTCTGGGAGGCCCGAGGGCACGTCCACGGTGCGTCTCCCACGGCTCCACAGGGGAGGGACCACCGGCTGCCCTCACTCGTGGCTGCAGGGTGGCCGAGAGCCCCGCTGCCGAGTGGCACATTCCCCCCGAGGAATGCCAAGGAGGGGACACTAGACTCGCCCCACCAGGGTCTTTAAAGCCCTCACGCATCTGTGCCCAAGGAAGGACTGAAGCAGCCATCAGCAAAAGAATCCAGAAGGTATCCGGGGACTGACTGCTTCTCGAAGGCTGCCCAAAGCGTTTCTGGCAGAAGAGGTTCCAGGTAGCCCCCAGGCTGGCTGGGAAGTTACCGCTGCCCATCTGGGACCCGAAAGGATCCCAACAGCTGTACAAAGCGAGTCACCTCGATTTCAGAACTGCAGTAAGGACCCAGACGCCGCCCATCTCCAGATGGAATGGCCGAATCTGACTCAAGTTCCTGAAAAATCTTCCTTCGCCACCTCCAAGCCTCTCCCCCACCGCTCCCACCCCCCAGAAAACAAGAGCATGGAGACTTCATTTCACGCAGTGGGGCAGCGGGGGGGTGGGCGGCTGGGAACGTATCCTTTGACCCAGCCCTTGGCAGGCCCCACACTTACCTGTGAGAAGCAGCCTTCTTTGGTGCAAATTCATATTCTTCTGGATACCAGCGTCTACACACAGCAGAAATGGAACTCTCAAAGGAAACTGTCTCAAATACACAGAATCAGCACCTGCCGGTCACTCCTGCACCTGGGGCATGACGCCGGCCTGCCTCCCTTTTGGGGCCTCCTGCCGGCGCCCCTTTCTCTCTCCCCTCGCTCTGGGTGTGCTCAAGCCAAGCTGGCCGTGGTCTAAGGCTTCCGCCTCGGTATGCCCACCCTGCTCGCCCCTGCTTTTCTGCCATGGGCAGTCAAACCACCACCTGCTGGCTAGCTCAACCTAAAACTCACCCCGACACTTCAAATCCAACATCTCGAGAAAGTCACGCCTGCTGGCCCTTTCTCTCTGAACAGTGCCAGTCACCCAGAGAAGCTGACAAAGTCCAAGGTCCAAACACCACACACCAAAGTCACCTGGAGCCTCCTCTTCCTTTCCGCGCAGTCACTCCAGCGCTTGCCATGAGGGGCACCCTCGCCGACTGCCTTTCTTCAATTATCTCCATCCCCTTCTGCATGCTCCCCTTGCCTTTCCTCTCTCGGAGCTGACTCACCCGTCCTCCCTTTTACCTTCCCCTTTACCTCCCGCTTTCTCCTCAGAGAGCTCTCATCATCCTACAAAGTGCTTCTAGAGGAATCCCATCTCTTACAAGCTGATGCTTCCACCCTGAGCCCTGCCTCTTCCAGCCTCCGGCTTGGACAGTCCACTGTGCCGCGTGATCCGGGACACGCTTGGGCCCTCGTCTTCCTGCTCCCTCCTCCCTTCCCATCCTGTGCTCTGGAACCGCCTCTACCTGCTCGAACAACAGGAGCACTTCCGCTCTTACTAAATGGCCGTAAGAAAGCCACTTCCAGTCTCACGCTTTCCCTGGCCTGCCCCTCTCCTGGCCCTTCCCGACTCTCTGCACACGGCAGTATCCGAGCTCGCAAAGGCCAGGTTGAGGCGTGTTCTCCACACCTCTGTCACCCCACCGGGTTCTTAGCAATTGGCAGGTTTTCCCTGGAAAGTGCCGGCATGCACAAGCTCCGCAGCTGCTACAGCCTGGGCAGCCCCTCGAGTTTCTGATTAAGTACAAACACTGGGTTTCTGACACTGCTTCCCCACCTTCTCACCAGTCCGGAATGAATTAAGGCCTGCCCAAGTGAGAATGGGATGAGGAAGTCAGTACACCCACTCGGCAGATGCTGGGTGCTAGAGCGCTATTCAGTTAACTTTCCACAGATTTTTCAATTAAAACATGCTAAAGAAGGCAATTTAATGGATCCTAAATATAGCCCTTACCTGCACAGTTCTTTAACAGTGCTCACATCAATTATTCTATAATGAAGATGTTTCATGAACTGGGGCATGTATTTGTCAAGAAACTTCTTATCTGCATGAACTGAATTTCCTAGAAAGACACGAAGCATACCGCATCTGTGTATTTCTAGACGTTACACGAAAGAAAATAAAAGCTCACAAACTATATTTGAAATGAAGATGAATCCCACCCCCCCCATTTCAAACCATTTCCAAAAGCACCTAAAGGTTTCTACATGAGGTTTTGAGTCTGGTTGATTAGGTGACAAGTGAGGGTTCCTGACCCCGTAGACAGTTCACTCATCATGGATTTGCAAATGTCCTCTCAGTGACAAGGATAAACCTATCAGGGTACATACTTTAAAATAACATACAGATCTATTTGTTACTCTAAAAAAAAAAAACCACACCTGATGCATAGATTTTTCTCCCAATGTTCCAAAATTCAAACCACTAACACTGAAAATTTATACTGGATCACATAAGTAGACAAACCTTTATTTACATTCCAGTTATAACAAACCAGTCATATTCATGTGTCCATACAGCAATGTATATTTAAAAACACTACAACTTATATGAGAACTTTAATATAGACACCAGTCGGCCGCATTGGCTGGAGGGGTGGAAGGGTGGGGTCTGGGGGGTGGGGGAGAGGAATGATACAATATACGCTCTGGAACTTAACGTCAAATCTTTTTAAAATATTAAAAATAAATGTTACTACATCAGTTTACATATATAAATACAAATATATCTCCATAGAACATTAATTTCCCTCTCACAATGGCAGGCATTTCCAAATCTTAGAAGAAATGGCCCCATGCCATTTCTTAAAAGCGTCACAGGAAAAAAGAAAAAAGGCCAGGTGAACATTTTCAATTGAAACTGAAGAGATATAATAGCAAATAAAATGCATGAGTCTTGATTAAATATTGCTTTAAAAAAATGCTGGACACTTTGACCATGAACTAGACATTAGAGGGTGTTACTGGATTATTTTTAATTATCTTAATTTAAGTGTGATCATGACATGGTGGTTACATAGGAAAACAATGTCCTCTATCTTAGGAAATGTTTGATGATATGTTTTAAGAATGAAGTGTCATGAGGCCTGCAAAATGACTTTCAAAAGTCCAACCCAAAAAATAAGACAGGCAAAGCAAAAAGGGGCACACAGTTAACAATCACTGAATCCAAGTACACTCGAGGGTTTTCCCCTAATACAAATACAGGGAAACGTCTGATTGAGGTAGTCTGCGTACCCCAGAGCTTGGGTCAGGTTTCGGGGCGCTTTCCCCAAATTAAAAGTTTGAATAGGTGTGATCCAAATCAGAGTAAGCGGCAGACAAGACGGTCTCGGCCGGTCTTTCTGGGCTGCAGTCTCTTGAGCCTACAGCAGGAGGCTACCAAACAAGGGGGACGGAGGACTGGATTTTACCTGCGAGTGGACAGAGCCCCGGAGGAGTCTGCTGTCGGACAAAGGACAGAAATTCATACTCTGCCTGCTGCAGGGTCATTGTGCTCTCCTTCACTGCCTTGGTTAGACCAGACTGCAAGAGAGAATGCCCGGCCCCCCCACCAGAAACACATGAAGTCAGTTTTCAAAGGCATCCAGAAACGCAACTTCACTTCTACAGCAGACAAATATAACCAGAGCTGGCTCATTTAGGGAACTCAAGTTCAAACTCAAGTTCAATTCTTAAAAGAATCCAAGTCAAATTATGTTATGTTCCCTGACTGTTAGTAGCATCTCCAGCAGGGGGGTGGGGGGCAGGGAAAAAAAATGGTGCTCAAAGTCCAAGGATTGAACCTCTGGCAAGAAACAACTATTACCAGGCGAGCAGCACTGCCCCTGCTCTGACAGCTGACGGCTAACCTTATCCAAGACCGACTTGAGCAATACTTGACAATCCACACTACATTCGAGACAGACTGAATGTAGGAGAGGGAAGAAAGAGGACATTCAGAAGAAGATGATCTCCGAGGTCCCAGAGACGAAAGGTAAACAAGCAAGTGGACTGCCCGGCTGGCCAAGCCGCCTTCCCTGAACCCTTTCTTGAGCACCATCGAGCAAAGGCCCTGGCTGGGCCTCAGAGGTGGCAGCGACAAGCTGGCTATGGATTCCCAAAGCAGCAATCCTGTCATTGGGTAATGTTACCTTCCCATGATGCTCCTTACACCAATCTGACATGCTGTCCAGTAACTCATCTGGCTGTTTAATAATCAGGTTAGGGCCCTGTGGACAGGAAAAGCCATTAGACATCCAGAATCAACAGGGAAGATGTGGGTTTCTGAGGTATAGCTTAAGCCGCTTTAAGGATTAAATATACTTACCAAAGAACATAAAAAATAAGGGCACTTTGTTAACTCTAAAGACAGTCCTCATTCACTCCCGCACTGTTTATTATAGCAAAGAACAGAAAAACAACAGAAAACTCCCACAAAACACACACACACACACACCACACACACATACACACACACTAAAAAAATACTAGTAGAAGACACAGATATTGGGTTAAGGTCAGCAAATTACAGGCCCAACCTGTGACTTTTATTTTATTTTTGCCAGGAAGCACACAATTTTTTACATATATTTGTAAAGGTTTATTAAAAAAAAATGACAAGAGAGATAATGTAGCACTCTAAACCTAAAATACTGAACATCTGGGTCATTTCAGAAAATGATTTCAGCCCCTGGTTTATTTTAAAAAGAACACTGAGAGAAAAAAAGCAAACTCCATTGCAGGCCTTCATTCACAGAAGTTTAAGAAAGAAAATCATACATTCATTGAAACTCTGGAGAGCGGGACAGGAGAAGGGGGGTAAAATAAATGCTTCCAGTATGGGGCCAGAGTGATAGCACAGTGGGTAGGACAATTGCTTTGTTTGTGGCTGACCTTGGTTCAATCTCCTCCACCTATATGGTCCCGAGCCCTACCAGGAGTGATCCTTGAACGCAGAGTCTGGATTAAGTCCTGAGCACTGCTGGGTGTGACCTCAGGAAAAAAAAAAAGTACTGTACAATTATTTTAGATAAAATTCTACTCTTTGATTTTAATAGTATGTATTTTTGAACTGTGCATATATATCTCTTCCTGTTGGAGGGATCACATTGAGTGATTCCTCGACCGACAAGGCCCGGGGCCCATGCAGGGCTAGGAATCAACCCCGGGATCAAAGAAGGGCCCTCCAAGTCCTGGCGCCATTTACTCCAAACATTCAATGGGGAGTTTTTCCACGGGGTCTCAGCAGTAACAGAAACCAGACTGGGCCCTGCCAGCCAGCCAGCCCCCCGGGCTTAGTTCCCGGGGCTGGAGGGTGGCACCGCAGATCTCTTCCCTTCCAGGAAAGATCACAGGATGAAAGAAGCCACGATAATGGAAGATCTGCAGACTGTACATGCAAGGCATCATCGTCACTACTGAGGAGGGACAGAGTCATGAAGACGTTTGGCTTCGGGGGCCGGCTGGGAGTGCCTGCTCCATAGCTGAGCTGCACACTGGGCTCTGCAATCACTGAAGTGACCGATGGGAATTTGACTAAACTGCCTGATGTCACACAACCAACAAGGACTTTTAGCCAAACAGGAAAACGGGCAATCTCCGTGGAGATGCAGAAATGGTGCTCAGCTAACATTGCATTAAAAGATCAAAGATCAAAATAAGGGGAAAAAAAAAATCTTCTCATCGTAAAAAAAAAAAAAAAATCTGATTAAAAAAAAAAATCCAACAAAAATCCTATTCATCTGCAATAGGCTAAATAACATTCTAGATCCCAGTTTGGCACACTGCACTACCTACAGAAAAAAATTTCTAAGTAGAGTATTTGCTGTTCTGCCAGCATAAAACATTTGCCCTCAGACCTGTATACGAGAATAAAACAGATTTTTCCATGGAATCGACACTTAAATGCCAACAATCCCTCAGCATTTAAAAAAAAAAAAAAAAAAAAACTACCCTTATCCTCATCTGACTGAGTCTATTTACAAATGCCACACTCATCTGTAGCTGTGGGAAAACAGACCCAGATTTCCTCCAGGGTCCAGATCAGTTAAATGGTCCATTAAACTGTCAGTATTTCACATTGTATCAACAGTCCAAAGGAAATACTCTTCTGTGGCCAAGGATAAGCAGGGCTGGTCAAATAAAGACACTTCTCTTGAGTATTCACCTCCACTGATTTCCAAACAACCAAACCTAAAGCTCAGATATTTATAGAAAGCTGGCTTTGGTTTGGGGTTCTTCCCCCACCCCACCCCCTTTTGGAAAGGTGCTAGATGCGCTAGGGAAAAATACCAAGTCCTGGGCTGCTTCTCCAGGTCAAATTGTTGGGGGGGAACTCTAAGACTGGACTCCACATGTCTGATACTCCACAAAATAGCACTTCCTCAAGCAAGGCCTTCTGCCCTCTCTCACCTTCCCCACTCAGTCTTAGATGGAGATTTATCAAACTGACCAGTGCTGAGCGCATACCAAGTCTGCCCTCCGGGAACACATTTGGAAAAAGAGACTCTTTCCCAATTAATTCTGATCATTCTATTTGCCAGTTCTTAAAAGTTTTGTTGGAGTAAGCAATAGAAAGTAAATTTGTTATGTGCCAAAGGGAGGCAGGTTAGGAATGGGAGGGAAACTGGGGATACTGGTGGAGGGAAGGTCACATAGGTGTGGTCCAACACTAAATGCATGAAACGACTGCATCATGAATAACTTTGTTAAATCACAGCGTTTTTAACTAAAAAAAAAAAAAAGACTCTTTCCCATGGACATTCCTCCTGTGTCCCTCTTCCAGAGTATCATGCTGCCTCTGAACATTGCTGGTGACAGGAAATGGTCACCCAGGGCCTGGGGATGATGCCCTAGGAAAGCCATACCCTTTACACGCTTGGGAAACTGTCACACATCCAAACAGGCTTCTTGCGCAGTCAAAAGGCAATAGGTGGGTTTTTGTTTCTACTGCCCGCTAGCTGAAAAGGCAGAACTTGGGTCGGTCTACACAGCCAAGTTGGAGCTCAGGTTATCGTGTGAAGAAGTCAACTTTGGCTCGAGTCATTAATCCTGGCAGGACACCTCTTACTGGTCTTACTGGTAGGCATCGAGGAGTTAAACTGGTTCCCCCAACAGCCAGGGAAGTAGCCCTGGGCAAAATATTCCGTAGGCCTGTGCCAAAATATCCTCTTCCATAAGATAAACAGACAATATCTCCACCGAGCTGCGGCTAGAACGATTCTGACTGAACAAATGCAAATAAAGCGTTTACCACTGTGCCAGGCACATGGTGAACTCTCAGTAAATGATAAAGCACCTTTCTGTAACTTTGCCCCAGCTTCCTGAAAAATAACCAGGCTGTGAGATGGAGTTCTTTGGTGCCAGTACCCATGTTACCTGACCTACGACACCCCGTGGGGCTCTGTGGATTTATTTCTTAAATAAAGAGAGGGGAGGGGCGATGATTTTGACATTCATTCCCAACACATTCTGAGCTGCATGACCGGCTCCCGCCAGCTCACCTACCTCGGCCAGGATGTTGAGATCAGAATCTGTGATCAGACAGGCCATCTCAATAATCTGGTCCTTCTCAATGTCCAATCCTGTCATCTGCAATAAGAAATCAATCTCTTTAACAAACAAAAACTCCTCGTTCTGGCCTATAAACTCGGGTCACAAGTTTACGCAATAGGGGTACCCTCAAGCTACTCAGTTTATGTCCCAGAACCAACAACACGCACACACACACACACACACACACACACACACACACACACACACACACACACACACTCTTTTTATTTTTTTCATTTTGGGACCCCACCCAGCAATGCTCAGGGGTTACTGGCTCTGCGCTCAGGGATCACTCCTGGCCGGGCTAGGAGAACCCGGCGCCCTCCGGCCCCAGGACTGCTCCTGCCCTACGAACCCACCAACGCAGAAGAGACAGTGAACAGTCTTTGGGCAAGCCCTCGGGCCCCGAACATCAATCAATGACTCGGTGAGTAAGTATCAGGGCCTGCTCCGGGCCTGCCAGCTGGTTCTCCTCTCGGCAGATGCGGAGCCCAAGTCCTCCCTCCACCCCCGGTTCGGAAGTTTCCCGGGGAGTCCCGGCGCTGATGCTGCGCCCCACTTCAGTGTCGCTCACAACTCAGTCTACTCCCAGGCAGGTCCCCGGGAGGAAAAGTGAGAGGGGGGCGGGGGCCGAGGAGGGGGCGCGAGAGGGGAAGTCCCGGGCGGGAGGCGGGAGACCCCGAGAGCCGGCTGGGAACCGAGCGCTGGTCCCAGCCCGCTCCCGGCCACCAGGCCGACCCTGGAGGGAGCCGAACCCTCCTCCCGGGGCCTGGGCTTTCTGGAATGAGGGGCCGGGCTGAGTCACGTCCGGAGTCCCGTCTCGCTCTGCCCGCCCGGGTTCGGAAAGGCCGGGGGTGCGGGGGGTGCGGCTGCGCCGGGTGCGGGGGGCCCGGCCGGGCAGAGCCGGGAGGGGGCTCCGCCGCCCCGAGGGCCCCCGCCCGGCCCCCGCGCCGCCCCGCGCAGGCCCCCGGCCCGGGTCCCAGAGCCCGGCGCCCTCGCCGTCCCCGCCCGGCGCCCTCGCTCACCTCCAGGTCCACCCAGACCATCCGCTGGGCCATGCTCTCCCCTGCCGCCATGGCTGCGCCCCCCGCGCGGACCCCGCGCGCCCCGAGCTGCCCGCGGCGCCCACCCACACCTCGCAACAGCCCGGCGCCGAGGGAGCCGCCTAGCATCCCCGGCACGCGCCGCCACGGCCCCGAGCTCCGCCGCCGGCGCCGGCGCAGGCGCGATGGTCGCTAAACGTCGCAAACCCGCGGGGAGGTGCCGGGGGGCCGCGGACCACAAGTCCCGGCGTGCCCCGCGCCGTCTCCGGCCCCGCTCGCCCGGCCCGGCTGCCGCAGGGGGTGACGGGAGTCGGAGTCTCGCCGGCTGCCGGCGCCTCTCTCCCCACCCCCGCCACGTGTTTTCGGGTGTTACTGGACGCGGATGTTTTTCGGAACTAAGTTTATTCGTTTCAAAGAGTTATTTCCTGAGTCTGGATTAGTCTCCAACCGCCTTAATGAGGAAGAACTCCATGACTTCGTTTGGTCGAAAAGGACATTTGTCTATTTAGGATTATACACATACACACACACACACATATACACATACACACATGTGTATCTGTGCTTATATATCTATTTAGGATTTTCCATATATATGTATGTGTATATATACACACACGCGTCTGTATTTATATATTTACCCCCCACACACACACACACATTTTTCACTTATGTGCTTTATTGCTCAACACATATTCGTGTGTGTTTATTATATTTACCCCACATCCCCCCACCCCACTTTTTCATTTATCTGCTTTATCACTCAACACAAGGTTGGGATTTTTGCTGGGTTTTTTGGGGTTTTTTTTGGGAGGGTGGGGGGTACTTTTGTTGTTTTACTTCACTCAAGAGGTCAGGGCAGTATGTGCCTTTATTTCTTTTATTAGAAGCCTAATCATTAAAAAGTCTACAAATCCCTAGATGAAATCCTGCCTCACATTTCATGAGATCTTGTCCCACAATTTCACTTGGAACGCACTAGGTGTTTGATAAAGTTCCCTGCCTGATTTGGCACAGGATTATTCCGTATTCGTTACACTGCCCAGGTTGCAGGTCAGCTGCTGTGTCATTGGTGATGAGACTCCACCAGCACAAGTTCCAAAGCTTAGCAAACCTGTGCAGGAAACTGAGGAAACTGAATTACTACTAAAATCATCTCTGTCCTCTCTGGATCTGCTTCAGATTTTTTTTTTTTTTTTGCTTTTTGGGTCACACCTGGCTCATGCACTCAGGAATTACCCCTGGCGTGCTCAGGGGACCATATGGGATGCTGGGAATCGAACCCGGGTGGGCCACGTGCAAGGCAAACGCCCTACCCGCTGTGCTATTGCTCCAGCCCCTGGATCTGCTTCAGTTTTAATCAAATTATCTTTAATGTCTCCCAACAAGTTAAAATTTCTATTACTGGAGCCAAATAAAAGAGCAGGTAAGGGCACCTGCCTTGCACACAGGCATACCAGGTTCATCCCAGGCACTGTACACGTTCCCCCAGCACCAGGAGTGATCTCTGAGCACACAGCCCAAAGTCAGCCTTGAGCACACAGCCAGCTGTGGCCCAAAGTCCAAATAAACAAACAAATGAACTAAAATAAGATGAATTTCCAACATACTCAGGCATAGAGATGCCACCAAAAGGGTTTTGGGACCTGCTAAAGCACAGGCATCTCTTAAGCGGTGAAAATGAGGTAGCAAATGAGTGCACAGGGAGCAACTGTGTCACAAATACTACTCTCAGCCTGGTGTTACCGTCTTTCATTTTTCTGAAAGCCATATTGCTAACAGGACATATGTTCTGAGTCATAGTAATTCTTACCCTGCAAACAAAGCTCTTCCCTAGTTCAGTGAGAGAAACCTCTACAGTTCAAGTGATCAGGAGAGCACTAAATTTTACCTACTACTCCTGCCCCCAATTCATCACCAACCAGCCAGGACCTCAAATTTTCTTTGAAGTATCTTCATATAACATACAATTACTTACTGTATATGATGTGATGAAATATTCTACACAATCATAAACAATAGAAACTTATTGTTCATTGGATGTCGATTGCAACTGTATTACCGGATGAGTCAAAGTATTACTAGAGTTTTTTTTTGTGTCTGCTTTGTTGCAATCTACTCTTTGGCAACTCTGGACAGAAGAGTGTTTAAAAGTTGTGGGATGACAATAATAGTAACTATTAAAAAATAAGGTGCTTAAATAAAGAAAAAAAATAAATTAAAAACAGTAAGGAAAGGAGGTTATGCTTTATTGTGCTCCTAAGACATATAAAGATCGACATACTTATAAGCAAATTTTACCTCGATTACCATTTTTAAAGTTTGTTACCAAAAAAAATATTTTTAATATTTTTTTCAAACATCAATTATCATTAATCAAACATCATTAATCTTACATGAGGTCGACTCTAGAAAGAGAAGAGTATCGAAACAAGTATGAATCAGCAAATGACAGGACCTAGCATGCTGTGCATCTCCCAAAAGAGATGACTGTGGTTCCCCTACCTTCACCTGAGGGCTTGTTAGCCTTGAATTCGGGGTTTGCAAGTAGGTTTCTCCATAAAGCATTCTTCAATCTTCCCTTTTTCTGTTTTGTTTCCAAATTAATCCTATTTGTGGTTAAAACAAGAGTGGTTTTGTTGCAGTCAACATTTCTTAGTTTTGTTTGATTTTATTTTGCAGTACCAGGGAGGGAACCCGGCACTTCTTACATGCAGGGCAGGGGCACTACCACTGAGCCAGATTGCTGACCTAATGCCTTAGTTTGTTCCTGTTTGCTTGGCTTTGGAAACACACTTAGCAACGCCCAGAGCTTACTCCTGGTTCTGTGCTCATGAATGACTCCATGACTCCTGGCAGTGCTACAGGACCATATGCAAATACCCGAGATAAAACCAGTGGGAGAGGGGCAGTCAAGCAGCCCCAAGAGAGGCAAAAATGACTTACATGCTGTACTATCTCTGTGGCTACCAGCATTTCTTAAAGTTGGTTCATAGAAAGTCAAAACACAGAAACTTTCACCAATGGGCATTTTTTAAAAAATGATTGATCCATCCTTGTAAAGTATTACTTTTTAAAATTTTCAAAGGACGCCTTTGTTTTAAAACTTAACCTTTGGATCATTAACCGGTTTTATTACAAAACGCAACATGCTCTTTACCTTTGAAAACTTATATCCTGAATATTTATAATCATAATTTAAAAATATTTAAGTTAAAATCATGTGTGGATATACACAAAACATTAATTCATATGAAGTCTATAAACATGAAAGATATAATAATGAACTTTCATAATAACAACAGACATTTTAGTGAGTGGATAAATGCTGAGATTACAGTGTGTATCGGGTCTTTTCTGTGTAACAGAATTATATCAGTAATCTTAAATTTACAAACCCAAACCTGTAAGAGGAGCCCCAGAGAACAGGCCCTTGGATCTGAGTACAGCCTCATCTCTGCGAGGGCTCCATCAATTCAATTCCTTTTTCTTTCCCAACAGAATCCACTGCAGAGTCACACTACGCTACTTGAAGACTGCTGTTTGAGTTTTTGTTTTCTGTGTGAACCAAGAAGGAGCTGTGCTCATGAACATGAAGGGCCTAGGGCCAAAGTCCTGGACAGTGAGGCAGGAGAGCATCTCACACGCCCAAGGCCTGGCTTCTATCTCTGGCCCCATCACTCCTACTATGACTAACAACCAAGTATGAACGGTAAACCTCGCTGTCTGAGGCCTTTCCAGGGGGAACAGAGCATGTGTTCTTTTCCTATAGGGAAGGGGGCTCTTCCCAGTGCAGTACTGGGGTGGCAGCGCCCAGGGGTACCAAGCAGTGCTGGGGATGGAAGCCAGGCTCCTGTGCACACAGCCCACGCCCAACCCACTGAGCTCTCTCCTTGGCCCTGGAATGTGTCTTCCTCAAGACTCTG
Source organism: Sorex araneus (assembly GCF_027595985.1). Classification (NCBI taxonomy): domain Eukaryota; kingdom Metazoa; phylum Chordata; class Mammalia; order Eulipotyphla; family Soricidae; genus Sorex; species Sorex araneus. Next base: position 167,548,467 of record NC_073304.1, on the reverse strand, counting down.
CACCGCTGGGTCATTCTGACAGAAAGCAGCCATTTCCACTTTTAATCTGGGGGAGGGGGAGTAAGGTGGGGGCATGAGGGGGAAAGATACAGATAAAGGGCTTTCAGATCAAAAAACATTCCACATTTATCTTAACTTGGTCATTTCTAAGGGCACAAGGCCCTGAGTCAGCTCAGCTCTGCTGGGAATCACACAGGCGATGTTTAGAATAGAATGTATGGGCAGATATCTGGCAGCACACAGTCCCAGCTCCTAAGCCTCCCCTGAGAGGACACTTGATTATTTTGTTTGTTTTGTTCTGTTTCTGGGCTACCCTCAGAAATGCTCAAGGATCACTCCTAGCATTGCTCGTGGACCCAACGCAGTGCTGGGAATGGAACCCGGATGGGTGTGTTTAAGGCAAGAGTTAAAGCAAGCATCTTAAATCTCCTTGGCCCTTTACGTGCTTTTCAAAAAACAAAAACTTTTATTTCTTAATTAACAAGAAACTGTTCACTGAAACCATTCAAGTGTACAGTTCGCTGTCACCAAGTACCTTCGGTGTGTTGTGCTGTACAAACCATCACCATCTCTCTCATTTTCCCAACCTCGTTATTCCCTGTTATGCCTCTGTGTCCTAACCCATCTCAGCCCTCAGAAAAAGGGAAGATTGTAGAATGCTTTATGGAGAAACCTACTTGCAGACCCCACTAGAAAGGGACCCCCTTTCTAGTGACGTGACATCATACAGGTACATCATACGAGCAGAACTTATACAATATTTGTTGTTCTATGTCTGGCTCGTTTCACTTTAAAAACAGTCCTTGGGTCAAGGAGGGCTCCGAGAGCCCCATGGCTCTCAGGGATCACTCCTGGTGGGCTTGGGGGACCATATGGGGTGCCAGGGATTGAACTTGGGGTCATCCACATGCAAAGAACACGCCCTAGCCATTGTACTGTGGCTCTGGCCCCCTGAAATTAATTCATTTCCATCACCACAGTTGCTTTAGCAAGCCTGGTTCCCCTCAGCCCTGGCTCTGAGACTGAATTTTACGTGTATTTATCTCTTCGTCACCAAACAGGCACTTGAGGTGCTTTTACCTTCTGACTACTGTAAATATTCATGCGATTTTTCTTTATTTTTGCAGTGCCAAGGATGGAATCCAGAGCCTCATGCCTGCAAGACAAGTGCTCTGCCACTGAGCTTCATTTCCAGTCCTAGCTACTCATTTTAAAAAATAGGAGCCATCCCCAGCAGCAGGGGGCTGGATTGGCTAACGGGTAGAGAGGGGGGCGTGCAGTGCTGCTGTGCAGAGAGGGGTGGGGAAGGGGCATTCAGAGCTGCTGTGCATTCTACTACCTAGGCTACCTCCCCCAGGCCCTTTCATTTTACTTTGTACCACTGCCCCCTTTTGCCAGGACCCCCTACTTTCTCACTGAAGAATACTGCCTGGAGGGAATTCCACCTCCCCACGTTCCTCTTTCAAAGCACCTCAAGCCCTAGCCTTTTTTGAGGGGTGTGGGTTTTGGGACCACACCTGGCAGTACTCAAACCTTACTCCTGGCTCTACGCTCAGGGATCACTCCTGGCAGGGCTCAGGGGACCACAGGTGGTGCCCAGGAACCATATGGGGTGCTGTGGGGGAACCTGGTATTCCTGAGTGCATTGCCGGGTGTGACCCAAAAAGTAAAAAAATTCATATATATATATATATATATATATATATATATATATATATATATATACACACACATATATATATATAGTATGCTGTATGCTGACATTATTCCAGAGACAAAACGTACTTATGTTTTTAAGATAGTCTTAAAATCTAAGAAAACAAAGATTCATGGTGGCTTTAGAATGTTTTTTTTGGGGGGTGGGAGGCAGAGAGTTTTAATTTTTCCAACTGTAAAATGGGTGAATGGCAATCAAAAACATATAGGATATCTAATACACATTATATAGGTGTTCAATTTATTCCTATGAATCAGAATTTCAAAGTTTAATGTAAGTTTAATATAAACTTCAAAGTTAATCAATGCTTAAAAAGAACTATAGAATGCTATGAAAATAGAAGGGTAGGGGGGTTAATTTCTGACTGAAATAAAATTAAATCCTGAAAGAAAAAAAATTTTGACAACAAATATGCAGTGTCTTCGGCAGATAGAATATCTTGAACTTGTCCAGCCAGAGCAATGATGAAAGCAAGACACCAGCACTGCTGCACTACTCCCAACAGCCAAAATCTGGAAACCAGTGTCCCGGGACAGATGGCTGGATAAAGACACTGTGGGACAGATACACAATGGAATACTACTCAGTTCCAAGAAAAAAAATGAAAACATGCAATCTGCCTGTTTGGGATGTGGATGGAACCACGGTGGTGGGTCACATGCAGAGTGAAGCTGGTCAGCAGGAGGGAGACAGGCAGAGAATGATCCCTCCCCAAGTGGCAGATATTCAAAAATAGAGCATGGATCTAACAAATAATCGAAGACAACAGAACCTGAGAATTTACAGAACTTACAGAATTTATAGAATTGGGCTTTCCAAGGGTGGGGCAGTGGGGGTTACCGAAAGGGGGTGCTGAGACAATGGTGGCAGGAAGTGGACACTTTGGACACTCTAAGACGCATGCTTCTCTTTCCAATAGGGGAAACATGATTTCATTTGAAGAATGTTGTAAAGATTTGAGATAAAATGCCTAAAGGAGGCACAATGCCCGACAGAGTAGGGGTTTCATACACAGCAATATTAACACATCATTCATATCATTCTACCGGTCTATTCCACTGGCCATTTATAAACAACTGCTCACGTCAGATAAAGTGACCAACATCAAAGGCTGGGACAGAAAGTCCTTTCCGACACCTGGAATTCCATCCCAGTGGCAGAAGCTCCAGCATCTATTTGGAATAAGATGTGATGAAGAACATTAATGAGGATGGTGACTTAGGGGAGCTCCGTATCAGCCCTCAGTCACCACTGGGGTGGCCCCTATTAAATCAATAAATAGGGCAGGAAAGAGAATCCAAGGGATAAAGCACTTGCCTTGAATGTGGCCGACTCCAGTTAGAATCCCTGACACCACATATGGTTCAGGAATAAGCCCTAAGCACTGCCATACATGACCTGAAAAAAACAAACAAAAATATTTGGTAAAAATAAGGGAATCATCAAAGTCATTTGACAAGCTAATAAGGTGATTGTTACTAGGAACTGGTAGGGAGTGAAGTGGAAGGGAGATGAGTTTATCTGAGACTTCTCAACACCTGTATCAATATTGTTTTTGAACAACGTGATCTATTAATTACTCTAAGAAGTAAATCATTCTAAAAGCAATGCTAATGAACACACCCTTTTAGTCGACCTTTGCTGATTTCATGCATCATTAGAAAGAGCATAATAACAGTTAATAACTTGCTTCCTGGAATCTGACTGCATAGGAACTGGTCTCCAATCTTCCGAACGCTGGGGGAAGTTATCTCACTTCTATTAGCTATAGAAAGTAAGTTGGAATTATGTGCATGAGAAGCCACCATTAACAGTAGTGTGGATCAGAGAACCTCAATAATTAAAATGAAAATGAAAAACAAAGCCCTCTTTCCCAGCTGACATTTTAATAGTGTCCCCACCCCCCGCAGTACTGAGAGCAAAGATGGGCACTCCAGGAGAAACTCAGCCTAAAGGTACAGACCAAATGGGTCAGTGTTGAGGGCCACCAGGGCCATACCTAGCAGTCCTCAGGGGACAAGCAGTGCTGTAGACGGAAGCCAAGGTCTCACAGAGCTCGGTCTACAGTCCATCACTTGACTGATCTCCCCAGTCCTTCACCTAACTTTTACTGCACCAGGACCCAAACCAAATATGATCTATATCATTTCAATGTTGTCAAGTGGGCTTGTTTTGTCCTTAGAAGTGTGAAATTTAAAATAAGTGCCTTCTCATGAGAAAATGTTCCACATCACTAATCATCAGGGAAATGCAGATCAAAACAACCATGAGATATCATCTCACACCACAGAGACTGGCCCACATCCCAAAAAACAAAAGCAACCGGTGTTGGCGTGGATGCAGGGAGAAAGGGACTCTTCTTCACTGCTGGTGGGAATGCCGACTGGTTCAGCCCTTTTGGAAAACAATATGGACGATTCTCAAAAAATTAGAAATTGAGCTTCCATTTGACCCAGCAATACCACTCCTGGGAATATATCCCGGAGAGGCAAAACGGTATAGTAGACATGGCATATGTATTTCTATGTTCATTGCAGCACTGTTTACAATAGCCAGAATCTGGAAAAAACCAGAGTGCCCCAAAACAGATGACTGGTTAAAGAAACTCTGGTACATCTACACAATGGAATACTATGTAGCTGTCAGAAAACATGAAGTCATGAAATTTGCATATAAATGGATCAACATGGAAAGTATCATGTTGAGTGAAATGAGTCAGAAAGAAAGAGACAGACATAGAAAGATTGCACTCATATGTGGAATATAATGTAACTGAGAAGTACAAGTTGGCAATGATGCAACTTCTGGCAGATATCTCTCTGGACTTAGTTACTAAAATACTAAATTACAGAAACCCAAAACTGAGAGGCTGCTAAGTGTGGTCACTCGACCTCATACCTCTTCATCCTCAGCAATGGAAAACAAATTATCTAATGCTTCCTTTTCAGCAGGTCTGACTTTAGGGGAGAGACTCTCCAAACAATAATAGTGAGTTTTGTTGAAATATTGTATGCAATCAAAGTGAAAGTAAAGTGAAATTTATTAGTTACACAGGCGGGGGGGGGCTAAGGGGGGGGGCTAGAGGCGTGGGGGGTTAGGGGTGTGGGGGGGCGGGGTGGAGCTATACTGGGATTCTTGGTGGTAGAATATGAGCACTGGTGAAGGGATGGGTATTCGAGCATTGTATAACTGAGATTTAAACCTGAAAACTTTGTAACTTTCCATATGGTGACTCAATAAAAAAATTTAAAAAAATAAAATAAATAAATAAATGATTGAAGATAAAAAAAAATAAAATAAAATAAGTGCCTTCAATATTTTCTGAACTATAGTACTACAAACTATAGTTCTGAAAAGTTACGATAAATTAACAGAAATACTGTCTTAGAAAGAGACAGGATGCTATTTAAAACAGTACTGGCCGTCGGTCAGGAGCTAAACTCCAAATGACTGTGAAAAAGCATGGGCAGGCCCTGGACAATAGCTAGAGGAGTAGCATGAAGGGTTGCTAAGGGTGTTTTTCATGTGGGGATCTTCAGGTGGTTTGGGTTAGCACACGATCTTACCTAAGATTCGGGATACCTTGCCTGCCTAGTTCCCATTCAGACTTGTAAGCTTTCGAGAATAAAGAATGTGACAGCTCTGTTCTTGGAATTTCCTAACCCACACAAAAGTCTATTGTTCATGGTGGGCACCTAGACCATTTTGGGTGGATGGCAGTTGGGGGCAGGGGGCCGGCATTCAGGCAATACAATCATATGATTGTGAGGCTGGGGCTGGAACCACGTGGTATGAGTCAGTCCTCCTGGGCGGGAAACAGGACTAGAGCTGGCGGTCACGCATGTGGCTAAGAATTCAACCAAACTGTGACCATGTAATACAATGCGACACACACTCTGGTCGCAGGACTCAGATGCCCACGGAATTTCCAGGAGCCAGGAGGCGGCTCATCCTGACTCCAAAAGACGCAGACGCTTGGCACTGGAGACCCTCCTGACTCTCCCTGGCCATCTGCTCTGTGGCCTGGCTTCAATGTACCTTTTTGCGATACTAAAGCCACCACCATCAGGAGACCTAGTTCCTAAGTTCTGTGACTCACTCTCATGAGTGATCTGCCTGAGGGGGCCGAGGAAAGGCCCGGAGGTGCAGCCAGTGGTGGCCCGGTATCCAAGGGACCCCAGGGAGGTCTTTCCCTGTGGAGCTTGGTAGAATGCCAGGTTGTCAACACCGCAAAGTGGGTGACCACAAGAGAAATGCGCTGGAGACTGGACGTGCAGGAGAAGCACTGTGGTCTCACCTGGATGGCACGTTCCTCCAGCGTCTGACACATTTCCCCTCACTGTCTCTGCAAACGGGGCCAAGCGCGGTTCAGTAGTGACGTGTGCCAACTCCGCCCAAGGGCCTCAGGTCAACCAAGCCGTCTACAGTGGAACAAGGAGACAGAAAAGCAAGCTCAGTTTGGTTTGGCTTTTCTAGCAATTTCGATTTTCCTGTTCCTGCTCTTCCTCAGATTTCCATCCCAACTGCTGGATGGACGCATCCAGCTAGCTGGGAGTGACTTTATCAGATCCAGGCCCCGGGATGGTTTCACCAACATCACAGCATCTACTCAGTCACACGTCCTCACGCTTAGCTTTGTCCAACTGTACCTTGACAGATAAAGCTGTTTCAGTGAGCCCACTGCTAGAACCCTAGAAATGCACATATGATTGCTAAGCCTGTAAGGAAAAGCACTAAGAGAACAGAAACATCATGTTCAACTCTGCTAGGACATTAGAAGCTTAGAAAAAAACAAAACAGCTGTTACCACTCCCGTCCCCTGAGATTCTGGGATAAAGTCTGAACATTGTGCAAAGTTACTAGGTTATGAAACTTAACACCAGAAGGAAGAGAAAACAAAGAAAAGATGATCAGTCTTATATTTTCCACAGAAGGATGCACAGCAAGAATAAGCTGAACATGAGTCCCTCCAAAAATCATGAAGAATTAAAAAAATTAACCAGGCTGAGGGACAGAGCACATGCTTCATATATGTGAGGCCTGAGGTTCGAAAGCTGGGGCCCAAGACATAAAGTAACCAATAGGCAAAGACATAGCAAGCAAAATTAACAAAAATAAATATAGGAACACAGTAATTTTTTAAAAAAAGTATTGAAGGGCTGGAGAGATTACCCAAAGACACTTCCCTAGCACACAGTGGCTGCGACCCTGGTTCAAATCCTGATACCAAACATGGTCCCCCAAGCACCACGTAGTGGGACCCTGAACATAAGAGCCCTGTGTTGCTCCTGGGTGCTGCCAAGCACAGCCCAAGATCCTCAGAACAAAAACATAAATAAGACAGAAATCAAAGTTGATAGTATGAAACAAGTCAAGTATATATTTAAATATTAAAACCAACAAAAGTTAAAAAAAGGGTTAAAAAAAAAACCCTTATTTTGCATTTAGCATAAGTGGGGTACATAAAGCAAAAACAGATGTGCTCAAATGAACACAGAGTGCAGGCAGAAATCATGGCAGGTTCCCCAAGGATGACACCCAGATTCCAGAGTCCTCGGTGACCTTGGAAGAGCGTGTGCTTGAGCGCAGGTTCAACTCTGTTCATTCGATGCTAGGCTATCAGAAAAATCCTATAGTTCAGTTGGTGCTGGGATTTGTCCCTCTCCAAGTGTTTATCATAATCGCCTGTATCCTTTAACACCAATGCCATCAAATTAGAGGTGACAACAGAGAACAAAGAGCAGCCAGAGAGACAGTACAGCAGGGAGGGAGTGTGCCTTGCACCTGGCCGAGCCGGGTTCAATCCTCAGCATCCCATATGGTTCACCCTGAGTTCCACCAGGAGTGCTTCCTGAGTAAAGAGCCGGGAGAAACCTCTGAGCACGGCCAGGTGTGACTCCCCGCAAAACCAAAAAAAGAGTAAGAAAAGCAAAGAAAAAAAAGTCACTTGGAAATGAAACAATCTAGAGAAGTTAGAGAGGAACGCCAGACCTGAAATACTGACCACTTAAAATGAAGACATCCTAGGCACTGACTTCATTTGCCTGGAAGACGGAGTAGCAACAAGTACGTGTATCCTTTTGGAATCGGACAATACCCAAAACAGATGGAACCTGATCATAGAAATGAGGGACAAAGACACTGATCCCCAAGAAACAGGAACCCACTGAGGTGCAGCCCCCGACCACCTCCTCTTGCCGCCAGAAGGGAAGTTTCAGAACATAACTACGTGTGTGTTTGGGAGGTGGTAGAAAGGTCAGCCAGAGCTTGGCGACTTCCACCTGCAGGAGCTAGAATGTCAATGCACAGTACTGAAGAAGGTTAAGTTACACAGAGAGAAAACTCCCGGAGGTTCCCCCAAGTATTCATGAGAGCCCTGATCAGCAGGCACACTTCTTGAGGATACTCAAGGTGGGGGAGGATTGACTCCCAACTTTAAGTGAATATTACTCAGCTCTTACACAGGAACAGGAGAAAAAAAAAAAAACACTGGTATTGGACAGGGGGACTGAGCACTAGTACAGTGGGAAGGGCGCTTGCCTTACACACGGCCGTCCTAGGTTCGATCCCCGGCAGCCCATGGTCCTCGTCCTGGGTTCAATCCCCAGCATCCCATGGTCCCCTAACACCGCCAAGAGTGATTCCTGAATGCAGAGCCAAGAATAAATCCTGAGCATCACTGGGTGTGGCTCCAAAACAATAACAAAAATAGGCGCTAAGAGATTAAAAACTTCAGCATCTGTGAGGCAGGAGTGTTCTTCATCTTGCCTGAGAAAAAGGGTAGATTACCTTGATGAAATATTTCTCAAATCCTGCCTAACAGGTCTGAAATGGCAATCCTGAAGGAATTAGACAAGTGTTTATGTGGGGCTGTCCCAGAACAAAGCTGCAGAACAGAAAGAGAAAAGAAATGTATCAAGTATCTAATAAATTAAAAGTCACAATGCTGAATGCACAATTACTCTTGCAAGCATGCAAAGAAACAAGAAAATATCTCCAATAAGAGAACCAGTTGAAACCAACCCAGAATGGACAAAAGATATTAGAATTCATAGATGTGGAGAGTAAACATTATTAGTACTTCATTTGATGTTCAAATGTTTAAGTAGAGGCAGTAAAGATATTTTGAGAATCTAAATCATACGATAGTGAATTCAATGAACAGAAACCCTTCCACAAAGTATCACATCTACCGAATCACACTGTGCACTTGATGTATCCTACAATTCTTTCATATCAATGAAGATTTTTTAAAATCAGAAAAAAAAATCTCAATCTAGTCCCTAGAAAAAGACTGTATTTCATCTCATCAAAAATAAACATTAAATTGGAATTGCTAACAGACTTGCAAAAAAAATTAGTGGACTTGAAAATTAAGCTATAGAAACCCAAAATGAAACTGAGAAAAAAGTAATTGAAAAAACGAAACTACACATGGATAAGCTACGGAGCATCGAGCAGCCTCATTTTGGGGTAATTGGAGTTTCCAAATATGATGAAACCCTATCAACTCATAGATGTAGTTCAAGGAACCCCAAGCAAGAGGACTATTGAAAAGTGAAGGCACACTACAATCACATTGTTCAAAATCAGCCATGGGAAGGACGATACAAAAATCTGCCATGGGAAAGATGATCCTTGGCCACAGATTTCTCATAGGAAGCAATGTAAGCAAGGAGACAGCCGTTTTTTTAAGGCACTAAAAGAAAACAAGTGACAACATTGAATTGTCAGCAAAAAATATGTTTTGAAAAAACAATGGGAAGACTTTTTCAGAAACACCAAGATTAAAAGAATTCATCACCAGCAGGCCAGCACTCAAAGAAATAGGAAAAGCAGTTCTTCAAGAATAGTGGATGGGGTGATTAAATTTATACAAAGGAATAAACGCTAGAAAAAGATAATGGTTGGGAAAAACAGATGATAGGATCAAATTCCTTTAGAAGAAAATGTTTCAGAGCGCTGGAGAGATAGTAGAGAATAAGATGCTTGTCTTGCACAAGGCAAGCCCCAGTTTGATTCTGGCACCCCATGTAGTACCCCCAGCACTATCAGGAATGACCCTTGCGCAGAGCCAGGGGCAAGCCCTGAGGCACAGCTGAGTGTGTGAGGGATGGGGGGAGTTGCAAAAAAATATTTTAACTGAAAGAATGCAGTGCAGGCTTCCATGAATGTAAATAAAACGTATGCCAATAACACTGAGACTTGTTCCTGAGACAAGCAAGTCTGATCGGGGTGAAAGAGAAAAGAAAAAAATCTCTGGAACTGGGGGGCTGGAGCGATAGCACAGCGGGTAGGGCGTTTGCCTAGCACTCAGCCAACCCGGGGTTGATTCCCAGCATACCATATGGTCTCCCAAGCACCACCAGAAGTTAATTCCTGAGTGAAAGCCAGGAGTAACTCTATGTGCATTGCCGGGTATGACCCAAAAAGAAAAAAAAAAAAAAAGACTTTCTGAACAAGAGCTGGAGATATAGTACAGCAGACAGGGTTTTATCCTTGGCACCCCATAGGGTCCCCCAAGCCCCACCATGAATGAATCTGAGTATTACCGGGTGTGGCCCCTAAACAAACATAAAACAAATGTCAGGAATCAAACTTCAACTAAAACTATAGCTAGTTTAGGGAAGTGGGGGAAGAGAGGGGCTCCCTAGAGGTACAAGGGAGCCTATGCCCACTCCTGGGGACACTCAACCCACTTGTTCAGGTTTCGTGGTTAGACTCAGCGATCAGGGCTATAGTCAGCGATGCTTGAGACACGGGGAAGGAAGGGACATGGGGTGACAGGGATCACACTCATTGCCTGGCCCACTCAAGGCACACACTCCAGCCCTGGCTCTTAGGAAAACTCTGAGAAATGTACAACTTGATTTCAACTGTGAAGACAGAAAATGGTGAATTTTTAAAGGAAGATCTGAATTGTGCCAACCGACTCCTGAGAGAGGAAAACTCAAACACATCAACTAAGATGGAAAAATTTCTTACAACTATTTTTAAGACCCAGATAGTTGTGTTTGCAATAAGACTTGTTCCCAATTTTTGTTTCTTTCAGGGCCACACCCAGCAGGGATCAGTGCTCAGGGATTGTACCCAATGGTCCTTGAGGAACCACATGGTATCAGGGATAAACCCAGGGCTCCTACATACAAGAGATGGACTCCAGCCCATTGAGCTCTCCCCCCAACCCAATGTCTTAAAGATAGCCCCTGTAATATTCAAATTCCTCCCCACACACAAGCAGTTTACTGCTTCATTCTACAAAACTAGCAGAACCATCATTCTAAAACCATTATCTTAAAATTAAGATAATTTTAAGTGTCTGAATTTTAAAACCAAAACAAACATTTGAGGAACATGGCTGGAAGAGAGAGAACAGCGGGCGAGGTGCTTGTTTTTGCCAAAATGTGCAGAGATGCAAGAGAAAGGAAGAGATTTGGGGGAGCGCAGTTTCTCTTTGAAACAATCAGTGCACAAGGCAGTCTGCCAAACAAGGATTTGAGAAAGCAAGAAGGCAAGACTTGGAAAGCAACGCCAAGAGTGACCCAAGCACAGCTGGTGTGAACCAAACACCAAGGAAAAAAAATAGTAAAAAAAAATTTTTTTTTTTTTTGAGAACAAGTTGAAGCAATACTCTTAATATTCAGATATTCAATTTTAACAGTCAACGAAGGGCTGGCTCAGGATTAGGAACATCTACTTGGCAAAAAGTAGTTTATAGAGCCAGGCAGATAGCTCAAAGAGGGGCACATGCCTCAGAGGCCTAAACCCCAAGTTCTGGCACTGCATCACCCACCCCCAGAAGCATTGGTCAGCCCTGGGCACCGCACCACCTCTAAGTCCAAAATCAATACTCCTCCGGCACATTGATATTAAAGCTCTTTCAATTTTTAAATATTTTTTGTCTAGTCACCAAAAATAACTATTATATGTCAGACACTGAATATTGGCAATTCCAGAGCAGATAAAGTGCAGACTCTCGGGATTGGACAGTCCAAGGTTTACAGCGCTTGCCTTGCACATGGCAGAACTAGATTCAACATCTGATACTACATATGGCCCCCAAACACCAAGTCAGGTGTGGCCCACCCCCGCCCCTCCAAACGTATTATATACGGGCACTGTTTTCATGAAGGCGTCTGGAGAAAAACTGAAAAATAAAGGGCCAGGAATGCAACCAGTGGTTTGCATGTGTTTGACATGTATGAGGGCACGGGGTTGCATCCCTAGCAGCACAAAAAAAATTTTTTTTAAATAGAAATAGTGTGGATTGGGCGAGAGAGGGGGAGGTGTCACACTGAGACAGAGATGAAGGGAAACAGACGCTCTGGTAGAGGGAGTGGTGTTGGAAGGGTGTACCCAGGAAACCTTATCATGAATGGTATTCAAAATTCTGGTACCGAAAATAAAAATTTCAAAAAGTACTGCAGATGATGTAAGAGTAGACATCAGAAAAATAAATAGGTCCAGAGATAATATAGTCACTAGGTTGCTTGCCATGCATGAAGCCAGCTGGGGTTTAATCCCTGGCACTGTGTATGAGCACCACCAGGAATGACCCGAGTACATAGCCAGGAGTAATCCCTGAGCACTGCTGGGTGTGGCCCTCCAAAACAAAATACAATAATATAGAACTAAAATGGAAATTTAATATGGTGTAGGCTGTGAGCAGAGAAATGCACGGCACTGAGAGCACCCTGGTTGTTAAGACATCTGCTGTGTGGTTTTGGTACCCTGTTAGATGACTGCTGAGTGCCTCAAAAACGAGGGAGATAGGGCTATGCAACATAGAGCAGCACAGAAATTTGATGGGTGATTGAGCACAGCATCAGGAGCGTGCCTTGAGCACCGCCAAATGTAGCTCCTGAAAACAAAAACCAAGACATTTGATGGAAGGGCTGGGAGATGGCTCCAAGCTGAAACATGTGCTTTGCTTGCAGGGACCGGTGCCAATCCCCAGTACCACAAGCACGACTGGAACACTGGGGAAGGAGCTGCCCCTGAACACAGTAAGATGTGCCCCTCTACACCTACACACACACACACACACACACACACACACACACACACACACACACACGATTAGGCTGAGGCACGTGCTTTGTATGTATGTGAAAACCCTGATTCAATTTTCAACACCACAGGCTCCCCCAAACCCCAAGGGCAATCCCTGAGCACTGAGCTAAGAGTATGCTCAAGCACTGCCAGGTGGCCCTAAAAACAACACTGAACAGAAAGGGTGGAGAGTCAAAGATCCTTGGATCCCACTGTGTTACGAAAATAAGGGTAAAATAAAGGTCACAAGGGTTTGGAAACCACCAGGCTAAACAGCTTTCTCTTAGGTAGGACTTGCCAGAAGCGCTAAGTGTCGCTGTTGGTCACTTGCCAGTCCAGTGCGTAAGCAGTGACGGCAGAGCCCTCATGCCCTGGCAGAGGGTGGCCTCCCTCCCACACTGCCTCTTCCTTCCTACTCCGGCAGCTTTGCACACACAGGCAAACTGTCTCACCAACAGGAGTCAATTTCTTGAAGCTGTTTAGTTTTTTCCCTTTACACCAAACATTTCTTAGTTTGGTAACTTCCAACCAGGAGAGATTAAAGAAAAGAATCTCTGGAACGTCACAAAAGGGACTCCCAAGGCCTTTAAAAAAAAAAAAAATCTTTCTGAACCAGCAACTCTGAGAATGAGGATAAAGGGCCTGAGCCAGAGGTCAATCACACTAAAAGTTATCTCAGTGCTGTCTACAAAGGCTTACTCTCAGATAGGTAAGATGCCTGGCTCAACTGGAAGCAAACCTTTCCATTCAACTGCCTAAGCAAACGAAATGTTCCTCTTAACTGGGCTGAGCCATCAGACGGCTCCATTTAACCTAACAACGTAGAAATCCCGAGAAACCAGGGAGAGAAACTAAATTAGCTTACAGTGATTCAAACTTCCATCCACTCATCAGTGAAAATCAAATGCTCTAATAATAAGTATCTGTACAATCTAGTATTTTAAAACGCTCTTGGGTTAAATAATCTACCTTTGAACACTGGGGCAATTGCTGACTCCCAAGTACGCTGTGAACCTTTTGTGTCCAAAAATCCTGAAGCAGTGGTGTTAACAAAAAAAAAAAAAAAAAAAGACGCACCCCCCTACATTTCCAATATATTAAAAAGAAACACATTATAGTACAAATGTTGAGGATCTAAAATCTTTCAAGGTGTAATTTTTTTATAAGCAAATTATATAATGAAAGGGAAATGGCTATTTTGGTACAGAGGAGTGCTGTTAAACAAGATTTTTAAATCTTTAAATCAGAAAATTTTTAAGACAATTCTTTCAAAGGTCATTTGTATAATCACTAGAGCTAAATCTGTCCTTGTACATATGTCCTGGGCTCTCTGAAAAATGTTAGAAAGTTTGAAGTATATGTGAAAGAGGCAGCAATTAAAGGTTTTACAAACCTTTTTTCCCATAAAAAGTAGACTTTCAGTAAGACATTTTACCATTTTATCTGAAAATGCATTTTTCTTCTTCGCCAAAGGCGGAATTACCTAACACTATCTTTTAATGTTAAAAAATTCCATTTAGATATTCAACTTCCTGAGTGATTTCAATCAGACATCAAACATGATTAATACATTTTAAATTCTGGAATAAAACAGTATGTGTAGACTTATATTTGTATTTTCAATTAGGGTTCAACTCAAGAGAGCATGGCATAAAACTTATATTCTCTAAGTTATATGTCATTTCTCCCAAGTTGACCAATAAGCTGTCTCAACAAAATGTAAAATGATTCACTGAAACACTATTTTCTCACTTAACAAAATACTGAGTTATTTCAGACTATAAACTTAAGTTTTCTATCGCATACCCCAAAATCTGAATCACTAACAAGAAACTTCCTGCAATACAAAAGGATAACAATTAATTAAAATATTTGCTTTATAGTACAATAGACCTATACACTAGGATCCCTTCCTCAATTGCTTAAAATGATTAGGAACAGTGGGACTTTCATTTGCATTTCCCTTTCCTCTTCCAAAAACCCTGAGGTGAAAGGTTATTAATGTCAGTGAAACTGGAACCACGGTTCTTCTCGTTTGTGTATTAGACTAGCTACAGGCTATTCGAATTCTATCAGGGAAGGTGGCAACTTGTTGAGTTGCTCTGGATGGTTCTTCGACAAAATGCTTCCAGACCAATGCTGCCCAAAGGCCCTAGAATGACCCTGCCACATGTCCTTTGGTCACTGTTAGTGTCTAGATGAGCGCCATTTCCCATCTCTACTACTGTCTCTTCTCATGTCATAGTCCTGACTCCAGCCATCGTGAATCCTATCTTCATAGAAGAAATCCTCTCTGCTTCCTCGGCAATGGTGGTCGGGGCCGTGCTCAGTGTACCGCGGCTCGCGATCGCTGTAGCGCTGCTCACAGTCAGGGTACCGCTGCTCACGACCATAATGTCTATCTGCTACGTAGGGATGAGAACTCTGTCTGACTTTACGCTGCGCTGCTGCTGGATCCTGGCGCCACTGGGAGCTCGAGGACTGGTTAAAAGTATGATTGTGGGACTGAACTGATGGGGAAAATCCTGACTGATCCAGATGTGGAGAACCAAATTTCCCACCATATGACATCTGTCTCAAAACACTGTTCATCTGAGGAAAAAAAAAAGGGGAGGGGGAATATTTTGATATTTCTAGACAGCAAAGCCAACAGGTATTTTGTCAGTTTACCAGATTAAAAAGGAAAACCAAACAAAAACAACACCATTCTTGCCTAGATTTAAGTTAAACAGACTTCAAAGTAGTACAACCCAAAAGCTTTGCTCATTTCAATACATACCTATAAGTTATATGCATGCCATTTTTCCTTGTTGCCAAGAATATAACCCGGAAGGGAAGAAGTCATGCAAAGTGATTATAACGCAAAACGTTGTGATAAACATAACACGAAAAGAGTGGACTATGCATCATGGCGATCTTTCATGAAAGCAAAGTATAAATCAGAGAATTAAGAATATTATGCATCTGAGATTTAAAAGAACCAGTAGAGAAGCTGGAGAGTATAGGGGGTAAGCATTGCATAAGGCTGACCCCAGTTTAATCCAGAGGATTGCACAGGGCTCCCCAAGCTCCACTGGGGCTGATCCCTGAGCACAGAGCCAGGAGTAAGCCCTTCGCACTGCCAGATGTGATACATCCCCCACTGGGGGAAAAGTTTTTTTTTAATCAAAGGATGTATAGAACTTTTTAAGAGTTTAGTATACCAAGGAAAGGGAACTGTAGAGGCCAAACAGAATGGATTCATGTAACCCTTAAGGAGAAAGATTATAGAGCTCATAAGCAGTGAATCAATGGAGACAGAACGGCTTACCAGAACCAAGTAACAGAAATCCCTATTACCTAGACTACAATTTTTGACTTTAGCTTCCAAACCATAAAACGCTGGAAGGTTAAACAAGGTTAGAACCTTGGTGTTAAAATGGTATAAGGGACCAGAGCAATGGTATAGCTGGTAAGGCATTTGCCTTACACGTGGTCAACAAAGGTTGGATCCCTGGCATCCCATATGGTCCCGAGAGCACTGCCAGGAGTAATTCCTGAATATAGAACCAGGAGGAACCCCTGAGCATTGCCGGGTATGGCCCCCAAACCAAAAAATAAACATGACATGAGATGAATGAGTAAAGAAGGAAAAAACAAAGGTGGGTGGCCAATGACGAGACCAGTGGCTCCCAAATTCTGCCTACGTACAGATAACTGCTGCTGTTTTAAACATGGTACAGGGAGGTTGGGGGCGGAGGAGAAGCAATACATATACGTAAGATGATATCTCTCTAAATGGGTTTTTCAATTTACTTAATTTACTTAAGTAAAGTTTAATTTACTCAGATTTTAACTTTACAGACCCTCAAATTAAAAAGACTCAAATGTCACAAACCAACTGCAATTTCAGCAAAAAAGGGAAATGGAAAAACAAAAATCAATATTAAGTAAAAGTTTTAAATGAAGGACTTGATGACTGGAGACAAGATGAAACAGTCCAAGATACCTCATACTTTAAGACTGCCTTCCGGTAGTTTAAAAAAATGGCAAATCTGAGAGGGAATTGGCCCCAAAGACTATAGTAATAGTAACTACAGTATGTTAAAACACTTATTAAACTTTATGTCACTCAATGTAAGTTGTAAACATGTTAAAAACTTAACTTTTAGTATTTAAAACTCCACCTTCTGAGAACTATTGAAAAAAAAGTGATAGTTTATAATTTTTAAAATTTAAGCTTGATGAAAACTAAAATCTAAGGATCATGTTAGCCTAACTGCATTTCTGCATTTAAGAATTTAATCATACAAAAAATGCAATTATGTAGATTTTTGCCTTTTTTTTTTAAAGCAACTTTAGTTGAAAAAAAAAAAATCAACCTACCACTGCTTGTCTCTGAAAATTTTCTGGAGTTGAGAAAGATCTCTGAATTATCTGTGCTGAAGGGGACATGTTATCCACAGTCCTTTCATACCTGTGAAGAATAAGCAAACCAACAAACAATCATTCATTCACCAAATATTTACCATTTAGCCGTCATGAGAAATATACCAAAGGCAGAAATGAACAAGACTTCTGTGAGCTGCTCTCACAGGGATGGGGGAAGTTAACAGTTTCACACGATCATAAGGAATATAAAGGAGGGGTGAAGAATTAAGGACAAGTGAAAGGGAGGAGGCACTATTCTACCTTGCTGGTTCCTTCAGATGCGACCTTTCCAAAAAGAATGTAATTAAAGCAAGAGCTGCATAATAGGATTACCAGGAGGCAAAACTCTCACCCAAGGGAAGGACTCTAAAACAGCGGTACAGACTCAAGCAAACCACAGCCAAGACCAGCCAGATCATCAAGTTGTATGGGAACACAGCCATGCTCCCCCTCAACCCCCCTCCACCATTATTCAGGAAATGCTAAAACGCCAGAAAAAGAAACTGCGTGTTCCAAAATCTGGCCTTTGAGTGGGGGGGATATCTGTGAATTCCTCCATTAATGCAAAGGCTTAGATTTAGAACCTAAAAAGGATCTGACTAGATTTATGACGAGTGAGAAAAAGATTAGCCCTCTAACAAAAGTTAAAATGTAGATCTGGCATTTGAGCAACTGAGTAGTTACTACTGACAGAGGAAAAATGTATGCGAGATAAGGAATTAAAAAGTTCTGCAACATACACAGAATAGCCATTTGAAGGACTTAAAGCTTATTGCCCATTTCCTTTGCGCTAGAGAAAAATTCTACTTAAAAAGGATGCTACATACACTCTTTTTACAATATTACTTGCTTATAATTTTTTTCATCTCTGTTCATCTCCTTCCATCCAGTTCTTGCCACTCCTAATCCAGACCACACAACCTACCCTAACTCTTCTTCTCTCAATACCAACAGCTTCGTGATTGGTCTATCTTCACCCTCACCTCCTCTCATCCAATGCGTACCTGATCTGACCACTACCCAACGGAAAACATGTCAACATCCTCTTACTGCTCAAGTTCCCAAATCCTAATTATGGCTTAAAAACAACAACAAAAAACAGCCTGTACTATGCAGTATTTACTAGGGCTAGGACGAATAAAAATGTTACTGAGACCGCTCGAGAAAATCAATGATCAATGGGATGATGATGATAATGATTTATTCTAGGACATCACCAATCACACTCCATTTCTCCTGTGGTTTAATCTAAGAATACTGGCCTCTTGGAGTTCACTCAAGCAACTTCTTTAGAGAACTTTAGTATGCGTCGCCCTGCACACCAGCGGCTCCCCGGGACAGATGGCTGCTGCACACCACCACACCACCTCAATTTGAATCCCAGCCCCACAGCTGTGAGCAACCCAATTTGACCAAGTTCCCTCCCATCCTCAGTTTCTTTACATAAAAAGTAAACATAATAGCTCTGATATATTTCATATAACTGCTACGAAGAATAAGAGATGACGAGATGGCGAATGCGAAGGACTGGGTGAAGTGGCTGAAACGAGACAGCTAACTCTTTCTCAGGTGAAGTCAGTATGTAGCTCTTTAGACTGAGCAGGCAAAACCTGTCAGCGATAATCAATTACCTTCCCTAAGCAGAGAAAATTATGTACGTAAAGGCACCTTTTCTTTCTTTCCTTTTTATTTTTGAGGGCTACACCTGGCAGTGCTCAGGGCTTACTCCTGGCTCAACACTCAGAGATCACTCCCTAGAAGAACTAAGGTGACAGGAACTAAACCCCAGTAGGCTGCAGGCAAGCAAGGGTCCTATCCACTGTACCATCTCCCCAGCTCCTGAACAAATTTTTTCTAACCCTCAGTAGCCTGGTGAGATTTTATAGATAATTCAATGCCACTTTTCATTACAAATGAAAGGACAGAATCAGAGAAAAAGACACTACCTTGAAATTACACAACTAGGGGCCAGAACAATATAACAGCAGGGAGTATAGCAGGTAAGGGCCCTTGCTTAGATCTGACACCAAGCCACGCCCTGCCCCAGGCCACCTGGATAATCTGCTTGCCCTCAGGAGTAAACCCAGAGCACTATAGGGTGTGGCCCAAAACAAAATTTACACAACTGATATCAGGCTTAGAGGGGGTTCTAGCTCCAGAGATCTAACTCTACAAACTTAATCCAACAGAAACCTTACAGTACAATTAACAACCAGTTAGCGGCCACAAAAC
The DNA here is from genome assembly GCF_027595985.1 of Sorex araneus. Taxonomy (NCBI): domain Eukaryota; kingdom Metazoa; phylum Chordata; class Mammalia; order Eulipotyphla; family Soricidae; genus Sorex; species Sorex araneus. The sequence continues at coordinate 167,529,056 of NC_073304.1, read as the reverse complement.
TAGTATAATTTTTTTCAGAGAAATAAGAAGATCATGGCAAGTAGTCAGCATAAGACAGGAATGAGAAACTTTGTTTCAGTTCTATACCTCTAATATATAGGCGATTTTAAAATAGTACTTATGTTTCTAACTTATGAAACTATAAAGTTGCCTATAGCCCTTAGAATACAAAAGGTAAATGGAACCCAACATCGTAATTACTGATTATGACAAAAGACACCACGGTGTTCTGAAATTAAGAAAACTCCCAGTAAATGTAACAATAGGTAAGAAGTATTACCTGTTAGGAGATGTGGAGGTAGGGCTTGAATTTCCAACAAGATGCTGGGGATATGACAAACCGACATCCTGCGATGCATGGCTACTTCCTAAAATAAAATAATCCGAAAATTTCCTCTTGAAAGGAATGTAACTTGAAAGGCTGTCTCCCTCCCCCCCCCACCCCCCCACCCCGCGGCTCCAAGCAGCGGAGGCTAAAAGAAGAAACCTCACTTTTCCACAGCTTGCGTGTCAACAGTGAAAGTTCTAATGCCTGAAACGTGGGTTTCTAGGGATAGCGTCCAGTTATAAACAGCCCGTCTGCCCAGAGTCATTTCCAGAAAAACAAACCTGGCTCTCGGAGCAAGGGCGGGCGTGACTCCGGCCTTCCCGACGACCAAGTGTGCTCCCCACCGGGCTGGTGCGGTCCAGCGCTGGCCCCGCGCCCCCCAGCTCCCCCAAACGACACGAAGGCCTAGTTACCCGATCTAAACTGAATTTTGATGGGCCGTCCGAAAAGCTTTATTCCGTTAAGCAGGTTCATGGCGTAAGGAACAGACACCTCGTGCTTGAAGTTCACGAACGCGAACTGCTTGGGTTTACCATCCTTATCTTTGGGGATTTTCACCTTGATTACTGGCCCGGCCTACGAACAAGAAAAGTGCTTAAGAATTTCAATGAGGCAACCCCAGCAACATGCTCCCCCTTAAAAAAAAAAAAAAAAGAAAGAAAGAAAGAAACGCTTCAAAAAACGGAGAAAGAAGAAGAGCAGAAACGTCATCAGGCACTCAAAAACGCAACGGCTGCTCCAGGACTGCGGTCCCGGCTGAAGTCAGGACCCTCCCCAGTGCCCACGGAGACATTCAGGGGCCCTCCGGGCGCCCGGGGGCCGGGGCGGGGCGGAAACGCCGCCCGTCGCCGCTCTGCCGGGCGGAGGGCGCCGGAAGCCGCGGCGCGGTCGGCTCGCGGGGGCCGCTGCTCCCGGGCCCTGCCGGCGCGGCGCCGGTGGGCCGCGGCCCTCCCGAGAGCGCCCAGGTGCGGCGCGGCCCGGGGGGCGCCGACGGGCCCGGGCCGGGGCCGAGAGGGGCGCGGGCGAGCCCCGACGCGGGCCCGTTTCCGGCCGCGGGTGGCGGCGGCCCGGCCCGGACGCGCGGGGCGCGAGGCCCGGCACCCACCTGGTGGAAGAGCTCGAACAGGAGCTCCTCGGTCACCTTCGTCTCCAGATTGCCCACGAAGAGCGTGCGGTCCGCCTCGGCCGCCGCCGCCCCCATGGCCGCGCCGCCCCGCTCCGGGAAGGCCGCAGGGTCGCGCCCCGCGCACGCGCGCTCGCCCCCACGCCGCCCCGGCGCGCCCCGGCGTCGGCGACGTCAACGTGCGCCGCGCTCGCGCTCGGGCTGCCGGGCCGCGGGGGCGCCGCGCCAGGCTCGCGAGAGCGCGCGAGAACAGGCGAGAGGCGGCTGCCGCGCCGAGCGGGCGGTGGCTCTGGGGCGAGTGGCTGGCGCCGCGCTCGCCGTCCGCGCCCGTCCCCCGCCGCCCCCCGAGAGGATGGAGCCCCGCGGCCGCTGGGAGATGGCCCTGTCCGCCGGCGGCGACCGGCGGGACGCGGCGGCCCCCCGCGCGCCTCGCGACGCCCTCAGCCCGGCCGCCCTGGCGCTGGCCCTGGTCTCCGGAGACGGCGCGCTGCTGGCCCGGCCCGCGCCCCGCGCCCCGCGCCCGCCGCCCGCCGCCCGGCCCCCGCCGCGCCCCGACCGCCGGCGGCCGCCCGCGGGGCCCCGCGCCCCGAGCCGCCTGGTCCCGGGGAGGGAGCCCGACGCGCGAGCCCGCGCCCGCCGCGCCCGCTTCTCGCCCTACGCGCCCGCCGCCGGGAAGCCGGACCTGCCGAGGAGCGTGTTGGAGCGGCGCCGGGCAGCGCCCGCCTAGCCCGCCCCGGCCCGAGGGCACCAACAAGGCCTCTGAAACCCGCTCGGGCCAGCGCTGTCGTCTTTTCGGAGCCCGCGTCCGCGTTTCTTCCGTCTAGCAACGCCCCGGGGTGTGGTGCGGGGGCCGCCCGCGGGGCTCTGGCGCCCAGAGAGGCGACTTGGGGACACAAAAGCTGAGCTGAGGACACCCACCCCCGCCCTTCCAGAAGGCAGCGATCCACTTGTGCACCTTTGTGAGGTCCGTTCAGCCCTAGGTAGACGCGGCCCCTCGGTGGGTACCAGTCCCTGCTATGCTCCGGGACACCTGGTATTTCCACTTCCCGAATCTGCCTCCTTTCCACGCCAGGCTATTCCGTTTTCTTTTGCTTCTAATTCGCAGAGAAGAAAAGCCTCTTTTTTTTCTCTTCTTTTTTTTTCTTTTTCACTTTTCAAGATTCTCTCCTTCCACCCTTGTCCCAGCACTGGCTCCCATCTAGCCCCTGACCTTCACTCTCTTCCAACGCCTTCATGCACTTTTTCTTCCTCCGGAAGAGTAACAGACGCCAATCTCAAACCACACTAAATAAGACCAAAGCAAAATCCGAAATAGACTTTGTCACACTTTAGAAAAGATGGAGCTTGCCAACATTTTTCGTTGCCAAAGGTGCCAAGTGAATTTTACCCTTTTATTTGTCCTTTCGATGCTTGTACTGACCCCCCCTTGACTTCCTCCATCTCCACACAGTGCCAGATAGGAGGATGAAGAGCATGGTTTCGTTACACAGGAAAGCTTGCCCGCTCTGGCACCTTAGGGTTTCTGGTTTGTCTTTACTCTTCCTATCTGTCCATGGTATTTTAAGTGCTGTGGAGGCACCTGGCTAAGTAATGCCATCCATGACAGTAGGAATTGCAGATGAAAAGGCAGATGAATCCATGGTGATGGTCACTCCTTACTCAGTGCACTGTCCTGGTTCTTCTCTTACCTGGCCAGTCTCTCCTTATTTGCTGGTATTTCTGATCTCTGAACCACACATTCCCTGAGATGTAAAGGGCTGTCATATGGGAAGTCTCTGGATTTTATGAGTGTCAGTTCTTTTCCCATAGAAGGCTTGTCTGTAGTTCAGAGATTACTATACAGCACAGAACTGAACCCTTAGCACGGCAGTTTAAGAAGACAGTTGGTAAACCAATGTGCAGAATTCCAGGAGAGGAGAATTCAGAGATCTGGAGGCCAGGTCACAAAGAAAATAGTTGGAAAGAATACCTGTTGTTTAGTGCCTGTGCAGGGCCAGTGTTCGGGAGTTTCACTCGTTGCTTCCTGAGAGCCTACCTGTGCCTGCCACTGCCTGTCCCAGATATTTAAAGGATGATGTGAACAAAGTCTTTGCTGTTCTTAGGAGCTTCCCTCAGGCACAGTATAGGAGATGCGCACAGTATAGGAGATGGACATTTTATTTGATTGCTGAGAAACTGAAGCACAAAGGCAGGCAGATAGTACAGGTTAAGGCACTTGCTGTGCATGAGACTGACCCGAATTTGATTCCTACACATGGTCCCCCAGGACCTCCAGGTTCAAAACCTTAGGCACACAAATAAATTCGCCAAGGTCATAGAGACAGTAAATAATAACGCCCTGCAGCTACACAACCAAGGTTCCTCACTTGGATCACGCACATGGAAGAGGGTTTGAGTGACCATGCTCTCCGTTTCAAGGATAGTAACCGTATTATTCTAAATAGCTAAATAGAAGTTAACTGTATATGATAGGTACCTTAGGTTGAGCATTATGAATACACTTTGTTGAGATAGCTCAAGCTTAGATGCAATAAGTTACAGATACAAGAGTAAGAAGTCAAAGGTAAGGAGTTTTGTAAAACATGTCTAATAGAATATGATTATAATCACCTCACAGGTAATGAATTAACACAAAAGTTCAGATAGAGGCTACATCCTTTTAGTGACAAAGTTAGATAGCTTCTTAAATCTTTCCTACTCATCCCATGATTAAAGAATAGTTGGAAGGGCCAGGAGGTGGTGCAGAGGACAAAAGCTCCTGCGTGTATGCTGGAGTTCCAGGCCCCAATGTCTCCAGCACTGCCAGAAGCTACCCCTAAGCACCAAGCTAGGAGTGGTCCTCCTCACGCCCCTCTCCCCCGCCCCAAAACTACCAAGTGGCCAAGAAGACAGCTCAAGTGATAATGCACAGGCCCAACGTGTGAGGCCCTGAGTTGAATCCCCAGCACCTCTTGGTCCCCTGAGCATTGCCTTGGTGGTGTGACCCTATGAAAAATAAACTTGATTACAATTAGAAGTGGAAAATAGGGTGTGGGGATTAAAAACTAAAAAATGAGTTCTGGGGCTAGAGCAATAACACAGCAGGTAGGGCATTTGCCCTGCACAAGGCCGACTCGGGTTCAATTCTCAGTATCCCATATGGTCCCCGAGCACCACCAGGAGTAATTCCTGAATAATTCCTAGTCATCCCATGAGTAACCCCTGTGCATCGCCAGGTGTGATCCAAAAAACAAAAAATAAAAAGTTCTACTAATCTGACCACATTCACTGCAAAAACTTCAGAATCAGGGTGCTATCAATTATGCTGAGACAACAGTCTTAAAGAGATGCTTTCCCAGGAAAATTAGCTGGATCCTAACTCGAGACATGATAGAACATGAAATACATTTTGAAGTTGAGTCCTTAGCTAATGTCTGTAAAACAGAATTCTAGTGTCAAAGTGTCCAAGAGTGGCATGACTCAGGACAAAAGCTATAAAGGGGTCACCAGCCACTGGCACTCCAAGAAGCTGCCCCACAAGGCCCATTGCAGGCTACACAAGGTTACCTGTCTCAGAGCCTGGCATCCTGCCCAGGTGACATTCTTTGTGGCAAGGACTGGGCAAAAAGCTACCATCACCACACAGAGATCAACAGGAGGATTTACAAGACAGGCCAGAGTGATGGATCAAAAATGGCAAACTAACAACCATGGCTGCTTCCAAATGGTGGAGGAGAAGAAAGTTTTCAGGGGCCACTTCAGAAGAGCCAGATTACCAAGTTGGAGGGCACCTGGGAGCCAAGAGAGATACCGTAGGCCGATGGGCTTGCAATAAACCTTATTTTCCTGGAGAGGAAAAATAAAAGTGTACAAGAGGATGTCACTTTACTGGTAGTCATTCATTTTTGTTTGTCCTGGTACAGGATCATAAGAGGGCTTAAATAACACCATTGTTAAGAGCCAGGGAAAAAGAAAATGGTGTAAGATATTTTGTTTGACAGAAGAACCTTGTTCACATAAGTGTACTATCATTTATAAGTGTTCCATCATTTTAAATCTATTTTAGATGTCTAAATTCTCCTTGTTCTTAATATTACACCGGGGCCCAAAGTACATTGTATTTCTAGAGTCACTAAAGCTTCTGGAAACAAGCATCAGCAAGAACTTTATGGTAAAAATACCTAAAGCAAAACAACCTGGATAGCCTAAGAGCAATCCATTATTAAAAATTATTAGTGTACATAATAAGTCCTTACTTAATATCAGTACCTACGTATATATGTGATTCTGAAATAGATCATTTTTAGAAAAGTTAATACAAAAAGCTGTCCAGAAAAGGAATAATTCTGTAGGTTTTTAAAAAGCCATGTAGGGCTAGGGATATGGTAAAGCACACACCTCATTTGTTAGACCCTGGGTTTCCTAGAACCATTAAAATAAAAGCCATCTGTGTGTTTTAATTGCTCTTCATTTCTTATGTAGTACAAAGAAACTGTAACATAAGTTGAAGACTATTAGAATATTTACTTCCTCTGTTTATAAAATTAGTATGCTCAGGGCTTACTCCCAGCTCTGTGCTCAGGGGATTTCTCCTGGTGGTTCTTGGGAAACTATATGAGGTACCAGGGGTTAGCAATATTCAAAGCCTTATCCCTGTACTATCTCTCAGGCCCAAATGGAGGGCCCATTTGGGTGAGTGAATAACTGCTGATCACCTCCAGTTGCCAGATTTGGTGATAAACCTTAACTTATTATTTTTTTAATTTTAATTTTGTTTTTTGGTGGTCACACTCAGCGATGCACAGGGGTTACTCCTGGCTCTGCATTCAGAAATTACTCCTGGTGGTGCTCAGGGGACAATATGGGATGCTGGGAATCGAACCCGGGTCGGTCACGTGCAAGGCAAACGCCCTATGTGCTGTACTATCACTCCAGTCCCTAAACTGTAACTTTTAAGAGGGGTCATGCTAAAGGAAGAAAGGGAAGGGGAGTCCTGCAGGAGGGGAAGAGATTATGAAAAAACTATTGTTGCGTTGGGGATCAAGCTTAGGGCCTCACATAAACCTGGGCAGACTACATGAACTCTTGATAGTCACTGGGTCAAGTGTCTTGTCAACAGAATTGTATGTTTCATTCTTCAGTGAATTTATCCAGCTTCCACTGAAGTGCAGCTTTTCTCTTTCCAATTTCCAAGAAAAGTACTCTGGTTTTCTTACTACCCAAAGGTGTGCGTGCGAGGATGTATTACCTATCTCCCACCCATGCTGCCTAAATGCAATCCATTTATTCTTCACAACGTGGCTATATTACTTTTATTTAATCACTTTTGTCACCTGGGCTGTATCTGCAAGTTTTCATTGCCAGTCTCTCCACTTCCTCTTAAGACTATTTCACTTCCAAACAGCTTAAAGCATATCTCTGATCACCTAAATGTGACTCTAGTGTTTCCGATATCAGATGCTCCTGCTAGTGTGCTTCCCAGAACCTCCAACCAGAAGAAAGAGGAGAAAACGGTCAATAAACTTGACAAGGGATCCATGTTTCAGTACCTTCTTAGTTGCTAATCACGTAATGACATTATACTATGTAATGACATGTTTAAATGTCTGACAATTGAACTCCTTTGTAGCCAGTGACTTAAAAATTTGTCCACAAAGGTTTATGCTTAACTCATAATTTCTGAAGAAACCTCAGGTCACCAGGAACAGGATGAGAGAACACACCTTCTTTTAACGGCTCCAGTGGATTCATCCCTTAGAAATGGATTTGTATATCATGTGGCAGAATTTGGTACATCTCCAGGAAGCTATCAGTTAGAGAAAGTGGTTCATTTCCTGACTCATGGTTTGCCAAGGTTCAGCTGTACTCCACATGATGCCCGGTACCCATCAGTGTGTGGGGCCAGTGTGGAGGAGGAAGGAAAGTGTGTGGTGGCAGAGCCACAAAAGATGGAGTCTGGCAGGTTACTTTGAAAGGCGTTAGGAACACCCCCTGCTGAACGCAGGTAGGTGTGATTACTTAAGCATGCTAACCATGTAACGGTAAAGAAGTCATGTTTTATTCAGCTGTTACTTCACTGGCATAGCTAAAGGCAGCCCCGACTTCAAAATATCCTTCTTCTAAATCACAGGAGAAAAATATTGCCTTCAGCTTTCCAAAGACCTGAGAGAGAATAACCTAAGCAATGCAATTCTGAAAAACTGTATACTTCATAAACACACTTGTCAGTCTGCCCATAATCTGTCCTACATCATGACCTTTACAGAACCCGCTATTCCTACTGCACTTTACTGCCATTGTGTCGATCTATGCCTGGTGTAGCCTCTTAAATTGCTTGCCCTTGGGTTGAAGAGATGGTACAGTGGATCAGGCATTTGCCTTGCACTCAACAGACCTGGGTTTGATCCCCAGTCTCCCATATGGTCTCCTGAGCTCCTCCAGGAGTGATTCATGAGTGCAGAGCCAGGAATAACCCCTGAGCATCATTGGGTGTAACCCCAAAAGAACATAAATAAATAAATTGTTTGTCTTCATTTTCTGCCAGTTTAACTTTTAATCCAACCAGATTGGTCATGGTTCTTTACATTGCAAAGGACAACATTTCACCAAATGAAGGAAAAGAAGTAGTGACTCAGAGCTGGCAAGGTATGGTGAACATAGGATACCAGTCAATCTGGCAACTTGTTTTTGTTTTTAATTTTTGTTCCACACCCAGCAGTGTTTTGGGTGCATGCAAGGCCAGCACCCTACCCACTATACTATCTCTCTAGCCCCAACGTGCAACTATTATCCTCCATCCACAAGTGCTTGGAAAAAAGAAGTCCGTGTTCATGTATTTGTATTGTGGGGTGTGTGTGGGGGGGAGGGGGTGTAGACAGTTGGAATTGGGTCATACCCAGCATAGTACTCAGAGGTTATTCCAAGCTATGTGTTCTAGTGGTACTCCTAGTGGTACTCAGAGGACCAAATGCAGTGCAAGGGACTTAAACAGGGTTGGCTAGATGCAAGGCAAACACCTTAACCTCATGTACTATCTTTCCAGCCCCCCAATATTCATTTAGTAAGGGTGCGCTTCCAACACAGTTCCCAAGGTAAGAGTCAAGATGTGTCTTCTCTACTCTACTACAAGGAAGTTCCCTGAGCACTGACAACAGGTCTCGTTTTTATTTGGTTTTGGGGGTCACACCTGTTAGTGCTCAGGGCTATTCGGCTCTGTCTTCAAGGGGATTATTCCTAGACCATGTCAAATTTTCATATTTAGTTGTACCTCTAAAGTACCTCAAAAGTAAATGTTTAATGACTGCCTTAAGTTAAATAAATCAATGAACTTCAGAATCGGCTCTCCTGAGAACCAATATCTGAAAAAGGAACATTTCCAGGAAGGCCTGGGCAGGAGAGAAGAACCTGATAAGACAAAATAAGGTTTGCTAAAAGGTTTACTTCAGTTCAAAATCAATCTGCCTCTGGAGATGGAACTTAAAGATAGATTCTAATCCAAGATGGGATGGGGCAAATACTTAAGTACATAAATACTTAATGCATTAAAAATTTTCCCTATGTGTAACTTTTAATTTGGGGGTTTTGAGTCAGACTAAGTAGTCGTCAGGGGTTACTCCTGGTTATGCACTCAGGAATCACGCCTGGCAGTATTCCAGGACCATATGGGATGCCAGGGATCGAACCTGGGTTGGCTGCATGCAAGGCAAGCACCTTTCCCACTGTACTATCCAGTCCTCCCCTATTTATAATTTTAAAAACTGGAAACACTTGTATGTCCAAAATAGGTGGGCAAAAATAATAAATAAATACATAAAATGATAAATAAATAAATGAGCCCTTAACTCTATGCCAGGCTGCTACTAACCACTTCTGGAATGACTTTGTTTTCTCCCCATAATCATTCTTGACAGAAGTTAGCATACTTTTCCTATAAAGAGGCAGGAAATACTTCACTAGTGTTGACTTTGCACTCAAGGCCAATATGTAGGTATGTGTGTAACAGAAAGAAAATAAATTACCACAAAATTTGCACTGGTGAATTTCAAGATACAACAACTGGTATCATTTTCTTTTTGCAATGCTATTATCAAGGAGAAGACAGAGTTCTTTATGAGAAGGAGGGAGAGAACATTTTATTGGCCTGACGTTCAAAAGTAGTGTTTCCTGACACCTAATGCTCTTCTACTAGCGCTGTTTCTCACCACCACTGTCCCCGCCCCCAGCCCTGCTCCCTTCCTTTTGTTACTTTTTGTTGTTGTTGTGATGTTTGGGGGTTGCACATGCTTATGAGGTATCAGAGATCTCTTGTGCTGCCAAGGATTCCAAGGACAGTGCCACTCATCCAACCCCATCAGAAAATGGGGCGAAGAAATGAACAGAAACTTTCCCAAGGAAGAGATACGAATGGCCAAAAGGCACATGAAAAAGTGCTCTACATCACTAATCATCAGGGAGATGCAGATCAAAACAACCATGAGATACCACCTCACACCACAGAGACTGGCACACATCCAAAAGAACAAAAGCAACCACTGTTGGAGAGGATGTGGGGAGAAAGGGACCCTTCTACACTGCTGGTGGGAATGCCGACTGGTCCAGCCCCTTTGGAAAACAATATGGACGATTCTCGAAAAATTAGAAATTGAGTTTCCATTTGATCCAGCAATACCACTACTGGGAATATACCCAGAAGAAGCAAAAAAAGTAGAGTCGAAATGACATCTGCACTTATATGTTCATCACAGCACTGTTTACAATAGCCAGAATCTGGAAAACACCCGAGTGCCCAAGAACAGATGACTGGTTAAAGAAACTTTGGTACATTTATACAATGGAATACTGTGAAGCTGTTAGAAAAAATGAGGTCATGAAGTTTGCATATAAGTGGATCAGCATGGAGAGTATCATGCTAAGTGAAATGAGCCAGAAAGAGAGGGACAGACATAGAAAGATTGCCTCATCTGTGGAATATAGAACAACAGAGTAGGAGACTAATACCCAAGAATAGTATTATATAATACCAGTAGGTTGGCTCCGTAGCTTGGAAGCTGGCCTCACATGCTGGGGGAAAGTCATCCCAGATAGAGAAGGGAACACCAAGTAATATGTGATTGGAGATCCTGCGCGGGAAGGGAGATGCGTGCTGAAAGTAGACTAGAGGCTGAACAGGATGACCACTCAATACCCTTATTGCAAACCACAACACCCAAAAGGAAAGAGAGATATCAAATTGGAATGCCCTGCCACAGAGGCGGGGTGGGGGGGGATGGCACTGGGGGGGTGGGAGGGATACTGGGTTCATTGGTGGTGGAGAATGGACACTGGTGGAGAGATGGGCTCTCAAACATTGCATGAGGGAAAAACAAGCACGAAAATGTGTGAATCTGTAATTGTACTCTCACTGTGACTCACTAATTAAAAAATAAATTTAAATTAAAAAAATAAAAAATAAAGCTGTCTCTTGATATTTGTGTTTGGGGATGCCATTATGTTACAGATCAATGGCTTAGGGGAAAGTCCTTGTTGCACAATTCACTGGGTTTTGAAATCTGGACATTTTCTTTGCACTTACAACTCCACAAAAGTTCAGAAAACGGTCTTCCAGTGCAAGTCTACATAAGTTTGAACCTCTTGAGCGATCTCCCTGGCTCTGGAGTTCTTGTTTCTTAGCCAATGACGAACACAAGAAATATAGAAAGCTGTTTGATTCTGCTTGAGATTCAAAAGATAATGACAAAAGATCCTTATCACAGTATATTTGGGCGTTCATGCCCTATTTTGCTTTATATCTATAGGTAGGTTTAATTCACTAAGAAACATTTTCAAGCTTGCAACAGAATTTTGAAATCCATTTATAGCCTGATAATGTTGATTGAGTTGATTCTTCCAACCACATTTTAAAAATGCATGTTTTGGGGCCAGAGAGATAGCACATCCGGTAAGGTGCTTGCCTGGTATACAGCTGACTCGGGTTCCATCCCTGGCACCACATATGGTCTCCAAAGCACCTCCAGGAGCGATCTCCAAACACAGAGCCAGGAGCAAGTCTTGAGCATTGCCAGGTGTGAGCCCCAACCATGTACATCTTGTGGGCAAAAGAAATCATTGAGGATTAAGTGACTTGCTCTGCATGTGGCCAACCCCTCTTCGATCCCTGGCACCATTTTGTCTCCGAGGCACTGCTGAGAACATCACCAGGTTTGACCCCAAGACCTCCCCTGTCCCCACCAAAAGGTACATTTTGTCCAATTGTAGAATGGTACAAGAATTGGCAGATGGCTGAATTTTCTTCCCCTCACAAGCTTCCAAACCATGAGACTGTCAGGTTCCCCTCAGTACACAGGCAATGGCATTAAGCTCAGCACTTTTTTTGCCCTGGGCACTTCACAAACCACTGATTCACCTTCCAGGCCTGTTTTCCTTTCGGACCCCCATCAACTGGACTGTCAGAATTGGCTCAGCATATGCGGGGCCGGGGGGGGGGGGGGGGGGCGGGGGAAGGGGAGCGGTGGAAGGAGCGGGAGGGTGGGTGGAGGCTGGGGTTTACATTCCAGAGTCTTGAGTTTCCTGGGTGAGCACTCTGAGAAAGGTCCAGATTTGATCTGTACAGCTCAGTTTACAAAGAACTTAAAACTATTAGGTGGTGGAGTGGGAATGCAAATTTGATCTGGCAATCAGGCACACTCACAATCTGCACAGGGGATTGTGCTAGAACATTCCTCACGTTAGAGTAGCCAACTGGTAGCCTGCAGCCAAATTCAGCATGCAGTTTCCCTTGCTCACAGTTTGTTTTTAGAAGATGCACTATACAATATTTAATATGATACAGAGCAAGTGTAAGTACAGTGCAACCAACTTAAATGAAATATTACTTTTTGAAAATCTCAGTTTGCCTCACTCTGCTTCCTTTCCCCTGTCTGGCAGAACCTCTGTCTTGAATTTGGTGTTTTATGGTCCTTGCTTTATTTTTAAAAACTCCCATCCCTTAAGTGTCATCTGGAATGGTTGAATTGCTTTGAACCTGTAAATGATTTCATGCTGTACTGATTCTTCTTTAGTTTACTATATTTTCCACTAGATTTTGCCAGCACATGTCTAAAAAGAAAATCAAACTGTAATACTTTTTAGTAACATCTACAGTTACACCCCCTTATGACTTAGACCCATCACATATTTTAATTTTTTTTACCTGGAGCTAAAGCTATTTGAGTTTGCAGCTCCTGACTGTTTTGGGGTGGGGGTAGGGAGAGGATTGGGCCACACCCACCGGTGTTCAGGGCTTACTCTTGGCTCTGTGCTCAAGGATTATTACTCTTGGTGCTGCTGAGAAACCATATGGGGTCCTGGGGACTGGAGACAGAAGTGTGTAAGACGAGGCCCTCTGCCCCAATACAACCTCTCTGCCCACCTCCTCGTCCTCAGTGTGGTATTCCTTATAAAAGTAATCCTATGGACATGGACTTGCTTTCTGCTCTTAGGAAGAAAAGTGTGCCCCACTGGGTAAATCCTAACACCTAATCTGGAGAGAGGAACACGAGTTCTGATAAAACCAACCAAGTGAAGTCCCTTCAGCTTTTCTCCCCCTGCTCCAACTGACCAAGCCAATCCTCCCTTCCCCCACGTGTCAGAAGAGGGACAGCCGGATGCTCCGAGTGTGCTCCAAGTCCAGGAGGACTCTCTGCTTTAGCTCTCAAACTCTTTCAAGTCTAATTAGCATGAGACCGTCCCCGAGGATCTGGTTGCAGCTGAAGGCCCTTTCCAAGAGCTCCCTGACACACGCGGCATGAAGCCAGCCACAGAAATGTGGGGGCCACGCCACTAGGTTTCACTGCTCTGAAACGCCTGGCGCGGGCACATTTCTGGCCAGCTGCTCTTGGGTCCCCTCCCCTTCACATCCTCTCTGTTTTACAGGTGCAATGAAAATCGCTCCCTTCCATTTCCATTTTTCAACTTATTAACAAGCCTATACCACCAAAATGAACACTTGGCAACCACAGGTGCCAACGCAAGTATTTTCCCATAAAACTCTCCCTTTACCCCCTATTAACTCAGCAAATGAACACATGAGGTGTTTGGAGGTGGGTTTTTTGGGTGTTTTTTTTTTTCTTTGCCTGGCATACTGGCTATATCTGGCCTCTGACAGTATTTTCACATGCAAAGTTATTATTCATGACCTACTTCCTTGCAGGCAAAGTGTAGATGTCACCACCCCACCAAATTTTTCAAGAGTACTGTGGGAGGTTTCTGCAGAACTCGCCAAATTAGGGCCTGCCAGCCATTCTGAAAGGGATCCAATGTGCTGGTGTGGGAAGAAGGCGGTGCCTATAAATTCTTTAATTATCCCCCCTTTTGGCTAAATGTGAGCTCTGTGGCATGAGTGGGCCTCTTTGGCACTGCCACAATATTGGATGGCCGTTCCACTTGGCTCCTTTCTCGGCCTGAGTTCAGCGCGGCACGGCGGTTCTGCGATGTGGACACAGTCTCTATGCTAAAGCCATCCATTTTAATAAAGTAAAGGTCCAGCCCACTGAGCCCAGTTGAATACAGCTGTTGCGCTGATCTTTTCTGATGCTACAGCCGTTGAGTTCATTTCCTTAATCACATTTTCCATACGGGTAAAGGCATGAAGCTGCTTGGTATCTTCCAGAGAGCATGCATTCTAATTTCAGAATTTAATCAAATGGAACTGGCTTCCTGACAGAGTAAACAGAGCAAAATACTGTATCCAGACCAGCTGCCAAGCTAGCAGCCCAAATTTATTTTTTTGTGCTTTGCTAAATGCATCTTGAATTTTTGAAAATATAGTCCGGGTTCAGGAAATTTCGCATTTTTGAATCAGGAGCAGTCACCTCTAATATTTCTCCATAAATACATCCATTAAATTTCAAAAGTCAGGTAGCTGAGATAATCCTTTCTCAGATGTCTTTAGCAGGAGAAGAAAACAGATTCCTCTTTTCTACTCAACACAGGGATTGTATACACAGACCTTTGCATTTGGGCTAATCCAATAGTAAGAGCACCTATAAATACCTATACTTTTTTTCTGATTTACTGCCTCTGTACTTTATATGATTTTTATAATCTAATGTAAACCTGAAGTTTTTCTATTCTACTTTTAACGTGTCATTTCATATATAACATCAAAGCTTTGTTGATAACTTGGACTCAATGGAGCAGCCATGACACAGACAAATAAAAGAATTAGCTGAATGTAATACTGGTTTGTCAAACCGCTTGACTTATGAAAGGCACGAGGAGGTACAATTATATCACCAATTCTTTGGTGACTATAACACTCACTTTTCCATCTGCAAAACAAATTCTTTTGTTGCACATGTGCCTTATATTAACATAAGATATTTCTTTATATTCATGTTGTTTCCAATTCATTTATCTTTTAAGATCGCATAAGGGACAGCCTTTCAATGAGATACATGTATAGAATGAGGATTTTTTTTTCTTTTTGGGTCACACCTGGCGATGCACAGGGGTTATTCCTGGCTCTGCACTCAGGAATTTCTCCTGGTGGTGCTCAGGGGACCATATGGGATGCTGGGAATTGAACCTGGGTCGGCTGCGTGCAAGGCAAATGCCCTACCCGCTGTGCTATTGCTCCAGCCCCAAGAATGAGGATTTTTATCACCCAGTTTAGAGATGCTTAAAGCACACACCCTTAAATCAAATGGCTACCATTCACCCCAAGCCATTTCTGTACATGGTCAATAAACCATAAGGCCTTAGGAATCCCACCTCTCCCCACCCTGGCTTTTTTTTTTTTTTTTTGCTTTTTGGGTCACACTGGCAATGCACAGGGGTTACCTCTTGGCTTTGCATTCAGGAATTACCCCTGGTGATGCTCAGGGGACCATATGGGATGCTGGGAATCGAATCCGGGTTGGCCGCTCGCAGGGCAAACGCCCTACCCACCGTGCTATTGCTCCAGCCCCTCACCCTGGCTTCTTTTCCAGGCTAGCTCCTGGTTACATGTCAACATTTAGCTCAGCTCTCACTTCCCCCCAGATGCCTTTCTTGTTCTTTTCATTTCCATGTCTTCATATTTTTTCCTGGTTTCAGTGACTGGCCATCTGCTAAGGGCTCCCAAAATGAAGTAATCTCCAGTCCATCCGAGCTTCAGACTTTTATGTCAAACTATTTACTCAGTATCTACACTTCCATGATATCTTAACCTAAACATGCCCACACTAAATTCACGGCTCCTCCATTCAAAAAAAAACCCAAACCTGGCACTAACATCAAGCAGTTATCTATTTCTGAGAAACACATGTACGCAAACTTGAGGCTTCAAAACCACGCAAGAAAACAAGCAAGCATTACCACGAGGTTTCAGTGGGTCGGACCTTCGGGATTACCTTTTCCAGGTGATGCTGGCTTCAAGCTTCCCGGCAGTTTGCAGTCAAGACATTGGGTAGGGCTGTAAGTCGTCTGAGGACTCCAATGGGGGGACAGAACGATGGCACACACAACTGGCATGTCTATGTGCTCTGTTAGTGGGAGGCCTCAGTTGCATCCCATGGGGCTCCCTGGTACTCCCAATCTGTTTTACTCCAGAACAGGGGAGCTAAAAAAAGAATGAGGAGGAAGCTGGAATCTCTTTTGCTCTTTTGTGACTCAGCCCCAGAAGCAAACGTTGTCACTTCCTCAGTATTCAAGTGGTCCCCCACCCTGCATGGGTGTGGCTGCCAGAAGACCAGGCTTGCTGTCTCCGAGGGGCTGAGTGTGAGCACCACTGTCACTCCAGTGACTTAGACAAGAAGCCTGGTGGTGGCTGACACCATCTCCCCCTGCCACCTCCAATCAGTGCCATGTGGTGTCGACTTCATCACTCTGTAGCTGTCACTCTCTCGGCTTCACCTGAGGCAATCCAGCTAAGACCACAGCCTCTCATGGTCTGAGTAAGGTGCCCATGGTTTCTTCTGCAACACCAATTCATAGCCTGCAATAAAAAACATCTTGGACCTTACCCTGAATGAACCCCAGGGATTTGTCCGGACAGTGCCACCCCTGCCAGATTTATCGCATATAGGAAGCTAGAAAATGAGAGAAGTCAATTAGGAATTTATTCAGGTTGAACAAGCATCTGAAAAAGAATGAAAACCCAACACTCTATCCCACCAAACACACAATGAATTAAGGTAAAACAATTCAAGATTTGGACATAAGTCTAGAAAATATCCAGAGGAGAAAACACAGACAATAGTCTCGGTGATGGGGACCTCAGCAATGTCTTTGAGGACTTCACTCCCAGAAACAAAAAGAAAAGAAAGAACTGGACTACATCGAACTAAAAAGAAAGTAGTGTTAAAATGAAGAGACACGGGCCAGGGACGCAGCCCAGGGGGCAAGGTGCCTTGCAGGTGCCAGGACCCAGGTTCGATCCCCAACATGGGATCGGCTCTAGTAGCTTCCAGAAGCCCCACAATGCTGCTTCCTCACACTATTTGGTTTGGGGGGTCATAATGACAGTACGCATGGGCCATCCCCACCTAAGTGCTTGGACATAGGGCTACTGATGACGTTCAAGGGACCGTCTGGGGACTCTGCCAGATCTCCTACTTGCAAAACACCAGCTCCTGTCCTCTGAGCTCCATGCACAGTCCTCAGGCCCTGGCACTGACCTCTCTGTCCCGCTTGCTGGGAATGGAGTATTCCTTGAGAAGCAATCGGATCAGCAAGAGGCACAAAAAAAAAAATCTCTGTGTGTGTCTTATGAATGTGAAGGAACTAACGTTTCTCGAATTGGGGGGCAATTTGAAGAAACTTTGAAGAAATTTAAGAAGACTGCAGAGAAGAGCAGGAGAATGGAGGAAAGGGTTTCTCTGGCACAGTCTGGTGGCCAGTGGGTGGCAAGGGGGAAAGTACCTGACTATCTGCTTCACCCTTGGGAGAGAGGCTAATGCTTCAGGAACTCTCGAACATCCTGTTCCTAGAGAGAGGATGAGGTGCAAGGGGGCGGGCAGAGACCATGGCTGCCCCATTTCCACATCCCTACAGCCTGCCAAGGGGCTGGTAAATCCATTCACCGGAAGGCCTTTTTTGGGTGGAGGATGGCTTCAGTGTGCAGCTGTGCAAGGCACCTGGACCATAGGTGGCTCCAGGATTGAACCAAGGTCGGCTGTGTGCAAGGCAAGTGCCTCGCCCCCCATCCTCTCTCCCAGGCCCCACAAGAAGGGCTAGAAGAACACTGATGGAGAGGCAGCTTCCCTTCACAGATGGAGACTTGGTTTTCCCGCACTCCCTCTGCCTTGCCTCACAAGGAAGACCACCACTCAATTTCCACTTCGCAGAAATGGCTGTTCCCCATTGCAGAGACCCTCACGGTCCAAATCTGGCATTCTTTCCCGTGCTCTGATCTCCTCCACTAAGACTATCTTCAGAATGTCTTTGGCAAGGCAGCACCAGTATATCATATTTTTTACTGATACCAGTTCTCAGGACCAGGCTTCCCTCTGGCCGTTTCCTTAATTGGTGAGTTGGCAACGTTGGTTTTTCTGCTTTCCAATCTGCCAGTTTTCTTCATTGAAAGCAAATTCGATCAAATGAACAAGTGCCCATAGTACAATTACCCAGCACAAAATGAGACCGCAAATAGGCATTAGCTTACCAGGGTAGTGCCAGTATATTAAAAAGAAAGAGACAAAATATGAGATTGACAAGAGAACGGAGCATTTCATTTTTTCATTCTGTTTTATTGCCGCAATATCCCGTTTGATGGCCTCCAGCTTCCACGGCAGCCGCTTCCTGCGATGACACTAATGAAGAAATGCTGCTTTGTGTTCATTCTTTAACCAACTGTGTTGCTCTTTAATGAGACCGTGGCACTCTCCCTCCTCTTCGTGCAGAGTTATGAACAGTTGTGTCTCTAGGGTAGCTCGGATGTGTACAACATGCTTTTCCCTTTGGAATTTCTCTGACTCCCTGGGAAATGTACTTCCTGTCAATAAGTACAATGTTCTCGATATTTCAAGTCACGGGCAGAAAAGATGATGATTTTTCCAGCTGGAAGGAAATTAAAAATCCCAAGAGGGGAAAGTGATCACTTTATTTTCCCCTCCCCTCGTTGCTCCGCTTTGCGGAATGCACTGTTTTCCTTTTCATTATTTCCTAATCATCACGCTCAAGTCTGTTCCTGCTGAAGGCACCCACATTGGGAACCGTTTTGGCCCATCATTTGCACGTGACTACCTGCTAAATTGTCTCATTGACAGATCTGTGGATATAACTATTGGGGGGGGGGATAGTTATCCCAAGTGGTACCTGGGAGACTGGTGGATATTCTCCACAATTCCCAGCCAGCAGGCCAGTGGTCCCATGTGAGGGCCTGCTGATGCCATGCTGCTCTGGCCCCACTGTGCCAGGAGTACCCTGCTATGCTGGCAGTGATCGGAGGCCTCCGGGATCATGGGAATGTTGCTCTGGGGGTCACAGGTAGTGCCGAGGATCAGACCAAGGGCAGCTGCATGCAAGGCATGAGCCCTAACCCCTGCACTAGCTTGCCAGCACCTAAGCAAAAAGTTATCCTGCCATTCGTGGAAGGTCCACTCTGGGCTGCTTTCCCATGGGCTCATTTAACTCTTGTTTCTTTTCCTCTTTGAGTTCCTTCTGTTTTCGCCAAAGTATGGCAGAGGCGCAGGAATTGTTTTCAAGCTAGTTCATCCCCCGCTGTAAAAAAGGTAACTGAGATAGGTTAGGTCTAAACTCGCTAGGGCTTAGACCTAACCTCTAACCCCCAACAAGCTAAAGTGCCTGAAGATCCAGGAGCAATGGAAACCTCTGATGGGCAAGCACCTCCCCCAACACACACACACACACACACACACACACACACACACACACACACACAGAGACAGAGAGACAGAGAGAGAGAGACAGAGAGAGGAAACATTCTATTCCTGCAGAAAAATAAACAGATTTTGATGTTACTACACAATACATAAGTATCACGCAAGGCATCAAACTGAATAAAATGGATAGTTATTTCAAATGAAGCATCTCCTGTTACAGCAAAATAGGTAAATAAATTAAGAACATTCTTTGTATGTGAAGAAAAATAAAAGTGGATCAGATAAGACTTCATTTTTCATATGTCACTGAAAATGTAGAGTGCTAATGCCTAAAATAGGCTTCCCATTGATATTCTGATTACTGTTACTGGTATTAGTGATTGAAATAACAAACATTTATTCAGGCACTGCCATGGGAGATGAGAGGAAAATAACTGCTGAAACCAACTGACATTGCCCCTGAAATGAGAGACCAGCAAGAGAAAGAAACAAAGGACTGGCTAGAGAGCCAGTGGCACAGCCTGAGTTCTGAGCAGGCAACCCGGAACATAGGTCCTGCTGACCTGCTGTCCCGGTGAGAGGCAAGAGAAGACCCTGGCCTGGGAGGGCCTGGGAGGGCTAGGGGCAGAGCATCACAGCTGATTTCCAGAGAACATACGACTAGGCCCCCCAAAGGGAGAGGGAACCCAGTGTTCCGGGAATGGCGCGCAGCTCGAGAAGAGGGGTGTAGAGGCACTCCAGGGGAACAAGGCTGCAGACAGGGTTGAGGGCTGTTTTACTGAGGTGCCCTGCCGTGCCACAAGGAGTGGAACAGAATGGGCCAGACTTCAAATCCCATCTCTGAGAGCTGACAGTACCGTGAATGCGGGCACCTGCTTCGGATCTAAAATTTGAAGGTAAAAGTAGTCACTCCCAATTGTTGCCAAAATGTAAAGAACGCAGAACTCAGACCTCTTCTTCCAGGGAGGGGCCTCTCGATCAGGGCTCAGGAGACCCCGGGACCTCTCCCAACTATCCAACAACCCCCGGTCAGTGGTTCATGCGCAGAGCCCAAGGATATGGTGCTACTTGGGTCCTGCTGCGGACCACCAGGCCATCCACAGTGATGCATGGGGGTCCTCAGAGCTCCACCAGTCAGGAGTCCATATGCTGGGATCAAAGCAGGGTCTGCCACCTGCATGCACTCTAACCTCTATACTCCAACCTCTGTACCTCCCTGACTCAAACTCAGCCTACTTGTGGGAATGAGCTCTCAATATAGAGGAACAATTATATTTGCAAGTATAAAGAGTTCCTCACCTGTAACAGTTCCATTTGTTTCCCTACTTTACACGGCTGCATTCATACAAACAACACTGAAAACAAGAGAGCCAAACTTCAATGACCAAACTTACTTTACACTGCTGCATTCATACAAACGGCACAAATTTTGATTTTGATCTTTTCTCTGGGCTAGCCTGACCCAGCTAGATACCCCCAGGAGGCTGGACGGCAGCAGCCAGCACAACTCCTGTCAGCGACTTGTTCACTGGCACAAACCACCAAGCTCCACGGAGTTTCCACAGAGTGTTGCTAGGCTGGTGTTTCGACTGATTTGTTGATACTATCTTTTGTGTTTTCATATTCCACCATGTCTTTCACTCTCAGTATGTAAGTATGTATGCATGTATATAGTTGCACTATCATCCCATTGTTCATCGATTTGCTCGAGCGGGCACCAGTAATGTCTCCATTGTGAGACTTGTTACTGTTTTTGGCATATCTAGTACACCACAGGGAGCTTGCTCATGTATATAGTATGAGCTATGAAACACTCCACTCATTTAGTACAATAATTTAGATGGGGAATCGACCTTGATGTCTCCAATGATAAATAAGTGGGTCACAACGATGTTATACACACACACAATAGAGTAATATGCAGCTCTGAGGAAAGATGAAATCATAAAATTTGCTGCAATGTGGATGAACTGGAAGATATCATGTTAAATGAAGTAAGCCCGAGATGAAGACACACACAGGATAATCTCACTTGTATGTGGCATATAAAATAACTGGCTGAGGGACTGCAATGTTTGAAAGGGGGAATACCTGTATCACCCTTGGCTCCAGAGTACAAGGAGGAGAAGGAAAGAAATCAAGGCAGGGGCGGGGGAAGAGGTAGATGGGAAGAAACAGGGAGCTGGAGTCAAGGGGATCCAAGTACATAGTGGTGTAAAGGAGTGGTCCAGCTAAATACCCAAACACAGAGTCAACTACACTGAAAACAAGAGAGCCAAACTCCAATGACCAAACTTACAAAGGTGCCTGTCAAGGTGGAGGCTGGGAATAAGAGGGTATGGGAAGGAACCTAGGAACTCTGATGGAGGGAAGACGACACAGGTGGGGGGACTGGTACTGGAGCATAGCATGTCTAAAATCCAACTACGAATAATTGTAAGTCATGGGACATTCATAAATTTTTTTAATGAAAAAATATTTTAAGCCTGCTCGAGAAAATTGATGAACAATGGGACAGCAGTGCTACAGTGCTTTAAAGCTGCATTAAAAAATACCCAGTCCAATCTAGCACAGAGTTTGTGTTCAATGATTCTGCCCAATAAGATGCTCATATAGGTATTCAGAATATGTTCGTCTGGCTGGGGTGAAGCTATGACATTCAGCAGGTTGGGTGGCAAATGCATTTTCACCAAGGACATTTTCAATGAGCTTACTGGGATTTAACCCCATCATAAGAAGACCTGACTTTTATATGACATCACATCACCGTAGAAGACAGGAATTAGGAACACGAGAAAGGTGAAATGGGGAAATATCACTGTGAAATTGTTGCAATGGCTGGAATGTTAAGGGAAGTTGGATAGGGGCTAGAGTTCACATAATCTGGTGGCTTACCGAGTGTGAAGGGTGAAGAGGATTATAAAATAAGTTCAAGTTCCTGGTTTGTATGGTTGAAAAAACTGTGGGCTGCAATATATTATCGGTGGGGAGAGGAGAGAAAGAGTTGAGAAGCAAGTTTGGATTATTGGAGAGGTAAGGGGACTTCCATTCAGCCTGGGACATGTTGAGTGTATAATTCTAACTATGTGCCACAAACCTGGTGACAAAAAAAAAATGATAGGAAAACACTGTTTCATAGTCTGGAAGCTAAAAATCCAAAAGCTCCCTCTTTCTTGCATTCATTCGCATTCATAGGTTGCAACTTCCTATAGTTTACAGGTTCTTAGTAAAGTGGTTTTTGGGATGTATTATTATTATTAGTAGTAGCAGCAGTAGTAATACTACTACTACTACTACTACTACTACTACTACTACTACTACTACTACTACTATTGCTGTTTTGAACCACACCTTCCTGGTGGCACACAGGGGATACTCATGGCCCAGTGCCTGAGGGTGACTCCTAGAACTGCTTGAGGGACAGAGCATTGGCAGGAACTAAACCCAGGTTCCCACATGAGAGCATACACTTCACTTTCTAGCCCAGATACGTTATTTTTACTGAAAGTTATCCTATCCTACATAGATAAATAACTATTACATATTCTGGAAAAATACGATTTGGGGTTTAATGCTTAGTAGTGAAGCAGTAAAAGAGCAAAAGTGTGGGAGAAATGGCTGAGTTCAATTCTTATACATAATAACAAGAATTCTGGACCGAGTCACGGAGCACTGAGTGACTTTAGGCTAGTGGCCCAGCCTCTCTGTGCTATCATTTTCAAGAGCAAAAAGAGTAATACCTGCCCCTCACCAGGGTTTTCAGGAAAAATGAATCATTTCCTAAACACTTACGAAAGTGCTTAGTTCATAGCAAGACTTGTTGAAGTCAAAATTAGTTTGGATTCCTTGACAAGAGCATGAGATATAAAGGCCAAAGATCTTTTGCATCTAATTAAACAGTCAAAAAAGATCAAAATTATCAAGATGATGTGAATTACACACTGAATTCAGTGGTCACTGTGAGCCTAACACTCAGCGTGGATCACATTTTGGTATTCAGACAATGACAGGGCAAAGTCTTCACCATTATAATTCATCTGGAAAGATGCTGCAAGTCTCTCTCTCTCTCTCTCTCTCTCTCTCTCTCTCTCTCTCTCTCTCTCTCTCTCTCTCCCCCAACCTTCTATTATGTGCATTTTCACTGGGGGAGGATATACCCAGATGGGCTCAGGGGTCACGCCTGACTATGCTCAGGAGACCATGAGGTGCCAGGAATTGAACAAGGCAAATGTCCTTACATGCTATACTATTTCTCCAACCCCTATTATATGCATTTTTATAACATACGCTATTCTGTTGTAGTCCATTTGTTCTTGTATATAATTTATGCACAAGTGAACATCTTTCAGGGGCATATACATACATGCCTGGGGTTATTGGAACTTGTGTTTGATTGATTTGGCTTTGGGGCCACACCTTTTGATAGTCAGGGGTAACTCCTGTCTCTGTGGTCAGGAATCACCCCCTGGCAGGGCTCAGGGGGACCATATGCATATGGGATGCTGGGGATCACCGATGTTGGCCACATAGATGGCAAATGACCTACCGGCTGTATTGTCTTTCCAGCCCTTGAATGTGTGTTTGAATGTATGCTTTCTTCATTTAAAGTGGTAGAATGAAGTGGTAGAATGAATATGCAATCAAGAGAGAGAGAGAGAGAGAGAGAGAGAGAGAAGAGAACTTCTGCACATTGGGGATTGGTACTCCACGTCCCATGTGACCAATCTAGCCACTGCCTAGTCTGGTAAATAAAATCAGATGTGAACCAGAGCCTTCTGACCCTCCCCCCTCACACACACACACACACACACACACACACACACACACACACATACACTTCATCTTTCAGTCATTCAGTGCTATGACGATCTGCAGAATCAACAGAAATGGTTATACAACACAAAGCTGAAAACATCTTTCTGGTCCCTGACAGAACAAGTCATTAATTCCTGGTCTGGACCCCTCCTGGTGTGCCAGCCACTTCGCTGGACTGGAGACATGAAACCGAGGACAGAGCTGAGCAACTCAGGAAAGCGTGCCCAGCCAGATCCCTGTACCCCACTTCCACACACGCATGCCCATGCACATGCACTGAAACATGCATGCGCGCACGCACACACACACACAAACATACACATACACACACACAAACACAAAGATGTTAAGACTGTGGCCCTGTGGCAAAGTACACAAACATTGCTGGTCCCCAACCTCTCGCCTCTCCATGGGGAGTTGAGCTACTCAGCAACTGGCAAAACTGGCAACTTGCCGAAGGAGTTCCACAGTGTCCTGGGCATTTTCTGGGGCCCCTAAGGTCCTCCTCCACATGTGGCCTGCAGGCTGCTGGCCACAGAACAGTGATCCTTTCCGCTTGGACCATTTGAGAGGAGGAGTGGGAGCAGATGTGTTCCGCTGGCAAAAGGAGAGTATGCTCCTGTCATTATTAAGGTGCCTGAGGCGCCAGACTAGAAAAACATGCCTAATCCTCTGGGTCACTTACTAATAAGACAATTCAGATCACAGGGAGAGTTCTGCCAGCCGGTACAGATGATCAAAAAGATACATGGGGAAGACGGGCAGTGAGATGGTTGGCATTGTGTGAGTGTGTGTGTGTGTGTGTGTGTGTGTGTGTGTGCGCGCGTGCATGCAATCTGCTGTCATTTTGGTTTCATCTATGGCCTTGGTTTAAGAAATCGATCAAACACACAAAGCAAATATGAGTTTGTCAGTGAAAAGGATTTATGATGCAGTAACCCGTGCATTGCTGGGCAGTGTGACCTTGAGGCAACTGGGAGAACGGATCAGCTAAACTGGATTGAGTGGGGTCCCAGCGACTGGCTATAACTCCTTGGACGGTGGAACCCTCAGAAGGAAAGAGGCCACAGAAAGTTCACTTTCGGAAGTAACAACTATGGAGATCGTCCTTAATCACAAGCTTCAAACGTTACCACTAGAGCGGCTTGACTTTTTAAAATTATTTTTATTGTCAAAAGTCATCCTTTTATTAGAAAGCAGACCCACGAGAGAAAACCGGCTTTTAGATTTATACATTCTCTTTATCAAATGTAGCTGTACAAATTGGCCTGCTGAGAACGAGGCCCTCACTTAGTCTCAGGAAGCCAGAGAGAAGTGGCCATGACCTAACAATTGAGCTAGAAAGCAGGAAAATGGAAACTGCAGGATGTCCTGGGTACAAGGACACCGTGAATCTTATTTTTTTTTTAAAAAATCTCTCTCTCCCTCTCTCCCCCCTCCCCCTCATTCCCTCCCTCCCTTCTTCCTTCCCTCTCTCCCTCCCTCCCTCTCCCTCTTTCCTTCTCTCCTGCCTAAACACAGAAGACACCAGGGCTGGTGTAAGAGAATTCTGAAGTGCCCAGCGTAAGTCGCGCCCCAGAGAAGGCCCATTTCTTAGACTCTAACTCTCAGTGCTGGGACCGGCTTTGCTCTGGAGAGAAGCTGTTTGCTGTTTGCTCCTAATGATGGTTAATGTATGAACAAATCAAACTCCCAGAGCTATAACTGATATCATCAATGAGGCCGGTACACAAACAAAGGCGCTAATGAAGCGGAGCCATGTGTGGCTCCTGCTTTGAAAAGGCCTGTGGCGAAGGCAGGCGGGCGGGGAAGAGTTTGGCTAAATGAAGTCATTTCTAAGAGCAGTAGATAAAAGGGTAGGGCTAGAACAAAGCAAGTGCCAAAAACAATTACATATTTACATTCCCTTCACCCCGGGAGGCTGGAACATTGCATTTCATCACTTTCTCCTCCCATGTGTCAAAACACATAAGGTTTTCAGATCCTTAGGACCTCTGAGAAAAAGATGAGGCCAGATATCCAAGTGGACACTTCGGCACCTCATCATGGGCAGGTGGGACATTCAGCAAACTGCTCAGTCACTGTCCTTCTTGCTCTGGTGCAGCCAGCAGACCTAGGTTACTTACGCTGGTCTCTCGGCTTCTGTCCACCACCGTCCATGTTGATGGCTCACTTATCCCAAAGACCACTAACGTTCTGAGAGCTACAAAATGCAGTGATTCAAAGGGAAAAGGAAGAGCGTGAGAGATTGACAGAGGGGCTAGAAGGGGAGAGAAGGGAAGGAAGGAGAGAAAGGGGAGAAGGAGAGGGAGAAAGGGACAAGAGGCAGGGCTGAATCTTCTGCATGTTTTACCACCCTCAAGGAAATGACTGTCCCTAATTACACACAATGACAAAGCAGTTGACTGAGACCATCTGCAAATGACCAGTTATTTCTCTGAATAGACTGAAAGAATAGGTCACCCTCACTAATACACTAACAGCATGCTCTTCTGTACATGAAATTGCCATACATTCTCCCAATACTCGGGTATAGGCACCTGAGTGTGTGCGTGCGCGCACGCGCGCGCGCGCGTGTGTGTGTGTGTGTGTGTGTGTGTGTGTGTTCTTCTTGCAGCAACCTCGAGCAATGCAAGCATTCTATGTGGACTTGGGGATTTGTTCCAGAAGTGACCACGCCAATGTGGTAGGAAGAAGGAGGGAGGCTCTGAGTGAGAAAGCCTGTGTTGGGCAGGCGCAGGGGTGTGTGTGAGCAGAGCGGGACGCACAGAACAAAGCTGAATGAGGAAGTAGAGGGGGGTTTCTCTGTACTCTGAACCCTCACCAGTATTTACACACACACACACACACACACACACACACATCTACCAAATAAGCAGGTAAGATTTTGCCAAAGGAAAATGGGCCACTGTCTACTTCCTTTTCAGCAGTGGGTTGGGGTTCTGGAGGGGCTGCCAGAGCAGAGCTCGGCTGGGCTGGAACTGAAGCCAGGCCTGGGGGGGTCTTCCAGGAGAGGCGGCTGCAGGGAGGGGGAAGCCTCTGTGTCAGGAGCGTGGCTCCATCCAGTGCGTGTGTGAAGCCTGTGTTTCCCAGGGACGCCGACACCTGCAGAACAGGGGAGCCGCTGGCTCTGTTCCCCAGCGGGAGGACGAGAAGCGAGAAGGAGCAGCAGCAGCTGGGAGAGGAGCCACCTTGGTGCCTGGTGGTGCAGGGACAAGAGGGGGGGACCACCGCTTCTGTCCCCAGAGAAGACTGCTCAGGAACCATGGTCTCCGGGACTCAGCTCCTCGGGGGCCTGAAGGGCAGTGGGTCAGGAAGCGGCAGAGATGAAAATGACACAGGGGTGGGTGGGGGAGGGCTGGTCAGGCACCTTATGGTGACTGTGGCTGAACCAGATTCCATTCTGGCACCCCTGAGCACAGAGCCAGGCCAGAGGGGCTCAACCCCCTTTCTCAAATTTCAGAGAGGAGAGGCACCCCCAAAGATGGTCACTTGCATCTAGACCCTGAGGGTCCCTAATAAGGAAAAGTTCTGGGCCTGAGGCTACTCTCACGCCTGCAGACTAGAGAGAGATGGGCCAAGTGGAATGTGTGTGGGAAAAAAAATACCTTGCACTTCCATTTTATGCAGAAGAGAAGGGAAGTCCCATTTAAGCTGTTTGGCTGGTGAGAGGGTAAACAAAATAAACCTTGTGATTCTCGAAGCGGGGGAGGGGTGTCCCGAACTGGGAGGGAGATTATCCGGTGAGGGAGCCAGTAAGTGGCCTCACGGAAGGAAGGCAGAAGAGGCCCACGTGAGAACACGCCTCAGGAAAAAATGTGCAACTGAGTTGGCCAAGATGCCTTTCAAAACGGTTTTTAATAGCATTTTCCCCCAAGTACAACACTCATCAGGAAAGAAAAATCTCTGAGCTACAATGTAAGTGTGTTTCTGATGAGCGACTAAGAATCGTCATGCACATTTTTCAAATCTAGTTCTGAAACACATCCGCAGTCTCTGGGACGGTGTCCTTAGTGTCAGAATCTGGGGACCATGGCAAAAAGGTGAGGTGGCCTGCCAGGTGCCACGGCGCCTCCGCTCTCCCTGGTCTCTGGTGCCTATTTGATTCCAGGGGCTCCTCCTTGGATTCTGTGAACCACCTCAGTATCACACCCCAAATTCCACCCAGAGCTCCAGTGAATTTGTACTGGTTCAGTTTTGATTTTCATTCCAACCAAAGCTCTTTAACCAGAGCACAGCTTGACTCACCCTCCTTTTCGTTCTGGACAGGGAGTGAGAAGGCCAGAGGCTGGTACTACGAAGTCTCTTGACGGGACGGCCTCACGGGTCGCCCAGCCTCTGCAGTGAAGTGGACTGGCGGAGAAGGCCACAAGTCCCTCTGCGGAAAAGCCGTTCTACACCGTTAAGAAATCCTGGTGTCCAGGCAAGAGGACTCTCATGCCCCCCACCCCCCACCTCCATCTTGCCCTAGATTGCCAGGTCCAGCCCAGGTGCCCCCACACTGCCAGGGCCTGAGCACTGTGGGGAAAGCCCTGATGTCAAAACTGGAAAAAGAATTCCAACTTTTTTCAGGTAGGCCTACCCGCTGAAGGACCAAATAGAGATCCTGGCAGAAATAACCAAGAGGGTCTTGAGACAGATGGCCAGGCAGCAGGACACCTGGATTAAGACTCTAGAGCAAGGGGGAGTTCAGGTCTGCCAGCAGGAAGGCCTGGTACCACAAAGAACTCACCCAAGGAGGGGACTTCTTTTTCTTTAGCACAAATGGATGTTGAATTTTGCTAAATGCTTTTCCTTCATCTACTTCATCTACTTCATGCTGTGTTTCTCCTTTATCCTGTTAATATGATGGATCATGCAGACTGATCTTAAGTGCTAAACTAATCTTGTATTCCTAGAGCCCTACCCTCTCATTCTAAGTTATCCTGTTCCTTACAGCTGGATTCTATTTATGAATGATCTGTGAGGGCTTGTGTATTAATAATCCTGGAGGAATTTTAGCTCCATCTCTTAGTTTTTAAGAAAGGCTATGTTCTTATGAATAAGTAATTAGGAAGTAGTTGTGTCTGTAGGGAAGTATATTGTGGTTGGTGTAATTTTTACTAACTTTCAAATTGTACCCCCGGCAATCACCTATTCTGTGTTATGACCAGCCCCCATATGTGCGTATGGTTTAAACACTGCTATAAAAACCAATTGGTATGGTATCCTAGGTGATTTCATTGACTCAATTCAATTGACCCACAAAGTAGGTTGGATTGGATCAACTGAGCATAAAAACACCACTGAGATGGCAAAAGAAAATATGCAGGTATATATGTACATAGCCATAAACAAGAAAGAAAAAAATTCCATTTTATTATCCATTTGCTGCATTATACTTATACATTTCAAAATGAGAAAAATCAGCTTGACGAGATAGGGAGAAAGGTTTCCAGGTCATCTCAGCAATTCTTATGTGAATAAGCATCTAAACCACTGGTAAATTCTGGCTGGCAGGATAAGTCTAAATGTTTTTCTTACTTTTCAAGGTGGGTGATCAGTTCTTTGCTTTAGTTTTCATTTTAAGAATTTCCTTCTAAATGCCACTGTCCCAAAAAGCCATCTTAACTGAAGGGGGTAGGGTGTAGATAAAAGTGTCTGGTTAAGAAATACCAAAAGGATGAGAGAGAGAAAGAGAGAGACAGAGAGAGACAGAGAGAGAGAGAGAGAGATGGAAGTATCTGGTATTGTGGAAAGAATATAGCATTAAAGTGTTTAAAACACCTGTGTTTTGACAGAACTGGCACCACAAAATCATTGCAGGAGATACTCCTAGATTAAGAAAGAAAAAGTGTTCTTGGCTTCATCTCTTAAGCCAGTGTTCCCACTTGAGCACAGATCTTTGGGTGCCTGCTTCTTCCACTCCGTGTTCTCTCTTGAACATATATTCCCCTCTTTCTTTCCTCTCACATCTTTCTAAGTTTCATTCAGTAAGAACTATCTGGCTTTGCTTTAAAAACAAAGTGTCCTTGTCATTACTTAAGAAAGCACTTTAAAATCAGAGCTATGGACAAAGACATATGGACGCAGCTGCGTTTATAGTAAATTTTCTAGTAATAGCAGACTTGTTGAATAACGATAGAGCCAGATGATAGAATACAACACAAAACACTGAAAGTCTTGTTCGGAAGAATTTGCAAAGTCCTTTGAAACACCCATGAAAAAATGAAACTAGAAAATCCCAGACACATACACACACACACACATTTAAATAGGATGGGAATGTAAAGGCAATGACTTGAAAATAAAAACTCTCAGAAATCAGAGAGAAAGTGCTTGTGGTAGCACAGACCTATCACAGGCCTAGGTTTGATCTCCAACATAACATGGCCATCCCTACCCCACCCCTGACACTGCCAGATGTTGCCCTGGGAGACCTTTAAGCACTACTAGACTCCAGCATCACTGAGTTCCAACACCACTGGAAGTAGCATACAAATATGTACTACACACACACACACACACACACACACACACACACACACAACAGAGTATATGCATATTTAAACATATTAAGAGAATGAGGTACATCTATTTATCTATATAGTATATGCAATATGTGCACTATGAGAATAATATGTATAAAATAGTGTATAAATGTATATCAAAAACAACCCTCAGACACTAGAGATTTTTCATAGAACAAATGTTAGAAGGAAATGACTAATGTGATATTGGTAATTATCTCTGTGTGATACTAGAGGCGATTTGGCTTATCTTCTGATAGCTTTCATGCTTCTTAGTTCTCTTTTAAACCTGTATTACTTTTCCTACATGAAAAATATGTGGGAAATTGTTTTTAGATTTGGTATTGTGAAGCATGCCACAAGTCATCCAAGACAGCTAAGACAGCGTTTCGACTTCGTTTTAGAGATGTAACTTGGGAAAGCGGCAGGGAGAGCCGCATTTTAGTACAGAACACTTATTACTAGCATTTTGGGAGTCAGTGGTGGGGGTCAAGGCCAGGTCTCCAGCTCACATGGTGCTACTTTTCTGCTGAGCCACACCCTGGCCTATTTGTGTTTTTTGGCGATGGCCCCAATGATATTTGTGTTTTGGGGGAGACTGTGGGAGCCACACTTGACAGGGTTATTCCTGGTTCTGCACTCAAAAGTTACTCCTGGAGGTTTCTGGGACCATATGGGATGCCCAGGATTGAACTGGGGTCAGCTGCACACAAGGCAAACACCCGACCTGTACTATCACTCGGCCCTTTAAGTTTGGTTTTTGAAGGAAGGTTCATGCAGCTGTATCCTAATGGCTTGACAATTCTCCTTCCTGGCATGCGGTCACCCGAAGCTCAAGTTACCAGTCCCCTGGCCCCTCTGCCATGGTGCAACATGCACCGTAGTGGGCCGCTGTGCAGGGAGGGACCTTGAGGCTCCGTGTCCCTGCTGAGCATTGGACACTGTTTTTCACACAGGTTCAGGCACATACTGGGCAGAGGTTTATCCTATAGTCAGTCACACATTTGGTTCTGCCTTTGAGATGGACTCACAAGGGACCTGGGCTTGCGTCTCCTCAGGACGCTGAGCCATTCTGGGCCTCACTCAGCTTATCTATGTACGGGTAAATGGCCTTTTCCAACACAACCCCTTCTCCCATATGCAACTATACAGTTTCAAAGTGTGATATTGACAAACATTCCAAGTTCTATATGTAAAGAAAAACAAAAACTGAAATAACCCACACAATATCAAAGTCAAAGGACTGACTCCTACCCAATTTCAAGACTGATAATAAAACTATAGAAATCAAAGGGCCCAGAGAAAACTCTGTGGCATAAAACAAAATAAGCAAGTTCAGTCCCCAGCACTGCCTTACATACACCCTCTGGGTGTGATCACAGCATTGCTGTCATCTAGGACCCTGCGGCCTCACACACAAGTGAACCCTGGTAAGCATGACTGCCAAGTGTGCAAGCTGCAACCACAACAAAGAGAGGAGGGGAATTACAAAAGAAACCACCACAGTCACCGTGCCAGCAGAAGCTGGTGAAAGAATAACAAACAGATCAATGGAACAGAACAGAGAGCCCAAAAAGACACTAGCTAGTCTTTATAAAGGAGCAAAGGTAGTCTAACAAGCAGAAAAAAAAAGGCTTCTCAATAAGGGGCACTTATGCAAAATAACAAAAAGAATCTTAACACAAACATTATACCCTCCACAAAAATCAACTCAAACTGGATTATTGTCCTGGAGCTGAAGTGATAATAGAGGCATAAAGCACTTGCCTTGCATGTGGCTGACCCAGGTTCTATTCCAGGCTCTGAGTCCCTGAATACGGCAGGGTAATGTCTACCTCCCCCTCCCAGCCTAGAGGACCACCACAAAAAAAGGATTGGAATCCTAAGGGCAAAATACAAACTAGAAAACTCTTTTATCAGATAGCATAGCAGGAAACTCACCATGACTTTGGTTTGACAATGGCGATTTAGATACAAGAAAAACACAGTTCATGAGAGAAAAACATCAGTGAGTTGACTTTTAAATGTAAAACTTCTGCTTTATGAGACTGAAAACGTGAACGTGAGTCTGAGAGAAAATAGATTCAAGACATGTATCTGATAAAGAACCATTATCCAGAATATACAAAGAACTCCTAAGACTCAACAAGAAGAGAATCAGGCATCCAACTGAAAAACAGACAAAAGTTTTGAACAGGTAACTCCCACCAGAAGACAGATGACAAAAAAGTCCCCTAAAATGACGCTCAGCGTCCTGTTTGTAGGAAAGTGCCAGGTCACAGCTGAAGCAGAGCGGGCTGTTGGGCAGTTTCTGGTACCCAAAGGTTCTGCATGACAGACAATGGCCGAATTGGTGTTCGCTCCATCTCAGAGGGTGAAACCCACTGTGTTCCCAAGTCACCTGCTCAGGCCCAGGCAGAAGAGTTTCTTAGACAAGGCAATCCCGTCCAGATGGGAATCACTGAAGGTGATCTATGTCAGAGGAAGGGAGTCTTAGATGAGTTTTGGAGACTGTTTTCCTCTCTCTTTTGCTATGTGCAGTGCCAGGGAGTTCACTGAGGGCCTCAAGGGCTCTGCTGCTGTGCCACCTTCCGGGTCTCCATCCCACAGTGCTGGCAGTTTGAAGGTGACTCTTAACTGTTTCTGAGTCTGGCCTACTTTGGGCCAACTGGTAAAATTCACTTTGCTTCTCTGGGGAGATGACTCAAAGGGCTGAGTGGGGGTGGGAGGTGGGAGGTGCACCTGCTTTGTATGTTGAAGTCCCAGTTTGATCCACAGCATCCCAGGGTCCCCCGAGCACGCCAGGGTGACCTCTGAGCACCCCCAGGATGTGACCCTCTGAACAAAGAAAAGCAGATTTGTTTTCCCTGAGTCACCTCCTGCACTGCCACCAACACCCAGCCATTTGAAATCGTTATGAGCAGCAGTGGAATTCCCGTTCAGCGACACTGATAGTTCCATGTCTTATGCTTGAAAATGCGCGACATTCTCCTATCTTTAAAACTTGGGGGTTTTTAATTGCTGCATTGCTGCTCACCTTTCATCTGTTATGAAAGGGTGCTTCAGCATCAACCCTGGGAGGAAAGAGAGGAGCCCTGAAGCCACCAGTCACAGACCCAAGTGAGCGGGGGATAATCAGAAAACACAGTCAAGATCAAAATTCCCAAAATTCCTTCTCAAAACTTGTAACCCAGGAGGGCAACTGGAAGAGTCACTTCATGCAAGTCTTCAAGAGTATAAATCAGGAATCCGAGCAACAGTATAGCAGGTAGATAGCATGTTTGCCTTGCATGAGGCTGACAAGATGTCGTTCAATCCTGACATCCCAGTATGGTCCTCCACGCACTGCCAGGAGTAATTCCTGTATGCAGAGTCAAGGGGATTCCCTGAGCAATGCTGGGTGTGACCCCAAATCAAAAAGGAGCATAAAGCAGAGGAGGAGGTATTGAGTGGACAAAAGCAACACTGCAAACTGAAGGCAGGCATGGTTTTGGCTCTCAGGGCCGGGTTGGAGGGGGGCTGTCGTGAGGCCTTCTGAGAAACCGGAAAAATGATGCTCTGCAGGCTCCAAGGGTAGACAGGTGATTTCTAACACCAATTAATTGAAGGTGAGACATGAGTACAACTGGGGCCGAGCCTGTACCCAAGGAAAACTGCCGAAGCATGGACTGAGGGCAGAGGGTCTCCATCTGGAACTGGCACCAGATTACACCACAGAGCTGCCGAGTTCCAGGTCAGTGGATGTGGACCTGAGAACTTACATTTCTAATCCACTCCAGGCTGAGGCGAAGCTGCTGTTTGGTGACTCCTATTGAGAACAACTGACTCTGAATTGCCAAAAGGCTGCAGACAACTCTTTCTTCCTGACATGCTTCCTTCCTCACAGGCTGGGGTGCTTTCATTTTGTGGGAATATACCAGAATTAAATACCAGAGTGGGGAAAAAAGTGAAACAGAAATGCCTTTCCCAACTCTGAGGAAGCTATTTCTTGTTTATGATTTAAAAAATGGAAGAAATGCTAAGTGGAAAAGAATTATGGGTAGAATTACATAAAAACATAAGACCATGAAATTATGAAACTCCCCAAGATTAAGCCCAAAAAGAGATTTTAAAAAACATTTGCTATAAATATGGCAGCATATTTAAAGTTTAATGTCTAAAATACAGTGAGTTGTTCAAATTAAGTTCCCAGTGGGGACAATGCCCGGGACAGACCCGGTTCTTATGCAGGAAAGCCAACATAAACCAACATTTGGAACACTAAAACTCAAAGGTAATTAAAGAAATTCAAATGAAAACAATCAGAAGGGGCCATTTAACACATATCAGAGAAACAAGTATAAAAGTGAATGATAAAATTCAGTACCAGTGAGACCATTGAGAAATGGTTATTGTTCAAAGTGTAAACTAGTTGCTGCCTTTTTTCTTCAATAAAAGCCAATAAAGATGATCCTACCAGAAAATGCATCCTATGTAAGTAATTCATAAGAGCAAACCTATAATTATCAGAATATTTAGAGCAGGATTTTTTATAATAGCTAAAAAAATTACCAGTAATGCTCAAGAGGAGGAAAAGAGTAAGGCAGATGACATTATATTAGCCAAATAGTTCTGTGAAGGCAAGAAAAAACCATCAAGACTGCACAAAAAGAGGAAGTGCATCCAGCATTGAAATGTTTGAGAACGCTGGGTCTGGCCTTGAGTGACCATGGGCAAAGGAGCCAAACTCTGTTATTGTTCTAATGGTACAGTTTTCTAAGCAGTTTGCAATGATCTGGACCATTATCAAAATTAAGGACAGTACCTTAGGGAAGCTGCTTGCTGATGGGTGGAGGGCTCCCCAGCAGTACCACGAGTCATTTCTGAATAGTCTCAGGAATATCCCCTCAGCACAGCCGTCAGTGACCCAACCGCCCCCATCCCATTGACACAGTTCTGATTCACTGTTAACTATACACATTTACTTCCTATATATGTGTATAGTTATATACATATGGATATTCGTTGGGTTCTGGTTCCATTTCAATCCTTTCTACTCTATTTAAAAATACTGGTCACAAGGTGAGGGAGACAATGGTACAAATGGTGTATATGCTTTGCATCCCAGAGCCCCAGGGATGCCATATAATTCCCTGAGCACTGTTGCAGGAGTAATCCTGGGAAATCCTGGGTGAGTGTGGGTGTCTCTTCCCCACAATCCCCCTACCAAAAAAACCAAGTGGATTTCAAACCCACTTATCTATCACATCAGCAGCAGGTAAAAAAATCTCTTGGTGCTTAGGGACTAGTTCTGGTGCTACATCTCAGTCACTCCTGGCAGTGCTTGGAGAACCGTTATGTGAAGCCAGGGATTGAACCCAACTGTTGGGTAGCCAAGTCGGGCACCCGACATCCTGTCCTCTCCATTCCTAGACATGTAAACTTTATACTCTCATAGGTACAGAGCATATATCTCAAGAGGAACCATACTTTCTATTTTAGCTCGTTTTTTTGATGTGCTATTTTATTTTTCTAAGTAGATACTGAAATGTTAGCTGAGAGTACCCAGTGACAAAATGCAGAAATGAGACTTAAAGCAGTATGTACCTATGGCTACAAGGCATGTTCCTAAGGTGGCCACTGCAGGTCACTCTGGCACCATCTCCTTATACCATGTAATAGAACAGCGCCAGCGGAGAGGGGGAATGTTGGCCTCCCCACAGCCCAAGAGATGCAGCTGCGCTCTTGAACAATGCTGAGTCACCGGAGAAGGGGGCTGGAGGGCTGGCACATAGGAGCAAGCAGACAGCTGCTCAGCTGCCAGGGGCCAAGCTCATCAGGGACTGCAAGCACAGCTCGGAGAGCCCTCAAGAATCTTGGGGCTTGGAGCTGGAGTGGTAGCACAGCGGGTAGGGAGCTTGCCTTGCACGCAGCTGATCCGGGTTTGATTCCCAGCATCCCATATGGTCCCCCGAGCACCGCCAAGGGTAATTCCTGAGTGCAGAGTCAGGAGTAACCCGTGCGATGCCAGGTGTGACCCAAAAAGAAAAAAAAAGAAAAAAGAATCTTGGGGCTAGAGCGATAACACAGCGGGTAGGGCATTTGCCTTGCATGCGGCTGACCCGGGTTCGATTCCCATCATCCCATATGGTCCCCCAAGCACCGCCAGGAATAATTCCTGAATGCAAAGCCAGTAGTAACCCCTGTGCATCGCCAGATGTGACCTAAAAAACAAACAAAAATAAAGCTTCTTAGGGTTACCTCTGAGGGTGGGTGTGTTTTTAAACTGCAGAAATATGGAAAAGGGCTAAAATATTTTCATGCAATTCTCCAACTCCCACGAACCATGCTGCTCTTAGGTAAAGCAAAATCAAATCGGATTCCTTGAGAGAAA
Organism: Sorex araneus; assembly: GCF_027595985.1. Classification (NCBI taxonomy): domain Eukaryota; kingdom Metazoa; phylum Chordata; class Mammalia; order Eulipotyphla; family Soricidae; genus Sorex; species Sorex araneus. The sequence goes on along the minus strand of NC_073304.1, from coordinate 167,492,128 downwards.
AGGGGCAGCAGGGCTCACTGCGAGGCCACCCAAGGTGCCGTATGCTGGGACACTGAAACGGGCTCTGCCTAATCCTTCCAAGTCAGCCGTGCGTCATCCGCTCGCACAAGGTGTGCTCCGCAAACAGGCCGCTTGGGCACATGGAGCGTTAGGACTGGGGTGGGATCGGGGGCACATCGTGGGTGAATTTGTGCCAACAAGTGCCCAAGTTTATTTTCGGGAGGTTGGTATCAGTCAGGGCAGGGGGGTGGGCGAGCAGAGACAGGGAACAGAGGGGAGGCTGTGAGGAGAAAGGCAAGTGAAGCTGTGACTGCTTACCAAGCGCGGCGAGGGGAGCAGCCGCTGCAACTGTGCACGTCCTGCCAACCCAGAAGCCCCCGTGCACGGCGTCCTGTTTTACTGCCCAGCCATACCCAGTGCCCATTTCTCTGCTCTGTGAGAAACAGGCAGAAGTGCCAGTCTAGCAAAGTGCTGGCTGGGCACTGCAGCCAGGGAGAAAGGAACCAGCCCTGGGGTTGCCTTTTGACACTGGTGGCCGTGCGCCCGCCCTGTGCGCATCCAGCAGCACAATGGATCGCTATGCACCTAACCGACTGTTGAGTGAGCAGTGCTGGAACCTGGGAGGAAAAGACGGCAGGAGGTTGGGTGGGAGCACGAGGCAGAGAGCGAGAACACCAAAGAACAAGACTTTGTTTCCACGTGACAGGACAGGAGACCACCGCTTTACAGCTTTTTCGCACACTCAGGACAGTAAACCTCCCTCTCGTAGAACACGAAATGTTTGTTGGCCAGGTTTGAGGAGCATATCTTGCACTGGAAGCAGTAGTCGTGCCAGGATTCTCCTTCATAGGTCACCACGCTGGAACCTTTGCCGAAGCCTGTGATGGGGTTCTTGCATTGGGCGCACTTGGTGGCCACGACGTTCTTGTAGCAATCCACGCAGTAATAGCGGTCCTCCACGGTGGTGAAGCGCTCCCCGGCCAGCTCCTTGAAGCAGTGGGCACACACGAAGCACTCCGAGTGCCAGGGCTGGTCCTGGTAGGTGACTCCTCCGTTCGTGATGGCCTTCCCACACTTCGTGCAGTGCTTGGCAAACTTGGCCTCGTGGCACGACACGCAGTAGTACTCATTCCCTCTGGGGAAGAAGCTGCCGATGCCAATGACTTGATGGCAGTTGCTGCAGGTGAAGCAGTCTTTGTGCCACACAATGCCATTGTACTCCACGCTCTCTTCTCCTGTCTTGATGAGCTGGAGGCAGCCCCTGCATAGGGTGTTGCTGTCCAGCAGGGAGCACTTATTGCAGTAGATCTTGTTGTCCTTGACTGCGAAGGTGTCCTCGCTCACGGGCTGGGCGCACAGGGAGCAGAGGAAGCAGGTGTCGTGCCAGTAGTGGTTGTTGTACTGCACCTCCTTGGACTCCACGCAGATGGGTTTGTGACACTCCTCACAAATGTTGGCGCCGAACTTGTCAAAGCAATCCACACAGCAGTTCTGGCTATCCTTCTGCACATACTTCTTCCCCTGCAGGGATTCATTGCAGTAGATGCACTTGTCTTTATTGGCCTCCTGGGCCACCTTGCCTGGAGGGTCTTGGTTCTTCTGGGCCATTTTCCCCAGGGGCTTAGTGGCCTCCCTGAGCAGCACCTCCATCTGAGGAGGGCGGGGACCCTGAGGGAGTCATGGTTGAGAGCAAAGGCGTGGCTTTGGGTGGAAAGTTATTCAGTGCGTGAGGATGAGCACCACGAGGGGAAAACTCAGCAGCCGAGCCCAAGTCCAGGCCCCAGTGTGACCTTGTGTGTGGCGGACTTTGAGGTCACTGTCCCAAGACAGGAGTTGTTCCTGGCCTGTCTCAAACCACACAGGCAGCCCTGGGAAGCAGCGTGTTCACCAGTCCCAGCAGAAAGAGTGAGAACAGAAGGAAAAGAACATATATGAGTTCAGCAAGCAGGTCCTGGGGGGAGCCCACAGCCCCCACTTGTTACGCAGCAAATGGGGTGCACTCGACAATGTCAGGGTTTAGTTGACAGCAATATCCCGTGGGCTCGTGACTGAGGGTGCTGGCTCTGGGCACTGCAGCTGCCACACGGATGCCCAAGGCCCAGGGGCCAATGGAGCCCCGGCAGGCTGGCCGGGGGTGGTAGGGCCCCAAACCAAGCTGTAATGTTTTTCTTACACCACTGGATAAGGTATGGAGTAGCTTGCTTCTCAGACGGTGTTAATGGTTATCCTGAATCTCACTTAGTCGACTCCTCTTCTCCCATAGCTCAACGCCCAGAAGCCATAGGACTCTGTGTAGACAAACTCCCACCAGCCAGCTCACCTGAGTCTACTGGTCTTGTCCAGCCATGACAAATGCTGGTGTCTCGGGCTTTAGCTGTGGAGTCAGTGGCTCATCCTGTTTCTGGCACTGGCAAAGACCGTGGTGCTCTGCCACAGCATGAGCTGACAGGGCTGGCTGTTTGTCTGACCCCCTTCTATGACTCAATCACTTCAAACAGAGGGACCTGCTGAGGGGCGGGTGGGGGAGGGGGCTCATCAACAGAGTGCTTACCCTGCACCTGGGAGGCCCCTGACATCAGTACGGAACAAAAATGGTAGGTCTCTATTTAAACATAGTTCAGAATCCCCTCGGTACAAAGATGTAAGTCTCACCACTGGAGACTTAGTGATTCAGTGGTGTGGTGGGCACTTAGAAATGACATTTTCATGGGACTAGAGCAGTAGCACAGCAGGTAGAGCATTTGCCTTGCACGTGGTCAGCCTGGGTTTGATTCTCAGCATCCCATATGATCCCCTGAGCAACACCAAGAGTAATTCCTGAGTGCGGAACAGGGAGTAACCCCTCTGCATCACCGGGTTGGCCCAAAAAGAAAAATAAAGAAAGAAATGACATTTTCAGCATCCCAGGTGTCTGGGCCATATCTGGAGAAACCTCCTGTGAGTCCTACTGCGGTGAAAGTGGAGGGTTGGGAGGGTTGGGTGGCATTTGGGTGTCCACTGTCCAGGCCACTGCCTTTGCCAGGTGTGGCCACCAAACCTTCAGTTTTTCTATCTGTACATTATAGGGAAACCACCCGACCCTCCACCTCCTTCAGCTCTGCTTTGGTGTGGTATGCCCATACATAATATTAAGCAAAAGAGTAAAGAATTTTGTACATTGTTTCCACCACTTCAGAAACAAATGGCTGAAGACTAGACAAGATTTAAAAATTAATAAAATAGGCAGAGGCTGGACACGTTTTGTTCGCAGGAAACCGGATTTGCTCCTAGTGCTGTATGACCCACCAAGCACCATGGGGAGCAGCCCCAGGTCAAGTACCAAACTGGGTGTGATTCCTAAGCACTACCAGGATATGATTCCCAAACAAAACAAAACAAGAACGAAGATGCAGATCCATTATGGTGAAATTCTATATTTCTTTCAGAAATAAACTATTGAGGACCATAGCCACAGTGCCAGTGCATAGGATGTTTATCTGTACACGGCCGAGCCAGGTTCACCCCCTCTCCAGCACCACATATGGTCCTCAAGCCCCACCTGGAGTGATCCCTGAGCATAGGGCCAGCAGTAAGCAATGAGCACTGCTGGTGTGGCTCCCTACATTAAGGATAAATAAATCAGCTATTGAAATATTAAATAACTTTGAAGGAAATGGTGAGTAGCAAGGAGGGTGAGAACTCAGACTGGACCTGAATTCTGAGGTGCTCATTATGATGTCATTGGTCTCACTACTGGCCAAGGCAGGAAAGTCCTGGGCATATGTGGGTGGCTATTGACTAGGAGTGAAGAAAGGAAGCAGGATCTGCCACCCAGGGAAAGGCGGAGTCAAGGCATCTGTCAAGCTTGTGGTATCCTTCGTTGAGAGACCAAAGCCCCAGGATGCTCTGGCATTCAGAGCACGCTGGATGGACACAGGCTTTGCAGGAAGAGAGGTGTTCTCATCAGCGAGGTGAGGAAGAGCACCAGGCCTCTCACTAACTCATTCTCCTGGCTGGAAATGTCAACCCCCAAGTGAGCAGAGCCAGCCACCACTCCGGCCGCCACTGCCACGCACATCCCAGCAGATGTGGCAGTGGTGTTTGGGGTAGGAGTGTGTCTTTGGGAACTTACAGCTGGGTCAGGCCAGAGGAGCCACACTTTGTACATCCTCAGTTGGGTCCATTTCACCTCTCAGTCATGACTAGTTTAATCTCTCAAATCCCTCCATTGTTCATGTCACCTCTACGACTCAATTTGCACACAAAACGTAGCCCAACGGGAAAGAGTAATAGCCTTAGGAACGTGGGCAGCACAAGAACCCCATATTTTAGTTCAGAACCCCAGTAAAAACTGAATTAGAAATGATGAGCTTGAATGAAAGAATGAGTGGGGGAAGGGGGGAGAGGGAGTTCTCTCTAATCTCACAGCCAAATCTGAGAGCTTCTAGGTAGAGGAGAACAGCTCAGAGGCGTTCACTGGCTCCACTGCAGTGCCCAGAAGGCATCTGGGGGAGCTGGGGCAGAACCTACCTGGTCTGCTAATATGAAATAGGGAGAGGATGGAAATGTAGGGGCGGGGGCGGGGGGGGGCATAGTCAGGTTTGTGTGCTGAGCTTTAGCCCTTTCATAGGGAACCCCACTTACAGAGCAGGGCAGGGGCAGCATAAGACCCATGAAATCAAGGGATCTGCCCCAGTCCATGACATGACAGGATACATATGCTACATATTACCATGCGTGTTACTGTAGGGGCCAAGAATGATGCTCTAAATATCCCGATGGCCCTGGACAGAACACAGTTTCTCACCAGCTCTAAGGAAGTCTATTCGTAGGGGATGGTGAGCCAGTCCAACACTGATACCACTGGACGGCCAATCAACCCAACCTTCGTTCCTCTTTCCTCTCGGAGCAGCTGGCAAGGAGGGACAGGGTCAAGCGACTGGAAGTCGAATCCCTGGTTTTAAAGGTCAAGACTACAATAACGGGGCGAAGAATGGTGTCTTTCCCTGTTTCTTCCACACGGGGCCATGACCTCATCTGACACAAAGAAAGGGAAGCCCAGAAAAAGGAAGCCATGTAGTTGTCATCACGAAGCAGGGAGGGCGTTGGAGTCTCAGAGGCTGGCGTGGAGATCTGCCTATTCTGGAACTTCTTCCCACAACGTGCGCCCAGCTGCTGGCCCTGACTCCCACAGGTGTCCTGAAGGGGTGCCATGAGGCAGTGAGAGGGAGAGGCGTGCTCTGGTCTCTCATAGGGAGAACTGGAGGCCAACTCAGGCTGACTTAGAGTTGCTATTTCCTTTCCTTGGGGCCTACCCCTGTCCTGACTGGGTGCACCTATCCGTCTCTCCTCTCCAAGACCAGAGAAGCAGAAGACACTTGTCTCCTAAGAAAGTCTCCTAAGAGTCCTTTCCTGGGGCTCCCGGACAAAGTACCCCGTTTCCACGCAGGGGTTCCTCCCTCCCTCCCATAGTGCCTGTGTTTAAACGGTAAGCTGACTCCCCACTGGAGTCTCAGGAAGAGCAGTGGCTGGTTTCTGGCAATCTGTGGCCCCCACCTGTCTCCTAACGAGGCTGGAGGTGATCTGTGAGCCCCGCCTGTCACCTAATGAGGCTGGGACCTAATCAAGGGAAATTAAAGGCAAAAAATTTTCTGGAGGATTCGGCAGGGTGAGGGGTGGGGAAAAACATTTCACGCTTTCCTTTCCCCCATTTTATGATCAGGGTGGCACGCTTTTCAAGACTGTTGATGCTTCTGTCGTACAAAGTCAGCCGCACCCCCCTCTGCCACCCCGAAGCGCCAACAAGCCCCCCACCACGGGCCCTCAGCCACTTCTCTTCCACTCCTCCCTTTGAGACTACCTGAAGGACAAGCGCTTTCTTTTTCTCTTTGGATTGTGAATTTCTTTTGAACAGGAAGAAGAAAGGACTTCGCGTCAAAGCTACGCAGAGCCATCTTGTGGTCAGGCAGGGAAATGCCTGAGAGCAGAAAGGAACAAAACTGGGGATTCCGCCTCAGCACTTGAGTGAAGGCCCTGACTGGGGTCTGCACTCTTGAGGCTTTTCAGACATGTGGACCAACAAATGTCCTTCGATGTTTCTGCAGATCATTGTCCTTTACGGAAATGAGCACCTTTCATTGATATGGACTCTTAACAGAGGAGCATATTCATTTAGGGAGCTTTTTCTTGCTTCCCCTAATCCTGCTGGAGTTTCCCAAGGATAAATTAGCTGCCTGTGCTGGAAGTCAGATCCTCTTGGATCAATCATATTAGAGGGAAAAGACAACCAAGCTTAAGCCAAAACAAATAACTTTTAGTAACATTTTTCCAATGTTAAACATCCACATGAAACAAGGGGCTGGCAACCGAGATCCAAGTATTATTCCTATGGTTAGGACAGCGGCTATGCCATTTATCAGGACGCCAGGTTGGCGCTATTGTATGTCTGCGGAAAATTCCATTTTAATCTCGGAACAATGGAGGTAGGGGAGGGACAAGCATCCAGTTACCCTCCTAGTTAGAGCATGTGACCAGTGGAGCCGAAGATAAACAGTTTCTTCAGGGGCAGGGATCATTGCAAGAAGATGTGAAGCTATTTTGTTGTAGGAGAACCCATTTGCTGAATCTCTGACTTTAAGACAAAGAAGCAACTCTCAGCAGCAACTTCCAGTTTTCTTTTTTCTTTTTTTTTGCTTTTTGGATCACATCCAGCAGTGCTCAGGGGTAACTGGTCCTGGCTCTGCACTCAGGAATTAAATCCAAGTGGTGCATGGGGGGAATTATATGGGATACCAGGGACCGAACCCGGGTCAGCCGCGTGTACTACCCACTGTACTATGGCTCCAGCCCCACAACCTCCAACTTCTAAGAGCCATGAGGCTGTCTCTTCTGTCAGTGTGTCAAGGAAGCCAGCACGAGCCCATCAGTGTGGGGGAAGAGGCGGGACAGACATCCCAGGGAGACTTTGTAAAGGTCTGTGGCCTCTCCCCTCATCAGCAGTGATTTTTCTTCCTCTAATGAAACCCAGATGCTTCGGATGGAAAAAAGAACGGCTGACGTTCAAGTCATTTGCTAATTCTGCCTAGAGGTATAGGGGAAGGGGGAAGAAAAAAGCTGTACCCACATCATTAATTTTAAATATCCTATTTTGTTTTATTTTCAGAACGAAATGGTATGGAACAGTGTAATGAGCAATAGAAATATGGAAGCAAGAAGCAATTATATCTTCAAAGGAGCAAAATGAGAGCCAATAAAAGGGCCTGTGCAAGCTAGCACAGCGACAGGCCGGTCGGGTGCCACTGGCAGAGCCCACACAGGCCTCCTGGTTATGTCTGTGAGCTGTGTCTCACAGCCTCCATACTCTAGCTCTACGCATTCATTTCCAGGTAAATTTTCAATAATAATAATAATGATAATGATAACAATAATAATAATAATAATAATAATAATAATAATAATAATAATAATAATAATAAATAGCTTTCTCAAGAGGCCTGGCCTCACATTTCAAATTTAGTCACCAATACTGAGTTCCTCCAGTATCTGGTCGTGGTGGTGGTGGGCACCGGAGGGAGAAGATAAGATGAGGCACAACGGCCAAACCCTCCCTCAAAGCGCTTATTGGCTAGTTAAGACATAACGGTACACAGATAGCCACAACTTCATCTGGGCCGGGTGACAGCACATTTCATGGTCTGAAAAAACTGGGGAAGGTGTTACAGACACCAGAGAAGGAACAGAAGTAGGAGTAGAAGCAATGCTGGGTGAGCAGAAAAGAGTGAGTCTGGGTGCAGTGGGGCCTGGCAGCCGGGTAAGAAGAGCACCCAGGAGCACTGTAAGATGAGCGGGAGTCAGACAAGGTGGACTCCAGACCTCAATCACCAAAGCCTGGGCCCCAAATTCAGGTGTCCACTGTACCCTGGAACTAAGACAGATGCCAAGTGAATTTTGATACTGTTTGGAGTGATAGGAATTAGCGGTCCTTGTAGAAGAGCAGGAGCCGGACCATCCAGAATAGTGCTCTAGAACAAGGCCAGGGGGATTGCTCCAAGGTCGGAAAGCTGCCCCATGTGCTGGGGGAGAAGGCAGTTGAGATAGAGAAGGGACCACTAAGTCAATGATGGTTGGAGGGATCACTTGGGATGGGGGATGTGCGCTGAAAAACTGAGGCCCAAACATGATGACCTCCCAGTATTTGTATTGCCAACCAGAATGCAAAAAATGAGAGAGAGAGAGAGAGAGAGAGAGAGAGAGAGAGAGAGAGCGAGCGCCTGGCTGCCATAGAGGCGGGGGTAGGGTATCGGGGACATTGATGATGGAAAATGTACACTGGTGGAGAGATGGGTCTTCGATCATTGTATGACTGAAATTCAATCATGAAAGCTTTGTAACTGCATTTCATGGAGATTCAATTAAAAAAAGAAACAGTGCTCTAGAAAAATACTAGACAAATGAATATGATCTCTGTAACAAATCAAAAATGCTCAGGTCCTTATGTAAAGACCTGGTTCAGAATTGCCAATCTCAGGGCCAGAGCGATAGTACAGTCGACAGGGCACTTGCCTTACATGTGGCTGACCCAGATTCAATCCCCCACATCCCATATGGTCCCTTGAGCCCAGCCATAAGAAATTCCTGAATGCAGAGCTAGGAGTAACTCCTGAGCATCACTAGGTGTGGCCCCTAAACCAACCAAAACCAAACCAGAGCTGCTGATCTCAAAAGACCCACAAGAAACATCTAGAGAAAAAAAAAACAGAAGGATGCCAGGGATCAGGGGACCCCAGTTACATCCGCTTGCTCCATGTGACCAGATCCATAATCCTAAATTCCTTAACGACAGCCCTGGAGATGTCACCTTAGACCTAGATAAAAAAAACTGGCGAGAGACCTAAATAGAAGAGTTTCCTATGGGGCGGTACTAGGCATGACCACCCAGAGTGTGTCCCTTACCCTCCTCAGCACACAGGCAAGAGCGGACAACGACCGTGATAGTCAGGAACTCCAGGAACATGAGGTGGGCGGTCCCAAGGTGAAAGCACCAGGCACTGTGGGTGCTGGGGGGAGTGGGGCACTGCAGAGAACAGCCAACCCTCTCGTCTCCCCCTCCAGAGGGCAGGGAAAACTGTCAACCTCCCTCTGGCAGCAGAACTGGTGCCCTGGCGGCCAGTCCCCTCCTGTCGACCTAGGCCTTTCGGCTTGGACATTGCTTTCAATGCAGACATTTCTGCCTCCTCCCGGGTCCTGCTGTCCAAGATTGGCACCCCCAGGCCCCTGTCACCGTTGTGTTCACCCCGCCCTGGAGGTGAACGGCAAATGCTCTGAATAGAGACTGCAGTTCCATTTTGTGTCCCCATCACCAGTCACCTGGGCTGTCATGGGGGAGGAGCTCTGACTCAGTCCCCTATCTGAGGGAAGGGGGCCTCAGCCTCCAGAGCCCTGCCTCTGAGGTGAGACTTCATTAATGCCTGTTTGTCGAGCTATTTCCTCCAGGGTCAGTGGCCCAGGCACGGCCAGCCTGGTAACAGGAGGTCACCGGCCAGTGAGAGTTCTAGCCTGAGCCATGGCCAGTGGAGGGACTGCTGAGGAGTCTGCCATCCTGGGGTACAGGCTCCGGAGAAGGGGGGTGCTGAGGCCCACATCAGCAGTCCTATTAAAGGGACTGGGTTGCCGCCTGAAAGGTCCTTGTACCCCCAGGTCTGACCCTCGGCCATGCTGCTGGTCCCACTTGCCATGCCAGGGTGGTCGAGTCTCTGCTGAGGCCTGAGATGGTCTTCACTGTTGGTTCAGCAAACAGGTCCCCCAGACGGTTTACTCACCACTAAGCACTGGCATTTCTGTTTCACCGTGAGCAGCCAGCAGAGATCCCAACCACCGGCCTTCTCGAGCCCTTGCTGCAGTATCTCTCGGGGTCACTGCTCTGTATCAGCAAGTGCCAATGCCGGAGCTGGCAGCTGCAGACTCACAGTTGCCCCCTGCTAGGGAGAGTTGCTCTTAGCAGCTAAGGAGTCAGCACACTGGGATTGGGAGGCCACAGCCAGTGACTGACCCATACAAGACTCATAGGCTGGTCCTCTGGCCGCAAGGGGGCCCCGTGTCCATGCAGTTTGTGCTCCAGTGCCCTCCCTGCCACTGTGGTGGGTACTGTGGGGCGAGACTTTACCGGGGACCTTTACAAGGCTAGTTCTAGCTCAGCCACTTCCATCTTCCGAGCCAGTTTTTGCAGGAGAGCGTTTCCTCCATGAACCGTCTGTTCCCAAGCCCCTGCCTGGGGTTTGGCTTCTCAGGAACCTGAACTACTCTGGCCACAAAGGAACAACTGCGGAGGCCAAGCTCTCCATGACATGCCTGGTTCAAACTGGAGTCCTGGCCATCAGCACATCTTAAGTTCTCAGTAGTGATGGTTGTACCACAGGTTCATTCTGAGTTCTGACTAGGACCAGACGGTTCATAAAGCTTCACTCTGACCTAGTCCAAACTCCAAAATTTGCAGGTACCATAAAAATGCAAAATACCGTTATACTGGGATAAGGCCTCTCAGCGCCCAGCTCTGTGAAAAGAGGGACAGAGACGGGGAGATGGCTCAAGGGCTAAGCACAGGCTTTGCTTGCATGAGGCCCGGGGTTCAGGCTCCAGCTCCACATGATTCCCCTGAGCATCACCAGGAATGACTCCTGAGTACAGAGCCGGGAGTAGTTCCTAAGCACCACCAGGTGTAGACCCCCACAAGAAACCACAAACCAAACCAAAGGAGAAGAGTGAGACCAACAATTCATGCCCGATGCTGTTGGAGGACATGGCTGGAACAAGTCCTCCTAATGTCTAACCTCAGGCCTTTGGAGACGTGGGGACAGGAAAGCTGTGGGTCATAAGTCCCAGAGTTCCAGGCTCTGAACACACCATCTTCCCTCACCACCACCCTCCACACACCCTCCCCTGCCAAAGGAAGGGGGCCTGCTTCTTTGTGTGTGAGTCAGGGGCAGGCCAGCCACACTGGCAAGGACAAATCCCATTTCTGATTGCAGACACTTACAAGAACAGACACGGAACTGAAATGGCAAGGGCTTGAGACAGCCTGGAACCATCACCGAACTACCTGCCCCGGGCCACTAAGTGACCAAGCATGGCGGGACAGACTGGGAGCTGGGCCAAACGGGGGGCAGGAAGGACTCCAGTCACATCCCCTGCAGAGCCAAGCAGAGCACCCTCAGTCCCAACCCCGCTGATGCAACACGCCTTTTCAATTCTTGCTCCTAGGCAGAAGTATAATCCATGAATTAAAGATAATTAGTGTCCTTCTCGATCGTGCAACTGTAATTATAGACATTTCAGTGCTCTGAGTGCATTGTTGAAGAATCAATTGTCTCACAGTTCGTGGAGGGCCGGAGGGTGCTCCCAGCCCACCCCACCCTGGTGATGAGACAATCACTGGCAGAGTGTGGGCCTGAAGGAGACCTGGCTTTGTCTGGGCGTGGGGATGTAGGGGGAAGAGTAGAGAACCCAAGTTCCCACAGGATGGAAAATGCCACCGGCTTCCAGAGTCGGTGTGGGGTGGGGTACCCTGAGTGGCTGGGATCTTCCTCTGTCATTAGGCTCACAGGCACCTGCTGTATGCTGACACCAGGTAGCAGGGACACTGGTGCTAACCAGTCATTTGTGGGCTCCTCTCAAAGCCTCCGGTCTCCTTGGTGAGGATGGATGGTAAGTCAGGCCAAAGAACTCAATATGGAAACTGTGGAAAGGAGTGAAAGCCTGGTCTGCAGACGCAAACACAGAAACTTCTTCTAACCTCCCAGGTATGTTCAGAGAAGGAACTGCAATGTTGCTGCGGGATGCTGAGTTCCCAGTGGGACTGAGAGAACAACCTGTTCACCCAGCCCCTGGCCCTGACCCCTGTCCACCTGGCCCTCGGACCATGCTCCACAGCTATCTGCTACATGACAGGAGGACGAGTCACCTTTGGACTCAGGTTTGGGCACAGATGGTGCCTGACTTGCCATGTTATGGCTCAACTTTTCAGCTTCATGATGGCACAAGAGCAGAACTTTCTGTAGGAACAAGAATCCAGATTTCCCTTGTGACCTTCTCTCTGGCTAGTCATGCTTGGCACCATCTGTCTGACACTCCAATGCCACTCTGTAGAGGCAGGGCACGCCCTGAGGGTAACCAGCCCTTTTTCACTTTCAGCAGTCGGCCAACTGCCCACTGGAGTCAACTCTTCACTATGAAAGTGTTAGTGATCGAACGACGGTGCCCAACTATAGGCAGAGCAAGGTCAAGGCTGGCAAGCTTCAGCTGTGATCCTCAGTGTCCCCCATGCAGGTTTGGTCTCACATTTTCAGCGTACAATGAGCGTATTGTATATAACCTGTCCTGAGCTAAGGAAGACCTGCAGCTCACAAATGTGCCTCCAGGTCCTCCTAACTGGTCTGTACATGGGGCCTGTCCCCATCACCCTAGCCCGTGACCTCCCAGAAAGTTCCCATACTGCCTTTATGAGCCAAGCTCAGAATCTACTCTGAGCAGCCTCTCTCCACCCGGGCACGACACCTATTCTGGGACTTCTAGAGTCTTGTTTGTGCTTGATTCTTGTTCCTCACGACGGCATTATTCTATCTACTAAGGCTGCCAAACACTGAATCAGCCAATGCTGAACTAGAGCCAAGGATTCAGGGAAGGGAGGGAAATAGGACATGCCTGGTTAGGGGTCATGTGACACAGAAAAGTATCAGACTACACTTGGCGAAAGATGACTCACAGATAAGAACTCAGTGCCAGTGGGAAGCCAGGGACAGGGTCACCAAGAAAAACACAAGCCACTGCCTGCACCCCCGTTCCCTGAAACATTAGAGGAATCATGGGTTGCAAGAAGGATGGGAGGGTTCAGCCAATTCCAGCAGAACCAAGAAGGATGAGACAAGTCAAGTGGTATGTGTTAATATCCCATTGGATCTGTCTGGGGACCATAGCTGGTGGTGCTGAGGTGGGAGGTGGCGGGAGCTGTCCCTCTTGGTGGCATATGGCATCGTGGCAAGGAGGCAGGGATTGAATACAGGGTTCCTATACGCAGAGTATGTGGCATCTAACCTTTGAGCAATCTCCCCTGCCCTTGAATTCCCTTTAAACACGTATTTTTGGAGCCAGAGCAACAGCACAGCAAGTAAGGCATTTGCCTTGCAGAAGATGACCAGTTTGGATTCTGACACCATATTAAAGTCCCCTGAGCTCCACCAGGAGTGGTCCCTGACCACAGAGCCAAGAGTAAGCGCTGAGTACCACAGGGTGTGGCCCCCAAACAAAACAATGAAATAAATGAACATGTGTTGTTCTCTAACTCTTCAATAATGATGTGCTGGACCTTTCTGGCACCCAATCAAACCTCTCATTTTAAGAGTGAACAATGAGGTACAAGAAAGGGATATTCTCTGACCCTTCCCACTCAGGGTTTTGACTTTTTGCAAATTTTGCAAATCTGGACTCAAGTGAAAGTATGAGTTCTGGTGGCTGGAGAGGTAGTAGGAGGCGGGGCACTTGCCTTGCACACAGGCAATCAAGTTCAGTCCCTAGCACCATATATGATTCCCTCACCCCCAAGACTTACCAGGAGTGAACCCTGTGCCAAGGGCCAGGAGGGTACCTCAAGCACCGCTAGATGTGGCCCAAAACAAATATAACCCTCAAGAGATAATTCTAAAAAAGGCAAATGTCACACCAAATAACTAGAATTTCCATAGCATTTAACGACTATTACAAGGGTATTAGAAAGGGACATAAAGTGACCCTTGAGAAGAAGGGAACCATACATGAAGAGCTCAGTCTCCTATTTCTAGAAACTTCCTCCTCCCCGCACCTGCTGGGTAAGAATGCCAGGCTCTTGGCTGGTGGGCTTCAACATGAGTTGTTCCTGTGCTTCTTGACCTTGCTGAACAACTGCTATTTCCAGCTCAAACACTTCTGAAAACCTGCCAGGAAGACAAGAGTCACTGGTCTTTAACGATGAGGTCAGAACCAAAGTACTATTGGCTCATGACTTGGTGGGTTTGGAAAGGCAACCCCAGTGCCTTCTCTGGAGCTACTCAGCTTGAAGTGCATGAAGCTCAATGGTAGAGCTCAGTGGCAGAGCACCTGCCTCCCGTGCCTGAGGCCCCGGATTCCATCCTTGGCACCCCAGTGAAGTGTGTGATTGCCATCACTGGTAAGTGCGAATCCCAGCAAATAGCATAACTGAAGTGTCTGACCTCCAATTCATAACCAAATGTGAACAAAGAGGGAAAATACATAAATAAGTAAAGTCTTAAAGTTCCACAACAGTTGGCCAACAACTATATAAAAGGTTTTCTTTTTAAATATTAAAAAACTGGATTTTGGAAAAAGCACAAAACTTTTCCCTTCTCTTTGAATAAACAGGAAATAGAAGGCAATGGTGAGTTAACTGCATAATCTATTATTTAACATTTCTCATGCTAATCTGTCCAAGAGCTTCTGTATGGTTTATTAAAATTTGCATTTTGTGTATGGACCTAAAAGGGAGCTGTTTTAATGTATGTATCTATCAAAATAATTATCCGTATATTTTGGTTAAAGAAAAGCATGCTGAATTCCCCTTTCCCTTTCCCTGGCAGCTGCATAAGTAGATGACACAAAGGAAATACTGTGGGACGGCTTCTTGTTTTGAAAGATTTAAGTCAATTTAAATTCTGTGCTATGTAAATGGAAAGTTTGGGAAAGGAAGGCTCCAACAAGAGGCACGCGCGCCCTCTGCCGGCTGACAAGAGGACCCAGGCAAGCACCTTCACTATGCTGGGACAGGAAGATTCTCACAGGGAGTGACAGGAAGTTGCTCCTTACCTGCGTTACCCACAGCTTCTGCTGTTGAGCAAGGCTGACCTATGAACAAGAAGGTCCAATGACAAAAAGAGCCTGTCAAAATGAGGGCCGGTTCCTGACCTGGGAACCAAAACACTCTAGTGGTGATCCTGGGTTCTGGAAGACCATGCTCCTTCCTGATCTCCCTCACAGCAGAACAGCCACTGCTGCTGTGGTCCCTGGCCCAACGCTGGGCACAAGAACGGGGCACAGTGACTACTACAGAAAGGGCAAATGAAAGAATGACTTGAACGCGGAAACCCAGGCTCCAATCTGCTTAACGACTTCGAACACTGGACAAAGCAGGTTTCCCTGGGCATGGCAGGAACTTCTCCAGGATGTGGCTGAGAGCTTTTGAGAAGCTTGTTAAAGAGCCTTTCAAGACCATACTTATCCTGCTCATGAAGGGCTCTTAATGTACATCTCAACATGCGGTCCCTCAGCTGGCCCAGGAGGGGTTAATGATATCAAAGTCAGTCACTAACTATGCATCGCCTAACAGGTTACAAAGCACCTTCGCAGTACCTCATTTGATCTCAACAGTCCTGAGAAACGATTATCTCCCTATGATACTATCTAAGAAAGACGGAGTGATGTGTTCATGTGGACAGAGTGATAAAACTGATAACATGCGTGCACTCACATGCACACACACACGTGCATGCGCACACATACACACACACACACACACACACACACACACACACCCTCTAAGCCACCATATGATATACTTAGAGAAGGCAGCCCCAGCTTTTAAAATCACTAATTGTCCGAGCATGAATATCTCGTATTCCTCTCGATAGCCAGATGATGGGAATTACAAAGCTAGCCTGGCCAGCCTGCCTGAACCATCTTAACCACCGCACTTTCTTCCCAGGACACTGCCCAGGCCAGCAGCCACGCCTCTGGCCTCCTGCATCAGAAAAACTACCATCCTAGGGCATGGGCTGGAAAACACCTGAGCTGGACCCGGGTCACAGGTACCCACCGGTTAGTAGCAGAGTGACCCTGGACGGGCCCAGGAGCTATCTGGCCAGGCTGTTTGATTTCAGGGAAAGCAAGCGACAGCTCAGCAGCAGCCTCGTGTTTGCTTAGGTCCTGGCTGGGCTCGGACAACAAACCCAGGCTGGGCCTGGAGTCAGAGTGGGTCACCTTTGGTCTTGGCCCCTGACGTTCCTCCTGCAGCTCCTTCTCCCCTTCCTCGGCGGCAAACATGCCCCGATTGAGCCTGCAAGCCCCGGAACTTAAAGAAGCCCTGAACAACCGAAGGACATGGACACACCGACCACAGCAATCAGGCGAGGCCTGGGGAGAGGGAGCCAGGTCCAGGCCAGGGCCCCCCAGCACCACAGATGCACCCCTGGCGGCCTCCCCCAACCTCCGCCAACAGACCCGTAGAGCCAGAAGCGGCCACTAGAAACAAGACATGAAATGTGTGCCAGGAGGGCTGTGAGGCTATTGAGCACTGTGCCCAAAGCAGGGCGCGGAGGTGGGGAGGTGGCGGTGCCCAGAGCGAGGCCGTATTTCTTGGGACCTTCCAGGATGGGCTGTTGGAGTGATGGGCGCCAGCAGCCCCCAGGGTAGGTGGAGGGGGTTCTCAAGGCTCTTCTGATGACCACCAGCAGGCCTGCATGCAGGCCACCTCAGGGGCCAAGGACAAACACCGAAGTGACCTCCGCCCTCGCCCCCTACTGCACAGCCAGAAAGGGGTTTGCCCTGCTATGCCAAAGGGGCAGCCTCGCCCCCAAACGAAATGCCATGAGGCCAAGTGGCCACTTAAGCCCCGATAAACCGCACAGAATCTGACCGTGGTTGGCACGGGAGGGCCACGCAGGTCTGTAGCGAGGAGCCTGGCGATGACGAGGTGGGCCCATGGCGGCTTCCGGCGGGCGCATGGCGGCTTCCCGTGGGCCCATGGCGGCTTCCCGTGGGGCCATGGCGGCTTCCGGCGGGCCCATGGAAGCTTCCGGTGGGCCCATGGCGGCTTCTGGCGGGCCCATGTCAGCTTCCAGTGGGCCCATGGCGGCTTCCGGTGGGGCCATGGCAGCTTCCGCGCTCCCATGGCGGCTTCCTGTGGAGCCATGGCGGCTTCTGGCGGGCCCATGGCGGCTTCCGGCACCTCACTGTCCGCGGCCGTAAATCTCACACAGCCGCCATTTCTCCTTATGTGTTGTCTGGTCGTAAAGGCAGGAGTGCTCTACGGCCCACGCTCTTACGGCTCTACGGCCGAGCCTTCCGGTGGGCGCACGTGAACTTGCAAAAGGCGAGGCAGGAGTTTCAAGCCGGGTACTGCGTGGTTCCTGAACACCACCGGGTGGAGGGCGGTGTTCAAACGTCAAAACAAAACCCAAAGCCATGCCTGCATGTAGATGGCACACAAACATCTCTGTCTACACACACACACACACACACACACACACACACACACACACACACATATGTATACATATATATATGAAAGAACATCCTAATATATCAATACATCAAGTGTTACTATCTGGGATTTTGTTTTTCAGTTTATTCTCTATTATTTTTCCAAATGTGAGTTGCGATACACTGCATTGATTTTATGATACACTAATGAAGGCAACTTGCGGTTTAAAAAATATCAGGGTACTTGACTCTGTCTGCCCCCTCCAGTCCCATCTTCTGTCTGCTTTCTGTTAACTGTTTGAAACCCAGGGAGGAGGAAATTCCAAATGGGAAAATTACAGCAGGGCAGAGAGAGCCGGAGTACATACACAGCTGAGAAAACAAAACTCACCTGTTCAGCCAATTAGGTTGGGGAGGAACTTCTGTTAGTAGAACTAAGTGTTCGAAATTAAGTAGATTGCATATGGGAACATATAAAACTGTGGGCACAAAAAATATGGGGGTTGGAGGCTGCCTCTAGATCAGTAATCAGCTTTGTGTCCAATTTACCTGTCTGCCTGACCTGTTAATAAAGTTTTATTGGAACACAATGATGCCCATCCATACCATTCTCTAGTGACTGCTTTTGCTAGAACTGCACGTGTGAGTAGTGTTGATCAAGACTGCATTACCTGAAAGGCTGAAGCTATTTACCATCAGATCCTTTGTAGGAAACATTTACTGGCCACTGGGAGAGATGGAAAGTGTCCCCTACCTATCCTTAAGAACCAGGCATGGCTAGGGGTTGTCCAAGGAGAACTCACACATAGGCATCATCTTTCTTAACATCAAGGATGTCATTGCAACCCCTGCACCCTCAGGCTGGGACATGAAGCTGCTGCAGCACACAGGAGGTGCTAAACAGGGTGGGTTCTGGGTGAGATTTTTGTTGTAAGCTGCATTACTCCTGTGAATACCCAACAGCACCTAGGGCATGAGTAACTGAAAAGACAGGTCCCCATGAGCAAGTGACATTGGGGTTGCATTTGTATTCTCACCGTCTAGCACAGAAATGGTATGTGCAAGGTGCTAAGCAAATATTTGTTCAATGTTCCTTCAATGAGAAAGAAATTGATGGCATATGGTATAGAAACTGAGTTTTATCACAACCCTTCTGGAAGGCAGTTCCATTAAAGATTTCCATAACCCAGAACTAAAATTCTCTCTTAAAAGATCAAGACAGGCTTGTTAGGGGCCAGAGAGACAGTACAGAAATTAAGATACAACCGATCCTGGTTCAATGCTTGGCACTGCATATGGTCCTCAGGCACCACTCGGAGTGATCCCTAAGCCTGGGCCCAGGAGTAAGGCCTGAGCATAGCCACTGGATGTGACACCCTCCCCTCACCCCCCCAAAAAATAAAATAAAAATGACTTAAAGTGGCAGAGCCAGAATGACTTGATCTATATAGTTGAAAAAAACACTGGCTTGCTGCAGAGAACAGAGACTATGTCTTATTCACTGAATCCAGCAGGTTTTCTTTAGTCTTTTGGTTGTCATCTAAGAATTCACTCTGTTCTCTTATAGATCTTAACACTTGTGTCGTGTGTCACTGTGACACTGCTGCTTTGTCTGTGATTGGGTTAGAGGTGGGCAATACAATGTGAGAGGCCGGAGAGCTTCTAATAAAGATGTCATCCTGTGAAAAATCCACTCAGGGGCAGAGGCAGAGCAGAAAGACAATGTCATCTGAGCAGACGATGCTGTGGAGCACCATTCTCGCCCAAATTCCTACTTCTGGGTTGCTTTTTTAAAAAATCACTTACCAGGGAAATGAACAAATCCCTCCTGTTTGTACTACTCCAGTCACAAATCCTGTTACTCAATCTCCATTTCTTTATCCTGTCAAATTTCCTTCCATGCTCTTATTATTAAGAAGTGTCTCATTATTGATTGGTTTCCTTGCCTACCTCTCCCAAGCCTGGGACAGAAACTCCCAGAAAGGGGCCCTTACCAACTGCTGCTTACTGCTTAGCATCCAGGGCTGATGCCAGGTCTGGCCACTGTTGTGGAATCCAAACACAAACCTAAGAGGCTCACACTTCCTTGGGGAAACAGAAAAATAAATTTATAATGCAATGTAACAAATGTCGTCTTACAGGTAAAATCACTGAGGACTTCCTTTGCTTAGAGACCCAGTGCCTTAGAAAGCTTTTGTTAGAGTCGATGAGATAGAACAGCACATAGGTTCAATCCCCGGCCTCCTATATGGTCCCCTGAACACTGCCAGGAGTGATTCCTGAGTACAGAGCCAGGAGTAACCCCTGAGCATTGCCAGGTGTGGCCTCAAACCAACCCCAGCCAAAAAAATAAAAGAGGTAAGAATCAAAGCTGTTTTTGTCAAACTGATTCTTCCCACTCAAGCTTCCACAGGGACAGTTTTATGTGTTTTTTTAAAAAATGTATGAAACTATTTTATTTAAGGGTAAGGATTGGGACATACTTGGTGGTGCTCAGGGGACTGAACATATGCGTCCATGTGCCAGGGATCAAACTGAGGTCAGTGGCACGAAAGGCAAGTGTTTTACCTACTCTACCCACTCTCTGCCCCCCAGAAGCTTGTGTTTAAAATGTCTCAACCAGAGAATCCCATTTTCAAGGAATGCTTGTGGTTTTGTCAGCCACTATGCAAACATAAACAAGGGCCATTATTTAGGGGAGGAAAGCAAATGTAGATGTTCCAAGAAGTCATGTTCTTTGCTCTGGGCTGTCAAGGGAGGCAGACAGCGAGTCCAGTCTCCACAGACACAATCTTTCCTTGTAGCCTGGGGGGTGATGCCAGTCCTGTCTGAGAATTATAGGCTTTGGGGGTCATACATGTTTTCCTCAGAGCAGCCCCTATCACCTGACCTCCATGAAGAATACGGGTGGTCAGACAACATCCTTCAGGATGAACTTTTGGGAGCTGGAGTGAGAACAGAATTTCTCGACCCATGTGAGAGTCCTTTGACTGAAGAAGGGAAAGTGTCCCCAGCACAGTAGGACACCTGTCACCAGAAACCACCCGGGCACACAGAATGGGAGGAACGGCTTTAATGGTGAGTGCAGTTGTCACCCAGCTCAGCTCAGCTTCCGCCCCACCAGGGAGAAAAGTCCCTTGTTGTTGGCCAGGGAGTAACCCTGAGAGATCACTTCAAACTGTTCGATGGTGTAGCCAGCCTCCGTCACGGCGGCCTCGATGGCCTCCCGGCCCAGACACAGGCTGGAGAACTTCTGCTCGCCAATCATATAATAGCTGCTCTGCAGGGCATCCACGAGCACCAGGACGCCCCCGGGCTTCAGCAGGCTGCCCAGGTTCCTGAGGGCCGAGCGGTAAGTGGGCAGGTCTGGGCACGCAGCGTCCAGGCAGAGAGTGCTGAGCAGACAGTCGGCTTGGGGCAGCGCCACCGCGCCCAGGGGCTGGCTCTGCGTCACGTCACACTTCAGAACCCTTTTGATGGCCCGCCTCAACTTCTCCTCTTTCTCCGGCACCTTGACTCTGAAACACAAGACCAGACCCACAGATGGCACTCAGCTGCCCTGTTGGTGTCGGGTGTTGGGGGGAGGGGGGCTAGAGCACTCAGATCACAGCTGGGCATGGCAGCTTGGTCCCTAACAGTCTAGTCTCAGGCCCTCCCCTGATGGAAGAGTGGAAGAGCAAGGAGAAATGGGGGAAACATGGAGAACTGAATGTCATCCCATTCCCAGTGCATGATTACCCAGGAAGGATCAGGGAATCCTGAGCTCCCTGTGTCTATAATGGACTGCCCCCAAGCAAGTCATGCCTCCTCCACTGCTCAGAGCAGTACTGGGCTCCTCCAACACTGTCATCATCATCATCTTCATCATGACATCAGCATCATCATCCTCATCATTAGCATTATACCATCACTACCATCATCATCATTGCTACATCATCATCCTCATCCACTCCCCTCTGCCAAACTGCAAGAAGCAACTGTGAAATCAGGTCCAGATTTCCTTGGGGGAGATACAAGAAAGTTTTAAATCTGTTGTGAGGTTTGAACAATTCTGTAAATATACTAAGAACTACTTAACTATATATCCTAAATGGGAAAATTATGGTACATCAATTTTATCTCACAGGGAGAGAGAGGGCGGTAGGGGAGGGAGAAAGGGAGTACTGGAGAGTCGGAGGACAGTAGAAATTGTTCCAACACTGAGCCACCCTACCATGTCTAGAAAGCTTGCAGAGAATGTGCTGATTATAGAGGAAAGATTTGAAGGCTGCCCTCACTATTTCAGGTCCCAAGGCATGACCTTGGGCACATAGCAAATGAGTTTGGGGGGCTGCTGAGGAGGCTCTTGCATAGCAATTCTCAGCCAAACAGGCTGGCAGCTCAGTTCAAGGACCCATAGATGTGGTGCTGCTGGGATGTTGCAGGGCTGAGGATACCCAGGCCACCCTGGGCCCTCCAGGGCTGTACCCAGCAATGTTCAGGGCACTATGTGGTGTCAGGGATAGATTCTAGGTGGGGTGAATGCTAGGAACTGCTGTACTATCTGCTGACTGTAAAATCCCAGTTTTTCACGTTCTAATTGAACTCGTAAAGAATCGAGGCAAGAATCTGGTACCACCTACAAAATGGAATAGTATGTAGCTGTTAGGAGAGATGAAGTCATGAGATTTGCTTGTAAGTGGGAGTATCATGCTAAGTGAAATGAGTCAGAAAGAGAGGGACAGACATAGAAGGACTGCACTCATTTGTGGAAAATAAAATAACGTAATATGAGAATGACACCCAAGGACAGTAGACACAAGGGCCAGGAATATTGTCCCATAGTTGGAAGCCTGTCTCATGAGCTGGGGGAGAAGGCAGCTGGAATAGAGAAGGGATCACTAAGTCAATGATGGTTCGGGAGGGGAGATGTGTGCTGAAAGTAGATAAAGGACCAAACGTGATAGCCTCTCAGTATCTGTATTACAAACCACAATGCCCAAAAGTAGAGAGAGAGTATAGGGGAAATTGTCTGCCATGGAGGCAGGGGCGGTTGGAAAGGGGGGGTATACTGGGGATATTGGTGGTGGAGAATGTGCACTGGTGGAGGGATGGGTGTTTGATCATTATATGCTTGAAACTCAAACATGAAAGCTTTGTAACTGTATCTCACTGTGATTCAATAAAAAAAATCTGGTACTCTGTTCTTACAGTGAGAGAGGTGAAGAGTGTTGAGGTGGAGGATGCCTGTAAAATAGGCACACATCAAAGACAGGGGCATAGGAGAGGCTCAAACTGTGGTTGGCAGCAGTCACACAGACATGACTTCTAGAATCAAGTCATTTGGGGGAGGCCAGCTCAGAGAGGCACTTGAAGATGGGAGAAAATCCTGACTTGAAAGGGATCGCCATTACTGTCAAACTACTGGGGCTACAGGCTATAGCAGGAAGATTAGGATGAGGACGTAGGCCTTTCTGGCCCCCCAAAAGAGTTCCTTCATCAAACAGTGCTGTCATGGAAGGACAAAGTCTCAAGAACCCACTTTACCAACTCAGGATCCAGGTGTGACATAGAAAAACTTTGACTGCTTGATTTTAGGGGTTCATTTCTGAATCTGATGGGAAGGCTTGAGGTGACTAGGGAAACTGGATATTGAGTTCTAGAAGTCTGTTGGACATATGACTAGAATTTTGGAAAGGTGTGCTGTTCGACAACGAGAATTTCTTTTTTTTAACCACATTCTGAAAATACTAGGCAATGTCTGACTTAGATAGCGATTTGGGTATTATTCAAATTCTCATAGCTATCCACTTTCCCCCAAGTTCATATTGACTATGTTCTATGAAATCACATGGTTAGTAGAAAAGAGCTTTGAAATCACTTTCATTTTGAAGAGCAGGAATTGGGGATCTCCCACAGGGGGCTGGAGCACAGCATGTGAGGGAGTCCCAGGTTCATGTCAGATATCACGTGGTCTCCTGAGCACTTCCAAGAGAGACCCCACCCCCCACCTTGAGCACTAGTCCCTGAGTATCTTGTTAGTCCAAACACCAACAAGAATATATCTTCACTATAAATATTACAGAGGTAGAAAAACTCTAATTAAGGGTTAAAATCTGAACACCACTTCTCCCAACTTTCGACTAAATGCCAGAGGAGAAATGTGAAGCAATATTTAAGCAATATTAAACAATTTTACGATGCTGCTATTGTGAAAGGCAGTAAAAGTTCACTCCATCTGTGTGTGTGGGGGTGGCTTGAAAAATATGTCACTCATGTGTGGCTTTAAAAAAATTATTTGAAGACTTAGCCAGCAAAGAGATCACTCAGCATTTAGACCTCAACAACTAGAAAAGTCACAGAAGAAGCATAAAATATATTTGCATGAACATGACCAGAAGCAAGTGTCCAAACTGAAACTTGAAAGAAAATATAAATATGAGACCTTAACTTAAAGTCTTGAGATTTCAGAACTATGATTGTGACAATGGGCACTGGGCAGAGAGAGGCCAGAGTGACTCTGGGTGTCAAATTTGTTATGTTTGCCAATGTGAGACCCTAGCTTTGACCCCTGGCACTGTAGAACATGAATCTGCTAAATGCTTCTTTTTGTGAAGAAGACAAAAAAGTCACTGATTTTTCTCTGCTGTTGATAAAATGAAAGAATTTGTCCCTAGTAGATCTGTATAAAAAATATAAAGGTTGAGAGATGGGGGAATGGGAGGGCTTGCCTTGTGTGCAGCTGACCCAGGTTCAATCATGAGCATCCCATATGGTCCCCCAAGCCACACCAGGAGCGTTCCCTGAGCACAGAGCAGGAGTAAGTCCTGAGAACCACCAGGTGTGGCCTCCAAAACAAAAATAAACTTTTTCAAAAAGAATATTAGATAGACACACATGCATATATGTATAATATGCATATATGTATGTGTGTATGTGTGTATTTTATATATACATATATTATATATACATATATTATATATACATATATATACTTTTTTGGTCATACCCAAAGATGCTCAGGGGTTACTCCTTGCTCTGCACTCAACCACAGTTAAAAAGAAGACAGTAGGTGCTGGAGAGATAGTAGCATGCCTTGCACATGGCCAACTTGGGTTTAATCCCCGGCATCCTATATGGTCCCCAGGTGCACTGCCAGGAGTGATTCCTGAGCACAGAGCCAGGAATAACCCCTAAGCATTGTGGAGTGTGACAAAAAGAAACAAAAGAAGAACCAATAAAGGGGATGGAGTGTGGTTCTGGGGCCAGAGAATGTGTCTTGCTTGTACAAGGTTCAGAGCTGATCTCCAGCATTGCATGGACCCCTGAGCATCACCAGGCAAGCCTCCCAACCCCCCAGCAATGAAAATAAACAAAGAAGCAATAATAAACAAATGAAAGTCCCACTGACTGATTAAATAAAGTGAAATAATACCAATACACTATAGTGTTATTGTATGAAAGTATACCTAGGAAAGTAGACCTGATTTAGACTTGATCATAGAATATCAATGGTTTCAGTACTACTGTAACATAAACAGACTAACGATTCAATTAAAGGGCAGAGATTGTCTGACTGGATTGAGAAGCAAGTTCTTCCCGACATGCTATTTGCAAGTAAAACATTCTCTGCAGAAAATACAGAAAGATTGAGAGGCCAGAGAGATAGTACAGTGGGCAAGATGCTTGTTTTCCAGGGTTCACTCCTGGCCCCCACATGGTCCCCTGAAACTGCCAGGAATAATCCCTGAGCACAGAGCCAAGAGTAAGTCCTGAGAACAACCGGATTTGCCTCAAAACAAAATAAAACTACAGGAAGGGGCCGGAGCGATATTACAGCAGGTAGGGCATTTGCCTTGCAAGCAGCAGACTGGGGTCCAATCCCCAGCATCCCATACGGTCCCCTGAGCACCGCCAGGAATAATTTCTGAGTGCAGAGACAGGAGAAACTCCTGAGCATCACCAGGGGTGATCTAAAAAAAAAACAAAAACCCTGCAGGAAGGAAGGTGGTGAAGACTCAGGAAAAAAAGGACATTCCACGTGAGTCTCCATCTTGGCGATACATACCATGATCTTGCTCCAAGCTCAACGGGTGCAGAACCGTTTACCCCTGATTTAGTAGTCCAGAATGGCAAGCAAGGAAGTCCTGCCTGGTTTCTGTGGGGCAAAATCATGTGCTCAGATTTATTTGGAGGCTTTGGTGGAGCCATTACCCTCAACTCAGGTCCAGAAAAGGGAAATCTGCTTCCAATTCCATGCCTCAGGGCATGTCAGAGCCGGTGAGTGAGTTCCCACAACCAGGAGAGGGGTTGTTCTCTTGAGGCTGAATCTCAGAACTGGTGTCCCAACTTCTCTGCCTCATTCTGTTAGAATCAGGTTACTAAATCCAACAGACACTTGGGAGGAGGAAGTGAGAAAAGGGTGTGAATGATCAGGGAAAAGTCGACTGGGACCATTGGAGAAAGGATCTACCATCATCCCACACAGATCAACGGGGTGATACTGATACCAGAGTAGAGTTTATTACCAGAGGGAAAGGGAATACTAGCACGTGGATAAAAATGATCATTCACAAGAAGACACAGGAGCCAAACTTGTATGCAGCCAATACCAAGGCTTCAAAATGCACAAAGCAAAGGTTGCTGAACTACTGGAAGCAAAAGACCATCAAGTCACAGTACAGGTCTAAGATTTCAAGTCCTCTTTCTGGGACAGATGGAGCACGTAAACGTCAACCACAAAAACAGGTAGAAATTTGAGTCTTCCTAGCAACCTACTGACTTCATTGATATTACTAAAACTGAAGCCCACAACTACAAAAATCAGCCAAGTCAGCAAGATTCCAGGGTTCAAGGTATTTCTCTTATTTTATAAGCTATAAAATAAAATCAAAATTATGTTAAAATTACTAAGGTTTTAGAATATAAAATAATAGGACATCTTATTTTTAATATTTTGGCTTTGGGGCCATACCTGACGGTGCTCAGAGCTTGTGCCTGGCTCTGTGCTCAGGGATCACTTGTGGCAGGGCTCAGGGCTCATTATGTGGTACTGGGGATCAAACCCAGCTCAACCATGTACAAACTCACTCATCGTACTATCTCCCCAGATGAACAATAAGAAAAAATTAAGGAAAATCTGTGCAAAGTATGAGAATTATAAAACAATGCTGAGAAAAATTTAGTTGTTATTTTATTATTTTTTGGCTTTGGGGGTCATATGCAGGTGATTTTCAGGGGTTATTCTGGCTCTGCACTCAGGAATTACTCCCAGAAGTTTGCTCAGGGAGCCATATAGGATGCCGGGGATCAAACCTGTGTTGGCCACATGCAAGGCAAATACCCTTCCTGCTGTACTATCACTCTGGCCCCCTTCAAATAAAGTTATAAATAAACAAAGATCCACACTTATGAAATTTCAGTATGTTCAATTGTTCTAACTTAGGAATTAAAAAAATCACAATCAAAATCTCAGCAGACTTTTATGAAGACCCTTGTACATTTGTTCTGCTATTTATATAAAAAACGTAAAGGAGAGACCAGAGAGATAATACAGGGATTAAGTCACTCCTTGCCTTGTATTCTGCTGATTCCAGTTTGAATCCCCTGCACCACATATGGTCATAGCGCTAGGGGTCATTCCTGAGCACAAAGCAAGGAATAACCCCTGAGCACAGCTGAGTAGGCATCCTTAATGATGTTAAAATGGCCAAGATAATCTTGGCTGAGTTGACAATGGAGGAAACAAACAAAAGTTGTAGAACCTCTGGTATCTGACTTCAGAACTTACACCCTCTGCTAAAAGGAATTAGAATAAACTCAGGGGAAGCTAAGGGACTCCACATGAGCACAGAAAGGCTGTTAGGAACAATGCATAAGAATCCTGTCTCCAAGAGTAATCTTGACTGGCTACTCTTAACAGTTCATGCTTACTACCAACAATATGCCATGACCTGTAAGCAAATGAGCATGCAGTTTAGACTTCAAATAACCTAGAAGTCAGGAGAGGGGATAGGGGGTGGTTAAAGAAACAGAAACAAATGCTTGAGTTCATTTCAGAATGAAAACTGATGAGGGAAGTTGGCAGATAAATGAGAATCAGGCAGAAGGACTAGAATAGAGAAATGAATTGCTCTTTAGTCCAGAAGGAGAGACAGACGGACACCCACCCCTAGGGTCAGGGTGAGGCCACATGACTTTATACCGATCCCCGGAATTGGGGAATTTGGCATCATCCTCATTCCCCCCTCCCCACCAACCCCATTGTTCAAGCTCAGAAAATGGGAGTCACCCTGGACGCTTCCCGCTCTCGGTCCCGGCAGCCTCATCACCAAGTTGCATATGTTCCATCTTGACCTTCACCCTGACAGGGACACCTCACCCCAGCACCAGCATCTCTGGCCTCAGCCTGTTCCCCACACACTAGCCAGCAATCTCTGTAAGTGGGCATTGGGTCATGACGCTCTCCTAACTCCACCTCTAATGCCTCTCGAGACCCGGAACATTTATAAGGTGGCCCCAAAGGCTGTAAATCAGTGGTCATCACCCAGTAGTCTGTGGAAAGGTTTAAAACCACTGGCAAGAATCTTGGTGAGCAGAGTCATCATAAAGCGACCCACAGGATGGGTTTCGGGTGGCAGGGCTCAAAAGGCTGCAGACCATTGCTCTCAAAGGCCTAGCTGCTGCTGCCTTCCCCCAGGGGGGCTCTAACACAAGCGGGACCCTCTACTATGGCAGTGAGATGCAAAGGTTTGCTAAATTAAAGGAAGGAAAGCTCTGAGATGACTGAAAAGGTTTTACACTTGCTTTCTTGCAGGGTGTTGTCCTGCCAGGAGACCAGAGGCCTTCTTTGAGCAGGTCACGGGACACGTCCACTAAAACATCCACGCTGGATGAATGGGATGGGAAGCTATGGGACCGAAAGGGACTGATACAGATTATTTCTCATAAGATACACCGCAAGGGAGCAGCAAAGGGCCCAAGACAATATAATGGGAGAACTGATTCATACCATGGATGGGCAAGGGATGGAGGGGTGGAGGGAGTGAAGAGCTTGGAAGAGAGGGGTGTTGGGGTCCTTGGGAGAGGGTAGGTTGGTGATGGGTGTGGTGTTGGAATTATGTGCATGAGAAACTGTTACTAATAAGCCACAGAACAGCAATTAAAACTATTTAAAATCATAAATGAAACCTATATGCTTTCCCACTGTGAGTGCAAAGGAAAGGAAAGATCGAGGGCAGGTGAGCCCACCAAGTTTGCAAGAAGGAGGAAATGTAGGGGCAAGAGAAATGGAGAGGGAGAGAGGGAGAGAGAAAGGTCCAAGTGAAATTCATGGGCCAGGGCATAGGAAGTATACACATGTGCACACATGCATACATGCACACACACAGAAATTACCTATACCACACACGTGCATACATAGGCCCAGTGTGCACACACCTGTACACACATACCTGTATACCACATATATGTATACCACACACATATCCATACACACATGCACCCACATACATGTATATACTCATATACCACACACATGTACACCACATCTACACACACACCCGTACACACATGCACACATGCACATGCTCACGAATTCACTCTCTCCTTCTCTCCATCTAGCTCTGCTTTTCCACTGGGATGTGCTGGGCCCTCTCTGTCTCCTTAGCTTTCAATCTGGACTCAGAGGGTAATTCTTGGCTCAGAAGAGCACTGGGACCCCACCGGAAGCAGGAAGGAGAGCCCAGAGTCTCTACCTGCCCCCTTCCAGCTCACACACGTAGGTCACCACCGGGGACCAGTCGAAGGCCCCTGGCTCTTTCTTCAGCCACTTCTCCAGCTCCAGCAGGTTCTGGTCGACATAGTCGGAGGCGATGATGTCCTTGAAGGACTCACATGCGGAGAGCAGCTGATAGATGGTGGGGCCAGAGCCGATGTCAATCAGGAGGTTCCCCTTCACACCATCTGGAGGGTGGGGCAGGAGGGAATGGGGACAGAGGTGAGGGAAGGGACGAAACAGACTCTAAGCCCGCCTGCACCGAGATTCTCAGGGGGCCCCCAAGAGAGCCGCCTCCCCATCAAAGTATCAAAGCCAGGGCCCCATGCACGCAAGGCACGTGCATCCCCCACCCGCCCCCCAGCACTGAGCCATGCCTCAGCCCTGTCTGTGTTGAGAACATCTTCCCATTTCCCACTCCCCAATCCAGGGTAGAGGCAGGTTGCTAGAATAGTTTGAGGTCTAGGAGCAGGGGGAAAAAAAGAGAGAGAAAGGGAGAGAAGATTTGCATCCAGTCTACAGACCCTGGGTCCAGAGAGATTCCCAGGCAGAGACTGTAAAGCTGCTGGGGAAGGCTTGCAGGTAAAGGGGGGGAAAACAAAAGGGTTCTTTGTCTTAGTTTATAGAACGTCTTTGGTCAAAAAGCATGAGGTCCCTCCTCACGCTGGGACAGCTTCCCCCCAGGCTTATTCAAAACATGCCATTGAGGCTGACACAGAGGAAGCACTGGATTGTCATCCTGCAGCGCCCCGGCAAGATGACATAGGGACATGACTGGCCCTGGCCACTTGCCGCAAGTCCCCAGGAGACGGAGGACAGAATGCCCTTTTGCCGGTTTCCCTTTCGCAAACTAGCTTGAGTACCTGAACGTCCGCTGCAAACCTTCCAACATCCCTAATGACGTCAGGCGCTTGACTGTCTTTAAGAGATGGGAAGACCGTCCCTTGGGCTGTCCAAAGGAGGCGCCACCCCA
This sequence comes from Sorex araneus, assembly GCF_027595985.1. NCBI lineage: Eukaryota > Metazoa > Chordata > Mammalia > Eulipotyphla > Soricidae > Sorex > Sorex araneus. The sequence goes on along the minus strand of NC_073304.1, from coordinate 167,462,183 downwards.
AGTCACGCCCCGAGACTGCGGGACCTCATGTTTTCGGCGGGGAGCCCCACAGATCACAGACAAACTCACCAAGGCAGAATATCTTGTGAAGGATTTTCAGCAGATGCCTAAGAATCTGGTTTTCTGCTGACTGCCTGGACCCAAAGTTATAATATTTCTCCAGATAATCCCGAGGGTTAAAGTGGCTCAGATACGTGTCCTTGGAGGTGAAGCCAGACTCCATTGCGGTCTCCGGTCCCTGCCCTGGCCCCCCTGGTCCCTGTCCCTCTCTTGCAGCCGTGGTTGTTGTCCTGTTCTCAGCCTCTTTTGGCAGGTGAGCCCACTTAGAGTGAGATGTTTGGTTAAACACTAACCCAGAGAAACAGCCACGACGTTCTGGCTGATCTGGGATGTGATGAAATTTCTGGGGAACGGAGCCTAGGAGGAGGGGGGGAGTGGCAGGGGGAGGGTCCAGAGCTGCGTAGCTCTGGCCAAGGGGTGAAGTTCGGCTGCCAGGGGTTAAAGAGACGGCAATGCTGGGCACGTGGGGAAATGAGGCGTCTCAGGGACAGACCCCCTAAGGTCGGAAAGGAGGGCAACTCCCCCTTGAACTCTTGTTCTTCTAAGTTTTTGGTGGTGATTGTCCCTGGAAAGAGTCACTAAGGCTAATTTCAATGTGAGCACGTTCAAACAAGGCAGAGGACTTAGACAGGGGTGAGATTGATCAGAGCTCAGGAAAGGGGGCTCAGGTATCTGGAGAGAGAGACAGACAGACAGACAGACCGAGACAGCGAGACAGAGAGACAGAGACAGAGACACAGAGAGAGACAGAGAAACAGAGAGAGAGACAGAGAAGAGACAGAGAGATAGACAGAGGGAAGAGACAGAGACAGAGAGAAAAGCGTGAGACAGAGGAAAGAGAGAGAATGAGAGAGAGAATGAAGCAGAGAGAGAGAACGAGAGAGAAAGAGGGAGAAATTTCAGCATCTGGATGAGGGCTGCTCTCCTGCTGGGATTCTACAGCCAGTATCATGCGCCAGGCCTTTTTGCCTGAGACATTTTGACCTGACCCCAGACCTAAAAAACAGGTATGCAAATCTGTTTTATAGGTATAGGTAGTACCTTTACTTTAAAACCAAATTTCCGTGATGCCCACGTTCAGCGCTACGGTGGGCAGTGGGCACGCAAGCACAGGTTAAGATGCTAGTGTGCAGACAGGCCCCAAGCCTGCCGCCTCTCCCTGACTCCGTGAACCACTGCACCACCCCAGTGCCCAAGCTTCTCCCACCAACGCCGGTTCCCTGCATCCATCAGCACCCACTCTCCACGTCTCCCCGTCCCTGCCGGTCTGTTCAGAGTGTGGATAATTCTGTCCAAGTGAACTCAGCATTTGCAGCCCTATCTGGGAATTCCTGGCTGCAAAAGTAGCTTGGTTATAGGGAACTACCCAAAACACTGCTCCATGCCCCCCCCCGTGCCCCAAATTCCCTTTTTAGGACTCAAAAGTCCTTCAAATCAGTTCCACTTGGCCAATTGCACAGTCTCTCTCTCTCTCTCTCTCTCTCTCTCTCTCTCTCTCTCTCTCTCTCTCTCTCTCTCTCTCTCTCTTGTTTTCCTCCTCCTCCACCTCCTCCTCCTCCTTCACCACCATCTTTTGTCTTGACCAAGTGAAGCTAATTCGAAGGGCATTATAAACTCAGTAAAAGAACTTTAAGATTTTTTTCCTTCTTTTTTCTTTTTTGGCGGCGTGGGAGATTAAACTTGGGGCCAATGCTCCACCACTGAGCCCCATTCCTGACCCCCAAAGGCCCTGATTATGTGGGTGTTTCTATTTGTGTTCACTTTTGTCTACATACATGTTATTTTCCAAACTCGAATATAATGGAGCAGAATTATATTTGAAGATGTAAAGACAGAGAAATTTCCAGAACAGATGGGCAATACTATACCCACTAGAGTCTACTCAAGAGACAGAAACCAGGGCTGAAGCAATAGTACAGAGGGCAGGGGTGATCTCTGAGTGCAGAGCCAGGAGTCAGCCCCAAGCACCAATGAGTATGGCCCCAAAACAGAGAAAGGTCACATAAAAGATGTTTGAACTGAAAAAACTTTCATATAAGTTAAATATAAAAATATTAACTGAGCAAAAAGTGGCAAACTACTAAGAGAGTAAAAAAATTAACCGAAGTGAGGTCAGGTGGATAGTATAGCAAGTAAGGCGCTTGATCTGCTTGGAGCTGACGTGAGTTACACTCCCCAGCATCACATATGGTCTCCTGAGCACCTCCAGGAGTGATCCCTGCATGCAAAGCCAGGAGGACGCCCTGAGCACGGCCAGAGTCAATGTCTTTAGTGGCCCCCAAACCAAGACAAACAAACAACAGAGGTATATCAAATGCAAATGTTAAACACCGCCAGGGTTATAGAGAACAAAAGGAAAACTCTACATTTAGAATTATTTTTTAGGTTTTGGGGCCACGGCTAAAGTATCAGGGGATACTCCCAACTCTGTGATCAGAGGTCACTTCCTGTTGTTTTTCAGTGTGTGTGTGTGTGTGTGGGAACCATTCAGTATTGGGGATTGAACCTGAGCCTCCTACACACAATGGACATGCTCCGCCCATTGAACTATCTCTCTGGCCCTGGACAACAGCACTGGGATACGACACTCAACTGGGTCTCAGTGATTTGGAGAGAAAGCGCAGATGTTGCAGGCCCGCTGAGGAAGCCAGGAAATACTGCACCAGAGACGAGCACATCCGATGGACCTGCCACCCACCAGGACCCCAAGAGGTGAAGAGAATCATTAGAGGGGCTGCCAGAGGATCCCAAGCCCACACCCGGACCTCTGGTCTGGAAGCAGCGAGAGTCCTCCTCTCCTCCTCCTCCTCCTCCTCCTGCCTGGGCGTCCCTCCAGCAGCCTCCTCTGGCAGAAGCCATAAAGAGGCAGCTGGCAAAGGAGAGCTGTGTTTGCAGAGCACGGAGGCAGCTACAGAAGGGCACTCAGCGTTATGAAGCAATGAATTCATAGCTGGCACAGATATCAATACCCAGAATCCACGAGCACAAACACTTATCGATCGCCTGCTTCATGCAGGTGCTCTGCTGCATGGGAAGCATGCAGGCGCGTCCCAGATATTAACTCCTTGGGGTGCCGGGACAGCTCCGTGAAGAGCCCATGTCAAAGGCCAGTGACTCCCAAGTTCAGACATGGATGGGGCGTCCTAGACAGAGCACTGATAGGACGGTACCACGTCAAAGACTAGGAGAAGACGTTGAAAAGATCCAGAGTGGGGTGTGAGGCGGGGGGTGGTAGAAGCCCAGCAGATGATTATCCAACCAATGTGAGATCTGGCCCTGTGGGCGCAGAGAGGAAGGCAGAGGAAAGGAGAACAATGCAATCAATGGGCTTAAATGAAGGGACTGTCGAGTTTCTTGCATGCATGAAGCTCCCTCATTTACAGTCGTGTTAAACATGGAGCCTCAATCATAACTGGAAGGGAAAAATGAGCCTTAGGGCCTAAAAGAATTGGGTCAGGGGCTGTGGGGAGGGCTCATGGGATACTCTGTACGCTCGAAGCCTGGGTTCAATCCCTGGCAATGCATGGTCCCCTAAACAATGTCCAAGGACTATTGAATATAGTGCAGAGAGAGAGAGAGAGAGAGAGAGAGAGAGAGAGAGAGAGAGAGAGAGAGAGAGAGAGAGAGAAAGCAAGATAGAGGAATAGAGTGTTGAATTAAGAGAAATTAGCACATTTTTAGGCAGAAAAAAGTTTGCAACTTGTAGGTTTTCTCTCCAGAGGAAATCCTAAATGACCTATCTTCACACAGAAGGAATCCAAACCCAGAAGGAATCTGAACCTAGACGGGAACGTCTGAGATGAAAGTAACAATGGAGAACAAGTGGAAGCGTGTCTGTGTGGGAAATACTAACAGGCATATCAAAGTCATGTCCTGTGTGGTCCAACAGAAGCACACTGGAAATAAAATACACAGTAACAACAGCCTCTGTGTTCCAGAAGAGCATCTTCCAAAATGAGCCGGAGGGAGAGCACTCAACGGGCCGGGTAGCAATGCCAATGAGGGAGGCCCAAGCTCAGTTCCCAAGATCTCCTGGGAGCCACCCCAGAGCAGAGAGCCAGGAATAAGTCCGGATCACCTCCAGCTGTGACACCCCCCCCCAGCTCCCCAATAAAATAAAACAAAATGAAGCAGTGTGTTCTAGAACTTCATATTGTCCAGGGAGGGCGAGAGTGTTGATGGGATTTTGATGAGGTAACACTGGAATTCTGCCCACACCATCTGCCCTGCCCTACTGCCTCACGCACAGGCCAGCATTTTTCTACTGCGGGTACCAGAAGAATCTCTGCAGGAGGCCTTCTGTGGACTCATCCAGAAAAGCTGGTCAGCTCACTCAGCTGTCCTTGGGTCTACAGACCAGAGGGGGCGCCTTTGCCAACTTCCCTGTTCCCAGGACAGAGATGCCCAAACACTCATGGCTTGCACACCGAAGGCTCTGGCTCACCGACATCTAACCCGCAGCGGCTTCCTTCCCCCTCCCTCCTCTGTCTCAGTCTCCCACACCCTCCAGCGTGCTTTGGGGGAACAGTTACCCTGCCATGTGAGATACACAGTGATAATAAAATCAAGCTGCATTAACTTCCAGCACAGTAAGGGAGAGGAATGGGAGAGATGACAAAACAATGTGTCATCTCACTGACATACCAGGAGGAGCACACCACATTGGATGGGATGTAAAGTAGAAAGCAACCAATCTCGATGAAGAAAATATGAACACACAAGGCTTAACCTGCAACAACATGTTAGTAATCTCCTATACAAGGGCTTAATGGCTCCATGGTGAGATACCACAATCTTCACATACTTCCTTCTAAGGAAATCTTTTTTGATCATTTTTAGCGAATTATTCATAACAAGTGATATAAAATAAATTATTTAGGGCCTGCTATGGAGGCAGGCTTGAGAGGTGTTTGGGAAAATTGGAAATAATGGTGGTGGGAAGGTGCAATGGTGGTGGGGTTGGTGTTGGAATATTGAATGCAATAAATCATCATGAAAAACTTTATAAAAATAAATAAGTAATTTATTTTTTTTAAAAAGACACTGCATTATCGATCCAGATGGTCAAAATGAACAGAAAATGCAATGTGACTCTGCCAGGGCAAACCCAAAGCATAAAAGAAGGCGTTAATTGATGGAGTGCAAAAAAAAAAAAAAAACAGACCAAAGTGTCAATGAAAATGTGGAAAACTCTGCAGCAAACTTAACCAAGTACTTGACAAACACAGAAAAATATGGTAGCAAACACCCACATATCTGTGTAAAGAATACAGAGGTCATTTGAAACAAGCATACTTTAGTTCTTATATAAAGCAAACCTTGACAAGTATCAAAGCACGAAAATGATCAAGCATCCTCTTGGACCAAGGCACCAAAGCTCAAAGTCAAAACTTAAAAAGAATAAGAACACCCTCATTTGTCGGGAAATCAAGAAATGCACCAATCGTGAACCCAGGCATCAAAGATGAACTCATAGTTGAAATTATGAAATCTTTTAGATTAAGTAATAATGAAAAGTACTACCTATCAAAATTGGTACTGAAAGGGCTCTCTGTTCCTCAATGTAGATGTGCCAGCAAAGAAAAAAAAGATGAAGCGAGTGAGCTTATGAAGAAGAATGTCAAAGGAAAAGGATAAAGTAATACAGAGCAGAAACTCATGTAATAAAAAGCTAAAAAATGCAATGGGAAAATTAGCAAGGCCTGAAAGCTGGCTCTCTAAAAAGAATAATTCAATTAATTATAGGAGCAATTCTTCTGATCTGCTCAACAGAGGGGAAAAAATGTCACACTCCACATCCAATCATAAGTAGAAGGACACTGAGAAAACTGACAACAGAATGGGACTTCAATTAAAGTGATAAGTGTTGCCTTCAACGGGCATCACCATCAATGACAACACAGAGAAAAACTTCACTTTCAACTTGATGACAGAGAAAAAAATGTTAATATAAAAAAATTAAAGAAACATTTAAAATGCTTTTAAAATGTAAAAATCTACAAAATAGGTTAAATACATTTAAATATATTTGATGGATATTTAAATAAAAATAGACACAATACCTACCTTTTTATTTTAAAAGTCCTAAATATGTTTTAAATGCTAATGACGGCCAATGTGTTCAGCATTCTTGCGGGTTTCCTGGGTAACACAGTAGGTAAGGAAAATAAATCAGGACTGGAAAGGAAAAAGGCAAAACTTGCTGCCAGCAGATAATGTAAGAGTAATATTTTCAAAGAATAAAAATTATTTCACAAATAAATGACCAGCATTAATACGAGTTTAATTTCTGGGTTAAGAAGTAAGTTGAATAGGTTGAATGTGAGTTCAAGAGATGGCTCAATGGGCTGAAGCGAGGCTCTTCATAAAGGAGACCTGGGGTCTAATCCCTACACCACATGGTACCCAGAGCAATGCCAGAAGCATCCCCAAGCACTGAGTTGAGAGTAGCGCTTGGGTACCCCCAGGTATGGCCCCCAAACAAAAACCAGGGAGAAAAGAATTTAATTTCATTTTTTGTTGTTGTTTAGGGTTTTTTGGGGGTGGGGGGCACACTCGGCAATTTTCAGGGGTTACTCCTGGCTCTGCATTTAAGAATTATTCCTGGGGGTGCTCGAAGGACCATAAGGGATGGTGGGGATAGAACCAGGGTCAGACATGTGCAAGGCACGCACCCTAACTGCTGTATTCTCTCTTGGGTCCCAAAAGTTAAATTCATTTCCAACCAGCATCAGGTATGAAAGGAAATATTAAACAGACTTTATTCATGATGATATTAAAAAATATGAAGTAGTGAGGAATAAATCCAACCAAATATGTACAAGACATTAATGGAGAAAATTATAAAATTTTATTGAAAGGCATTAAAGAAGACCTACAGAAATAGAGAAATAGACCCCTTTATGGATTGAAGGACGCAACATTGTAAAGATGTCATTTCTCTACAAATTGATTTATGGACTCAGTAAAATCCCAATTAAAATCCCAATAGGTTTCTGTTGGAACTTGACAAGCCAACTTTAAAATTTATATGTCAGGGCCAAGGGCTGGGAGTAGCTACTCTTGAAGAAAAATAAGATAGGAAAACTCTGTCTTATCTACTCTGTCAGACAGAATGCTTATTATAAAGCTACAGTAATTAAAGCAGTGTAATATTTGTACAAAGACCGACAAATAGACCAATGGATAGAGCCCATAAATAGATCCACGCTTATGTGAACATCTTGCCCTTGGTGATGGAGGTAACATCTCAGATGAGTAAAAGGAAAGGCAGACTTTTCAATAAGTTATGGTTGGATAATTGAGTATTCGCAAGGGAGAAAGGAGAATTAGAGCCTCTCTTTGCATGGTCCCCCACATCAATTTGAGTGGATTAAAAGCTCATCTAAGGGAGCTGGAGTGATAGTGATAGCACAGCGGGTAGCGCGTTTGCCTTGCATGCAGCTGACCTGTTCGATTCCCAGCATCCCATCTGGTCCCTTGAGCACTGCCAGGAGAGATCCCTGAGTGCATTGCCAGGAGTAACCCCTAAGCACTGCCAGTTGTTGTGGTCCCCCCGCCAATTTTTTAAAAAATCATCTAAGAAGGGCAAAACTCTCAAGACTTAAAAGGTAATATAGAAGACTACTTTCCTGACGTTGGGGCAGAGAAGGATTTCTTCAATCAGCTACCAAGATGATTCTCTGTAAAAGAAAGACTTGTAAATGTGTGCAGATGACACTTGAGAGCAAGTGAAATAGTGGAAAAAGTTCCTCCCCCCCCCCACCCCACGCACACACAGCGGAGAAGGGGCTGGGGTCTAGACGCAATAAGAGCCTGTGAAGCAGACTGGAAAACGCGGGGAAGACCAAGAGGAAGAGGGAGTCTGGAGGGCCAGCAGACCTATGGGACAAAGGCTGATCTTGATCTCATTTAAAATGCAAATGAGACCAAAATGAGAAAATTGGAACACAGACACCAAGTTAAAAAAATACAGCACCTGACAAGCACCCAGGATCTTGACCACCGATGCCCCCTGTTATTTCTAGTGGGAGTGTGCTCTGCTGAACCGTTCCAGAAACCAGCCCGGCCCCAGAACCCAGTTGGTACATACTCTTAGTCCAATAATTTTACTCCCAGTGACACAGTTGAAGAAAATCCAGCTGGCACTGAAATGACCCCCAACCCCAAAGTCCAGCCAATAGTAAAAGAAACAAATTAGAGTAAACAGCCAGGAAAGAGAGGCACGGACAGCTACAGCCTTGAATGTGGATGATTTTTTCCCTTTGTTCCCTGGGCTTACTCCTGGCTCCGTACCCAGGAATCACACCTCGCTGGCTCTGGGACCATACGGGGTGCAGCGGATGGAACCTGGGTCCACCCCATGCCAAGCAAGGGCCCATTCCGCTGTCCTATGGCTCAGACCTGGGTATGGTTGAGTCTTGAAATGCTTTGGGATGAGAGCAGTGCGTCATCATGGAGTCTTGCCTTTGGATTTGTGTCTAGCAAGCCCCAAACAGAACAAAGTCAGCAGCGAGATGGCAGAGTTGCAGGCTGAATGCAAAGTCTGGCATCAACAAAACAATGATTGCTTCAGACAGACCAGACGTCATAATGCGTTTTGTCTTTGAGGGGCAGAGGGAGTGAAGGAAGGGGGTTCCTCTAAAATCCTACTGTGTTTTGATTCTTAACTTGGGGTGCACTCCTATCGCTGTATCACTTTTATCCCGTTGTTCGTCGATTTACTCTAGTGGGCACCAGTAACATCTCTATTACACTCAGCCCACAGATTTTAGCAGCCTCTCTTCACTTGTCTTTCCCAATGATTGGAGGCTCTTTCAGGGTCAGGGGAATGAGGCCTATCGTTACTGTTTTGGGCATATTCAATACGCCATGGGTAGCTTGCCAGGCTCTGCCGTGCGGGCGGGATACTCTCGGTACGCACTCCTATACCAGAAATAAATGTGTTCTGAGTGTTTATGTCTCATGATTCATAAAGCACTGCTCAAATGCTGAGTTGCTTTCATTTTCTTTCTGGGCTACCCTTTCAGTGCTGAGGGTCACACCCAACAGTGCTCAAGGGACCATTTGGTGCTGGGGATCGAACCAGGATCGGCCTCACGCAGGGCCAAGCACCTGACCCCGGACCCCATCAATCCAGCCTCAGAGAATCACTTCTGAAATCAGCACAGGTGTCGAAAATACCGAGTTTGCTCCCAGAGGTGGGCTTGTTGCTTTGACTCATGTTTACCCACTGGGACTGACCCTGAGTCATTGAAGGGTAACAAAGAGCACGGACAGCGGGGGACGGACAGACAGTGCCACTCATGTTTTCCTCCAGGCTTCTCTGTCTTTCCAAACCTGGGAGAAGTCTCTGAGGCACAAACCTCCAGGCGGGTCCCTGGGGTCGTGAGGCAGAGCCCTGTCCCTTCCCTGCCTGGTGCCTGCAAATCTGCACAGGAGAAAGGATGCCCCAGAATGACTTGCCCCAGTGCACAGGTATGCCTCGCAATCGGGAGCCACGACAGCACCAGCCACAGGAATGGGAAGAGGCCTGAGTGGGATGCTCAAGGCGCAGGTGAAGCCCTGGCACCCCCCGACGAAATGTCACTCTTGTGCCCAGGACTTGAGATGTGAGAAAGACAGTCATGTGTGTGTGGGTGTAGGGGGCGGGGAGTGCACCGTCTGGCCCCTGTGGTGGCTGGTGCCCAGCCACAACGAGTCTCTCAGGTGACAATCCTCCCTTCTGCATTTTTGTCTTGTTTTTTGGCGGGGTCCACACCCTGCAGTGCTCAGGGCTCACTCCTGGCTCTGCACTCAGGATTCGCTCCCGGTGGTGCTCAGGGGACCATCTGGGGACCGTTTGATGAAGACTGAGCCTGGGTCAGCTTTGAGCAAGGCAAGCGCCTTACCCACTGGCCCCAACCTTCGGTTCCTGACTCTGAAGCAGCCCTGGCACTCCCAGCAGGCCGGCCTGGCCAAGGAGAGGCAGGAGGCGAGCACTCACTCGGGAGGTGCAGATGGGGGACACCGAGTCCTCCCTCCTTGGCAGCCAGTGAAGGGCCAGGGAGGAAGCAGAGGCCCAGGGGAGCTGGGAAGGAGGACGTTGGACAAGGCCTTTCTTTTTTTTTTTTTAATTTATTTATTTTTAATTAGAGAATCACCGTGAGGGTACAGTTACAGATTTATACACTTTTGTGCTTATACTTCCCTCATACAAAGTTTGGGAACCCATCCCTTCACCAGTGCCCATTCTCCACCACCCGTAAACCCAGTGTCCCTCCCACCCTCCCCAATCCCATCTCCCCCCCCACCCCACCCTGCCACTGTGGCAAGGCATTCCCTTCTGTTTTCTCTCTCTAATTAGCTGTTGTGGTTTGCAATAAAGGTGTTGAGTGGCCGCTGTGCTCAGTCTCTAGCCCTCATTCAGCCCGCAACTCCCTTCCCCCACATGGCCTTCGACTACAATGTAGTTGGTGATCGCTTCTCTGAGTTGACCTTTCCCCGGAATGTGAGGCCAGCCTCGAAGCCATGGAGTCAACCTCCTGGTACTTATTTCTACAGTTCTTGGGTGTTAGTCTCCCACTCTGTTATTCTATATACCATAGATGAGTGCAATCTTTCTATGTCTGTCTCTCTCTTTCTGACTCATTTCACTCAGCATGAAACTTTTCATGCCCATCCACTTAACTACAAAATTCTTGACTTCCTTTTTTCTAACAGCTGCATAGTATTCCATTGTATAGATGTACCAAAGTTTCCTCAACCAGTCATCCGTTCTGGGGCATTCGGGTTTTTTCCAGATTCTGGCTATTGTAAACAGTGCTGCGATGAACATACATGTGCAGATGTTGTTTCGATTGTACTTTTTTGCCTCTCTGGGATATATTCCCAGCAGTGGTATTGCTGGGTCAAATGGGAATTCAATATCTAATTTTTTGAGAGTCGTCCAAATTGTTTTCCAGAAGGGCTGAACCAGTTGGCATTCCCACCAGCAGTGAAGAAGGGTCCCTTTCTCCCCACATCCTCTCCAACAGCGGTTGCTTTTGTTCTTTTGGATGTGTGCTAGTCTCTGTGGTGTGAGGTGGTATCTCATGGTTGTTTTGATCTGCATCTCTCTGATGATTAGTGATGTAGAGCACTTTTTCATGTGCCTTTTGGCCATTCGTATTTCTTCCTTGGTAAAGTTTCTGTTCATTTCTTTGCCCCATTTTTTGATGGGGTTGGATGTTTTCTTCTTGTAGAGCTCAACCAGTGCTTTATATACCATTGATATCAACCCCTTATCTGATGGGTATTGTGTAAATATCCTTTCCCATTCTGTGGATAGTCTTTGTATTCTGGTCAATGTATCTCTTGCGGTGCAGAAGCTTTTTAGTTTAATGTAGTCCCATTTGTTGATCTCTGTTTTTACTAGATTGCTTAGTTCCGTGTCACCTTTGAAAATACCTTTATCTTCAATATCGTGGAGGGTTTCGCCGACCTTGTCTTCAATGTACCTTATGGTTTGTGGTCTAATGTTGAGGTCTTTAATCCATTTTGATCTGACTTTTGTGCATGGTGTCAGGTCAAGGTCTAAACCCATTTTTTTGCATGTGGTTAGGACAAGGCCTTTCTGCCAGAGGGAGGGACGGCAGTGACGCTGCATCAAGCCGTCTTCCAGCCGTGCTGGGGGTCCGGGGAGGGTCCCTGGCCCAGCGTAGCTCCCTGGGTGGGAGCAGAGGGCGTGAGGCCTGGAGTGGGCTGGGCAGTGGCTCCAGGAGGCCTCTCGGGGGGGGCAGGAACCGACTCCCAGTGGGTGTTTACTCAGCACCTGACCCTGCCGGACCCCAGGAATGGCGAGGGTGATGTGACCCAATTCTCTTCCTAGCTGGGTAGCTGGAGGGCTCCCTGGCCCACAGGTCTGAATTCAGGGGAGACAGGAACCCACCCACCCACGCCCCCATGACCCTAGGGACCTGCTGGGCTTTTCTGGAGGGGTGGGGTGAGTGGGGAGGAGGGGTCCCGCACCCCAGCGGAGAGTGTCAGAGAAGCCCGTTCTCTGAAAGGAGGGAGGGGAGAAGCCGGGGTGTCTCTCCCCATAGCTGGGCCCTCAAGCAGGGAGAGCTTCAGGGGGCTCTGGCTTCCCTGGTGGATCAGGGAGGAGACCTGGGCAAATTCTCTCTCAGGGAGGGAAGCCAGGGTGCAGCGCCAGGCGGTTTGCCCCACCCCCCTCCCGGCTCCCCAGCTCCAAGGGCGGGTGATGGGGAAGCGACCGGCATCTCTGCCCGTGCCCAGGCCTCACCGCCTGCCAACAGCAGGCCTCGGCTGCCCCCTTGTGTCCAGAGCGTGAAGGACAACGGGAGCACTGGGAGCAGCCTGGCCGCCGTCTGGGGGCCTCAGGGTGCCTGCGATCGCCCCCAGAGGTCTGAGGGTGTCTCCTCCGGGAGGCCAAAGGCTTGACCATATTTTCTCAGCGAGTCTGGGAGGGACAGAGCCTGGGGCTGGTGCACCAAGTTCCCTGGCCTCGGGGTCCAACTGACAACCTCACACCTGCTCACCCTGTGCTCCACCCCTCGAGGTAGCCCCCACCCTAAGAGGGGTGAGGGGCTTTTCCACGGGAGACCGCCACACACAGGGTGCGGCCGGGCCTGTGGACTCCCGTGGGCCACATCTCAGCAAAGCAGACGGTTCTGCATGTTACCTCCCTCCCCCCACCCCGCAGCCCTGATCGCCTCCCACCGTGCGGGGTCCCAGGTCCCCTTGGAAACCCCCTCCAGCCCCTCTCCCCACAGCCTCCCCCCACTGAGTGCCCCCTGGACGCGTCACGACCTCTGTCCTCCGCTACCCTAGCAGCAGTCCTCGGCCGGCCTGCCGTGGCCACTGCATCCCCGGGACTGACAGTTCAGGACCGGCCCACTCGACACCTGGATTATGGGCCCCCAAACACACGAGGTGTCCCAGCCACCTCCTTCCGCTCTGCTTCCCCCTCCTACCTGAGACGCCCCCAGGCCCCTGCAGCCCCGCAGCTGCACTCAGGTCCAGCTCACTTGATTTCTTTCCCTGAGGTGTGGGGGTGTGGCAGCAGCGTGGATGCAGATGGCTTAGGGGGTGTGGTACGACTCCCAGAAGACCCGCTGCCAAGGCACGAAGGCCCCCTGCCACATCCACAGGAGCCCTGAGCCCTCCCAGCCACTATCCCACACTGCTCTGCGCTCAGGCGTCAGGGTTTGTGTTCCGTGGCCTTGTCCGTTCCCCGGTCTCACACAGGACAGGGGTCGCCGAGGCCTGCGTCCCCTGGACTTCTTCCCCGCAGCACCTCCTCACCCCCCTCATTTCATCTCCTCTTCCTCCGTGGTGCACGGAGACCCCGTGCCCCGCACCCAGGCCTCTGGGATCTGGTCCGTGGCTGATTCACAACTTGGCTGTTGCCAATGGCAGTGAGATCAGCTTAGGTGTGCATGGATCTTTTGGAATTTGTGTTTTTGTGTGCTTTGAGTATACACCCAGGCGTGGAATTGATGTATATATATATAATTGTCACTGTCACTGTCATCCCATTGCTCATCAATTTGCTCGAGCGGGTACCAGTAACATCTTCTTTTTTTTTTTGAGACTTGTTGTTACTGTTTTTGGCATATTGAATATGCCACAGGTAGCTTGCCAGGCTCTGCCATGCAGGTGAGATACTCTCGGTAGCTTGCCAGGCTCTTCGAGAGGGATGGAAAAATCGATCCTGGGTCGGCCGCGTGCAAGGCAAACACCCTACCACTGTGCTATTGCTCCAGCCCTATATATATTTTTATATAAACAATTTTTATATATTTATATATTTTATATATAATATATAAATATATATATTTAGATGGGGAGCATTTGGATCTCACCAGGTGATGCTCAGGGACCACTCCTGACTGTGCTTAGGGATCACTCCTGGTATGCCTGGGGGGCCACATACAGTGCTGGGGATCGAACCCAGGTTGGCAATGTGCAAGGAAAGTATCTTAACCCTGGTACTGTCACGCCAGTCTCTTTATTTTTTATTTTTAAAGAAACTTTCAGGGGGCCAGAGCGATAATACAGCAGGGAGGGCATTTGCCTTGCATGCGGCCGACCTAAGCGCATCCCCAGCAACCCATATGCTTCCCTGAGCACCGCCAGGAGTAATTTCTGTGTGCCAATCCAGAATTAACCCCTGTGCATTGCCAGGTGTGACCCAAAAAGCCAAAAAGGAAAGAAAAAGAAAGAACGAAAGAAAGAAAGAAAGAAAGAAAGAAAGAAAGAAAGAAAGAAAGAAAGAAAGAAAGAAAGAAAGAAAGAAAGAAAGAAAGGGAAGAAAAGAAATCTTTATATTCAAGACTCAGTTTGAAAGTCAGCTCTTTGGGGGGCACCTCCATCTCCCCAGACCCCGGGTTGGCGGTCTCTTGTGTGTGCCCAAGTCGCCTGTGGCACAGTTGGCACGGCCGTCCAGGAGCCCAGCTGGGACGAGAGTTGTGTCACAGCATCCTTGCACCCAGGGCCTGGCAGGGGCAAGTAAATGCTAAGTAAATGCCTGCCCAGGAGCCGGTTCCTCCTCCTGAGAGGCCTCCTGGAGCCACACTGTCCAGCCCGCTCCAGGCCTCAGGCCCTCTGCTCCCACCCAGGGAGCTACACTATAGGGAGAGACACCCCGGCTCCTCCCCTCCCTCCTTTCAGAGAACGGGCTTCTCTGACCCTCTCCCCTGGGGTGCAGGCCCCCTCCTCCCCACTCATCCCACCCCTGCCAGTGCACTACCCAGAGAAGGCCAGCAGGTCCCTGGAGAGCTCGTGAGGCCCCAGCCTGGGGTCTGGGGGCGTGGGTGGGTGGGTTCCTGTCTCCCCTGAATTCAGACCTGTGGGCCAGGGAGCCCTCCAGCTACCCAGCTAGGAAGAGAATTGGGTCACATCACCCTCGCCATTCCTGGGGTCTGGCAGGGTCAGGTGCTGAGTAAACACCCACTGGGAGTCGGTTCCTGCCCCCCCCGGAGAGACCTCCTGGAGCCACTGCCCAGCCCGCTCCAGGCCTCGCGCCCTCTGCTCCCACCCAGGGAGCTACGCTGGGCCAGGGACCCTCCCCGGACCCCCAGCACGGCTGGAAGGCGGTTTGGTGCAGCGTCACTGCCGTCCCTCCCTCTGGCAGAAAGGCCTTGTCCAATATCCTCCTTCCCAGCTCCCCTGGGCCTCTGCTTCCTCCCTGGCC
This sequence comes from Sorex araneus, assembly GCF_027595985.1. Lineage (NCBI taxonomy): Eukaryota > Metazoa > Chordata > Mammalia > Eulipotyphla > Soricidae > Sorex > Sorex araneus. Next base: position 167,446,948 of record NC_073304.1, on the reverse strand, counting down.
TTCACTGGCTGCCAAGGAGGGAGGACTCGGTGTCCCCCATCTGCACCTCCTGAGTGAGTGCCCACCTCTCCTCGGCCAGGCCTGCCTGCTGGGAGCGCCAGGGCTGCTCAGGGACGGGAACAGAGGGAGCGATTGTCTCCTAAGTGACTCGTGGCGAGGCGCTGCTGGTCACCAGTTGCTCCTGGTGCAGGAAGCCTCTCTGCCACGAGCCGGACCCGGAGCCCAGCTCCAGCCGCATCTGTGGAAGCACGGACAGGTGCCGACGCTCTCGGTGTGAGTCTGTGTAGCGAGCAGCACCTCCACAGCAGCTGCTCTGTACACACCCACGGGGAAGGGGGCCCAGGCACTTCCCCTCACTATGGAGGAGCACTGCGCATCCCGAGCCTGCCGAGAGCCCCTGCCCCCGTGACAGCCCCCTCAGAGGCCCACCCACCTCACTCGGGTCTCTGCTACACTCCCCAGCTTCCCCGGAGCTCTGCCTACAGGAAGAGATGACACAGTTTCCAGCCTTCCATGGCATCCTGGTCCTGTTGCTAAAGCCTGATCAGACGTGGCACCTGGCATCCAAGCTTCCCCATCACCCAAGTGGCGGCACTGCCAGGTCTGCTCCCTCTCTACTCCCTGTGTCAGCTTGTACAATGCACACATGCACACATGTGCACACACATGCACATGTACACATGCACGCACATGCACACAAACACAATTGAACACATATGTGCACAATGCACACACATGCATGTACACACATGCACACAAGGCATGCACACATGCATGCACTCAAATATACACAAATGCATGCACACATGCACACACGCATGCACACATGCACACACATATGCTCAGATACATCCATGAACATGCACAACTACCCATGTGTTGTGACCCAAAATTATTCACACACATGCACAGGAGGATGAGGCCGTTGGAGGAATAGTGCATTCCAAGGTGCAGTAAAAGACAAGAACAAAACCACCAAGTGGGGTGTGTGTGGGGGGAGGGAGGCCCAAGGGAGGGGCCTGGCTGTAATCCATCAGGGGCATACGTGTTGCAACCGCCAGGGGCACAAGGAGCGGCCCCAGGCAAAGGTTCCTGCACGTTCCATGGTGCCAGGCTTTACGTGGGCACTCAACAAATATTTGTGGGATGACTCAGTTATTTGCTTGCCACCACCTGGCCCGCGTCAGTCACTCTGAAGTGCTGGCTGGAGCATGCTGGGTGCCCAGTGCTAATAGCTGCCCAAGAGACAGTACCCCAGTGTTTGTGCCCGGGAGCTTAGGCCCTGCTACGGCGCATTGCTGCCTCTGCCCTCTCCTCGCCAACCCCTCCTCTCCCCCCGCCCCACTTCTTCACCCAGCTCGCTCTTGGCTGTCTTTAGCCATCACTGAGATGTTGGTACTTGGCGGCAAATAGTGGCTGAGTATTCCACCCGCACCCTGAGCTGGAAAAAGGAAAATCTAGGTCTCTCGGGAAATTCCTGCTGCCAGCACACATCAGGCCCCTCAAGGGGCAGCCACAAACCAGCTCGTGTCCTTGCTGACCCACTGGGCTCTTGTCCTGGCTGGGGAGGCCACGTGGTCCTGGGAGGAGCCATCCTCCTTTCCACTGCAGAAAGGGGCTCTGGGACACCAGTGACCCGCCTCCACCACAGCATCACTTCCTGTCACTCAGGGTCCGAGGCGAGGGTGATGCAGCTGGAGAGAGCACGGGGGTGGGAAGGGGGTTGGAAGGTGCTTGCTCTGCACGTGGTTGACCCTGGTTCGATCCAAATCCAGTCCCCGGCCCGGCCAGGAGTAATCCCTGAGCACAGAGCCGGGGTCAAGCCCTGAGCACTGCCAGGAGTGGCCCACACAATGCCTGCCCCTGTGCTATTAAAATGGAATAAAATCAAATCGAGGGCCAGGGTCTGGGCAGTGCAGAGGTGAGGGGGTTGCCCCACAGGTGGCTGCAGCCGCACACCCCAGGTGTGACCCTCGCCCTGTACCTGGTGCCCCAGCACCGCCAGGAGTAGCCCCACCCCCAAAAAATAGGAAAATAAGAGATGATGGAGCGACCGTATCCCTCAACTCCGTCAACCCTTGGGATCCTCGGAATGGGGTGGCCAGGCTGCTCTGCCCCTTTCGGTCCCCCGGGCTGGGAATCACAGCTCTCTGGGTCTGAGGCCACATCCCGAGGGGCTAGGCACCACGTCTGAGATCACTCTGGAAGCTTCTGTGTCTCCCTGAGCAAAGGAAGCCACGGCAGGGGACATCCTGCCTGGGCACTCGACTGTGTCCATCCCGTCCCAGTGACGTGAGCACGGATCACGAGTCACTCCGAAGAGTCCACTGGGCGGTCCTGGCTGCCTCCCCTGAGGGCTCCTCCTCCCTGCAGGAGCCCTCCTCTGGGCCAGCGTGGGGGTCTCTCTCCCCTCTCATTAGGAGCTATTCTCAAGGTCCCCACTGTGGCCACTGGGGGCGCAGTCTCCCACACAGCCCTCCCGGATGCGGCCCAAGAGCTGCTGGGGGACTTTCCTTGGCCTCATCCTGGAGCAGCGGGAGAGGGTTCCTGGAGGAGCCTATACGTCCCTCTGGACATCCTGCAGGGCGCCAGAGGAGGGAAGCGGCTCTCAGCACGTCCCCGGCCTGCTGACCCGTGCTCGGGGCTCTGCGCCCAGCCCCTCCCTGCGCTGCCTTTCACTCTGTCACTGGTCTCCTCTGATCGACTTCTAGTTTAGCTTTCTGGACCTCACCCAGAAGTGCTCGGGCCCCGCTCCCAGCCCAGGGCTTGGGGCTTGCTCGTGGCATCCTCCAGGGATTCTGGAGGATTGAGGATGCCAGGTTTGTGCTCAGCTCAGCCCTACCTCTCAGGTCCGGACCCAGGCAAGTGGGATGAGAAATTCAGAATCTATGAGCTTCAGAGGATCTGCTGAAAACTCTGTTCCTCCATCACCTGCCCTCCCCGCGGTGCTGTGTCCCCACCCCTCAGGATACTGCCCTGCCTCAGCCTCACACTCTCCCTCTCCCCTCTCGCTCTTACCTGCTCACAGGACAAGAGCTCATAGTGAGGTGCCAGCGCTCCACGAGGCTTCTTCACCTTTATATTCACTAGAATTCTTCTGTCCACCTCTGTCACATTGTTTTGGGGGGCTATTTCCAGCTCTGTGCTTGGGCTCTGGCTGGTGCTGGGACTCTACCCTGGTCTTCTGCAGGTGACCCATGCACGCAACCCTCTGGGCTACTGTCCTGTCCTGCCTTTTTAAACTTTTCATGTTTCTGATACTTCAGGTAACATGGTTACAGGACTGCTAATGTCTATGGTGTTCTTGTACAAAGTGGTTGCAAGGGAGACCCTCCACCCTGTCCTTGTATCACTTTTCATCCTCCTCTTCCTTCTCCCTCCCCACTTCCGCTCTGCTCCCTCTGCTAAGAAATGAGTGTCAGTGTCCCCTTCTCCCCCCTTCCCCCCAGCCCCAAGGTATCATCTTTAAAAATCTTAAGAACTGAAGGTACAGCTTCAGGCCAAAGCTAGAGAGGGAGGCAGTTTGGGTATGCAAGTGCCACATGGACCTTCCCACTGTTCTTCCCATCGGGGAAGGAAACTGTTTCGCTTGTGTGCAAGACACTAAATAGCCTCACTCCATGCTGCTGATCCAGAAAAGCGTCCTCGGGTTTCGCGCCACCTAGAGGACTCAATTGGAAGAGCAGGACAGAGCTCTGGCTGCCCCCAGGGTCCCAGCGGGCAGCTGGGCTTGGCTGGGGGCTTAGACCGCAGCATTGCAGCGTGTGAGCCAACATAGCTTCTGGCTCCAGGTCTGTCACTGCTGTCATGTCTTTCTGTCCCTTGTCATTTCTACAGGAGCCTCATGAAAATATGTTTTTGGTTTGGGTCCACACCCGACAGTGCTCATGGTTTACTCCTGGCCCTGTGGTCACGGATCACTCCCAGAGGTTCTCGGGGGTCCTGGGGATTGAATGGGGGTCAGTTGCGTGTGGGGTTAGCACCTTAGCCTCCCTCCCACCCCCCACCCGCCGTAGTACCTCTCTGGCTCCAGAAATGTCTTGACTCCCACCCCCTTACCTGCTCCACTTAAGCTCACGTGTGGACATCACTGCTGGACACCACAGAGAGGCCTTCTGGTGCCCATGGCCAGCGACCAGGCCTGTCTTGCCTGGCCATGACCGGCTCTGCTGAGGAGCGGGGGCTCTCTCGGTTCCCCCAGAGTCCCCTCCGACTTCCCTTCAGCCCACCAGCTCCGGAACAGGCAGCTCCCCTTCTCCCCCCACTCGGCCCAGCACCCCCTCAACCCCCCACCTCCCGCTCCTCACCCCTCACCCCTCTACTCTCCTGCTCTAGTCCATTATCCTCTCTCCCACAGAGACTCCCCAGAGGACCCCGCATCACCCCCCACCTGCCCGCAGCAGATCCGAGTAATCACAGGCTGGAGAAGCTCCAGGCGGTTTGGAATCTTTAGTGTTTTCTGCTACCATCCCTGGTTTGGGCCCTAGAAAACAGGAAAGACGAACAGCTCAGGAGCGGGGGGCAGGCGCCCTAAGGAGTGAAGGGTTTGGCGTGGGCTGGGGCCGTGCCCTGCCTGGAGGTGAGAATCTAACCGCCCCAATCACTGACCTGAGCTCCTCAAGCTCCATCCACACCGGGGAGTAGTCACGACAGCTCCTTCTCGGGGAAGTGGGTGGGCCAGGGGGCTCCTGGGTGCCTGGCGTAGGGGCTAAGCCTTTGCCCAGGTGCCCATGGAGATGGCACTGTAAAATCTGGCCCGGGGCACTGATTTATAGACTGTGACTGCCCCTGACTCAGCCCCCCCGTGTCTCCCACCTACTACTCCTGTCTCTGTCCCGTTTCCCTGCGCTCAGGCCTGTGAAGCCATTTTAGGAACATTCTCTCAGCTCCCCCTCACAGAGAGGAGGATGTCTGGGATCCTGGCCTCTCAGCCCACCCGTCTAGTGGCAGTACAGCGGGGAGGGCATTTGCCTTTCCTGTAGCCAACCTGGGTTCCATCCCCGGCACTTCATCTGGACCCCTGAGCCCACCAGGAGTGACCCCGGGGTGAAGAATTAGGAGTATGCCCTGAGCACTGCTAGGTGTGGCCAAAAATAAGAGGAAGATTTCATGTTTCCTGTGCGTGCCTTTATACGTGTGTGTGTATATATAAACAAAGGAGGATATAAAGGAAATAAAAATAAAAATGTGTAAATGGAAGGTCTACCGCATGGTCCCCCTGGGGCAATGCCCCCAGAAGAAAAAATTGAGAGTATAACTAACATAAGATCAACTTGCTTTTATATTGACTGGTTTCTACACTAAACTCTTTGTATGATCTTAAGACAGATTTGATTTCAAAAGTTATTCATGACTAAAATAAGTCACCAAAAGATGACTGCATTTCAAACCACTGAGGAATTATGAAACTTCCCCCAAAGCAGGAGGTGATTAAATAACATAAAATTACATGCTCTGACCAAAATGCAAGAGACTCTCATTTTTTAACTGTTTTGTCATTAAAAATTAACGTTTTAAATAAAATGTCACCAAGACATTTTTTTTTAAATAAGCGCTTTCTCTGTATGCTGTTGGAGGCAGGAAACCAATCCCAAAGTTGAAAAATAATTTTTTTAAAAGTCTTACAGATGAGAAGCTTTAAGACACCAATCAAACAGAAAACTGAGTTTATTAATAAATGAGGGAAATGATGAAACAAGCATCAAGGCCAGCAATTACAAAGGGGGCTGGGAGGAGGCTCAGGGGTAGAGGGGGCCCTTGGTTTCACCCTCAGCACCCAAGCCCAGCTTACAAAGAATTGCAGGGTCTGGCAAGATAATGCATCAGGTAGATCAGCCTTGCATCTGCTTTGACCCCCGGCATCCCATATGGTCCTCTAAGTCCCACAAGACTCATCCCAGAGCGCAGATCCAGCAGTAAGCCCCAAACATTGCTGGGCATGGCCCCCAAATCTTACCCAAACCAACCAGAACCAAAACAGAAACAGGAGAGCTGGGCCCAGAATATAGTAAGGGCGGGAGTGGGGTGGGGGGCTGGGCGGGTGCAGGTGTAAGCCTCTTGCCTTGCTTGGGGCTGATTCCAATCCCTGCCGGGCTCTCAATTCTGTGCTCGGTTGGGTCCAGAGCAGGAGCAAGAGTAGCCTCCGGGTGTGACCCAGATTCCCCCGTCTGCCCCCAAAATAGCAAGTGTGGGCTGCTCCGCTGAGCGCCCGGGGGCTGGCGTGGGCTGGGGAAGCACAGACGGGGCCGTCAGCGGCACCTCCCGGCTGGGCTGCGAGAGGCAGGAGCTCACGGCGGAGGCGGCTTTGAGAGAGAAACACTAAATATTTTGACAGCAGAGGCAAAAGCGAGATGGGTGCCAAGCGGAGTCAGACGCGCGGGAAGGAGCTGGACAGAGTTCGCAGCTGGAGCGGGTGGCAAGGAGGCACAGGTGCTGGAGAGCAGAAGTAAGACCCCGGGGTGCCGGGCAGAGGCCCCACCCACCCCAACTGCCCGGCACCCTCAGTGCTTCAGGAATCGGGCGGGCTGTGATGCTAGGATCCTCCTGAGCAGGGCGAAGGACGAAAGAGACGTTATTCCCCAAACGTCACGGAGCTGCTATTGTGACTGGTCATGGCTGATGCGGAGCAGCTAAACCACCACAGTCAAGACGCAGCTTCGCCATTTCTAAGACTCGTCTTTGGAGGAGTTTCTTAAATGCTTTTTGCCTTTTGCTTGTATGTGTGTGTGTGTGTGTGTGTGTGTGTGTGTGTGTGTGTGTGTAGGGAGTGCATACCCCACTGTGCTCAGGGGCTGCTCCTGCTGCAGTGCTCGGGGGTTACTCCTGGCGGTGCTTCGGAGACCATGTGGTGCCGGGGATCACACCTGGGGCTCCAGCATGCGAGGCTGGTGCTTCAGCCGGCGGCCCATCGCCCAGGTAAGGCCTTGAATTTTTTCCCACCTGGAATTGCTGAGCGATGAGCCGCCTCCCAGCGGGGCGGGAAAGGCCAAGTGAGCTACTCAGACCAGGAGCCGGGACAAGGCGGCACACCTCACCGGGGACTCAGCGGGAATCGGGAGCGGGGAGTTCCCTGGAGGAGCCCCCAAACCAGTGGGGGTGTGGGTCTGGGTGCTGGATAGTCCCGACAAAGAGCTGCAAGGCTAGAGAGACAGAGAGACAGAGAGACAGACAGAGGCAAAGAAAGATAGACAGAGACAGAGAGAGATAGAGAGACAGGGATAGAAAGAGACAGAGACAGACAGAGAGACAAAGATAGAGACAGAGGCAGGGAGAGCCAGAGACAGAGAAAAACAGAGAGACAGAGACAGAGAGACATAGAGACAGAGACAGACAGAAACAGAGAGAGACAGACAGAGACAGAGACATAGAGAGACAGACAGAGGCAGAGACATAGAGAGACAGACAGAGGCAGAGACATAGAGAGACAGACAGAGGCAGAGACAGAGAGAGGCAGAGAGAAACAGAGAGACAGAGACAGAAAAAAACAGAGACAGAGACACAAAGAGACAGGGAGACAGAGAGATACAAAGATAGAGAGGGACGGAGAGAAAAAGACAGAGAGAGAGAGAAGCAGAGAGAGGGGGAGAGAGGCACACAGAGAGAGTGTGCAGGGGTTAAGGCCTTTGCCTTGTACCCGGGGGGTCTCTCACTCCGGGGGCAGTGCTCACCCCCACCTGTGCTTGCCAGGGCTGGGGGCTTTGGTGGAGGTGTTCACTGCAGGCCAGAAATCAGACTCTGCAACTGTGCCCAGGGGCCTCTGGCCTGGGTGCCCATGGCAGGCCCGAGGGCCACGTCAGGGCCTGATGCTTCCTGTGTGGCCGCTCTCAGCCAGTGAGCCCCCCGCTCCCCAACACACACACTAGGAACCTGGCGCCGTTGTGTTGGGGGCCTGGGCGCTGAGGCGGGGAGTGGGGCACACAGTGCTGGGGGCTGGGCCGCGAGCGTCACGTCTGCAGATCACGAGGCCGACCCCCCTGAGCTGGGTCCTGCCACCTGCCACCTCTCCTTCCTTCCGTCCTCCGCTTTCCCCTCGGGGGGTCCGGGGACGGAGCCAGGGGCTGGTGCAGGCGCCATGTGAGCCTGCCAGGGAGCCGGCCGGACCCTCGCTCACTCTCTGTTCTTTGTCTCCGTGGAAGAGTTTTGAAGAACACCCCAGACAGTGTGTCATTTTCCCTACCGCACACGACGGCGTATGCATTTTAATGATTTTTTTTTCCCTTCTGTAACTTCAATGGCATTCAGATGCCTCCAGGAATCAGAAATGATTCCTCGGGTTTTTGTCAGTTCACGTTCAGGTTCTCCTGCTGGCCTCCACAATAGCTTTTCCTTTGGACTCATTCCCAGGTGCCCGGGGGTTGGACCCAGGTCTCAGAGGGGCAAGAGCTGCAGTTTTACCACCGACCTACAGCCACGGCTCCGAATGAGCTTCATGGAGGGCTGGGAAGATCGTGCCAAGCAGTGGAACATGTGCCTTGCACCCACCTGGCACATGTCAGCCCTCTACTCAGTGCCCAGCCCTGCAGGGTCCCTGAGCACTGCCAGGAAGGCCCCAAGTATAGCTGGACCCCTGCAAGGGGCAGGCCAACATGACCATGCTGGGCAGTTCCTGGGAGTGGCCTCGAAGCTCCCAGGCTCTGCCTGACTGCCTCCACCCCACTTCCGATAGCTTCTTAAAGAGTTGCTCTGTTTCAATCAGCTGCTAACTGGGGCCCACATTCTGCATCTGCTTGTCATTTGTCTTGAAATTCTTCCCTGCCAAGCTCGCAGCTACTGACTTGTGGAACAAAGGGCTGATCATTAGTGAGGATTTGGTGGTGGGCTGTGAAGGGCCTGGGGTGGGGCTGAGAGACCAGGCTAAGGAGGAGGAATAATAGGCTGGTGAGACCCCGGAGAAAGACATCTGGTCAACCCAGCTTTCGGCCTGTGTGATGGTGGCCTCAGCTCTTTTCCGAGCCCTGGAAGCAGTGAAGGGCTTGGTCCTCTATAGAGTTTGTGGGGACAGCTAAAAGGAGCCCTCAGGTCAGCCCAGTGCACCTCTCATGTCAGTCCCTAGCCAGCTTCTCTCTCCCAGATGGGCAGAACATCTGTAAACCCCTCCTGCTTCACAGAACCCCTGGAAGGCTGGGGCAGGGAGGGTGATTCCTAGCACTGTACTTGCCTCTGGGACCAGCTGGACCCAGACCAAGCCCCACTTCTTTAAAAACACACCCCCAACATTAGGGCCTCGACCCTAGTCTGAGTTGGAACTTGGGCAAGTCCTGGAATGGAGGGGGAGGGGTCCTCCCTGATGTGGGGCTGGGGAGTTGGTACAGGGGTAGGGCGTTTGCCTTGCATGTGGCCCGACTCTCATTAGAGTCCTGGCACCCCATATGTTCTCCTGAGCCCCGCCAGGAGGGATCTGAGAGCACAGAGTCAGGAGGAAGCCCTGAGTCCAGGTGTGCCAGAAAAAAAAAAACAGCAAGAAAATTTTGTTGTTCTTGTTTTCGGACTACACCCAGCGGTACTCAGGGCTTCCTCCTGGCCCTGCACTCAGGAATCACTCCTGGTGGTGCCCAGGGAACCATATGGGATGCCAAGGACCAAACCCAGGTTGTCTGCATGCAAGGCAAGTGCTCCACCCACTGTATTAGCTCTCCAGCCCCCAAACAAAAAACATATTGCATACGTGAGGCTCAAGGTTTAATCCTGGCACCCTGCTCTCTCTCTCTCTCTCTCTCTCTCTCTCTCTCTCACACACACACACACACACACACACACACGCACACACACACACTCTCTCTCACACTCTCTCTCTCACACACACAAACGCACACACACACTCTCTCTCACACATTCTCTCTCTCACTCTCTCTCTCTCTCTCTCACACACACACACAAACACACACACACACACACTCTTACAATAGCAGCAGGTGTAACAATAGCATCTAGGCAAGAACATCAGGTCTGGTTGCCAGCTTGAGAAATGGACTGGTGGGGCTGGAGCGATAGCACAGTGGGTAGGGCATTTGCCTTGCATGTGGCCGACCCGGGTTCAATTCCCAGCATCCCATATGGTCCCCCGAGCACTGCCAGGGGTAATTCCTGAGTGCAAAGCCAGAAATAATCCCTGTGCATTGCCAGGTGTGACCCAAAAAAGGAAAAAAAAAAAAGAAAAATGGACTGGAAGTCAATCAAGGCAAAGGTTATCTCTGAACCCCCGGGTGCCTACCTGATAAAACCCGGCTCCCAAAACCAACTTTGGAAGATTGGAGCTTCCCACCCCCGTGAGTCTCCCAAACATAAGTACTTGAGAAAGCCAAATATCCTCAGGGACACTCACTCCCAGAACCCAGTTTGGATACTTGCTGACCAGGCAACAGTCCAGGGACCCCACCCCAGGGGCTTCAGAGAACAACAGACCAGAAAAGTCCTCCCAAACAGTAGACTCCGTGTCTAATTCTAGAACCTTCTGTCACCCGGGTCGGGCCTGTAACACCTATGCTCCAAGACCAGCCTGCCCACTGTCAGGCCCAGGAATTGCATGTGATCTGTTCTTCCCGTGGCTGGAGAGGGTTTTCCACTGGATGGCTGGGGGGGAGGGGGGCTGGGGAATTGGGCGGGGGCGGTGCATTGGCTGGGATCTCCCCAGTCGTCACACCGTGAGTGCCTGTGGGTTTTGGCTCGTTCAGAAGAGGATGGGGATGACAGCAGAGCAGCCTGGGGTGAGCTATGAATCCGGTCAGAGGTGCGTCCCAGGAGAGACAGCCAGCCCCACACAGACACCCCGCGGAGGGAGGCGTGAGGGACAGAGGCAGCCATCTCTGAGGCTGCTGTGAGTCAGGGTACTCCCTGTCCCCACCAGCTCACAGGGCAAGGAAAAGTGCTTCCCTGGTTGGGGGTCTTGGGGACAGGCGGTGGGAACACCGCTGCCCGGTGTGGGTTGGAGTCATGCGCATGGAAGGTTCTGATATAGCTGACTGCAGAATCGCAATGTTGTCATTTGGGGGCCACATCTGGCGGTGCTCAGGGTGTACCCTTGACTGTGCTCAGAGATCACAGCTGGTGGGCTCACGGGACCAGATGGGGTGCCAGGGATCGACCCCCAGCTGGCTGCATGCAAGGCAAAGTCCCACCCACTGTCCTATCACTCTGTTCCAATTTTCTAAGTTTTAAAAACAGAGGGTTCCCCTAAAAGCTTTGGGGCTGGTGGGGGTAACATGGCCCTACAATACCAGTGTTCCAGGTTTTACTTTTTAGATGATGGGGGTTGAAGGCCTCACCGGGTGGTTCTCAGGGTCTACTCCTGACTCTGTGCTCAGGGATCACTCCTGACAGTGCTCAGGGACCATATTTGGAGACGGCGACCATATTGGGGTCAGCAGCGTGTAAGGAAAGTACCCGAGCCTCTGTACCACTCCTCCGATATGATTCTTCCTTCTTTTTTTTTTTTTTTGCAGGGGGGAGGGGGAAGTGTATAGGGCTACTCCCAGCTCTATGCATGGGTTGCTCAGGATACCAGACGATGCTGAGGATCAAACCTGGGTCTCCCACGTGCCAGGCACGTGTTCCGCCCCTCCAACTCTCTCTGGCCTTGGTTTCTGGGGCCCTCAACTGGGAGAAAGTCTCCACTGCTTTAGCCACACCTGGGTGATGTGGTCGAGTGTTATGCGGTTACGTGCCACGGGCCGCAGGAAGCCACAGGAAGCAGCAGCAGAGCCTTCCTTAGCCTGCCCACGAGTCACTCGCACTCACAGTCCTGGGGCATCTCACAGCAAGTGACACGTGCTCGGGGCTCATCCCCACCCCGCCCCCACCCTCATCCACCCCCCAACCCCCCAAAAAGGCTCTGCAGACAGCGGTTCTGCCCCGACTTACCCTCTGAACACAGACTGCCTCCGCTCACTCTAAGCCCGACGCACTCAGGATGATGCACTGGTGAGTTCACGGGCCCACACGGGGTGCTGGGGGCCCCACCACAGCTGGCTGTGCTGTGTGTGAGGCAAATGCCGGACCCATTTTTTAAAAAAGTTTTAAAAAAAAGAAAGTATGGCTTGGCTTCTCTGCCCCTCCCCCCCAGCAGATCCGCAACATTTGTTTCATTTCCTTGGGGAGGGGTGGCAGGGACTTCCAGTTCTGTAACCTCCTCCTCCCCCCCCCCCACTAGCACGGTTCCCCGTGGGGGGCTTACAGAGCAGCCGAGCCCCGCCCTGCTCTCACGCCCCTTCCT